>NW_024080625.1:2630261-3327411 GCF_014754425.2 Oryx dammah
AGGTCAGTTTTCATTCCAATCCCAAAGAAAGGCAATGCCAAAGAATGCTCAAACTACTGCAAAACTGCACTCAGCTCACATGCTAGTAAAGTAATGCTCAAAATTCTCCAAGCCAGGCTTCAGCAATACATGAACTGTGAACTTCCAGATGTTCAAGCTGGTTTTAGAAAAGGCAGAGGAACCAGAGATCAAATTGCCAACATCCACTGGATCATCAAAAAAGCGAGAGTTCCAGAAAAACATCTATTTCAGCTTTATTGACTATGCCAAACCGTTTGACTGTGTGGATCACAATAAACTGTGGAAAATTCTGAAAGAGATGGGAATACCAGACCACCTGATCTGCCTCTTGAGAAACCTATATGCAGATCAGGAAGCAAGAGTTAGATCCCAATATGGAACAACAGACTGGTTCCAAATAGGAAAAGGAGTACGTCAAGGCTGTATATTGTCACCCTGCTTATTTAACTTATGCAGAGTACATCATGAGAAACACTGGCCTGGAGGAAGCACAAGCTGGAATCAAGATTGCTGAGAGAAATATCAATAACCTCAAACATGCAGGTGACACCATCGTTATGGCAGAAAGTGAAGAAGAACTAAAGAGCCTCTTGTGAAAGTGAAAGAGGAGAGTGAAAAAGTTGGCTTAAAGCTCAACATTCAGAAAACTAAGATCATGGCATCCAGTCCCATCACTTCATGGGAAATAGATGGGGAAACAGTGGAAACAGTGTCACACTTTATTTTTTTGAGCTCCAAAATCACTGCAGGTGGTGAATGCAGCCAGGAAATTTGGGCTTCCCTCGTGGCTCAGAGGGTAAAGCATCTGCCTGCAATGCAGGAGACCCAGGTTCAATCCCTGAGTTGGGAAGATCCCCTGGAGAAGGAAATGGCAACCCACTCTAGTATTCCTGCCTGGAGAATCCCATGGACAGAGGAGCCTGGTGGGCTACAGTCCACGGGGTCGCAAAGAGTCGGACACGACTGAGCGACTTCCCGTTCTGTTCCCGTTACTCCTTGGAAGGAAAGTTATGATCAACCAAGGCAGCATATTAAAAAGCAGAGACATTACTTTGCCAACAAAGGTCTGTCTAAAACAAAACAAAACAAAGGTTTGTCTAGTCAAGGGTCTGGTTTTTCCAGTAGTCATGTATGGATGTGAGAGAGGAAAGCTGAGCACCAAAGAATTGATGTTTTTGAACTGTGGTATTGGAGAAGATTCTTGAGAGTGCAAGGAGATCCAACCAGTCCATCCTAAAGGAGATCAGTCCTGAATATTCATTGGAAGGACTCATGCTGAAAAGCTAAAACACCTATACTTTGGCCACCTAATGTGAAGAGCTGACTCTTTTGAAAAGACCCTGATGCTGGGAAAGATTGAAGGTAGGAGGAGAAGGGGACAACCGAGGATCAGATGGTTGGATGGCATCACCAACTCAATGGACATGAGTTTGAGTGGACTCTGGGAGTTAGTGATGGACAGGAAGGCCTGGCGTGCTGCCGCCTATGGGGTCACAAAGAGTCAGACACGACTGAGTGACTGAACTGAACTGAGCTGTGACATAGATTCCTCTTTAATCTGTGTACAAAAACATTAATAAAGCTCTTCCTTTTTGAAGGCTGCACTGGCTATCAGCCTGTTGACTCTAGATCCATTCCCTGCCTGTGCTCTCTCTGACTGTCTTGAGCTATGACTCCCAGGTGCTGTTGACCACCAACTCTATGTTGGGTTTGCCAGTGAGAGGCACTGGTGGAGACTGGAGTTTGGGAGGAAAGGTATTTCTCACCTTTTTCTCTGTATTGGGAGGCCTGCCTGGCAGCAGCTGCAACTCCTGTATATTAATAACTCCAGCTCTTGCTCTAATAGAGCCTTGATGATACTAGGCTTTACTGAGTGGTTCCAGCTCCTGGGCTCAGGTAATACCACCTTTTTTATTTGTTTTTAGCCCAAAGAGTGGGTAGTGTATTCCCAGTTGCTAATTTGGGAGCTGCCTCATCTACCTAGGTTAATCTTTCTTTTTTTATTTTATTTTATTTTATTTTTTTAGGTTAATCTTTCAACTCCTCTAACACTTTTATAACTAATTCCGTCTGTTTAATAACCCTGGTGCGGATTTTGTTTTCCTGGCAGACCCTGACTGATACAGAGGAGAGACATCTTTTCTCTTGGTTTCTATAATGAGCATTTCTCTAAACGCAGGCTTTGTCTCTCGTTGCCCCTTTACTTTTTCCATTCCTGGGACTCTGGAGTGAGTAATCTGATCATAGTTTTGGAAGAGTCACTGGGCCCATCAGATCAGCTCTGCTTCTTCCTTTTTGGAGTGAGTCTTCCAAGAGAACACAATGTCTCTCTGTATTGAAAATCTTGCCTGTGCAGGCCTACTCTGGTCCAGCAAGTGTCTGCCTATGGGCAAGTCTGTCTAGTGTCAGGCCATTTGACTGCTTGACCTAAAGCCTTGTCTTCTAGCCTGGTCTCTAGAAGTAACAAAGGCGACTCCATTTGCCTTAACTTTATTTCCTCAACTTGCTCAGCATGGGAAATAGGAATACTGTTTATTGAAGCTTCTTCTGAGACTCTAACATTATTCATCAATTGTTTTGGAACTGAGTTTATAGTTTTTGTTTTTTTAAGATGTTATAAGACCAGGGCAAGGCCTAGAGGCACGGGCACCTGGGCTTAGATGATTGGCCAAAGTTCCCCTCCTCAGCAATTTTTCTGAAACTCTCCAGTTGGACTTACACGTGTTCCTGAATCAGCCCTACTTCTTGCTCACTTCCTGACTTTACAGTCCCTCACCTGACAGGTCTATAGCGATGCCATTGAGCTAAAATATTGTTCCTAATGCCATGTTGATGTGTCTGTCCATGAAGTTGGAATCCCACCATATGCTGTTGCTGTTACAAGCGGAGTCCTGCTGCATTTGGGTGTCAGTAAAGCTGACATCTAGTTTAGGCTTCTCCTGATTTCTAGAACCACCAGTACACTGAACTCCCAAAACTAGAGTCCTGCCTCTCTTATGACATGTTCTCCTGCAGGGGTCCCTGTTGTTCTCCCTGTAACCTAGCCGCTTTGGAACCACCAGCACACTTTGAATACATACACACATGCACGTACACCCTTAATCCCATGGGGCATACTTTGTTCAAGCCTTTTTCCTCATAGGCTTCCCAGCTGCCATGTATATCAAGGACACAAACACATGAACCAGGGATTATAATCTCCAAAATTCACTCTCCAGAACTGTCTGAGTCTCAGCCAGGTCCTTGTGTTTGTGTTAAAAAACTTGAGCCCTAGGAGAAATGTCTTGCTTTTCTGGATACTCCTTGGGCTCTTTGTCCATTCCCTGTTTTGTTTGATAAATTTACATGTATAGTGGAAAAAATTTGAGCTCTTGGAATAAAGTCAGAAAAGAATAACCCACAAAAAGAGCGTATTTCTTTACAGTTCTATTTAAGTCCCATGGTGGGGCCCACCCTTACAGGTCAATATGTAGCTAAACTGAGGAACAGATTAGTTAAGGAACCCTTGTGCACCACTGTGGGAATGTAAATTGGTATAACCACTATGGATAACGGTATAGAGACTCCTCAAACAATGAAAAATAGAGCTACCATATTATCCACCAATTCCCTCCTGGCTATTTATCTGAAGAAATGAAAACAGTAATTTGAAGATATATGCATCCCTATGTTCATTGCAGCATTATTTGCAAGAGCCAAGATATAAGAGCAACGTAAGTGCCAATCACTAGATAAATATATACAATGGAATACTACTCAGCTATAAAAAAGAATGAAGTACTGCCGTTTGCAGCAATGTGGACAGATTTAGCAAGTATTATGTCAAGGGAAATAAGTCAGACTGAGAAAGACAAATACTGTCTGATTTCACTTACACCTGTAATCTGAAAACAAAACAAATGAAAAAACATAAAACAGAAACAGAGTTTTCGATACAGAGAAAAACTGTTGGTCTCGAGGGGAGGGAGGCTGGGAGAAGAAAAATCTATGTGAGGGAGTTAAGAGCTACAATTTCCCAGTTGCAAAGTGGCTGAATTACTAGTATGAAATGCACAGTGTGGAGAATATGGTAATATCAGGGTAATATCTTTGTAGAGTGACATATCATAACTAGGCTTACTGTAGTGATCATGTTGAAATATAGAGTAGTATCAAATCACTATGAAGTGTAACAAGGACTAACACAGAGTTGTAGGTCATTTATACCTCAAAACAAAAACAAACAAACCCTTATAAAAAGAGATCAGATTTGTGGTCATCAGAGGTATTGGGTAGGAGGTAGCGGGATGGGGAAGTGAATGAAAGCAGTCAAAAGATATAAACTTTCATTAAAAGACAAATAAATACTAGGGATGTAATGTACAATGTGATAAATATAATTAAAACTGCTGTGTATTATATATGAAGGTACTGAGAGAGTCAATTCTTAGGTAGATTGATAAGAAATCTGGGGTCCCTGAAGAGGAAAAAGGGGTCTGGGGCTCTCAAGGAAGAGAAAAGGACCCACCTTTTTTTTCTCTAAGCCCTGAGCTAATGATTACACAACAAAACAACTCATCTTGCTGAAGGATATGTTTTTCCTTAAACTCTGTACCAATGATTATGTAACAGCATGTATCCTGCTTGAGGACACGCTTCTCCTTCTTAAGACCTTTCTGACTAACCCTGTCATCTTAAAATGTATATTATGGGAGTGGGTCTGGTAAGACCTTTACAACCTTGAGACAGTCTTTTGACTTACTGCAATGCTGCTGCTAAGTCGCTTCAGTCGTGTCCGACTCTGTGCGACCCCATAGACGGCAGCCCACCAGGCTCCCCCGTCCCTGGGATTCTCCAGGCAAGAACACTGGAGTGGGTTGCCATTTCCTTGTCCAATGCATGAAAGTGAAAAGTCAAAGTGAAGTCGCTCAGTCGTGTCCGACTCTTAGCCACCCCATGGAATGAAGCCTGCCAGGCTCTTTTGTCCGTGGGATTTTCCAGGCAAGAGTACTGGAGTGGGGTGCCATTACCTTTTCCTTTTACTGCAATAACCAGTTGAAAAACACTAGCAAGGGCACTCTCCATCCCCCTTCTGATGTCTATGTCAGAAACTTTCTCTGTCCCTTTTTCACTTTAATAAAACTCTGCTACACAAAAGCTCTTGAGTGATCAAGCCTGGTCCCTAGTCTGGAAGCTAAATCTTCTTCTTTGGAGATCACAAATCCAACACTGAAAGCTATCAGTACTAAGAGGTCTCATCAAAATGAAAAGAAGTTTTTTTTCTATTTCTTTAATTTTATGTCTGTATGAGATAATGGATGTTCACTAACTTATTGTGATATTCATTTCATGATATATGTAAGTCAAATCATTATGCACTATACCATATACATTGCTCTATGTCAATTTCATCTCAATAAAACTGAAAGAAAAATATGCACAAAATGCCAAAAAACAGAAAATCCTCCCAAAACAAAACCTTAACCAAAAATAACTATCACACTAAAGAGAAAAAGAAGATTTTACTAACATGAGATATCAAGTTAATGTTTAAGTTTCTCCAAATTTAATTTTTATAGGTATTTGATCAAATTAGGATCCAAATATGATGTATTACATTGCAATTAGTTTGTATGAATCTTTCAATGTATAGTTTCCATGTCTCTTTTTCTCTTTCTTTCTCATTTTTCTCAACTAACATGTGAAGGAAATTAAGTCTTGTATATTCCGTTCCCCACAGTCTGGATTTTGCTGATTGTGAACCCATTGTGTCATGTAACATATTCCTTAGATCTTCTGTTTTCAAAATGATGTGATTCAAGAATCCTGAAGAGACTTGATTTTTCTAGCAAAGAACACTTCTTAAGTGGTAATAAACTGTACTTCTATTAGGAAGAAACTGTACATCCCTTTTTGAGAAGTTTCATTCTTTGATGATCATGGCTTAGATTATTCCCTTGAGGGTGTCAAAATGATAATATTCTATCACTCATTCAGCTTCCCAGGTGGTACAGTGGCAAAGAATCTGCCTTCCAATGCAGGACACACAAGAGATGTGGGTTCAATCCCTGGGTCTGGAAGATCTCCGAGAACTGGAAATGGCAACCCACTCCAGTATCCTTGCCTGGAAAATCCCATGGACAGAGGAGCCTGGTGGGCTACAGTCCATGGGGTTGTAAAGAGCTGGACACGATGGAGCATAGCACAGATTACTCATTCATTTATCAGTGAATAAATGAGAGATTTCCCCTCATCTGTTATTATCCCAAAGTACAGTTTATACATATAAAGGCAGGATAAATGCTTGATTCTTCATTTGTCATTTAAAAAAAAAAAAAATTGAAGGCTGGTTCTCTAACACTGTCCAGAGATTACCAGGGAGGGTGTCTGTTGTGGTTGTTTTATTTAATAGGTTGTTTCTGAGCATAGACTCTGAAGCCCAATTCTCTGGGATCAGGATCCCATTTTAGTTGTGTGACTCTAAGCTAGTCACGTACCCTCACTTTCTTCATTTGTATATTGGAAATTTGAGGGTGTTTTCCTTTGTCACAGAGTTTTCTGAGGATTAAATGAGAATCTACATAGCACCTGGAAAAATGATTGTCAGCCCAAATATAAGTGTTCCTGATCATTAGTGCTGTTCTTATTCTATTTAAATAGGCTTGAGTGGATTCTAGGCAATGGTATTTTGTAAAAGGTCCCCAAGTGAAGCCAAATTGGGAAACCACAAGATGGTGAAGTTTAAGGATATAATGTTTACAAAGCAGAGAAGATGACTGTATTTGTTTTGGGGTGTTTTTAGAGTTAAGATTAGGCTTAGGGTTAGAGTTCTGTTTCTAATTTTAAAAGATAGCCTAGGAATTGATGCCCTGCTCCCTTCCTCACTAACAGTGTGAGGTTTGACAAGCAATTTAGCATCTCCAAACCTCCAGGTTTTCATGGGAAATAAGATTAATGATAGTGCAGGGCTCATGGAGTGGCTGTGAGGATCAGTGATCCTGTACAATGCCTGGTTCGTAGGAAGTGTTAGTGGTGATGTCAGAAAACTTCACCAGAGACCACTGTCTGTGCCCAGCTGACACTCTTCTCCCTGCCTAGACGTGTCTCTCCAAAGAACTACTTTTTCTGCCTTTTTACCATTTCTTTATGCAAATAAAAAAAGCAAGCATTAATATTTTGACAAAAATAGATTCCACACAAATAGTTGTACTAGAAATTATTTCATGTTCAGGGCAATGAAGAGCTGTATAAACTTATATGCCAGTAATTCATAGTAGAACATTTTAATTTAAATGATAGTTTAAAAGAGAGAATCTTCAGGGCTTCCCTGGTGTGACTCAGTGGTAAAGAATCTGCCTGCCAATGCAGGAGACACAGATTTGATCCCTGATCCGGGAAGATCCCACATGTTGCAGAGCAACTAAGCCCTTGCACAACTATTGAGTCTATTGAACCAAGAGCTGCAACTACTGTGCTCACACATCCCAGAGCCTCTGCTCCGCCACAAGAGAAGCCACCACAGTAAGCCTGAATATTGCAGCTAGAGAGTAGCCCCCACTCACTGCAACCAGAGAAAAAGCCCGAGCAGCAATGAAGACCCAGCACAGCCAAAAATAAAATAAGTAAATAAAATTATTTTTTTTTAAAGAGAATCTTCAAATTGGCTAAACAAATAAAGGCCCTTTGAACACAAGTCCAGATGGATTTTCTGTTATCCTATTTATACTTCCTGACTTATCAGATCTTTCTTCCTTCCGCCTGTTGCATAGCTTTATTTGTTTTGGTTATCTATACACTATAAACTTGGCATTTCATTTGAGACGCTGTGTGCTTTAAAAGAAGGTATTTTGTTTTCCCAATATCCTAACTTGTCATCCATAAAGACAACAGACAAGACGGTCTTTAAGAGACAGGTGTTAAGGGATGAATTATTGATCAAATCATAAACAAATTAGAAGATGAAATACATTTGCTAAATCAGTTTTATTTTGATCTTTTCCAAACTTTTCATCCTCCAACCCTAGAGGTGTATCAGTAATAGAGAAAAATGCCATATACATAGGTGGAACCAACTAAAATAAACAAAGGCCATATTTTTTAAGGCAGAGGTTTCTAATACGGAGATCTCTTTTACATCCCCATGGGTCCTGTGCTTTGAAAAAAGCAAACACACCAAACTGCACTTATCAATATTTAATTTATCTTCCCATTTTTTATTAATCAAAGTCATCTATAACTGCCAACCAGAACATCCAATTGGTATGAGACAACCTGGGTTACTATACTGAATTGCTATAATTCTAGCAAAAAGCAAGAAAACATTTGAATGGAAAACATCTTTAATATGAAAACAGACATCGTGTTTTCTCCCCCAGCAGGAAATGGAGATAGGAATCTTGATATTCAGGGTCCTTTAATCTTTGGTTCCAAACTCTGATAGGCAGAATGGCCCCCAAAATGTCCCCATCCTATTCCCCAGAAGTTGTGAATGTTAGATTTAGTGACAAAAGAGAATGAAAGTTGTAGATGGAATTATGGTTACCAATCAGCTGATTTTGAGATGGGGAGATTATACTGGATTATCCAGGTGGGCCCAATGTAATCACAAGGGTCCTTAATTAAATGTGGAAGTGGGAGGCAGAAGAGTCAGTGTGAGTGCTGTAATGTGTTATGAGGTGAGAGACTCAATCGGCCTTGAGTCTTGAAGATACACGGGGCCAGGAGCCAAGGAATGTGAGCAGCTTCTGGTTAGAAAAGGCAAGAAACTGCGAGGACTTCCCCAGTGGTCCCATGGCTAAGACTTCAAGCTCCCAATGCAGGAGGCCCGGGTTTGATCCCTGGTCTGGGAACTAGATTCCACATGCCGCAACTGAGTTCGCAAGCCACAACTAAAAGCTTTTGCATGCTGCAACAAAGATTGAAGATCCTGCGGCCTCGAGTAAGACCCAGCAGAGCCAAATAAATTAGAAAAAAAAGGGGGGGGGCAAGAAATTGGATTTTCCTTTAGCACCTCCAGAGAGGAACGCAGTCTTGCTGACACCTTAACTTTGCCCAGTGAGACGAATTTCAGGCTTTTTGCCTCTGGAATCGCAAGAGAATACATTTATGTTACCTTAAACTATCAGTTTGTGGCAATTTGTCATAGCAGCCAGGAAAACTGCTACCTAATCTCTTTCCTCAAATTATTGACCTCTGCTCCCCTTATGAGTCCTGTGTTCTGGGTAAAGTGACCTCATCAGCAGTGCGCATGCTTTTCCATCCCCTCTGGGTTCCTCTTCATGCTCTCCCTCATAAAGACATCACTCCACTTCACTGCAGCAGAGGCAAATTCTGTCCCTCTTTCAGGATGCATTTCAGGTGCCTCCCCTGCTGCAAGCTCCGTTGCTACTGCATCCGCCAGTTGCCTGCAATCTCTCCTTCCTTTGAAATCCTGCGGTGCTGTAGCTGTCTCTCCCTGTCCTGGCACTGACTGCACTTTTTCCCGAAATAAACTTATGCATTCACGTACTGTATCTTCTCTACCAGATTTTAAGTTCTTTGATGACAAGGCTAGGTGTTCGACTCATCTCTAAATCTTCTATAATGTTTAGCCCAATACTTTGTGTCCTGTGAACTTTACATGTAATCACAGTCCTGGTACTAGTGGTAAAGAATCCACCTGGCAATGCAGGAGATGGAAGATACCCAGGCTCAGTCCCTGGGTCGGGAAGGTCCGCTGGAGAAGGAAATGGCAACCCACTCCAGCATTCTTGCCTGGGAAAGCCCATGGACAGAGGAGCCAGTCCATGGGTCACGAAGAGTCGGAATACATGCGGCTGAGCACACCCATACACACACATGTGTGTGCTTTTAGTAGCTCAGTCATGTTCGAGTCTTTGTGACCCCATGGACTGTAGCCCACCAGGCTCCTCAGACCATGGGATTTCCCAGGCAAGACTACTGGAGTGGGCTGTCAGTACCTGTGCATATATGCTCCTATGTATGTATGTATGTATGTAAATACATGTATGTGTGTATATATGTATGTACATACAGCTAAACAACATTATAGAACATCATATAGAACAGTATGCCCTCATAAGAGGAAAAGGAAAAAGAAAACTATGGTTTTTCACTAGCTGCCACACAAACGGCAAGCATCCCAGACACATCTAGTTTGTAGGAATAGCCTAAACCCTTGTCCCTTCACAGAACGGTTATTGAAGAATGGATGAGTTACTCGAAGTTAATCCCCCGATGGAGGAGACGCGGGGTTAAAAATGGAGAGCTGTGCCTGAGAGACCCCGTGTTCCGGAATAGGATCTGAACAAACAGAGGAAGGGGAGGTCCATGAGCAGGAGTAAGGTCTTGGGCCAATATCATACTTTAAAAATTTTATTTGGGATTTAGCTACCCATCAGAAAAAATAATGCAAAATGCTGTTTCCCCCCCCCCACACACAGATGTTGATCAATATTTTTCTAGAAAGAATCTAAGAATGAAACTAAAAAAGCCACAACATCAAATAGCTGATGATACACTTGGCTTTTACATCTGTGAGACAGGGCCATTCTTTGAAAAATAATGAATGTTGGTTTCTAAGATAAAGAGGTAGCTTTGTGGCACTCTAAATTCCAGTTCTGTGAAAACAGAAAATTGTTGTTCTTCATATTTTGCCTACTAAAGCAATTAGTTTAGCGATTTGTTTCTAGCTTTTGTCCTTCTAAAATAAACACTAGGCCCAAGAATACACAGCTTTCCAAAGATTATTCTAATTCTGGTATATTTTTAGTTCTTTTCCTCTTATAGTCAGGAAATGATAGATCACAAATGCATTTTTAATTGTTTTCTATTCTTATATGTCAGACATTATGCTGTTTATAGATATTCTGCCAATTTAAGCAAGCTAACAATTGCCCCCCGTGTTCATAGCAGCATTTTTTCAATTGCCAAGATATAGAAGCAACCTAAGAGTTCAGCAACAGACGGAAGGATAGAGAATATGTGGTATATAAACAAAATGGAATACTATTCAGCCACAAAACAGAACCAATTTTTCCCGTTTGCAGCAACTTGGGAGGGCATTATGCTAAGTGAAATAAATCAGACAGAAAAAGAAAAATACTAAATGATATCACTTATATGTGGAATCTAAAAAACACAATCGACTAGTGAATATAACAAAAAAGCAGACTCAGAGATACAGAGAAGAAACTAGTGGTTACCAGTGGGGAGAGGGTTATAAGAGAGGCTAATAGAATGTATTGTATAATATGGGGGGTATGGCCAATATTTCATAACTGTAAATGGAGTGTAACCTTGAAAAACTGAACAAAAAAAATTTTTTTAATTAAAAAGAAATGAACAATTCTGTGAAGTGGGTATTATTACCCTTATTTTAAAGTTTAGGTAGCTGAGCCATAAAGAGTTTAGTTTCTGATACAAACTCCAATCACCAGTAAAGGCCAGGAGATTCCACTTAACTCAAGGTGTCTACATCGTCAAGCCCATGCTTTTCACCCCAGTACCATCCAGAACCTCCCTGTGGGCTACTTACCAGGCAGAGGAAGAGGCTACATCCTTTTTGTGCTCAGATGTCAGTGTCTAACTTAGATATTAATGGAATTCCAGAGCAGAACTTTCCAAAATTTTTGACAACAATCCATAAAAAGAATTAACTTTTAACATCTAATCATAGAACACACACATTTTGAAACAATATCATTACTACTGTATAATGTGCTTTGATATATTTTATTCTGCTCCCAAGTTTTAATAAGTTTGATCAGGTACCACTATATTGTTATCATATTTCACTAATAGGCTATTACCTTTATTTTAAAATATGTACCACTAGTACACAGATAGTTTATCTTACACAATTAATTGCCTTTTTTTAAAAAAACATATGTTTATTTTTGGCTGTGCTGGGTCTTTGCTGCTGTGCACAGGCTTTCTCTAGTTGCAGAGTGGGGGCTGCTGTTTGGTTATACCGCACAGCTTCTCACTGCAGTAGCTTCTCTTGTTGAGAAGCACAGGCTCTAGACCCATGGGCTTCTGTAGTTGCAGCAGTCAGGCTCAGTAGTTGTGGCTCATGCCTTAGTTGCCTGGTGACGCATGGGATTGTCCTGGACCAGGGATGGAACCCATGTCCCCTGCATTGCAAGGTTGATTCTTAACCACTAGACTACCAGGGAAGTCCCACAATTACCTTTCCGAAGAGAGATTTATCATCTTAGGCAAGTTATTTAATTTCTGAGTCTTGTGTTTCCTCTCCTGCAAAATGAGAAGATTGGACCAGATTTGTGACTCTTAATCCTGACTGCACATCAGAAATGTTTAAGAGCTTTTATATACACTTTTTCCAGGTTTTGCCCCCAGAATCTCTCATTTAATTGTTTTGGGGGTGGGGGCCTGTGTACTGGTTTTTGCTGTTATCTTATTTTTGTTTTTTAACTCCCCAGGTTACACTAGCCACCAATCTTAGGAACTACTGAATTAGATGATTGCTAAATTTTCTTCCAGCCAAAAATTTTAGACTATTTTGACTGGTGAATGGGCGGGCCCACACCAGCAGTTCTGTGTACATCAGGGTGGGGTCACACACTTTGTGCATTTTTAACAAATACCTTAGTGATTCTGATGCAAGCCATCTCAGAAACACTGCTCTGAGTCATTGTCTAACCAACTGTTTATTGTTTCCTCAGTTTAGCACTTAACCGGGCCAGTGGCTGATGCTCTGAAGCGTTTGCTAAGTGGCTGCCTCACCAAGCTGCCTGGCCACTCCACTGCCCTCTGCCAGCGCCAGGGCTTCATGCTCATTTTCCTCTGTTCTTTGATCCCTTTTCTAACTTAGCTCAAGTAAGATCACATTCTCCTCTTTCTCCTATTCCAACCGTACTTATGTCTTTCAATCTTAAAAATACAGGAAATAAATTCAATGTTTTGTATTACCCTATAATGATACTGAGCAGGGTTCTGGGGGGCTCTTGGGCACAAAGTCGTTCTGTGCACCTCATTTATTTGATTACAGGAAACAGCCTTCATTCAGCCTCCTTGAACTTCCCTGAGTTTCAATGAACAGTTTCAAGCAGTTGTTAATTAGGGAAGGGAGGAGTTGCAAGACCAGGGAGAAACAAACTGTCAAGGGCAGCCTTACGGCAAGGTCCTCTTTCACCACAGAGGTGACACAACAAAGCTATCTTTGAGCTAGTTTGCAGATACTGAAACCCCCTCCAGGTGGCAGAAGTTAATGATGAATGACGGTAAGCTGCCCATAATCATGTAGACCCCAGACCAGTTGGACCTGAAGTTTGATGAAGCTGACTCCTTCAGTTCAGTTCGATTCAGTCACTTAGTCGTGTCTGACTCTTTGCGACCCCATGGGCTGCAGCACACCAGGCTTCCCTGTGCATCACCAACTCCTGGAGCTTGCTCAAACTCATGTCTATCCAGTCGGTGATGCCATCCAACCATCTCATCCTCTGTCATCCCCTTCTCCTCCTGCCTTCAATCTTTCCCAGCATCAGGGCTTTTTTCTAATGAGTCAGTACTTCGCATCAGGTGGCCACAGTGTTGGCGCTTACCTCATCACGAACTCATCAGAAGAATGTTCACGGTCTGATCACACCCTCTTTGAACAATTACTATAAAACTTCTATCTTCATGTTGGGACCCATGGTTTTGAGAGCACTAGCCCACTGTGACCCTCTTTTCCTGCAAAGCAATAAAGCTATACTTTCTGCTTCACCCAAAATCTGCCTCTTATTTGGTACCGGTGTCCAGGGAAGCTGAGCTTTGGGCCTCAGTTGGGGAAAGGAAGCTGAAAAAAAAAAAAATATATGTATGCATAACTGAAACACTTTGCTGTATACCTGAAACTAGCACAGCATTTTAAATCAACAATACGTCAATTAAAAAAAAACACTCAAACTAGGTTACTCATACCCTGAAGGTGATTATACAGTGGTAGCTAAAATAGTAGGATGAACTTGGACAGATCTTTATCTAACATATATTTTTATAGTGTTAACTCTGTGTCAGTCACAGCTGTAAGACTTTATAAATATTAACTTTGTTGATGTACATACATAATCCTCCTATGAGGTAGGTGCTACCATCCTCCTATATTACAAATTAGGACCCTAATCCCACTCCATTTTTGAAGCACTGATACTTATTTTGAAGAGTATTATTTTTTATTTTAAATTATACAGACTTGAACATAGTATTTCAGTTAATATTTTATTTTTTAATTTTTATTGAAGTTCAGTTGATTTACAATGTTGTGTTAGTTTCAGATGTACAGCAAAGTGATTCAGTTATATACATAACTGAATATATATATATATATATAGTTGTTGTTCAGTCACTAAGTGGTGTCTGACTCTTTGTGATCCCATGGACTGCAGCACACCAGGCTCCTCTGTCCTCCACTATCTCCTGGAGTTGGCTCATATTCATATCCATTGAGTTGGTAATGCTATCTAACCATCTTATCCTCTGCTGCCCCTTTCTCCTTTTCCCTGCAATCCTTCCCAGCATTAGAGTCTTTTCCAATGAGTGAGCTATTTGCATCAGGTGGCCAAAGTATTGGAGCTTCAGCTTCAACAACAGTTCTTTCAAAGAATGTTCAGGGTTGATTTCTCTTAGGATTGACTGGTTTGCTCTCCTTGCAGTCCAAGGCACTTTTGAGAGTCTTTTCCAGATTTTGATCAATTCTTCTGAGCAATATAATGATATCAACATATATTAATCCTGAGAATACACACACACATATATCTTCTTTTTCAGATTCTTTTCTGTTATAGGTTATCACAAGATACTGAATGTAGTTCCCTGTAATACACAGTAGGTCCTTGCTGAATTTTATGTTAACTGCAGCAGGTGTATCTCTTAATCCCAGCTCTAAGTCTGTGAATCTGTTAATTCCAACCATAGCTGTAAGTTTGTTTCCTATGTCTGTAAGCCCATTTCTGTTTTGTAAATAAATTTATTTATACCATTTTAAAATTTTCATTAATTAATAGTCTAATATGAGATATGAAATAAATTTAATTTGGGGGGTAGCCTGCTACAAGGAGATCTCCTATAGACAAAGATTTAGCCTCTTCCACTATTAAAGGTTTTAAAGTGGAAACATGAAAATATAGTATTAAGGAATTACTTAATAAAGCATTCTTAATTCACCCAATAGTAATTTCCTTGAATAACTTTACAGAATATGACTTTTTAATCTAAATGTTTATCTCTAGTCATGAAAATTTAACATATTGTCCAACAAACATTTTTATTAACAAATAGGTATTTGTCAATAAACTAATAGTATATCATTTGCTAAGTTACATAAACAAGTAAACACCCTCACTCTGATGTGTAGTCATTTATTTATCGGTTAATTAAGTAAGATACAATACCAAAATGAAGATGATTTCACATGCAAAGGAGTTATTGTCCATTTATTAACTAATGCATTGGATAGGTTGTATAGTCTTATAAGCTAATCCCCAAACTTTGTCTCCCTTCCATCTGCAAAACCAGAACCATTTGTCTAGTGTTTGCAGTTTCATCTCCACCTGGTCTATATTCTTGGTGTTGTTCTACCCTAAGCTCATTTTCCAGAGTTGATAGTGGGGCTTTTATTGGGTTGTTTCAAATACCTGGCTTCCATCTAGAGTCACATTTCAGATGATCAGTGTTACAGCTTTTCCTGTGTCTGACTCCTTGTTAACAGAGCTCTAGATGATTGATGCAAGGTGGGGTGGGCAAAGGGGTCTGAGAAGAAAGTCCAGTTGTATCCATTATCATATCTTATGGAGACCAGGCTTTCTGTAGGAAATGTATCTCAGAGTAAGCAGCACCCGTGGATGGAGAAAATCTCTTCTTTACAAAAGAATGCTGAACTAAGAAATGTGTAAAGCAATGGTAAGATCCGAAAGTCACTATTTTTCTACCCCTAATTAAATCTCCTTTTCATGTAAGAATCATCCATGTGTGCTAACGCTATTTAGTAAAAGATTGATGAGGAACTGGAATACTGACTTTGTACCAATTCATTACCCACAAGACACTTGTTGGTTGCAAGTAGGAAAATATAACAATTCTTTGGCCACACCTCACAGCATGTATGATCTCAGTTCCCTAACCAAGCCCCCTGCATTGGAAGCACAAAGTCTTATAACCACAAGACTGCCAGGGAAGTCCCTGAAAAACAGAACTTTAAAATGAAGGCATCTGACTGTCACATTTTACTTGGTGCTCAATCTCAGCATAGAACCCTGGGAACCATCTTATACGTCCACTGCACCTGTACAGTTTGAAGTTCATTGCCTTGCCTGTGAACTATTCTACCAAAAATATTTGTGTCTAAATAAAGCCTTTGGATCTAACATTTACTTTATAGGAAACACAGGAGATAAAGTAAAAGTTAAATGATGTCATGAAGAAATCACTAGACTAGCTCAGTGGAAAATTCTACAGGACAAATGTTTTCAATGAGTCAATGCCATGAAAAAAAAACAAAAGGAGGGAGTGTTTGGGTTTCTTCTAGATTAAAAGAAATTCAGAGACATAACTAAAGCAATGTTTGATTCTTAGTGGGTCCCAATCTGAATAGCTATCTCAGTTCAGTGGCTGTAACCAAATTTAGGAGTTCCACCTTGCTTGCAGGGCATGTGTTCCAAGACCCCCAGTGGATATCTGAAATTTTGGATAGTCCTGAACCCTATATATGCTATGTTTTTCTCTATACATACCTACAACAAAGTTTAAAAATTGTAAATTTGCAAATTAGGCACAGTCAGATAATATCCAAATCGCTAGCATTATTCCTTTTGTACTTTGGGCCATTGTTAAGTAAAATAAGAGACACTTGAACATAAGTACTGCAACAGAGTGACAGCTGATCTGATAATCCAGACTGCTACTGAATGACCAATGGGCCGGATACGCTGGACCAATGGATGACTCACATCCTGGGTGGAGTAGAGCCAGGGGAGTGGGGGTTGGATGAGAAACTTCATCATGATAATCAGAGGGGCACACGATTTAAAACTTGATTTAAATCTTTAAAGACCTGCAGTACCAGGTCTTAGCTGCAGCACATGAGATCTTAGCAATGTTTCAGGCGGCATGTGGGATCTAGTTACCTGACCAGAAATCAAACCCGGGTCCTCTGCATTGGGAGGATGGAGTCTTAGCCACTGGACCACCAGAGAAGTCTCCCAAACATGTTTTTTAAAGATATGAAAATGGTCTGTGGTTAAATAAATCTTGGAAATCTATATTAAATACATTTAACCAAGTTTATTTCATACAGAACTACTCAGAGCCTCTAATACATTAAAAGCCATTTCACATGGGGTAACTACAGAATGAATTCTTTTGTAAGGATCCGTGCCTATAGAATTCATGGGGAGCAGAGACGATGGCTCAAAGGGACATGTTTTAGAACATATTTCTTTAAAGATTTATCAGTAAAGACTAGTGAAAAATTATATCTGTAAATTAAAAATGGAGTGCTAACGGCTTTCCTTAAAAGTTGTGACATTGAGAATATTGTTTCTAGTTTATAGCAACACACTACGGGAGTAGAAAAACAAGGGTAAATTCTTTCTCTGATATGATCTAAGGTTTCAAAACAACTCACCTTGAAGATCTGTGAACTGAAGTTTCCACAAATGGAGCTGCTGCTACGTATATCTCCGGAATCTAATATGAAAATTGCCTCAAGCTGTCAGGCAATGCAGGCGGTGGGAGGTGGGGAGGTGGATAGGGAGTGGGGTGGGTGGGCCGGTGGGCAGAAACAAGAGCTCTGTGGCTGACCAGGAACAACCAGGCTGATCCTGATCCTACAGGAGGATGTAAGGGTCCATTTGTTTTCAAATGCTGGGCCTTGCTTTGCTTATACTTATGGGAAAATAGTTACAGCTTTCAAGTTTTAGCTTTTGGTATAATGTATTACTTGGCTGAAACTCAACATTCAGAAAACTAAGATCATGGCATCTGGACCCATCATCTGGACCCATCACTTCATGGCAAATAGATGGGCAAACAGTGATTTTATTTTTTGGGGCTCCAAAATCACTGCAGATGGTGATTGCAGCCATGAAATTAAAAGACACTTACTCCTTGGAAGGCAAGTTATGACCAACCTAGACAGCTTATTAAAAAAGAGACATTACTTTGCCAACAAAGGTCCATCTCGTCAAAGCTATGGTTTCTCCATAGTCGTATATGGATGTGAGTTGGACTATAAAAAAAGCTGAGCGCTGAAAAATTGATGCTTTTAAACTGTGGTGTTGGCGAAGACTCTTGAGAGTCCCTTGGACTGCAAGGAGATCCAACCAGTCCATCCTAGAGGAAATCACTCCTGAATATTCATTGGAAGTACTGAAGCTGAAACTCCAATATTTTGGCCACCTGATGTGAAGAGCTGACTCACTCGAAAAGACCATGATGCTAGGAAAGATTGAAGGTGAGAGGAGAAGGGGAGGACAGAGGATGAGATGGTTGGATGACATCACCAACTCAGTGGACATGAGTTTGGGTAAATTCCAGGATTTGGTGATGGACAGGGAAGCCTGGCATGCTGCAGTTCATGGGGCCACAAAGAGTCAGACACGACTGAGTGACTGAACTGAATTACTTGAGAAACCTATATGCAGGTCAGGAAGCAACAGTTAGAACTGGACATGGAACAACAGACTGGTTCCAAATAGGAAAAGCAGTACGTCAAGGCTGTATATTGTCACCCTGCTTATTTAACTTCTATGCAGAGTACATCATGAGAAACACTGGGCTGGGTGAAGCACAAGCTGGAATCAAGATTATTGGGAGAAATATCAATAACCTCAGATATGCAGATGACACCACCCTTATGGCAGAAAGTGAAGGGGAACTCAAAAGCCTCTTGTGAAAGTGAAAGAGGAGACTGAAAAAGTTGGCTTAAAGCTCAACAATCAGAAAACGAAGATCTTGGCATCCGGTCCCATCACTTCATGGGATATAGATGGGGAAACAGTGGAAACAGTGTCAGACTTTATTTTGGGGGGCTCCAAAATCACTGCAGACAGTGATTGCAGCCATGAAATTAAAAGACGCTTACTCCCTGGAAGGAAAGTTATGACCAACCTAGATACCATATTCAAAAGCAGAGAATTTACTTTGCCAACAAAGGTCCATCTAGTCAAGGCCATAGTTTTTCCAGTGGTCATGTATGGATGTGAGAGTTTGACTGTGAAGAAGGCTGAGTGTTGAAGAATTGATGCTTTTAAACTGTGGTGTTGGAGAAGACTCTTGAGAGTCCCTTGGACTGCAAGGAGATCCAACCAGTCCATTCTAAAGGAGATCAGTCCTGGATGTTCTTTGGAAGGAACGATGCTAAAGCTGACACTCCAGTACTTTGGCTACCTCATGCAAAGAGTTGACTCATTTGAAAAGACCCTGATGCTGGGAGGGGTTGGGGGCAGGAGGAGAAGGGGATGACAGAGGATAAGATGGCTGGATGGCATCACCGACTCAATGGACATGAGTCTGAGTGAACTCTGGGAGTTGGTGATGGACAGGGAGGCCTGGCATGCTGTGATCATGGGGTCGCAAAAAGTCGGACATGACTGAGCGAATGAACTGAACTGAACTGATACATACTGAACTGAACTGATAGAAGATTGTGAGAAATATGCTGCATGGATCTTAATTTCATCATTAAAGTTCCTTTTTTTCCCCCCAGAGAACTTGAGACAAGAGTCAAATATAAAAAGCTGTCATTTCTTGAGACTAAAGATTTGGCCAAATGCACCCTAAATTCTAAATCTTAACAATAGAGCAATAATTTCTCTCATAAATGTTGAATAATTTTGGCTCTTTTCACCAGACAATAGCTTGATTGCATTGCATTGCATTTCTTGACTTAAGGAGTAAGAGGACAATAGCAAAAAAAAAAAAAAAATAGGCAAAGAAGAAAGCTCTAGGCTGGAAGAGAAGGCTAGGGTATGTATGAAATTAATTGCAAGCATCCACTGAAGGCGCCCTCAGGCTCTAACTGCCAGTGGGGGAGGGGAAGTCCCAGGGATGTTAGCTTTCCAGATGACTTAGGTAAAGTTATGGGAGAGTTCCATAGAGAAGTAATCAAATACAGCCTCAATTCTGATTTAATCACATTATTACTTAAGGATACAATGTGAAGTCATTGTATTCTTGAACATTTACCTAAACATGCTTGAACACCTTGTCAGGTACCACACTAGTAGCCATTGGGAATTCAACAGGTGAACAAGACTCCTGCAGAAGCTAACAAACAAGCAGCCACTGATGCCCCTGAGTGGGGAGCAAAACAAAGGAAGTAGAGTGTGTTACGATGGTCCCAATAGCACTTTTAGATTAAATGGTCATGGAAGACCTCTTAGGAGATGACTTGGAAGGTACAGGCGGAAGAATGAAGAGTTAAGATATCCAAAGAACTAGGGGGTAGAGGATGTAGAACATTCCAGGCAAGTGCAAAGACCCAAGTTACAGAAGAGCTTGACATGCTATATAAACAGAAAGAAGTCCTGTGTGGTTGACAGTGTAAAGAACAATGAGAGTTCTAGAAGATGATGCTTCAGGGACAAACAGAAGCCTGATCATGTAGGCCAGCACAAGGCATGGTAAGGACTTTACTCTGGGATAATGGATTTGGACTTTTGAGCTCCAGAACAGGGAGGGAATAAATATGTGTTGTTTTAAGCCATCATCTTTGTCATATTTGTTACAGCAGCCATAGGAAATACAGGTGGGAAGAAAATTGAGTTTACCTGTACTCTAAGAGAAACAGGACTGTTAAGTGATTGATGTCATTTAATTCATAACATAGCGGATTCATCACTGAGTCAGTGTCTGATGCTCAGCATTGTATCTCTAAGAACTCATTCTCCTTGATTCCTCAGGCACGATTAGATTAAGGAGAGTGAAAACATATTAACTCACAAAAGAGATATAAACCACACCACCAACCCATTGGCTTATTCATGGAAGTAGAAATACTAAATGCATCAGCTTACTCAGATCAGCAGCTAAGTGCTGCTTGACTTTGCCTGGGAGTCGTAAAACCAGAATGACGGCAGTGAGCTCATTTTATTGCCTAAAGTTACCAAAGCTCATAGCCTGATGCACTCGTCTCTACAGGATGAGAACACTTACACTGGTCAGACGAATCCACTCTCTCCTGACTATGTTGGTACATTCTGACAAATTCTGGCTTGTAGGCAGTACCTTTGTAAAGTCCTCAAAGTCCTTCTGAGTCCACCACAAGGATAATGTCAATTTACATCATCTTCTCAGGTAGTCTCACCAGGAAAAAACATACTTCATCTTTCACTCACTGATTCTTTCAAGAAACAGTATTCCGATCTTACTAAATGCCAGATAGTGCACTAGGATTTCAGACACAAAGTAAGCTAAAAGCCCTATTTTCCAGAAATCTTACAGTATTTCAGTGGATTAAGAGTTTCTATATATTTCTTCTGTAAATAGCAGGTCTCACTCATGTCTTAAGATTTCATGAACTCCATTTTTGCAGAGTAATGTTTCCTTACCCTCACTGTCAAATTTAGGGAGGATCCCACTGAGGATCTATAAAGCAGTCAAGGCAATTCAATGAAAAATCCTATAATCTGGACAATTTTAGTTATGTCCTATTTTGATCATTTTATCTAAGTATTAATATTTCACTATCTAGAGTGAAAATTTCAATCTCAGTAATTTTTACACTCTTACAAAACAGAAAAGAGATGGTCGTGGCCACCTGTGCAATTTGCAAGAAACGGATTTGTGCACTGCATGGTGCCTTGCAGCTCCTAGTTTTACCCTATGATACACTGCCATTGAGAGCAACTTAAGTTTTCTCAAGTCCCAAAGTAAAGACTATTAAAGAAATCGTAAAGTCACAACCATGCCATCCACTCTGGTTTACATACAAAAATTACCTGCACATCTAGCCAAGAAACCTCTGGTTATGGAACTATAGAGTGTTTTTTTTTTTTAATCATCTCTTCCATAGGAAGACCATGTTTAGTTAACTTCCCTTCTTGGTTTGTTGCAGTATAAATCAAGTTTGAAAGTTAATATAAACTGGAAACTAGTATAAACTACAAAGGACTAGTAGAGAAGTGATTTTTCTGGGTGACAAGAAGTCAATCAGCTCCTGGCCTCAGTTTCCTTGTTTGTAAATGTTAAATTTTATGTCTTTAGTTTTCTCAGTTCAAAGATTCCATGATTTTTTGAGACTCTCTGGTAAATAGCACCACAAAAAGTTAAAGTTATTTCATTTATTTATAAGGAATCAGATCCATTTTATGGAAACCCTTTGGTGAAGTTCCATTTCGAGTGGTTTTGAGGCCATAACCATACAACAGATATTGTCCCTGCTGTTAGGAAGTGTTCAACAGAAAGGAGAGGCATCATTAAATACAGACTCAGGAAATCCACAATGACGTTTACGAAACAACTTTTTAATTTCAACTGTATATTTACAAAAAGAGAATAAGCAGCGGGAAGGCAGGAATGACGCCTGGCTACCTCCCACCTGAGGGTGCAGAAAGAGGCCACGGACAACATATATGCGTCAGACTGATCTTCCCTGCCATTATTGATAACAGCAATGGACAAAAGGCTTCAGTGAAGGAGGTCAGTCTATTTGGGAAGAGGCAGCCGATCTGTTCAGTCCATGCGGGTGAGGAGGAAGGAGGCCCGAGTCAGTCTATTGAGGCCTTGGCTCTTTATAGGCTGAGGCCCTTCTCTTGGAAGTTTTAGGCCGCCTTCTCCAGGGCATGTAGGGATCAGGGGGATGATACCTGGGAAAACCCCTATGGACGACAGGGACCCGTTGCTGATAACAGGGTGGAGGGAAGCGGGGCATAGGCGGCTGGGGACAGTACTGAAAGTCACCTTGGACGGCAAATGCTGTTTGGGTAGATGGGGGTACATCTGAATGGAAATAGTTTAAGGAGAATTGATCCGATTGGAAAGGATGGTCTGAAGAAAAACAGGTTTCCTGGGGACAGAATGGGAATGGGGGCATCACCTGGTGTAAGGGGATGGGATGACGCTGTGGGGACAAGAGCGGAAACAGGGGTGGGCGGGGAGATGGCGTGGGGAGCAGGGGTTGGCGCCCCGGGAGAGGCAAAGGTCTGGGCAGAGAGCAGGCCGGCTGGTCTCCGCAGACCAGGGGCTGCCTCTCAAGCCTCCGGCCAGGTCTTCCTCTCCCAGGGCCATCCGTGATCCACTTGTCCACTGGGTCCCGCTGGGGCAGCTCTACCCCCCAAGCGTCGGCCACGTGGGCCAGCAGGAGCTGGGAGAGGTGGCGGTGTGCGCACTGGTTCCAGTGCACTCCGTCCGTCTGCAGGTACTTCCCTGTGTGGCGGCGGAAGTGGAAGTGCAAGTCCAGCACATCGAAGCCGTGCTTTTGGGCCTCGGCAGAGCTGTAGAAATTGGCTTCGATGACATTGATTTTCACGGAGGAGGCGGCGAACTGGACCTCGGGTGGCACGAAGCGGCTGGTGATTTTGTCGCCCACGGGCATGGCCGTGTTCCACACCAGGAGGCACGAATCGGACAGCACCTGGCGGAAGCGCCCAAACAGTCTCTCCAGGTTCCGCCGGTAACTAGGCCAGAAGTCCTCCCCGTACCTGGTGATGTCCCAGAGGCACGAGTTCATGATGACCAGGTCCGGGTGGTGCTCGCCGGACTGCAGCTCCTCCAGGACGTCCTCCAGGTAGTCGGAGTACACGCGCGTCAGGAAGTAGAAGCGCACGAGGTGCTGGCCGGAGCAGAACTGGCGCACCTCGCGGTAGTGGGTGCCGTTGTGCATGTGGCCCTGCTGGCCCCCATGCACCAGCTCATCCTGCTCGAAAGTGTGCTCGCCCTTGGCCTTGAGCTGCCTGACTGTGAGCAGGCAGTCCTTCTGCAGCAGGAGCACCAGATCCTTGTACACAGCCCTCTGGACCGAGTCCCCCAGGACAACCACGAACTTGTTGTGGAGCAGCTGCCGCACTTCGGAGGCCAGCAGGTGGACCATGACGCCCGCTCCGCCTAGCTCTTTTCTTTCACTCAGCGGGTCTGCGGAAGGCTAGGATAGAAGGAGAGAGCGCATGGGAGGGTCCCACCTCGCGCAGAACAGGACGTAGGAAGGTAGGGTGAGGTGGGCCCGCCCAGGGACTGGGCTGGAACTCTGGCCTGGGGCATCTGAAGGGCGGGGCTCCACTACCCTTAGCCCGCAGAGAGGGGAGCCTGGAGCCAGAAGCCCTGGTGGGCCCAAAGGAAGTTTCTGCCTGAGACTTGACTTTGAATACCCAGGAAACCCAGGTTCCATGTCCAGGAAGGGCCCCGCCCTCCCCAGCTGGAGGTGCAACTGCGGAAGACACCCCATCACCTGGAGGCAACTCGGATGCCTGACAAGTGGAGAATGGTTAGGCAAACTTTGGAGAGGTTAAATAATGAGGATTATGATTAAGCAAGAACACGGAGTGTCCTATACTGTTAGCTGAGGAAGTTACATACCATATATGTGGCCATATCACTGAAATGGTGTAAAATAGATATGCATACTAAGTTGCTTCCCACCAGGCTCCTCTGCCCATGGGATTCCCCAGTCAAGAATACTGGAGTAGGTTGCCATTTCCTTCTCCAATAGATATGCATAGATAATACTGAAAGAAAATACACAAAACCAGCTTTAAATAGGATAGTGGGATCATGGGTGACTTACTTCCCCCATCCTCTTTTTTGTAAATATACTTTACATAGTCTTAAAATCAATTTTAATAATAATGTTTCTTATCAATGGAACTTGTAAAAAATAGAAATAATTCACAAGTGCTTCAGCTGCAATATTCTTTGTTTTTCATTTGAAGGAAATTGACTTTGGCATAAGAAATATATTGAGCTAAAGACCAATGAGAATCAATAGGAGAGTTCTCTGTCCTCCCCTCATGTATCTAAAAGCAAGATATAAATTTTCTGAGGAAGGTGACCATTCCCCCACCAAGGAGAGAAGCGTCAAGAAAGAAGACAAGGAACTGTCAATACAAAGATGAGTCTGCATAAACAAACCTTACTAAAATAGCCCTTATTTTCCATTAGGGACCCCTTATATCCCCTTCTCCACACTTTATTATCCTTGAAACACGATTCCCTTCGTTCTCTGTTAAAATGGTAATATAAGCCCAAGTCTAACTAGTTCTTTGAGTTCCATTCCTTTTCTGCGAACTGTTGTGCACACAGATATTAATTTAAAAACTGTATGCTGCTGGGAGCCAGCACGGGAGATCCCACCCATGACAAGGTCATATGGAAAATACAGAGCCTTTAGAGGAGTTAAAAGTTATTAGAATAGTACTGGTGGAGGGTTTCATTGTTGAACCAGTGCTTGCTGCTAAGTTTTCATATTTTTCATTGTGTGCCTGGGAGTGCATTAATTAATATAGTAGATATATAGAAATGTAAGTAGTAGCCTTGGTATTAACATTAAACCTTGAGTTAATAAATTCTTTCTTTTTTATAGCACCTTTGCCCTATAGGAATGCAACTTTATCTAGTGCTTTCGGAGAATGGTGCCAGACTTTAGAAAAATCACCTTTAGAAAAAATAAGCTTTCTGGTTGACTAACCTTGATCAGAAAAAAAGGGTCATAAAATGTGAACAGGCCTCCAGGCCAGAAGATGATGTAAATCACCTAAGACCTTTGTATATAGAAAGGTATGCAGAAAAAAAGCCTGGTCTCGATAAGGGTCAGGACTGCTGACCCTGCATGACTCTGCATCTTCCATTATTCTCTATGTACATACAGCTCAAGGTATAAAAGCTCCTTTTGAAAATAAAGTTGCAGGCCTTGTGAAGCTTGGTGTCCTCTCCTCTACTTTCTTAGCTGCAACATTCATTCTTTCTCTCCCTGCCTCCACCCGCCTCCCCCAACGCGGACGCCGTTCATCCTGAGGGTGCCCCTGGACCCTGCTGAGGCTGGACCCCGGCAGTATGCCTTTTCTGTTTATCTACAGTAATTTTATTCACAGGGCCCCAGACACTAACTTTAAGAGTATAGAGAAAAAGTTTTTTCTTCCCCAGAACACTGAATAAGGTGTTAAAAGTTGTGAAACTTGTCTTCAGAACTTCAGATTGAGTTTATTTCAAGCTGCCATTTACCGTCATATCTACTAATGAATAAGAGCTGGAAACACACTAAAATACTACTAAGTCTCACGTTGGGAGGAACATGGCATGCCCTTCACACACTTACAAAGAAGCTGTTAAAATCTGCTGTGAGTTGATATTTGTAGGCATTAGTAAAAATTTTAATAGGTGTGGTGGATAGCTATTAATAAATTACACATTTGGTTTTTAAAAGCTATACTATTTGTGGTTTTAAATGAGTATAAGCCCAAAAGTAAAAACTTGAAGATGGGTAGAGTACAAAAGTGTTCCCCTAAAAGAACAGTTAGAAATATTGGCTTATTTGAATCTTCATTCAAAAACATTTGCTATCAAATAAAAAACTTAAAACCAGGATTTTGCTCATTGTGGTACAACAAAATTAAACATAATCAAACTCCAAACCCCATTGGGGCTCAGGCATATTCTCTAGTTTATATTCACTTATTCATCCAACTCACTAAGCACTGACTAAATGCTCCACATGGGGCTTCCCTAGTGGCTGAGGTAAAGAATCCGCCCACCAAGCAAGATCTGTCCCTGGGTAGGGAAGGTCCCCCGGAGAAGGAAATGGCAACCCACTCTAGTATTCTTGCCTGAGAAATCCCTTGAACAGAGGAACCTGGCAGGCTCCAGTTCTGCTGCTGCTGCTGCTGCTAAGTCGCTTCAGTCGTGTCTGACTCTGTGCGACCCCACAGACAATGAGCGGCCCACCAGGCTCCCCCGTCCCTGGGATTCTCCAGGCAAGAACACTGGAGTGGGTTGCCATTTCCTTCTCCAATGCATGAAAGTGAAAAGTGAAAGTGAAGTCGCTCAGTCGTGTCCAACTCTTAGTGACCCCATGGACTGCAGCCTACCAGGCTCCTCCATCCATGGGATTTTCCAGGCAAGAGTACTGGAGTGGGGTGCCATTACCTTCTCCAGCTCCAGTCCACGGGGTTGCAAACAGCTGGACACAACTTAGCAACTAAACAACAATAACAAATGCTCCACATGGGGTATATAAAGATGCGTAAAACCTGGTCTTGCCTTTCAGGAGCAGACCAGATATATTCATTGATAACTGTAATACAAAGTTGAGAATGCTACAGTGTTAGCTTAGTCATGTCAGACTCTTGCAACCCCATGGACTGTAGCCTGCCAGGCTCCTCTCTCTAGGCAAGAATACTGGAGTTGGTTGCCCTTTCCTTCTCTAGGGGACCTTCCTGACCCAGGGATCAAACCCAGGTCTCCTGCATTAGCAGGCAGATTCTTTACCATATGAGCCACCAGGGAAGCCCATAGACAAATAAACAAAGGATGTGAAACTGGTTTGTAAACAGAGCTGGGCTGCTGGGGTGATAAGGAAACATGTCTGTGCACAAGTGTGCCAGGGTGCCTGTTCATGTCCAGGTCAGGATGTGAGTCTGGAGGTCTGCCAAAGCAGAGTGAGATGCAGGGAGAATGGAGCACTTAAGGTGGAACCTTTCTATCTGTATCTGTCTTTGACTAGCTGTGTGATCTTGGGCTAGTCCTTGCCCGCTCTGGTGCCAGGGTCCTCTCCTGTACAATGACAGTCCTGGGTTCTAGGCCAGGCAGGGCTGGTCCTTTGTGCTCCCTGGGATTCGAGTGTGCAGTGAGAAAGAGAGTCGAGAGAAGAAATCATCAGAGAAGGGTTGGAGTAGAAAGAAAATGTGGAAGATGGGGTGTGACACAGCATCTGGAAGAGCAGACTCAAGGCCCAGATGGGAGGTGGCCAGAGGCTCTGGGTCAGCTACCTTCAAGTGCCATGAAAACAGAATGAGCAGGTACAGTGGACGTTCAGGGATCTTTGCAAACAGGACTCCTCTACCCCAGACCCAAGTCTCCAAAGTGTAAAGTTAAATCTTTTCCCAGTGTTTTCAGGGTTCCCATGCTTGCTCCTTGGAAGAAAAGCTATGACAAACCTAGACAGCATATTGAAAAGCAGAGACATCACTTTGCCAACAAAGGTCCATATAGTCAAAGCTATAGTTTTTCCAGTAGTTGTGTACAGATGTGAGAGTTGGACTATAAAGAAGGCTGAGCACTGAAAAATTGATGCTGCTTTCGAATTGCGGTGTTGGAGGAGGCTCTTGAGAGTCCCTTGGACAGCAAGAAGATCAAACTGGTCAATCCTAAAGGAAATCAACACTGAATATTCATTGGAACGACTGATGCTGAAACTGAAGCTCCAATACTTTGGCCACCTGATGAGAAGAGCCAACTCATTGGAAAAGATGCTGATGGTGGCAAAGATTGAGGGCAGAAAGAGAAGGGGGTGACAGAGGATGAGATGGCTGGATGGCATCACCGACTCAATGAACATGAGTTTGAACAAACTCCGGGAGATGGTGAAGCTGGGCGTGCTGCAGTCCATAGGGTTTGCAAAGAGCTAGACATGACTGAGTGACAACCAGTCTATGTGCTACCCCAGTTCTATGTGCCCTCTCTGGGTTGGACTCTGGTCATACTCTGTCCCAGTCCCCTATGGTAGGGGACAACATTCCTCTCCATTAGAATTCCCTCCTCTAGGGTGGCAGATGTGACAACCGACTGTGGTCTCCTTCAGCGGTACTGTGTTTACATGGCCCAATACATTCCTTTTCTGCCTGTGAAGTGCCCTGGACTTGAACTCATGGATGTGAGTCAAATTTGCTGCTTAAAAGTTGTGGAGAATGGAGACACTTAAGTATATCTGTGAAGAACAATGCTCTTCATCTGTAATTTTCCTCATCTGTAAAATGGGACTTTTAGCACCCACTTTAGAGATGTGATCTGAAGAAGTGGTTAGAACAATGTCCTGATAAATAGGGTGGATATGAGTTACTATTTATAAAACAAGTTCAAGAACACTCGGATAATCATCTGTAAAGGAGGGTTACACTATTTGTGCTGTAAAGATCAAATGACAAGAAGCAAGTGAGATTTTGAATAAAACAAAACTAATGTTATTTGAACAGATTCCAATGCCAAATGCTTTGCAAATGTTACCCGATTTGTGAGATAAGAAGGATCTCCATGTGATGGAAGTGAAGTGAGGTGAAAGTCACTCTGTTTAGTCGCTGAGTTGTGTCCAACTCTTTTTGACCCCCTGGACTGTAGCCTGCCAAGTTTCTCTGTCCATGGAATTCTCCAGACCAGATATGGAGTGGGTAGCCGATCCCTTCTCCAGGGGATCTTCCCAACCCAGGAATTGAACCCACGTTTCCTGCATTGTGGGCAGATTGTTTATCATCTGAGCCACCAGAGAAGCCCACCAGGGAAGACTTGAAGCTACTGATGGCAAACTGTCCCTGTGAGATAGCCCTTAAAGCAGAACCCCCTGCAGTCTGAATCCAAAAGCTCAGGCTCAGGTCAGGGAGATATTTGAGGGCGAGATGGGAGAAGAGTGTTTCAGTGTGCCTTTAAGCATAGACAGGAAACCCTTTGGGCTTCCCAGCTGACTCAGTGGTGAAATATCCGCCTGCCAATGCAGGGGACTTAGGTTCAATTCCTGGGTCAGGAAGATCCCATGAAGAAGGGAACGGCAACCGACTCTAGTATTCCTGCCTGGGAAATCCCATGGACAGAGGAACCTGGCGGACTACAAGCCATGGGGTCACAAAGAGTCGGACACAACTCAGCGCCTAAACAGCAGCGGCAGCAACAGGTAATCGTTTACTCCCCCTGCTCAGGGGAGATGATCCATGTGACCTTAGGGGGCTGGGGAGCTGCAAGTGAGAATATAGGTGTTGGGTTGATCAAAAAGTTCCTTCGGGTTTTCCAAAGCTGTTGTGGACAACCTTGAAGGAACCTTTTGTCCAATTCAATAGATAGAGATGTGATCTCAAGCAAGAGACCCGAAAAAATTAAAGACCTGGGTTTTAGAATAACCAAAACAAATTTCTACGGACTTCAGAGCCTCACAGTATTTGAGAAATTCTGGCTGCCTTGTATGCTGACCAGTGAACCTAACCCACCCAGATACTGTTACAAGGGCTTAGAGCCAAAATCAAGCAAAAATGTCCAGCTAAGAATTTCTTGTTGTTCTTCTGCAATGTAACATGCAGATTGGCCTGTAGAAAAGAAGGGAGGAGGAAGTGACTGGGAAGAAACATTCCAGTTAGAAGCTGAAACTGAAAGGAAATTCATGAAATTCTTGATAAACTTCCTGTCACAACTGTAACAGGATTAACAAATCAGGCCTCCTCAGTCAGGACCGTGGGAAAAAATCATTTAAACTAAGATGTCAAGGATGAAAAACAAAACCTAACAAAAGCAAAGTAATTTTTTCGGGGGTGGGGTGAATGAAGAATAATTTGGAGAGCTGAATCTTCTCTGGTCTAAAAAAAAAAGTTGGCAAGTTTCATTTTCAAAGCTCCTTTGATTTATAAAAATGAAACAAAAAAGAGATTTGAAAACTATCAGTTCAGTGATTTTTTTTTTTGCCCTAAGGGTTTTTCTTTGCTTCAAACTTGCAAAAACTTAACAGTTATTTATAGATTAATTGACTCATTCATTAAGGAGTTTATAATGCTAGGTGCAAGGAGTAGATATAAAAAGGCAGTCTCTTTCAAAAGGATGGGTAAGAAAGTAGACACATAAAAATATCAGTTAGAACTGATGATGTAAATGAAATATGAAAGCTGGTATGAAGACTCAAGGAGGAGGGAAGAGGAGATAAATGGATGATCAGTGCAATCTGTGAGTCCAACCTCAAATTAAAATCGATTTTTAAAAGAGTTTTATGATGATTCCTCAAATTTTAATTGTAAGCAGTTCCGTGGTTTTCTGTTTTCAAAGTAAAATTTGGGCTTTGGCTAATGCTCTCACAGAAATATACATTATTAATGGCTACTATTGATGCGACAATAAATTATTTTGAGGCATCTTGCTTAGATTTCTGTTCGGGGATAATTAATTTTTAATGGCTTCATAAACCATCATTTATAAATCATTGACTATGGCTTTATAACTATCACAAACCAAACACACAGCATTTGGTTTTTTATTAATCAGTGTGTTGTAGAAATTAGGTTAGTCTTTTTTCTTTTCTTATTGATTTTTGGTAACAGGAAGAATGGCAAAGATATATAGGCCAGTTACTCCAGAGACCCTACGAAAAAGTCTTAAATCACAGAGGTAATCGCTAACAATTAGGATGCTGTTTTGATTAGTTGTGGACGTACTTTACCTAGTTCAGAAGTTTCTTGCACATGACTAACCATCTTAATGCGACATTGTACTAGGCATATTAAATAGATCATTTTCTCCTAACTGCATTTTTGGTGATCAAATCTATGTTTGAACTATCCAAGATTCCCTTAAATGCTAATAGAACAGACAGTGCAAATAAGAAAATTATTTTTCGTGAGCTCACCTGTACAGCATACCAATTTTTGATACTTGTTTAGTTTTCTAAGTGGAATTTAATCATGTCAAAAATTAAATTGGTATCCTGTCAAGTTTTCAAAGGAAAGAGAAAAGCAAAAGATCCAAACTTCTCTTCTGAGGACGGGATTTCTCAAGAGGCTGACCTTTTTTGATTTGGGGCAAGTTACTCGTCTATAAACATGGAAATGGAAATCATGCAGTCCTATTATTTTAAAAAGTGGTTTTAGGTGAAATTTTTAAAGATATATGAAAGTACTGTGAAATACTACGATAAATAAAGCAACAGAAAGTTGTTTTTCAAATAGTAACCATTGGAAGGACTGATTTTAATGCTGCACCCCCACCAACCTCATGTCCAATATAGGCCTTAGCTCTGCAGTTCATTAATTCAGAAAAAATATAGAAAACACTATATCTTGGTCTGTGAAGCTGTCATTCTGTAAGTTTTTGGCTCCAACAACCCTCATGGTTCCTATGCCGCATCCCAACACATATGTCATGATCCGTATTTGTCACTGGGCTATTCAGTTAGTTATATGCCACAGCTAAAATATCAGAAACTTATGGTATAAATGGAAAATTGAATTTAGACTAATGATCTTCAAACTGGGCTCCACGTAACCATTAAATTCTCCTTGTGGAGGCATGAATCTGTGTGGACACATTCAAATTTGCATCCATACCATCTTTACTGGGCCACAAGCTTAATTTGTGATTTTTTTTTTTTTTGGTAATAAAATATCAACAGAAGAATTGGACACATTTGAAGAGTTTGAAAATTGCCAAGTTTAAAAATCCTTAAGGCAGCATATTTTTCGCATAGTAGTAGTCTAATATAAAAAATTTCCTATGGACTATACAAAGAAATGCAGGAAACATCCTTTATGAATGAAATCCTCACTATTAGGTTCATAGTACCTGATAGGCAGGTAACGTCTATAAAAACAAGGAATAAACTATGGAGACTTTACTCAAAGAGCCCCACTAAACAAACAAAACCCACAAGAACTGTGTTTCACGAAAGACTAGTGTAAAGTGAAAAAAAAATCAGAGCAAAAAAATCAAAGCAATTCAAATAAACAAAATTTGATTTCAATCATGTACAGCCATTGACAAACTTCCACATTCTGGTCTCGAACCATTACTTAAACCACATTTGCTAATTCGCTACCTATTAGTCCTTTAACAGGAATGAAAGATACTAAAAGGCAGTGACCCCGCTTTCACTTCCAGCAGATGACAAAGTCAAAAGTGGACTCTGGCCTTGAACAGCTCTGTGTTCTGGGATGGCTTCCCCCACCCCCACCCCCACCCCCGCGCCACAATTTTTTCTATTGTTAAACAGGGGTAATAGCCCCCCACTTCACTCAATAATAGTGAAGACGAAAGATCCACGTCAGCGTCCATCAAGGGCTTAGGACAATACCAGTCTTTTGCATTAGGCACCTTTAAACCTTTAGCCCAACTCCTCCCCTGGGGAGCACACTAAACCTGCTAAGGGCAGCTTGGCTCCGGCTCCCTCCCTCACACTTCAAACCTACAGCTCCTCTCCTCCCTCCAGCAGGGGCCAAGGGGTACCTCCTCAGGTGTGAAGGCGATCCCTCAACTCAGCGGCCGGTCTCCTACATCCCCGGGCACTTTGCTCCAGGAGGTCCCTCAGAGAGGGGAGAATTATGCATTCCACATTTTCTTCACTCTCCCTGGGCTGGCTCCTTTCTTTAAACCTTAAACATGTTCTAGTTTCTTGCTTTAAAAAAGGAAACTTCTTTGACTCCACCTCCAGGACAGTCCTATCTTTTGTTTCCACTTCAAGGCCACTTTTTACAAAGCTGTTTGAACTGGCTGTGTCTGGGTCCTCACCTCCCACTCACTCCTCCGTTTTCTTGAAATTTGGCTTCCAGCTCCACCAAAGCGAAGAAACGTTTGTCAGCAAATCCCCAACGATTTCCTTGTTCCTTTCAGCGGCTGCTTCTTGGGCCTTATCACATCTATAGCATTCCTAGTTCCCCCTCTGTAACCCTGCCCGAGAGTCGGACACCGTGGCCGCCCGTCTCACCTCGCCCAGTATCCTTTGTGAGTTTCTCTTTCTCTGACGATCCCCACATGTCGGTCTTTCTCAAGGCCCACTCACTGCCTCCCTGCTTCTTTTCTTCAGCATTCTTTCCCTGGGTAAATTCATCCACGCTCTCAGCGTCCACCCGTAAGGTGAACAGAAAGCCCTCTTTGTCCCCCCAGTCCTGGTTTACCTCTGTTTTTCCAGACTAATTGTTGATCGCCACCCTTCCCCTCAAAGTCCTAGTTAGGATGGAAACAAATGATATAGTCCCCATAGCACTTACTATTTCTATGCAGATGACTCTGAATTGGGGCCTTAAAGCACAGAGGCTGAGAAGGTGGGCCCTCGAGTCAGTCCCCTGGGTTTAAACTCTGCTCCACTGCTTTATTAGCCTCTGAGACCCTGGGGCGATAATGTAATCTCTCTGCACTTAAGAAATTTACCTACAAAACAGGAATACCACAACTGACTTCTTTTAGAATCAGGGTTAAATGAACACATGTGAAGGCTTTTGCATAAGGTCTACCACATTTTTAAGTGAATAAATTTAGCTATCTCAAACTTGTCTCCTGAGTTCCCGAGGTTCTAGTGCATAGAATAAGGTGAGTTCAGGTGAGGGGGGGTTGGGGCAGGGGAGGAGCAAGAGGTGACTTAGTCTGTGTGGGCCTTTTATCACTTGTAAATTCTCTGGATACCACTATTCTCCCATCAAACTGTGGCTGAATTCCTCACAGAAGACTCCTGTGACCTCTGAACAATCCTTCCAAAGGTAAATATCGATCATCTCTGGGAATGATGGTGGTCTATTTTTCTGTGCACTTTCAGAGAACTGCTATATAATTTATGCTTAATATTGGCTGGGGATAACTTGGTGGAAATAAACTCTGCTTCTAAAATGCTTGGGTCAAGTCATTTTTATTTTTCGTGACTGTGGCCATTTCCACCATTCCTAAAACATCAAAATTCTTCAGTGACAACTTGGATATGGATCAGCTCAACAGTTTCTTGGCAATTAAAAGGAAAAAAAAAAGATGTAATTTTAGAAACTACTTTAGGAATGAGAATGTTGCTATATATTTTAGGAAACTGAACACAGTTTCACCTCTTTTAGATTTTATGGCAAACTTTTCTACTTTCCATAGATTTCTCAGAATCCCTAAGGAAGTGTATCTTACTTTGATTGAAACTTTTCAAAATAGAGTTTATTTTATACATGTTTTCTCATATTTCTCAATTTCATATATTCATTTTCATCTGATACACTAGCCTAACTACAACAGTTTGCATTTATAGACTTTGTTTTTTAACCTAGGAGATGATCCTTCCTCCTGTGTGTCTCTCCAAAGCTTGTGGATGAATTGCAGAGCTCATGTATACCCAGAGGGCTTTTTCTTAAGTGTTCCCTAACCCCTCCCTCTCCTGAAATTCTGTTCCTTCTTTAAGACCCAGTTTGAAATACAGTTCTAAGAGCCTTCTCTGTTCGCAGAGAGAAAAATTACCTCCTTCCTCTGATAGATACCTCTGTTTAGCCCTTGGTTCTGGCTTCTCTGGTGGTTCAGATGGTAAAGAATCTGCCTACAATGCAGGAGACCAGGGATCCATCTCTAGGTTAGGAAGATCCCTGGAGAAGGGAATGGCTCCCCACTCCAGTATTCTTGCCAGGGGAATTCCATGGACAGAGGAGCCTGGCGGGCTACAGTCCACGGGGTTTCGAAGAGTCGGACATGACTGAGTGACTTTCTGCTTTACTGTATAATTAACTGTCCATGTGTCTTCCTACTCCAGTACATCCTAGTCCTGGGGAGCAGAAATGGGTCTCACCTATCCTTGTACCCCTCATGGACCAGTGTCTGAGGCAGAATATAGTTATTACCCATTGAGCATTTACCCCATGCAAGGCCTCTTCTATACTCACGGCCTAGTGAAGAAGGAACTATTATACCCATTTTACAGGTGAGTAAACTGAGGCTTGGAGAAGTTACGTCAATCATCCAAGGTTTTACAGCTGCTGAGAAGAGACAGCACTCATCCCTTTTGGAATGTGACTTCTGCTTCATTAGATAAGCTTAAGGTTTTGTTTTGCTTCTTTAGGGGGAAATACGGCTCCAGAGCCTGACCTTTTAACCTCAGCTATACATATTTAGTGAAATCAAGAGGAAAAACTAATTTAACCCCAAAAAAAGTTGCATGTAGTTGCCCCCCGGGCGGCGGGCCCCCCCGTTGATAAACAAAGCAGTAAATTTTTCTTTGTGAAAACAGGACAAGTATGAAGTCAACCTAGTTGTTTTTTACCACTTATAGTTAGCAATTCCTCTGAGTGAGTCAGTGGGAAAGTCAGGGCTGCACTAATGCTACATTTGTGTTTCAAATGTTTCTATACTTACATTGACTACTCTAGATTATACTGTTCTAGATTCAACGGTTGAGTAAGAAGTTTCCATGATTGTAAAGGGTGGGGGTAGGGGTGCTAATAATGACGACATTACTTTCAACTGATGAACAGGTTGGATTCTGAAAATTCTGTCTCCAGGAAGGGCCACAGAAGCCCATTTAACCAATGATGAGAGCACTAGTCTGAGTCAGCAGGCCAAAGGTTTCTGCCACCACCAGTGCTCACTTTACCTCTGTGTGTTTAAGCTTGAAATCAGAGAAATGGCCCCTATGTTCCTCTAGGGAGATTGTCCAGAAGAGCTTTTAAAATGATATTATTTTATTATGGCTGTTGGTTTTATTTTTAGACAATATTATCTAGTATTCAGATACTAGGTTTCTATGGGGAACCAAGGTTTTGAGTGGGAAAATGGGATTCTAAGAGCCAGTCTCTGCCTGCTCCCTCCCAACACTATTTGGTAAAGGGATCTGGAAGCTCTGGGTCCCCACTGCTCTGTGTGGGACTTCCCTAGGTTTCAAGCCCAAGGCTGGGAACAAGAGGAGGGACCAGGCGCAGGAAGGAAGAGGGCCAAGGGAACTGAACCCACCACCACACCAGGCCTTTCCCAAGTCACGCTTTCCTCCCTTCAGATCTGAGTTTGGGCCTAAGAGTTGTTCCTACTGTGTGTTCAACAGAGGTCTTAGCTTATCCCTTATCCCTCAGTAACAAAACTAATTCAACAGCACTGCCTACCTCAGGGTTAACTGTGGAAATGAAATGCTCTGTAAACTCCATGGATGTTAAATGTTATTCTGAGTCATCTCAGCATATTTGGGGGATGGGACTTAGCAGTTACAGAAACTGTCCAGTGAAATGAAGTTTTATCTTATTATTTAAAAATCTAACATTATTTAGTGACATTGTTTAGTACCCTCTCAACGGTATGTTCAGTGTTTTGTCTCCTCTATTTATTCCTAAGACCTGGATAAAATTGGTACTTCATTTTCTCCATTTTACACATTCAAAAATTAAAAGATTGAGTCATCTGCCCAAGGTCATCCATTTTATAAAAAGCAGAGCTAGGAGTCGTAACTGATGCCAAGCCTTTGTGGTCAACCACAACATATAAGATTACACAGACAATAGAAGCGCCATCTCTTTTCTCCAGTTCACAGCTCACAGCTCACTGTTTCTTTGCACTGTATGCTTTTCGAGGTTTAGTGGCTTATCAGTCACGCACCCTTATTAGACAATATTACAATGATAACAGTGATCTCTTTAGGACTCTTCAGTTAAGTGGAGGTGAGGTGTAGACTAGGATGGTGATTCCTTCCTATACATTAAGTGCCCCCAAAATGAGGATCCTAAGAAAGGCTGGTCAGAAATGTGGATTAGTAATGCTTAAGATAAAATGGGAAAACTGAAAGTACTTACTCATTAAAGTAACTGGTGATTTAGGAATGTACTTCTCAGTTGGTCCTAGATCTTTTTTCCCTAGAGAGACTCCTTTCTCTGCTGGATGTTGAAGCGTCAGATGGGAGAGCCCAGAACCTGGGCTCAAGGCAGATAAATTCACCTCTGGGGGCTGCTCCGTTTGTGAGCCAGCGTCTGGGGAGAAGAGGCCATTTCCGGTGGCATCTGGAGCAAATGACACAAGTCAGCACTTTCTTGCGTTAGGAAGTGGACGACTAATGACCGGAGCTTTAAGAACTGGACAAATACGGAAACAAACTGGTAAGTATATCAGACTACAGCTTCTTCCTGAAATTTGGCTCTTAGCTTACTTTCTTTCATTTCACATTTCTAAGTAATTTGGGTGTAATGTCTATTGACTCTATTGACTCTTGCTTTGTTTCATTTTAACAATTCAAATTCTGGGTTCTTATCACCCTTATTTGTGTGGTTTGTTCACAGCTGGGAAAGCTATTAGAAGGGGAAAGGGGGAAAGACAGGGGACTGGAAGCAGAAGTGAGAAGAGAGATAAGAGAAATGATGAGAGGAAGACTGGTCCCTTTTCTAATTAATTTTTTAAAGTCAGAATCCTGAATTTTTGTATAGGGGGCATTAGAGTTTACAAGCCACTTTCAGATCACTTCCCTTGCTCCTTCCACCTCCCGTGGGTAGAAGGATAGACTATTCCGCAGCTGCAGAAAGCAAGGGGTCTCAGCCACAGGCCTCTGGTAAACATAAAGTGGCAAAGCCTCCTCTCCTGCTCCACTGGAAACCAGCAGGTGACAGGAAAGGGAAATGGGAAGTGCTTCTCTGATTGATTAGATAAGCTCAGAGCTTTGTTTTATTTGGAAAGGATCTGACTTGGAAGAGGAGGAGTATCACTTCTACAGATGCCAAGAGGAAAGAGAAGGAAGAAATAAATCAGAAAAAAGAAAACAAAAAAGAGGAAGTGAAGTTTTAGAGGGCTCCCAATAGCAAACCTTCTAAAGTATGTCAAACACTTTAGGATATGGTATCTCTCCATTGCTTTAAATGGTGTAAGATAACTAATAAACAAGAGTAACAGATTCCAAAATAATGCTGAAATAATGTCCTTCATCCCTAGATTTTCTTTTTTTAAAATTCTATGTTTCAGGTAAATTGGCCTATTAAGTGATGTGTTTACCTTTTCTTGAAAAATACTACTTTACTTCACTGACTGCTCAATGTATGGCTTAAAAATTAATCCCACACATTATACTTTGTTTTTATCCTATTTTCTATAGCCACAAATCAAATTATTTCACACTTTCCCCATGAATTTAATTACAATCATTATTATGTCTTAAGGCAGGGCTGTACCTAGAACCCAACTGATAACTTTTGTATTTTAAACTTCAGAGTGGCTTGTGACATCACTTTGAAAATGTGCCATTATTTGATTCTAGCTATTCTACAAATGAGTTGCAAATCTAACTTTAGTATTTCAAAATTCAGAGTAATTTGTGATATAACTTTGAAAACTTGCCATTATTTTGAGTCTAGCAATTCTGTAAATGAGTTGCAGATCTTTCCAGTTCTCTAAATTCCAGCTAGTGTGTACATGGTGAGAATAAAAGAACAATTTAGAGGATGACTAAAATTCACATAATCATCCCAAGACCAGAGAACAGAGGAGCTGTAATAATGCAAATGCTAATCTCACTTGTACTCTTTAAATTCAAAATGAATTTTTTTCAGACCAAGCAACAGATTATTTCCCACAGATTTTCTTACTTCCAAGAACTTATTATGATATATGGAGAGAGTTACAATTGCTGTTCTGGCCCCATTTCATGTTCTATAGCTCAGTGAGCTGGCTTTCTCACCCAGCTTTTTCCTAAAAGATAATGAGAACTATGCATGTATAATGTTTTACACTTAAAATGTGCTATCTCACAGTAAATCCTGGTTTACAAAGTAAGGCAAGCTCACATTATCTTCACTTTGCAGATGGTGAAACTGAGGGCCTGGGAGAGCTGAAATAAGTCACCTCGATGGGTCAGCACAGGATGGAGCACACCTGAGTACAGGTGGTCATCTTCACGGCCCTCTGTGGGGGAAGTCAGACAGGGCACACTGTCCTCACTGTCATCCTTATACCATTTTGCTTGTTTCTAGAAGCTACTTAATGCACAGGGTGCAAAAGTTCAAAAGCTGTATGAGTGAGAAGTAAGTTTTCCTCCCTTTCTTGTTCCCTAATCCCTTGCTCTTCTTTCTAGAAACAATACTATCACACCTTCTTGTCTATTCTACCAGAAATATTCTCTGCAGATATTCTATATCTTTCTGAAATATTTTATTCTTTTTTCCTTTTCAAAGAGTCAACTTCCATTTTTATTGAAGGCTCTGGAAAAAATACAAACGCCACTTAGAACCAATGGTAAACTGCAAAAACTCTGGTAAATCATCCAGATTGTTGCAAGCACTCAGATGTTTGAAATGCTGTAGAAAACTCGAGATTAACAACAGCCTATAAAAAGAGGTGGGCTACTGTCCTCTTGGGTTTGGCCCTGATATCCCATCTGGGGATCACTCAGAAACCTTGATCTTGATTTGTGATGTGGTAATTGCATGTCTTTTGATGGAGAGGACTGGAGCCAGAGCGATGATGCTATGAAAGAAAGTGAACTGCCGGATGTCTTGACTTTGGGGCCAAACAGACTTAGGTTTGAAACTTGATTCTTTCACTTTGGGAGTCACTTAACTCCTCTGTGATGCAGCGATTTTCTCATCTATGAAATAAGGATAATAATAACCACTACATAGAGGGCATGGGCTTAATGAGAAAATAGATCCAAGTACCAGGTACACTGCCGTGGATAGTAAAATATATCTGTATCGTTAGTCATGGCTCATTTTATTGTCTTTCTTTCCCTCATTCATTTAAAATAATTGTGGTAGGCACTGTACCAAGTGCTGGGGAGAAATCACTGTGAATAATATGTGGGGGAAACCCCCCCCCAAAACCTTGCCCTTATTGAGTTGATCTTTGTGTTGGGGGAGGCAGGCAACTAAAGAGCAAGTGAAATCATATGTTAGATAAATGAGAAGAGGAACATGATTGCTGGATAGGGCGAATGTAAGGACTGTGGGTTGGAATTTTAAATAGGGTGGTGACGGGGTTCATGACGCTCTACCCTAGAATGCAGCACCTTGACATGTTAAATATTTTAAGCTGAAAGAATGTGAGAAACAGCAGGTACTTAAAAGACTGTGACCACCACCCCCACCCTTCCCCACCCCACCCTGAAGCAAGTCTTAAGACCCTGTGTGGGAGAAGCTCTCTCCATTTAAGAAAGGAGCATCCTTGGACTTCCCGGATAGCTCAGATGGTAAACAAGCTGCCTGCAATGCAGGTCCCTGGTAAGATCCCGTTGAAGGGAATGGTCATCCACTTCAGTATTTTCGCCTGGAGAATTCCACAGACAGAGCAGCCTGGGGGCTACAGTCCATGGGATGGAAAAGAGTTGGACATGACTGAGCGTCCCACACATACACAGCATCCTTATCTCTGAAGACAAAGGGACTCCGACGAATTCCAATAAACAGGGCTCGCTAAGTTCCGCCAGTTCACTGCCCTTAACTCTCACCCTTTGTCCTATTGATCTTCAAATCCAGTTTGAAAACATTCAGGCCTATTCAATGGATGAGAGTTTGAACAAACTAAAGAGTCAAATAGACTGGGTGACTGAACAACAACAAGAATCCTCCCTTTGGGTCTTAATTTCTTTAGAAAGGCTAATTTGTAACTTTTCTCTAGTTAATTTGTCTTTTGTTACAGAGATCCTGCTAAGAACAGTGCAATGGAAGTAAACAACCTTGATCTGGAGCAGGCTGCCTTGAGAAGTTGCGGCGGGGTGCAGGGAGGGATGGAGCAAACCTTGTGGAAATCCGGTGGGAGGAACACCAAGCAGAGAGAACAAGGAAATGAATGTGACTGGGCTGGAGAGAACAAGGGAGGAATATACAGGAGATGGACTTTCTTCACACAGAGAAGAAAGAGGCAGATGGTGAGGGAGTCCTTGGGCCTAGAAAAGAAAACAATGGTCTCAAAGGCCCTCGCTGAATCATCTAACTTCGGGGAAAACACCGAACTTTTAAGTCCTGCCCTGATGCTCCGGGACTTATCACCCCCTGCCCAAAACCTCCCACCGCCTGTTCAACTACAAATGCCATCTCAACTGAAGACTGCTGAAAACGTCCTGCACGACTAACATTTTCCCTTATCGCTTCCACAAACCTCCCTTTAAATACGAAGCCTCCCTGATCCTTCTCACACTCAGCCTGGTCGTTAGGCCGGCTGTCACCCCTCCTTGCCTGAAGGGAGGTAACCTACCTCTGTTGAGGTCATCTCCTTTTCTGCCTCAGCCCGAACTGTACCTTACAGATGGGAATTCCCTGGTGGTCCAGTGGTTAGTTAGGACTCCGTACTTTCATGCTGTGGGTGCGAGTGAGGGCTTGGGTTCCATTCCTGGTGGGATCCTGGAGAACTAAGATACCATAAGCTACGTTGTGGGGCTAAAAAAAACCCAAAAAGTCAGGGAGGGGGCAGATTAAGGGTCATTGAAAGGACTTGGCTGTGTTATTTGAAAGCCATTGTGAGGGGCTTGAGCAGAAAATTAACACCTACCTTAATAAGACTGGGATGTGAGGGAAAACAGGAAGACCAATTAAGGAAGTTACCAAGTAATGCAGGAGTTGAGTCTTAAACCAGAGTGACATTAGCCAAGGAATGAGAAAGAGTTAGATTCTGGATATATTTTGAAAGTAGAGGTGACAGGATTTGCCTGTGGAGAGAGGATGGGATGTGAGAGAAGGGGGGAATACGAAGCTAGCTCCATGGCTTTTGGCCTGAGCACAAGAGGGATGAAGTTACTGAGATGGAGAATCTCAGAGAAACAGGTTTGGGGGTGGATGGCTTGTTCCCTTTGAGATTCCTGACTTTACACATCTAAAGTCAGGCGTAGGGTGGGGATTTGGCACTGGGCAGAAAGGACTAGCTTAGAGCATTTGGGTTGGGTTTGGATGCTGTTCCCAATGGAGATGGTGAAGCTACAGAAGAAACGAGGTCTGAGAATTCCTGGGAGGTCAGGATGAGGGGAAGGAACCTGGAAAGAGCCTGAGAAGAAAGAGTCAGTGGCAGCAAGAAGAAAGTATGAGGTCCTGGAAGCCAGGAGGAAAACGTGTTTCAAGGGAGGAAGGATGGTCTCAGTCAGAGATAGGTGATAAGTCAAGTGGGATGTTTGACCACTGGCAGGACATTGGGTGACCTAGACAGTGTTGGGGACAACTGCTGATTACAGTGGTTAAGAGAATGAGGGGATAATTAGTGGCAATGCCACCCTGGAGGAGTTAAACTGTAAATAAAGGGAAACTAAAGATGAGGGGAAGTGAGGGAAGAGAAATTTTGTTTCTTTTAAGATGGGAACAACAGTAGCGTGTTTGTATGCTTACAGGAATGATTCCATAAACAGAGGACAAGATGCTGCAGGAGGAATGGGAGAGAATTCTGGAGCCATTCCCTTGAGTTCATGAAAGGACTGGTCGGTCTCTAGGGCCCAAGTGGAGAGGTTGGCCTTGGATAGGACAGTGGACATTCAACCAAAGATGCCAGGAAAGACACAGGATGTGGTAAAGGTGCCAGCGGGTAGGGGTTTTCCTGACTGCTCTTTTCTCAGAGAACTAGGCAGCAGGGTCCAGGTCACCAACTGAGAGTGAAGCTGGGGAGGGTGGTATTAGAGGTCTGAGGATGGGGAAGTGAGAGTGAAGTCAAAGTCACTCACGACTGTTTGCCACCCCATGGACCATACAGGCCTTGGAATTCTCCAGGCCAGAATACTGGAGTAGGCAGCCTTTCCCTTCTCCAGCGGGTCTTCCCAACCCAGAAAGATCTGGGGTCTTCCCAAACTGGGGTCTTCTGCATTGTGGATGGAGAAGAAGGCATGAAATAGTCATCTGGGGGATGAGGAGGTTGTCTACTTGATAGCATGGGGCCCCACTCAAAGCTAGGAGCCCTTACTTGGATGGGCTTCCCTGGTAGCAGAGATGGTAAAGAATCCACCTGCAATGTAGAAGACATGGGTTCAATCCCTGGATCAGGAAGATCCCCGGGGGAAGGAAATGGCAACCTACTCCTGGGAAATCCCATGGACAGAGGAGCCTGGCGGGCTATAGTCCATGCTCAACAGGGGTGTTTGGTTTTCTCTAGTCTGTTTCAGCCACATAGGTACAGGTACAGAGTAGGCAAAAATAATATTTAGTCAGATTGGAGTTTTGCCTTTCCATTTCTGTTTCTGTTAATGTGCCATTACAAATTTATAATTTGTTTTAAACCATAATTTATTTAAAAGCAAAATCACAAAAGCCCAATATTATAATTTAGTGAAAATATTCTGAATATAATGGCAGAAATGATCTTTCTTTAATAGTAACAATTTTTAATAGGTCTGGTGGCAGATTAATTTAGACTTATCTCTATATGAGCCGTTATCATTTTATCTACAGTTTCTATTTTAAGGAACACTTATTTTTCTTATCTTATTGGAATGGAGTGTTTCAGACAGGCTAGAAATCAACCCACTAAATACTTATAAATGCACTTATTTCAGCCAGCTGGCATGGCGTGTGTCTGTGTACAAATCAATGACTGGCCACCTTAAAAAAGAGGACCAAATTTGGCAAACCAAAACTCTGTGTTTTCTTCACTTGTATGACTTGAAACAGTATACATTTTTGATCATTTCTCCTCAAATCATTTGCATTTAGCACTTTGAAGCACATAAGAATAATTTGTTTCTTTGGTGGCATAAAGTCTTCTCTGAGAGTATGTTTAGAATTTTAAGACTGGATCAAAACTTCTCATGAGTTGAATTTAGTAACTGAACTAATTTCTGCACTAATTCAGTACATGCAAGCTTTTGCATTTTAGAGGAGCAAGGCCAGAGTTGCTGTAATTTGGGAGCTTACAGGTTGACAAGAGCCCAACTGGTGGTTTCACCAGGATGGGAGAGGAATGGAATTTATAAAGACCTCATTCTGTCAGGGTTGCCTTAACTTTTCTGCAAACCTTCTTTAGAATTTTTATGTTTTATGCAATTTCTCTATTCTGCTCCAGTGTAGCTTCAAAGTTCAGAGCATGGCTTTTGTAGGCCAAAGAAATGAGTTCAGAGTCTGAAGTTTGTAATCTGTGAGCTGAGTGACTTTGGGAAAGTTACTAACCTCTCTGGCCCAGTTCCACTTGTGGAGACTGAATAGGCCAAAGGCTAAGCAGAGTGCTTAGCAATTAGTCTATGCTCAATTTATTCTAGGAATTAGTATACATACATCCATGCTTTAGTAATACAAAATAATTACTAAGTTATCCTAATAAATTAGCAGTATAAAAATAGATTTTTAAGTGGCTAACCATGGAGCTTGGACCAAGGACTTGGCCTCCTGAGTCTTGGTCCCCTAGTCCCAGAGACATGGTCCATAAATCCCAGGAAAAATAAAAGGTTATAAACCTTTTTCACAATAATTTAATACACTAGGAGAATTGCATCTTGAATTATTTAGCAATATTCTTTACCTTTAAATGGTATTAAACTTTATTAGAAGATTACAGACTTAGTTTTCTGAATCCAGTGTTCCTCCTTCCCCCACCTCTTTTCCCCCTCGCTCATATTACCATCTTAACCATTTGCAAGTGTACAGTGCAGTACTGCGAAGTATATTCACACTGTTGTGAAATAGACCTCTAGAACTTTTTTGTCTTAGAGATCTGAAAAACTCTATCCATTAAACCGTATCTTTCATTTGCTGCTCTTCGCAGCCCCTGGGAACCACCATTCTACTTCTCTGTTTCTATGAATGTGGCTGCTATAGACACCTCATGGGCTTCCCTGGTAGCTCAGCTGGTAAGGAATCTGCCTGCAAGGTAGGAGACCCTAGTTCGATTCCTGGGTCAGAAAGATCCCCTGGAGAAGGGATAGGCTACCCACTCCAGTATTCTTGGGCTTCCTTGCTGGCTCAGCTGGTAAAGAATCCACCTGCAATGCGGGAGACCCCAGTTCAATCCCTGGAAGATCCCCTGGAGAAGGGAAGGGCTACCCACTCCAGTATTTTGGCCTGTATAGTCCATGGGGTCACAAAGAGTTGGACATGACTAAGCGACTTTCACTTAACTTTCAGACACCTCATAGAAATGGAATCACACAGTATTTGTCTTTTTGTGTCTGGCTTATTTCACCTAATATAACATCCCCAAGGTTCATCCATGTTGATGTAGGTAACAGGGTTTCCTTTTCACAGGCTGAATAATATTCCACTTCCATTTCACTAAAGTTCACCAGGTCACCATATCTGTAAGAGCACTTTTGTCCAAACCCAGGCCAGCTCTCGAAGACACTCATTTTGAGATGTTTAGCAGTCAGTTGACTTAACTATTTATTGGTGACAACAAAATTTCCTTTCCATGATCCATGTTGGCATAAACTACGCAAATGAAGCTATATTCTAGACCTGCAAAATGCTAGGAGCATCATTTTATTTCTTGCCCAGAGAGGCTGGCAGAGAGTCCTCTTTTACCTTTCACATTCATCATCTGTGTTTGAAATTTTTCTCTTTAAAATGGCTTTTACTTTCAAGTTGTCACATTGGAGGGGGCTATTCACAACACCGTCAGTTTAAAAATATCTGGGTATTTTGGGAATGTAAGCTGGTGCAGTCACTACCATATGATTCAACAATCTCATTCCTGGGCATACATACAGATAAAACTATGATTTAAAAAGATACATGCACTCCAATGTTCACAGCAGCACTATTCACAATAGGCAAGGCATGGAAAAACCTAAATGTCCATTGACAGATGAATGGATAAAGAAGATGGGGTACAGATACACAATGGAATACTACCCAGCCATAAAAAGGAATGCATTTGAGTCCGTTCTGATGAGGTGGATGAGCCTAGAACCCATTATAGAGAGTGAAGTGAGTCAGAAAGAAAGATAAATATCGTATTCTAATGCACATATATGGAATCTAGGGAAATGGTTCTGAAGAATTTATTTACAGGGCCGCAGTGGAGAAACAGATGTAGAGAACAGACTTATGGACATGGGGAGAGGGGAGGAGAGGGTGAGATGTATGGAAAGAGTAACATGGAAACTTATATTACCATATGTAAAATAGATAGCCAATGGGAATTTGCTGTATGGCTCAGGAAACTCAAACTGGGGCTCTGTATCAACCTAGAGGGGTAGGATGTGAAGGGAGATGGGAGGGAGGTTCAAAAGGGAGGGGATATATGTATACCCATGGCTGATTCATGTTGAGGTTTGACAGAAAACAACAAAATTCTGTAAAGCAATTATCCTTCAATTAAAAAAAAAAAAGATGGGGTACAGATACAGGATGGAATACTACTCAGCCATAAAAAAGAATGAAATAATGGCATTTACAGAACCATGGATGGACCTAGAGATGATCATACTAAGTGAAGTCAGAAACACAAGGACAGATACCATATGGTATCCCTTATATATGGAATCTAAAATATGACACCAACAAACTTATCTGTGAAACAAAACCAGACTCTCAGACATAGAGAACAGACTTGGAGTTGCAACAGGGTGGGGTGTGGGGAGGGATGGATTGGAAATTTGGGATTAGCAGATGCAAACTATTATATATAGAATGGATAAAAAGGAAGACCCTACTGTATAGCACTATATTCAATATTCTGTGATAAACTGTACTGGAAAAGAATATGAAAAAGAATGTATATATATGTATAACTGAATCACTTGTATAAAAAAGTTAACACAATATTTTAAATCAACTATACTTCAATAAAATAAAACATTTTTTTAATGCATGCTTTTAAGTGGTGTTATATGTTAATTCTAAGAATGGTAACGTTATTTGCTGAAACCAAAATGCTCACCTTTCATCTGTGTGCATGGAAGATTATGGACGCAGTAATTTATTTTCAAAGCAATCTGAAACTTGGGTCATACCACATTTATAGAGGCAAATTCTAATATCTTAAATATTAGATATTTAAATATTAACTGCATTTAATTAATATTAACTGCAAAATTCCTGACCATGAAATTGTCTTCTTTTGGAAGGTAGAAATTGCTTAATATTTTTGATGCGTGCTACTCTTCTTTTCCTTTTTTTTTAAAAGATAAATCTCGATGAGTGCCTCCAGAGCCGGGTGCAGTGCCTGACACCAGTGGGTACAAGGTTGAGTAAAATATAGTCTCCTTGTTCAGGAGCTCCCTGTCAGTCAGGGAGAAACACAGAAGCAGAGGATTATAATTCAGTGCTGGAAATGCGGTTACAGCCTTATGTTAGGGCATCACTTCTATCACTGAAAAAGGATTTGAAACATCTTAATGAAGATATGAAAATAACTGAAAATAGCACTGTGAAAAGTGGCTTCCGGTTAGACTCTCTTCCTCAAGACATTTGCTTTGTAAAGATAACGAGTGCCCCAAACAGCATCATTTGTTTCGTATATCAGTTGTGCATCACTGTTCCATTCTACCAGTAAATGGAACTACTCTCTATTTTTAAATATTTTTCCAAATTATCATTCACAAAAATCACGCTACTGGTTACTTCTCCTTGCCTTCCTTTCTTTCTCCTTTAGGCTGTTTCTTTCCTTAACACATTTTGTTGTTGAATCTCTGAAATACATTTAAATAAATGAAAATGGAGAACTACAAATTGCTCCTATTTCTCTGATGTTCACCAGCTTAACCTATGAGTCATATGTCAACATTCTGTTTTCTTTGTCATGATTTCTAATTGTTGTATAACTGTGGACTTAGTCACTTGATATACTGGTATCAGAAGAAAAAGATTCTGTGTTTATGTTCCATATATGCATTTATTCTTGGTGATGGAAGCTAATTAAATCTCGGGGTAGTTTTAAAATCCATGACAAAAATTGCTAGGAAGAAAGAAATCTCTCTTTGCTGCTGGTTGAATAAACTCTGAGACTATGCAAGGATCCAATTTAAAATCAGTTCTAAACTAAAGATCTTATTCCCCAAGTGTGTTGTTCTTCTCAGTAAGTGAGGCCAACATTCACTTAATTGCTCCACAACAGAAATTACAAGGTCATCTGTGATGTCTCCCTTGTCTTCATCCACCCATAATAGAGCAGATTTTACCTGCTGAGCCACGCTTGGGTCAGTCCCCTGCTCTCCCTACAGCCTGGACCTCAGCTCAGATCTGTAGTCCTGCTGCGGCTTCCTGATTTATCTTCCCAACTATATTCTCTTCTTCCTCTGTCCATTCTCTGACCTACTGTCTTTGCTGTTTCTAAGGTGTAGCTCATACACTTTCACTTCCCTTTCATAGGCTGAATTTAACCTGCTAAATCGTTGTCAAAATTTTTTCTGAAATCAGGCATGTTAGCCAAATACATAGTATTACCTCCGTGAGGCATGCAGATCCCAAAGTGACAAGGCATCTGGGTTTCCTTAGATTACAAGAATAAATAATAATGGACACTTCCTGAGTATAGTATTCTGAGTACTTTGAGTGTATTAATTCCTTTTACAAAGTCAACAATAATAATCACTGCCATCATTTATTAGGAATCTACTTTCCATCCAGACATTAAGTGTCCATTAGCTGTCACCTTTTACCTTGCTTTTTTGGCCATGAGACATAAGGGGTCTTAGCTTCCTGGCCACAGATTGAACCCATGACCCCTGCAGTGGAATACAGTCTTAACAGAGGAACCACCAGAGAAGCCCCAGTTGTTCCCTTTTACACCACTCTGCAGGATAAGTTCCTGCCTCCGGGAAGGAGATGAAATGGGGGAAGGATTTCTTAGAGGGTCAGGTGTTGCCCCAGGCCAGTCAGCCAGGAAGTAGTACGGTCCAGGGCCAGCGCACACCCCACAGCCCCTGCTCCCTGCCCACCCTCTGCACTGGGCACCACACCACTTACATGCTTGTAGTGGTGCCGCACCGCGGAAGGTGATGGACATGGAAATTAAAACACCGTGACCAAGACAGGCAGGCTGTTTTGACTTAGGACCTGTGGGGAACAAACCTGGCGCTGAACTGACTTCACCAAGTCCCTCACTTGACGTGTAACTGTTTTGGTTTTGGGCTTGTGTCTGGTTACGGCAGGCTCAGAAGTCCTAGACCTTTGGTGGAGTCATAGAATGTTAGCCTCCAGGATGAAACTGTCTCTTGCAGAGCGTGATTAACCACAGACAAAATTTTAGGAGGAAGTAGGTTAAGAAAAATCTGCAAATCTTGCCTGTCGTCTGCTGAGGCTGTCAAACAAAACTAGATGAGGAGCTTATCATGTCTTTAAGTGGGAACCCCCCCCGCCCCCCCCACCAGATGCTTTGTCTGAATAAAATCTCTCGGTGGATGCCTTAAGAACAAGTGGTGTATCCTTCATGGCGGGGGACCAGCTCGCCAGCCTGAGGTAAGTGTTTTACCTTGGCGCTGTGTCTGCTGACGAGGAATGCATACTTACAGGTTCAGGCAAGGACGAGTTCCTTATTGTCCTGTCCAGTCATGGTTTAGTCCCGGAGGAGGAAGAGAGGTCAGGGGGCATACCACACTGTCACTCGTGCTAAGAGGAGAAGAAGGCAGTGGGGAGCTCCTCTTGGCCACTTGCCGATCTGCTGGGTCATCCTCCTCCTATCAGGAGAGAGACGGCACTTCCGTCAGCGGGCTTGGGTGGGGGCAGCCGCCTCAGCCAGCTGGAGAGCATGGCCCTGTGGCCTCGGGCTGCTGGGGAGCTGGCTCGGGCTTCCTCTTTCGTGGAGCTACTTTCATAGAGTCCTGACCCTTTTCTGCGCTCCGGGTTGAGCACGGCTGCTGGCTCCCCACTTCACCTCACCCAATCCCACCCACTTCCTCGGACCAACGCTAGGATTTCCTAATCATTTCTTTTACATTTGGGGACAAAGATCTGAACTAATTTAGCCCTCAGTCTCTCACTTTCTGCTTTAAGTCCTTTTTCTTGGTGTTTGGACCACAGGAGACCATTTAGGACCTGAAAAGATTTTTCCCTGAAGGTTCTCAGCCAGGGACCACCAGGGTCACCTTGGTCTATGCCTTCTCATCATGAGCTTTGGGTTCCCTGTTTGCTGGCATCCCATTCAAAGTCCTTGCCGACCTGAGCCAGGAGACTTTTTGTCCAGATGCCAATGAAGTTGGCTCCAGTTCTTCTGGATGAATCTATCAAAGTCCCTGGGCATTAGGACAGACATCTAGTTACAGGGAAGCAGACACTGCTAAGCTAGCTAGTCCTCTGGAAAGTGCTGGCATTTGGGGACACAGTGGAAGGTGGATGACTCCACTCAAATCTGTTTTTTCACTTTCTTTTCCAACATACCAGGTCCTTTTAAAAACTAGGATTTTTAACGTAATTAATGTAGAGTACAGAACATGAACATACAGTTTTGCCTTGTCTCCAGGAGGCTAAAGGAATGACCAAGGAGAGAAGATATAGAGTAAAACACCCTAGGCCTTATGCCAACTGTTGATCATATTATGGCTCACATTTACTAAGACCTGTCTGCTCCTTCCTCTCTGACCTCCTTTTCCTTCATTTTCATAAAAAAAAAAAACTATTGGCTAGGGAAACTTCCCTGGTGGTCCAGGGTTAAGAATTCACACTTCTACTTCAGGGAGGTATGAGTTCGTTCCTTGGTCACAGACCCAAGGTCTGTATGCCACACAATGTGCCCCTCCCCTAAAAATACTATTGGCTAAATGAATTACTTACTATAACAATCTATGCTGTGCTGTGCTAAGTCACAGTCAGTCGTATCTGGCTCTGCAATCCTATAGACTGCAGCCAGCCATGCTCTTCCGTCCATAGGATTCTCCAGGCAAGAATACTGGAGTGGGTTGCCATGCCCTCCTCCAGGGGATCTTCCTGACCCAGGGATCGGACCTGTATCTCTTAACGTCTCCTGCATTGGCAGGCGGGTTCTTTACCACTAGTGCCATGTGGGAAGCCCATAACCATCTACATCTAACCTCAATTACAAGGAAGGTGAAATGATTAGGGAGGTAACTGAACTAGGGTATCCAGATTCAACATATAGTATTTACTGCTAAATTAGGGGGAAATGTTATGGCTTGACTGTGGAAATCAGCTTATTTGTAGACAATGAGGCAAGTAAATGAGGAAGAGAACTAGAGCCACCGGAGCCTTTACCTTTAAAAGTCTGACCTGCCTGTCCCAGTCTGTTGGCTCTGGGGGATTAAGGAACCTAGGCAGCAAGTAAGGACGGGGGCTAATCCAGAGCCTGCTACATACTCCAGGAGCACGTCTATGCTTGAGAACCAGCCCAGGAGGTGTAAGCTCCAGTGGCTATAGGGATTAGGTGTGAGATGGAAGAGGATGAATGAGCAGGGTCTATTCTCTGTATGGACACCCATTTTGCATACTAAACATGTAGGAATAGTCTTTGCTTCCTCTAAGAATTGTACAGCCAGCCCTCTCATTTCATGTGTTCCATCTACATCCATAGATTCAACCAACTAAGAATAGAAAATATTATTAAAAAAAAAAAAGAAATTCCTGAAAGTTCCAAAAAGTAAAACTTGAATGGCCCACGTGCTGGCAGCTATTTATATAGCATTTACATTGTATTAGGTATTATAAATAATCCAGAGCATTTAAAGTATATAAGAGGATGGGCATAGGTTATATGGACTTGGTATCTTCTGGGGGTCTTGAAATCAAGCCCCTGTGGATACCAAGTGATGACTATACTGTACTAAAAAAAAAATGATTGAACCTCTTAGATCTCTTATTTACTATTTCTGATAAATACCCCTCTACCACAAGGAAAAAAACAGAAGTGAAAGTATAATGGCAAAATTAAAACTTAATATGTAGCCTCAGTGTTGGAGACATTAGGGAATAGTGGGGATTGTGGCAAACTGGAGAACACATGTATCATCTAAAAGGGCAGAAGCCACTTTGGTCTAGCAGATTGCTTCATGAGAGAACAGGGCTCTAGTATACTTTTTTTTTTTTTTTAAACTTCTGTCTAGATAATGAGGGAGTCAAATTTGAGAAAATATAGAATCAGATCAAACAGGAGCAGTAGGTAGAAGACACAGGAACAGTGAGGACTGCAGGAGCTATAAACGGGCCAGACAGAGAGAATTTTGGAAATATTCTTGCCTTAGAAACAGACACTTTACTTTCCCTTCCAGCTGTAGTAGATACCAGTGACAGCTTCCCATGCAACATCCAGTCTGGCATAGCCTGATAACTTATGTACTTTTGCAATGCAGCATAATTTCTTGATAGGCAAAGTTTTGCACCATTTCAGAGTCTTTCCAACCCAAGAATGGAAGGTGAGATGGTGCTATTGGGTAGCAATTCCCTGTCATGACAAATTTTAACCGTTCTGTTAAGTTTAGAGTTCTTAATGGATTCTCATATCTTTGTCATTGTAGTTCACAGAAATCAAATTCCCAAAGTCTGACTGCCACATAAGAATCTTCTACATGTTTTCATTTTATCTGTGGTGCTTTTTATATATATATATGTATATATAATTAGATATTTATAACACCGATATGCTCATATTGTAGTTGATCTAAATGGATTTTAATATTTCTTCACAGTTGGGTACAACTCAGTGGCCTGTTTTCAGGTAGAGGGTCAAGTTTACTCAAAGATGCACTTAAAAATATCTGTTTTCTTTGTCAAGGAATAATAATGGTAAGAAAATACTGTTATGTGTTTGTGCTCAGTTGTGTCCAACTGTTTGCCAACCCCATGGATTGTAGCCCACCAGGCTGCTCTGTCCATGGGATTCTGCAGGCAAGAATACTGGAATGGGTTGCCATCTTCCCAACCCAGAGATCGAACCTGCATCTTCTGTGTCTCCTGCATTTCAGGCAGATTCTTTACCCCTGAGCCACTGGGAAAGCCCTAATAAAATGCTGTTAGGGCAGTATTAATAACCATACTATCTAGGACTTTAAAAGGCCTTCCAAGTAACTTCAAACAAATCCATACTTTGTTTTTAAGAACACTGGCGAAGTAGAATTTAAGTGAATAGCTGTGCCTTTTAATCCACGTCTCATGGGCCCTTTACTGTTTAACTGTCCTTATTTTTTTTCTACCTACTCTGTAACAAGCTGAACTGAGATGGAGTAGAGTTATTGGTCTGACACCGCAGGGGAAATCTATAGGCATGTTGTTTCCTGAAATCAGCAAGGCATTTGGCAACACCTACCACTGTAGCACTGTGTGTAAGAGGGAGAAATATGTATGAACTAGATGATAGCACACTTTAGTGCATGCACAATCATCTACATTCAACATATCATGCAACGGTGATTTAGAAAATAGTGAGTAGGAAACCACTATGGGACTAGGCACTGCTCTAGGTTCTACAAGGATAGGAGTAAATATGAACTTTTTTGTAGAGGACACTGAGAAGCAAACAGAGGTTTTAAAGAAGAAATACACACACACACACACACACACACACACTATATGTATAAATACATATATAATTAAAAAAGAGATAACTCTAGACTTGAGTAGAGAATAGACTTCATCCTCAGTGGATACTGCACCATAAAAATAATTTTGAAGTGTCATAGGTGAAAAAGGTTACATTACATATAATATATAAAAATATATGAATAGGCTATTAAGTATAGAGTTCTCATATACACTCCTCCCATCCCCAAAGATTCCCCTATTATTAAATTTTGTATCAGTGTGGTATATTTGCTATAACTGATGAACCAATGTTGATATATTATTTTAACTAAAGAAAGAAAAAAAGAAAGTGAAGTCGCTCAGTCATGTCCAACTCTTTGTGACCCCATGGACTGTAGCCCACCAGGCTCCTCCATCCATGGAATTTTCTAGGCAAGAGTACTGGAGTGGGTTGCCATTTTCTTTTCCAGGGGATCTTCCCAACCCAGGGATCGAACCCAGGTCTCCCACATTACAGGTAGACAATTTACCATCTGAGCCACCAGGGAATTTTGACTAAAGTCATTGCTTTACATTAGGGTTCACTCTGTGTTGTATACTCTGTGGGTTTGGACAAATGTTTATTTCCATGTTTCATGGTGTGATGTATTATCATGTGACTTCATATCATGTATGCACCATTACAGTGTCATATGGAATAGTTCCACTGTCCTAAAAATTCTCTCTGCTGCACCTAGAGCACATCCTCCTCTTCCCCAGAAGCCTTAGCAATCACTAGTCTTTTTATTAGCTTTATAATTTGCATCTTCTGGAATGCCATATGTTAATAGTTGTAGTCATTCAGTGGTAGTCTCTTCTAATTATCAGGCTTCTTTCACTTAGCAATAGGCATTTAAGGTTCATCCATGTCTTTGTGGTTTGATAGTTCATTTTATCACTGAATATTATTCCATTTTATAAATGTACCGCAGTTTGTTTATCTATCCACCTACTAATGGACATCTTGGTTGCTTCCAAGTTCTGGAAATTATGACAGAGCTGTTATAAATATTCAAAAGCAGGCTTTTGTGTGGCCATAATTTTCAACTCATTTGGGTAAATACCAAGGAATATAAATAATGGCTTGTGTGGTAAGGCTAAAAGTATAGCTTTGTAAAAAACTGCCAAACTATCTCTGAAATGGTTGGACCATTTTGCATTCCCAACCAACAATGAAAGTTCCTGTAGTTCAGGATCCTCTCCAGCATTTGGTATTGTCATTACTTTGGATTTTGGCCATTCTAATAGGTGTCCCATTTTTGTTTTAGTTTGTCATTCCCTAATGACATATGATATTCCCTGGTGGCTTAGACAGTAAAGAGTCTGCCTGAAATGTGGGAGACTGGGTTTGATCCCTGAGTTAGGAAGATCTCCTGGAGAAGGAAATGGCAACGCACTCCAGTATTCTTGCCTGGAGAATCCCATGGACGGAGGAGCCTTGTAGGCTACAGGGTTGTAAAGAGTCGGACACGACTGAACAACTTCACTTTCACTTTCAATGACATATGATGTTGAAGATCTTTTCTTATACTTTTTGACATCTATAGCTTTTTTCTTAAGGTGTTAGATCTTTTGCCCATTTTTAAAGTTAGGTTGTTTATTTTCTTATTATTGAGTTTTGAGAATTGTTTGTACCCTTTAGATACAAGTTCTTAATTAGATACAAGTTTTGTAAATATTTTCCCCTAGTCTATGACATGTCTTTTTAATCATTTAAGAGTGTCTTTTGAAGAGCATACGTTCCCCTGCCCCCTCATAAGTTTTTAATTGTAATAAGTTCCAGTTAATTTTTCTTTCATGGACGGCACTTTTGGTGCTGAATCTAGAAACTCATTGTCAAGCATAAAATAACCTAGATTTTCTCCTTGGTTTATGACCCATTTTTAGTTAATTTTTAAAAAGGTGTGAAGTAAAGTGAAGTCACTCAGTCATATCCGACTCTTTGCGACACCGTGGACTGTAGCCTACCAGCGTCCTCCCATGGGATTTTCCAGGCAAGAGTACTGGAGTGGATTGCCATTTCCTTCTCCAGAGGATCTTCCCCACCCGGGGATCAAACCCGGGTCTCCCACATTGTAGGCAGACGCTTTACCATCTGAGCCACCAGGGAAGTCCTAAAAAAGGTGTGAGGTCTGCATCAATTCCTTCTTTTTCCTTTTTCCTGTGGATGTCCACTTTTTTCACTGCCATTTGTTGAAAAGCTTATCCATTGTTCACTGAATTGCCTTAGCTCCTTTGTCAAAGATAAGTTGATTAGATTTGTGGGGGTCTATTTCTGAGCTATATCAGTTCAGTCGCTCAGTCGTGTCTGACTCTTTGAGACCCCATGAATTGCAGCACGCCAGGCCTCCCTATCCATCACCAACTCCTGGAGTTCACCCAAACTCACGTCCATCGAGTCGGTGATGCCATCCAGCCATCTCATCCTCGGTCGTCCCCTTTTCCTCCTGCCCCCAATCCCTCCCAGCATCAGAGTCTTTCCCAATGAGTCAACTCTTCGCATGAGGTGGCCAAAGTACTGGAGTTTCAGCTTTAGCATCATTCCTTCCAAAGAATACCCAGGACCGATCTCCTTCAGAATGGACTGGTTGGATCTCCTTGCAGTCCAAGGGACTCTCAAGAGTCTTCTCCAACACCACAGTTTAAAAGCATCAATTCTTCGGCGCTCAGCTTTCTTCACAGTCCAACTCTCACATCCATACATGACCACTGGAAAAACCATAGCCTTGACTAGACGGACCTTTGTTGCCAAAGTAATGTCTCTGCTTTTGAATATGCTATCTAGGTTGGTCATAACTTTCCTTCCATGGAGTAAGCGTCTTTTAATTTCATGGCTACAGTCACTATCTGCAGTGATTTTGGAGCTCAAAAAAATATAGTCTGACACTGTTTCCACTGTTTCCCCATCTATTTCCCATGAAGTGATGGGACCAGATGCCATGATCTTTGTTTTCTGAATGTTGAGCTTTAAGCCAACTTTTTCATTCTCCTCTTTCACTTTCTGCCATAAGGGTGGTGTCATCTGCATATCTGAGGTTATTGATATTTCTCCTGGCAACCTTGATTCCAGCTTGTGCTTCTTCCAGCCCAGCGTTTCTCATGATGTACTCTGCATATACGTTAAATAAGCAGGGTGACAATATACAGCCTTGATGTATTCCTTTTCCTATTTGGAACCAGTCTGAGCTATTTATTTCATGCCATTGATATATTTTTGCCAATTCTTTTGCCAATTCCACATCACTGTAGGTAGAGTAAGAATTAAATTTAGATAGTGGCAGTCCTCAAGATTTGTTCTTCTTCAGTATTGTGTTGGCTATTCTGGGACTTAAGGTTCTCCAATGAACTTTAGAATCAATTTGTCACTAGCCACAAAATAACTTGCTGGTATTTTTATTAGGATTGAGTTACATGTATAGATCAAATTGCAAAGAACTGATATATTGACAATATTCACTCTTGTATCCATGGAATATGTCTCTATTTATATAGATCTTTTATTTCTTTCAAGAATTTTGTAATTTTCATTAGGGAGATCTTGTATTTATTTTTAAAAACTTTTCCTTAAGAATTTCTCTTTTTTCCCTTTCTTTTGTAAATGGTGCTAATGTGAATGGTGTTTGTTTTACATTTCAAATCCAATCATTGTGAATGGGTTTTGGATTTTTTTCAAATATGTCTTCTACATTTATAGGTGTAATCATAAAAAAAAAAACCTTGATGTGATGAATTACATTAATTGATTTTCAAATGTTGAATGAGCCTCATGTACCAGGAATAAATCCTACTTCATCATGGTGTATATCTTTTTATACATCGTTGGATTTGATTTGCTAATATTTTGTTGAGAATTTTCACATCTATACTTATGAGGTACATTGTTTTCTTTAATGTTTTTGTGTGGTTTTGCTGTTAGGGTAATGCTGGACTCAAAAAATGAGTTAGGAAGTATTCCCTCTGCTTCTATTTCTGGAAGAGATTGTAGAGAATTGGTATCATTTCTTCCTTAAATGTATGGTAGAATTCACCTGGGCCTGGTAGTTTCTCTTCTTGAATATCATTAATTACTAATTGAATTTCCTCAGTCAGTTCAGTTTAGTTCAGTCGCTCAGTCATGTCTGACTCTTTTCCACTCCACGAACTGCAGCATGCCAGGTCTCCCTGTCTATCACCAACTCCCGGAGTTCACTCAAACTCATGTCCATTGAGTCAGTGATGCCATCCAACCATCTCATCCTCTGTCGCCCCCTTCTCCTGCTGCCCTCAATCTTTCCCAGCATCAGACTCTTTTCAAATGAGTCAGCTCTTCGCATCAGGTGGCCAAAATATTGGAGTTTCAGCTTCATCATCAGTCCTTTCAATGCACATCCAGGACTGGTCTCCTTTAGGATGGACTGGTTGGATCTCTTTGCAGTCCAAGGGACTCTCAAGAGTCTTCTCCAACACCACAGTTCAAAAGCATCAATTCTTCTGTGCTCAGCTTTCTTTATAGTCCAACTCTCACATCCATATATGACTATTGGAAAAACCATAGCCTTGAGTAGACAGACCTTTGTTGGCAAAGTAATGTCTCTGCTTTTTAATATGCTGTCTAGGTTCATCATATTTCCTCAATAGATATAGGCTTTTCAGATTGTCTGTTTCTCCTAGGTATGAGTTTTCATAGATTGTGTCTTTCAAAGAAATGGTCCATTTCATCCAAGTTATTGTATTTTGGGGGGGCATAGAGTTGTTAATAATATTCTTTTATTGTTCTTTTAATGTTCATGGGATCAGTAGTGATTGCCCTTCTTTCATTTCTGGTATTAACAGCTTGTATCTTTCCTTTGATTGCATATCATTCTATTTTAATGTGCAATCTTTATTATAAGTGAAAGCAGATGTTTTCATATAGCCAGTTTTGGGGGTTGTTTTTACTTTCTTTTTTGTACCACGTGGCGTGTGGGATTTTAATTCTTCAACCAGGGATTGAACCCATGCCCCCTGCAAGTGGAAGTGTGGAGTCTTAACTGCTGGACTGCCAGGGAAGTTCCCATACAACCAGCTTTATTTGTTTTATAAACTGTACAATTTATGTCCTTTGCTTGTTTTTCTATTTTATCCAAGGCTATGATATACGCAATGTTTACCTTATGCTCTCTCATTCATGTTGCAAATGTTTTTATCCCAGCTTGTTATTTTTCTAATTTTATGTTCATATATTTTCATGCATAAGCTTTAGATAGTCTTTCAGCACTTTTTAAATTGTTTCTTTGTTATCACTGTTGTGCTAAGTAATACCTAACATTCACTAAGTATTTACTATGCATCAGGCATTATACCTATATTATCTATGTTAAACCTCAAAGGATCCTTGTGGTAGGTACTCTTACCTCCGTTTTATGGAAGAAGAGACTGAGGCACAAAACAGTGAGTATGTGATTTCAGGTGAGCAGAGCCAGGATCTGAAGCTAGGCACTCTAACACCAGAAGCGTGTTGTCTGTGTGTGTGCGTGCTCAGTCATGTCTGACTCTTTCCTGATCCCCTGGACTGCAGCCTGCCAGACCCCTCTGTCCATGGGATTTCCCAGGCCAGAATACCGGAGTGGGTTGCCATTTCCCTCTCCAGGGGATCTTCCTGACTTAGGGATTGAATTTGCATCTCCTGCATTGGCAGGTGGATTCTTAACCACAGAGTCATCTGGGAAGCCCCTAATACCAGATACTCAGCTCCTAAGCTTTACTGCTTCCCAGAGAAGTGCTGCAATTGAAGATGGTATGATTTATCTATATTTTTCATGGTATGCATATTTTAAAAAATAACACTCATAACCACTCTACTTTTAAAATGTCAAGATTTCCCCAATTTTATAACATAGAGCTATTTGTCACAGCTCTTGAAAATTTAAAAGAATTCGTTTATTTTGGAACTGGAATTGATACACTATATACTTCAACCTTGTGGGAAATTGGACTGATAGAATATTGGAAGGTATGAGATAAATTGAGACAAATAAAACAATTAATTTTTAAAAAAGACAATTACTATAGGAAACAAGCAAATGATTAAAAAAAAAAACAACAATGGTCAGAGTACACACAACATTAAGTTGTGAATGCTATTTGCATGGACGTAGTAAAGTGAAAAATGAACATTTAACTACACAATAAAAGTGAATGAAAGGTGAGGAAGTGGAAAATCAGAGAGTAGAACAGACAATTCTAGTTTTGGGGAGATGCTATATCCAAATGAATTTAGAAGAACAATCAGAGGAGGAAGAAAGGAATAGCCTTACAGCCATTAATATTTTGATGGGGCTTAAGATAAACGTAATGAATATGGAGAGAGATTATTTCACTTTCTCATAATCTGCATTTTCTCCCTCGAAACATAGTGAAAAGAAAGTGAAACTTGCTCAGTCATTTCCAACTCTTTGTGATCCCATGGACTATACAGTCCATGGAATTCTCTAGGCCAGAATACTGGAGTGGGTAGCCTTTCCCTTCTCCAGGGGATCTTTCCAACCGAGGATCGAACCCAGGTCTCCCGCATTCCAGGTGGATTCTTTACCAGCTGAGCCACAAGGAAGCCCAAGAATACTGAAGTGGGTAGCCTACCCCTTCTCCAGTGGATCTTCCCAACCCAGGAATCGAACTGGGGTCTCCTGCATTGCAGGTGGATTCTTTACCAACTGAGCTATGAGGGAAGCCTCCTTCAGACACAGCTCTATTTCAAAAAGATTTTAAAAAGTTTTTTTTCCTCTCATTCAAGAATACATCTTCACTTGACGAGTTAAATACATAAGGCTAATAAATAATTCACAATACTCAAATGAAGACTAACTTTAAATGGAATTACAAAACAGAATAAATGCACAATGTTATTTTTGAAGAGATCAATTTCATATACTATCAAGTTTTGCCACATTGTACCTTTCCCTGTCTCATTAAAACCCTGGCCATATGTCACTGCTTTCCCATCTAAGGAATGTCCGATCTTTTAATAGCACATGGAACTTCTACCAGAGCGACCTTTCTTTTTGGCAGGTCATCTGACGATATTAACCGGAGTACTTTGTTCCCAGAAGAGCAGGAAACCTTAATATTCAGAGAAGCTTTATTGTTGAAATGATCTGAGCAGACTGCCAAAATGACTGACTTCCTTTCCTCTGAAGAAGTTTCTCTTGTGTTTGTAATAAGTAAATATCAAAGGGACATTTATGGGTCTAAGCAAGTTCCAGTACTTGTAAAGAGGGCGACCCCTGAGATGAGGCAGGCAGTTGGGAGAGAGATCTGTTTCAGGGGCATGGGAGGAAGTTTTCTGAAGGATGCTGGCAGCAAAGGGCCAGCAGCCAGGACTACAGGGAGGTCTTAACATGACTAAGTATCCCTACCTGTGACAGAGCACAGTCAGAGCATATCAGAAGCAGGTGATAGTCAATGTCAAGGTAGGAAGGCAGGAAACCAGGAATGCAGTTTAGAGCAATCTAGGCCACAGCCCCAGAGAAACTGAGCAATGAAATGAGCTAAAACAACAACTCAGGAGAACAAGTGCAGTGATCAGAACTGGGTCCCCAATAGCAGACTCTCAAATACAGTCGTAAATGAAATCAATAAACAAGGGTAGAATCCTGGAAACTATCCAGTTGCCTCATATGATTTATAGGACTAGAGAAGTATGCTGCTCTTCATACCAAAATTTATGTTAAAAGGTGAAAACACAATTCTAACTTCCCAGTGAACCATGATTTAAGCTACACAAGGCTGAGTGCATGGAAATATGTCTTTGTCTCTAAGAGAGATTATAACAAATGCTTGCAATTTAGAAAAGTCACCCATAATTTTTAATATTTTTTGTTTTTGGAGGTAAGCCAAAATTCCAAATCTATACTATCCATTGCAGTAATCGAGATGAGTGAAGGAGGTGACAATGGAGGGAATGGGGATAGGGTGATGGACTGAGCAGTTACAGGAGGGCAGTAGGGGATAGGCAAGGATCACAAGCAGGGAAATGCTGTACAGAATGGATCCTTGGTGTTAGAAGATAGACTGAGGCATATTAAAATTTCTTAGCTTCTTTGAGCAAAAATCAGAATGGAGCAGCACCAGGCCAGAAGCAGTTGAGACCTCCACCAACAGGGGCTCCAGAAAAGACTAGAGAAAAAAGGTGGAAGCAAAGCAATAAATTAGTGGTTGGCTATAGCTTGAAACCTAATTGACTGCTTGTGGTTGGTTGTTCTTAGGTCTTGATTTCATAACCACAAGGCATTTACAGGCTTTGATTTGGGTTTGCTTACATAGGCAACCACTGGCATTGGTGCCACCTGTCTTAATGGTTTCTCTGTAGAGTTAATTTAACACTGGTTTCTGGATTGTCTCAGACAACTGAGTGAACAAGGATGCCAGCACAGAGTAGGGACAATCTGATGCTTGGAGTCAAAAGCTGACCAGTTCTGTGTGAACTTGTGTCAATTACTTAACCTCTCTCAGCCTTTATCTGTAAAAACAAACTAATTCTACTTACAAAGTTGTTGTGAGAACTAAATGAGAGATCATACCATTCACTTGACACATATACTGAGTGTCGTATTAATTGCCAAATTGGACTGCATTTGAAGTCCAGTGTGCTGGGAGAGACAGCAACAGCAATCAACACACTACAGAGGGCAAGTGCCAAGTGCTAAAATATCAGTGTCCACAGAGTGTTCGAGGAGCCCAGAATCAGGCACTCTGCACACAGATGGAGGGAGAGGGGACTGGGTATTTGAGTGAGGCTTGAATGAATATATTTCAACCAAAATGCATTTCCCTTGTGACCATGAACAAATTAATCGCCTCAGTTTCCTCATTAGAGATAATAATAGTAACCATCCCAAGGAGTGATTATGAGGGCTAATTAATCCTGAAGTATGCTAATCCCTGAAGAATGCTCACTTACAGGGCCTGGTACACAGCAAATACTTCATCAATGTTGGCTGTTTTTATTAACATTATGACTATGGAGAACTCTGGGAGTCAGCATCTCTGAGGAACTCAATGATATATCAAGGTCACAGCTAGTTAACAGCAGAGACTAGACTAGAGACCAGGTCACAGTTTTATGCTCAAAGTAGAAGTAGAGTTCTAGACTCATCCATCCTGCTTTTTCTCCTGGAGATTCTAAAGAGAGTGCTGTAACGTGGAGACTTTGGCAACTGTTCCCAAAGGGAAGTTCTGAATGAAATCATGTAACACTTGAATAAGCTCATATATAGAAGGATTGTCCACTTTGACAGGCAATCAGTCTGCAGTACATATAAATTCACTTTTTCTTGTACTGGACATCTTTGGTTTTGCTTTTGTTTTCTTAGTTCCCAGTCTACATATTTTTCTTATTTCAATCTTCTAACCTTATTCTCTGAAGCCTGTTTGATTTTCATATCAAAGGAAAATTAAAGCAAGAAGAATAGGTTCTATTTGTAATCAACATCCATTTACTGTTCATTGTGGTTCAGAGGCTCTTTGCCAGGACTATGGAAAGAGCCAAAGGATAGACAGATAGCTTCCATCTTTGAGACAGTTATCATTTTAAGTAAACCAGATCTACAGGCAATGAGAAAACAATAATTCTAGAATAACATATACATATTCCATGGTCATATGGGGTAGGTTGGAGACAAAGTCAACTGGTGTTGTATTAGGCAGGAGCTAAGGAGGATGTATGGAGAAAAAAAGAATCATGTCTTTGGCCAGTACTGTGCTGGGAATTCTGTATAGTATCTGGATGATTCTGAGCCAGCTCTAAAAATGGTAAAAAGATCGGCAAAGAGAAAGGCAGGCAGTGGTTTTCATTAGGATCACCTGGTACGGGCAAACAAACCTGCACGCAGCCTCCACCCTCAGAGATTCTGCTTCCTTCTTCCCTGGACAGGGAGCTCAGATCTCCACACTCTATGAAAGCTCCCAGGTGGTTCTATGTGCAACCAAGGCTGAGAATCTCTGCATTGAGGCAAAGACTAGATGTATGCATAGAGAGCTAATGCCTATGAATGTGTTTTCTAAATCATACTATACTGTGGGAATAAAGACTCATCATTGTTTTTCTGTGTGGAGTTTATACCGAGAGAGTTCCTCAAATGACACTGAACTAGTGTACTTCAAGCGTGTTGCTTGTACACTTCAAGCAGAATTAGGAGCATGCTGTATTGAAGCAGGCATGTGGGTCTGTGGGGAGGAGGGGGAGGGTGACCAAGAGAAGTGCCAGGCTGAGGCTGGAGGAACTGACTCACAAGCTCGAGTCTGTGGATTCCAGGTTGCGGCAGCAGAACGTTATGCCCAGGGCTTGCCAGACATCTCCAGAGCTTTCTGTTTGGAAATTTCAAGGAGGCTTATTTTGTCGTGGAGCTAGTTGCCGTGAAAGTGCCGAGCTGGAGAGGAACAGAAGATGGGATTCAAGAGTTTGACTCGTAGTCCATGGCCATTAAGTGTTTGCTAAAATGAAGACAAACTGTGGGATGACAGCATAGCACTGAAAAGAAGCGAAGGTCTCGCAAATCAGATCAGCCTGTTTGGATTTGACGCTAGGGGCAGCAGGAAGCCACCAGGTAGCTTTGAACAGTGTTTAAGGACCGGTAAACTACTGAAAAGCGAAGAAATACATGTGTCCAAGTCTATTCATCCCTTAAGAGGACTTTAAAGAAGAGCAGTTTCATCATGAGAACAGTAGTCACTCTAATGGTTTATTTAGGCAAGATCATGGACTCCTGTTTTCTGAACAGGGTTGCACCTTCCGGTTAGGCAGGCTGTTCACGGCACAAGAGCTGGTCTTAACAATAGAGCTGGTCCTGAGATCGGTCTGTCCTGAGCCGCTAGGGCTGCATCTGCCTTTTCTCAGTGCACACAAAGGCACCCATGCAGTAGTGGCAGCCCATCTCTAAAAGTCCGAAGACGGTGAATGCTCTTCTACTCAGGCAGCCTCGTAAGGTCGCTTCCTGACTCAGGCAGGAAGCCAGTGATGTGAAAAATAAAGTGGAAGAAGAGGAGAAGAATGGTCAAAATGTAAGAAGAAACGAAAAAGAATAGCAGAGTGAGGTCCTAAGATAGGTGAAGGCTCTCCTTAAATCTTTCGTGAGTAAACTCGGAGACAAAGTTCACCATGACCTATTAAATGGCAGAAATGAAAACAGACAAAATGTCACATGCAGGCATTTTGCAGTAAGAAGCAACATGAATCTGGGACCTAAAATCCAGCGATTGTATAACCAGGCCTAGAAAAAGTCCATTTTACCAGCAGTAAGTCTCTTTTTAGGGAGAACATGTAATATGAGTATGTTTCCAAAGTTCCTCTGCACTTCTTTTCACTTTCACCCCAAATCCCTTCCTCCCCAGCCCACTTGAGCCCCACAGTGGGACAGGGCGGCCACTGCTTATGTTCCACATGCTACGTTTGGATGCTGGGTTTCCATATGATGTCCACATCTGCAACACTCTGCCACTCTCACCTCTAACTGCCAACTCTTCTGGTACACAGTTAGAAAAGGAAGTCCTTAACTCTCACAAGCAGTTTGGTCTTGAAACTACCTAAGAAATGTCTCAAGTTTCCTTCCATTTCAAAGGAAAGCAGAATTTGCATACTAGAAATGGAGCTCACAATACCTAAGCAAAGAATTCCATCAAGATAAATCAGGTTAGTTCAAAGGGTATTTGCCTTATGGGTCACAGTATATCCCATGCTTTTCCATAGACCAAGAGGACCTGTGGTCACCCCTCTGGATTCCTATCCCTACAAGGCTTTTGCATGGAACATCACTGGTTCTTAGAGTTCCAGCTGAGGAATTTATAACATGATCTGTTTTCCTTGGGATTAGCCTTTAAAAATTTATTTATTCAGCCAACATTTAATACATTCCCCAACTGTGTTAGATGCTGGGAACACGAAATTCACTAAAGAATGGCTACTGCTTCCAAAATCCTTATTTAGTAAGGGGAGACAGACATTTAACTTAATAAATGCCACAAAATGCTCTGGTGCTGTGAAAGATGTTATGTCTGGGAAAGAGAGGGGACACAAAGGGTGAGGAGAAAACTGTGGAAATAAAGTGTCTACGGGTCAAAGAGCTTGATGCAGATAGAAGGAAGAAAGATGCAGGTAGATCCAGTTGACCAACTGAAGTCCTATCCTTGGAGAAGGTGGGATGAAGCATAGGTCCAGGTAGAAGAGGTGGCAGATGGGGCCAGCGGAAGTGTAACCCATAAAGCCACAGTCTTTACAAAACTTGACCTCCACAGGATGAATCTATAATTCCCAGATATGCCTGCAAGGAAGCCGATTTAATGTTGAAGAGGAATTCCAGAATGCCTAGAGTTGGGGGTTGCTTGGGAGATGGAATGCTCAGAAAACTACCCCCACCCCCATCACCTCTGGTCCTCAGAACTGAATTCCTGAGCATGTTTAGTCTCTGTCTTAGCTGTGAAAAAATAGATTTTAAGGCACTGATTTTTAAACATTTTACTCTTTAAGGCTGGATTTAATTCTTCAAGCCTGCCACTGAATGAAGATGAAAAATACATCTCATCTCTATACAATGCTGCCGACAGTTAAAATAACATCCTTGTTTCTCTCTTTCTCCTTTACTCTCTCCCTTTTTGTAACTGGGTTAATAATTCCCTTGGACTAGGGAGAAGAGATTTTCATTAGTACCCGATCATTTCACCCGTCTTTTCTTCCTGAGATTTCCAGTTCCTTGACACTTGATTTTCTTTAAAATTTCCATCCCTCTCTTAGTTTTTCATATGTTCCCATGGCCTGTCTCTGTAAATATTAACCTTCGCTTTTCTAACTTCTTACCTGGAACCCTCTACCTGGATCCCTTGCTTAAATTTTTCTTCTGTTCATCCATCCTTTCTTTCTTATTGAAATAGAGTTGAAATACAATATTATGTTAGTTTCAGGGTACAATATAGTGATTCATTTAAATACATTATAGATGATCGCTACAATAAGTCTAGTAACCATCTGCTCCCGTAAAACACTATTACAGTACCATTGACGATATTCCCTATGCTATAGAGTTCATCCCCGTGACTTATGTATTTTATAACTAGAAGTTTGTACCTCTTAATTCCCTTCATCTGTTTAGCGGCCCCCTCCCCTCTGGCAACCATCATTTTTTTTTACGAGTCTGTTTTGGTTCTGTTTTTTTAGAGTCCACATACGATTGAAATCATATGGTGACTGTCTTTGAGTTATTTCACTTGGCATAATATCCTTTAGATTTATCCATGATGTTGCAATTGGCGAAATTTCATTCTTTTTTATGGGTGGGTAATATTCCTCTGTGTGTGTGTGATTTCTTCTTTATCCATTCCTCAGTGGATGGACATTTAGGTTGCTTCCATATCTCAGCTATTGTAAATAATACTGCAGTGAACATACAGGTGCACGTATCTATTTGAATTAGTGTTTTGTTTTCCTCAGGGAATACACAGATGTGAAAATGCTGGATCATATGTAGTTCTATTTTTAATTCTTTGAGGAATCTCCATGCTATTTTCCGTGGTGGCTGCACCAACTTACAATCCTACCAATAGTGAGGCTTCCCTTCAATACATCTTCATCAATACTTATTATTTTTAGTTGTCTTTTTGATGATAGTCATCCTGAGAGGTGTCAGGTGATATCTCACTGTGATTTTGATTTACATTTCCCTGATAATTAGTGATGTTGAGCATCTTTTCATGGGTTTGTTGTCCATCTATATGTCTCCTTTGCAGAAATGTCTATCCTTTGCCCATTTAAAAATTATACTTCTTATTTGTTGTTGGGTTGTATGTGTTCTTTATATATTCTGGGTATTAAATCCTTTTTTGGATAGGGATGCAGATCTTTTTTCAAGTGTTATTTGTTTTTTTTGGATTGATCTCTTCATCATTATGTAATACCTTCTCTCTTTGTCCAGTCTTTGTTTTAAAGTCTATTTTGTCTAAGTAGTGCTACCCCAGCTTTCTTTTCATTTTTATTTACATGAAATATCTTTCTCCATCTCCTCACTTTCCATCTGTGTGTCTTTAGATTTGAAGTGAGTTTCTTATAGGCAGTATATATGTAGGTCTCTCTCTCTCTATCATTATCATTATTATTTTAGCCATTCTATCTTTTTTGGGAGCATTTACTCCAGTTGTATTTAAAGTAATTACTGATACATATATTATTGCCTTTTATGGCCATTGCTGTGCAATTTTGGTTGTTTTTGCAGCTCTTCTCTTCCTTCTTCTCGATTCTCTTTCCTTATTACTTAATAACTGTCTTTAGTGTTACATTTGGATTCTGTTCTTTTTAAAGAAATTATTTTTTAAAAGAGTTTATTTATTTGACATGTACACACTGTTACACTTACTTATATGTATTTTTGGCTGCTCTTGGTCTTCCTTGCTGCCTGCAGACTTTCTCTGGTTGTGGAGGGCAGGGGCTACTCTCTCATGGCAGTGCATGGGCTTCTCATTGCCGTGGTTTCTCCTGTTGCAGAGAACAGGCTCTCGCTCAGGAGCTTCAGTAATTGTGGGCTCAGTAGTTCCGACCTGCTAGCTCTAGGGTATGCTGGCTTCAGAAGCTGCAGCACAGGGGCTCGTTAGCAGTGGTTTGCAGGCTCTGGAGTGTGCAGGCTTCAGTAATTGTGGCACATGAGCTTAGTTGCTCTGTGACATGCGACATGTTTCCAGACCCGGGATCAAACCAGTGTCTCCTGCGTTGGCAGGTGGAGTCCTATCCACTGCATCACCAGGGAAGTTCTTCATTTTTTGTTTATCTTTGTAGGTTTTTTAATTTGTGGTTACCATGAGGTTCATGAATAACAACCTATATATATAGAGAGATATCTCCTTTAAGTTGATGATCTCTTAAGCTGAATAAATTCCAACAGCTCTACGTTTTTAGTCCTCTCATTATGTTTTATATTTTTGACATCATATTTTACATTTTTTAATTTTTCTGTATCCTTTAACTTACTGTAGGTATTGATAACTTTACTACTTCTGTTTTTTAACCTTCCTACTATCTTTATAAGTTGCTGACCTTTACTATATGTTTGCCTTTACCATGAGACTTTTCCTTTCACAGTTTTCTTATTTCTAATTGTGGCCTTTTCTTTTCTGCCTAAAGAAGTTCCTTTACTACTTCTTATAATTCTGGTTTAGTGGTGCTGAACTCTTTTAGCTTTTGCTTGTTGATGACACTCTTTATCTCTCTTTCAATTCTGAAGGATAACCTTGCTGGGTAGAGTATTATTGGTTTTAGTTCTTTCCTTTCATCACTTTGAATGTATAGCTCCTCTCCCTCTGGCCTGCAGTGTTTCTGCTGAAAAGTCAGCCAGTGGTCTTGCAGTGCATGCTACGTTGCTTCAGTCATATCTGACTCTTTGCAATCCCATGAACCATAGCCCGCCATGCTCCTCTATCCATGGGGATTCTCCAGGCAAGAATACTGGAGCAGGTTGCCATGCCCTCCTCCAGGGGATCTTCTCAACACAGGGATCTAACTCACGTCTCTTACATCCCCGGCATTGGCAGGTAGATTCTTTACGGCTAGTGCCACCTGGGAAGTCCAGTCTTGTGGGAGTTCCCTTGTATGAAACTTGTTGCTTTCTCTTGCTGCTTTTAAGATTTTCTGTTTATCGTTCATATGACATTTTAATTACAAAGTGTCTTGGTATGGTCCTTTTTGGGCTCATCTTATTTGAGACTTTGTGCTTCCTGGACCTCAATGTCTGTTTTTTCCCCCAGATTAGGTAAGGTTTCAGCTATTATTTCTTCAGATAACTTCTGTGTGCTCTTATGTTTGTTTCTCTTCTCCTTCTGAGACCTCCATAATACAAATGTTAGTATGCCTGATGTTGTCGCAGAAGTTCCTTCAAGTACTCTTCTTTTTTTTAATTTCTTTTTTTCTGTTCTGTTCAGCTTGGTTGATTTCCACTAATATGTCTTCTATATCACTGATCTATTCTTCTGTTTAATCTAATCTACTTTGATTCCCTCTTGTGCTTTTTGATTTGATTTTTTAATTATTGTATTCTTCAGCTCTGATCTGTCTTTCTTCTTCTTTTTTTTTTAAATTGTATTCTGACTCTTCTTTAAAATTCTCACTGTGTTCATCCATTCTTCTCTTGAGATCAGTGATGATCATTACCCTTAAAATATTGAGGAGGTTTCTTATCTCCATTTCACTTAGTTCTTTCTCTGAGGTTTTATCTTATTCCTTTGTTTGAAATGTATTCCTCTGTTTCCCTATTTTGCCTAGTCTCGTATTTTATTTCTGTGTATTCCGTAGGTCCATTTCATCTCTTTCTTTTTTTAAAAAATAATTCTATTTATTTATTTTGGCTGTGCTGGGTATTCATTGCTGCTCAGGCTTTTCTCTAGTTGTGGCAAGTGGGGGCCACTTTCTAGTTGTACTGTGTGGGTTTTGCATTGTGGTGCCTTCTTTTGCTGTGGAACATGGGCTCTAAGGTGTGTGGACTTTAGTAGCTGTGGCACCTGGGCTCAGTAGTTGCAGTTTCTGGGTGCCAGAGCACAGGCTCAGTAGTTGTGGTGCAAAGGCTTAGTTGCTCCGCAGCATGTGGGATCTTCCCGGGCCAGCCATGGGACCCATGTCTCCTGAACTGTCAGGCAGATTCTTTACCACTGAGCCACCAGGGAAACCCCCACACCCCTGTTTCATCTCTTGATCTTGGAGAAGGAGCCTTATATAGAAGAGGTCCTATTTCAAATACAGTCATATCCACTGATACCTGGGGTTAGGACTTCATCATATCATTTTGGAGGACACAGTTCAACCCACAAGGCTTTCTGTCCTTTTCACTTTATCTTCTTGGAAGTACAGTAGCTATCTTATGACTATGAGGCTATAAGTATGAAAAGAGTTTACCATCTAAAGAGAGAGGAAAGGAAAGCTAAGGCAACAATAGGTACCTAACAGCATCACAGCACAGTCACACTACCATTTACTTCTAGACCTCTTGGTCTGTTAGAAAATGACTCTGAGCTATTAAGTGACTGTCAGGCTTTCTGTCACCTGTAGTAAAAACCGTGCTAATGGATACACCAAGATTTCCCTAGTTCATGACAAAAGTAGAAAAATAATTAAGTTAGTAAAATTTTCATAGAGCAAGCCTCATTTAATATAAAGGATTTTAAACATTCTGAAGTTAAATCATTCTCACTTTTTTGTTGTTAAAATATCCTTTCTTTTATGAAATGAAGGTGATTGTAGAATGTTATTTGTTTTTAGCATCCTTACTTGGAGAAGGAAGGAAGAGAGGGAGGGAGGGAGAAATGAATGAATGTGCGAATGGATGAGAGAGAAAAATTTTCGGAAAGTTAGTCATTCTTTAATTTTCAAAAAGTCTTTACTTTTTGCTTTGGAAACCCAGAAGTCTGAGAAGAACGCTGCTGAACTTTCCTTGAAACCTAGAATTAGTGATGTGCTGGAGCCTCAGGCACCAGCTCATGAGAGTAGATGGTTGAATTTCCAGAAGTGGCTTAACATCACCTTGGTAACTTGAAATCTGACATGGTGGGAGTATTTGCATAATAGAAATCTGTAAGTGCTATAAATCCAGTCCCCTTTCCCTGAGCTGGTTGTTTTCCAGTACCAAATTTCCCCAAACCTGCCTCGTACAGGTGTCCAGGGGATAAGCATGCAAGGGACAACTCATACCAACTAAAACACACATGAGATTGAGACAGACCTATTTACCAATTTAAAATTTCATAATATAAAATATTCTCTGTCATTGCTTGTTGAGTTATCTGATAGTCCATTTCCCTCGTGAAAATATTAGCTCTGCTTTGGAAGGAACCACATCTGTTCTATTCACAGTATCCTCACTGCCTGTCACAGTACAGAGTGGGCTCTGGGGTCCTTATTATCCTAGGAATCATTATCAGATATCCCACAGTCAGTAGGATGCTTAGGGAATCAGAAGTTATTGTAACATAAAAATATTTACCAGTGAGGGGTCTGTAGACAGACAAATCCTTGTCTTCATCAGGTGCACATTCTAAGATGACTGAGTGGAAAATGCTAGTTAACAAAAGTACTGTGTAATTTCAAACAGTCATGACAGTGTGAATTTTAAACAATCTGCTATAATATGTTCAGTGAAACACTGGTTCAGTGGAAAGTTGAAAAAACTTTAAATGATTCTGTAGCCAAAACATGTGGGGAATTTTGGTTAAGCCAAGTTAAGTCAGTGTCTTTACTGCTAAACTTCTCAGAACCTTTAATATGACATTGTGAATCTTTTAAATTAATTTTTCTTGGGATATAGTTGCCTTACAATGTTGTGCTAGTTTCTGCTGTACAGCAAAGTGAATCAGTTGTACGTATACATATATCCCCTCTTTTTGGATTCCTTCACATTTCGGTCACCTCAGAACACCGAGCTAAACAGTAGGTTCTCACTCATTATCTATCATACATAGTGTATCCATAGTGTATATATGTCAGTCCCAATCTCCTAATTCATCCCACCCCTCCTTTCAATACTTGATGTCTGTACATTTATTCTCTACATCTGTGTCTCTAACTCTGCTTTTCAAGTAAGATTATCTATACCATTTTTCCAGATTCCACATATATACGTTAAGAAGTCCACATTTGTTTTTCTCTTTCTGACTTCACTCTGTTTGACAGTCTCTAGATCCATCCACATCCCTAGATACTGTGAATTTTCACTGTGCTTATGAATCTTTACTTTGACCATGAAATCCATTTTTGATGCATCACCTATAATTAGGGTTCCATCACCTATAATTTGTTGCTGTTGTTCAGTCACTCAGTGGTGTCCGACTCTTTGTGACCCCATGGACTGCAGCACGCCAGGCTTCCCTGTCCGTCACCATCTCCCAGAGCCTACTCAAACTCATGTCCATCGAGTCGGTGATGCCATCCAACCATCTCGTCCTCTGTTGTCCCCTTCTCCTCCTGCTTTCAGTCTTTCCCAGCATCACGGTCTTTTCTAAGCAGTGAGCTCTTTGCATCAGCTGGCCAAAGTATTGGAGCTTCTGCTGCAGCATCAGTCCTTCCAATGAATATTCAGCATTGATCTCCTTTAGGATTGACTGGTTGGATCTCTTTGCAGTTCAAGGGACTATCAGAGTCTTTTCCACACTACAGTTCAAAAGCATCAATTATTTGATGCTCAGCCTTCTTTCTGGTCCAGCTCTCACATCCATACATGACTATTGGAAAAACCATAGATTTGACTAGACAGACTTTTGTCGGCAAAGTAATGTCTCTGCTTTTTAATACACTGTCCAGGTTTGTCGTAACTTTTCTTCCAAGGAGTAAGCGTCTTTTAATTTCGTGGCTGAGGTCACCATCTGCAATGATTTTGGAGCCCAGGAAAATAAAGTCTGCAACTGTTTCCCCATCTATTTGCCATGGAATATGATACCATACCATTTGCCATGGGACCAGATACCATGATCTTAGTTTTTTGAATGTTGAGTTTTAAACCAGCTTTTTCACTCTTCTCTTTCACCTTCACCAAGAGACTCTTTAGTTCCTCTTCATTTTCTGCCATAAGGGTGGTGTCATCTGCATATCTGAGGTTACTGATATTTCTCCTGGCAATCTTGATTCCAGCTTGTGCTTCATCCAGTCCAGCATTTCACAGAAGGAAATGGCAATCCACTCCATTACTATTGCCTGGAAAATCCCATGGACAGAGGAGCCTGGTTGGCTACAGTCTCCGGGGTCGCAAAGAGTCGGACATGACTGAGCGACTTCACTTCACTACTCTGCGTATAAGTTAAATAATCACGGTGACAATACACAGCCTCAATGTACACCTTTCCCAATTTTGAACCAGTTTATTGTTCCATGTCCGGTTCTAACTTTTGCTTCTGAGAGTGTAACAGGAAGGAAGGCCAGAGGTCCCCAAGTGGCAGGAGGAAATAAACTACAGGTGGCAGACAATTTTTTTTCCTTCTCTTTTAATTCTGTGTCGATGACACCTGGTTCTGCCTTGAGCTAACCAATGTCTTTTTCCTATGGAAATATTTTTCTTAAGCTATGTTAATAAAACTATGTATTTGTTTTGGAATTTTCCTTTCTTCAACACGGTTCCACCTAAAGCTAACTTTTTTCTTTTCTCAAACCTTGGACTAATAATGGCTCAACAAACCAGTATTCCTGTCAATTGTTTTGTGGCCATGGGATGACACACCTTATGCTATCCTATCTCAAAAATGCATAGTGTGGGAGAGGGGCCTGGTGAAACTCCCTCAGGCTTAAGGTGTCTCTCTTATCGGACTAATAGCTTTCTAACAGATATAAAACACCTTTCTAAAAACTAGCAAGGGGGCACTCGTTCTGTCCCCTTCTGATGTCTAGGTCAGAAGCTTTCCCTATCTCTATTACACTTTAATAAAACTTTGCTACACAAAAAGCTCCAAGTAGTCAAGTTTCATGTCTGATCCTAGATCAAAATCCTTTCCTTCAGAGGTCACCAATCCCAGGGTAACACACACCTTCCACTTCTTCACCTGTAACTAGTTTCCTAATTTTAGAAAACATGAACACATTGTCATCTCAGATTTCTTGAAAGGTTTATACCAATTTCCTTGAGAGTCTCTTTCTATTAGGCATTAAAGCAAAATATATTTAGGAATCCCACCCCCAGACAAATTACAGACATTTCCCATGTGCATTTTGTCCATCTTTTTACAGATACAGAATGAGACGTGAACATTTACCAACTATAATTTTAGAGTACAGTAGTTGTAGGTACTCCATTTTTCCTTAATTTGGAAGAGTTCACTCTCTAATTGGGTAATTAACACTGCCAAGATATCAGATATGTTATTTAACCAGATTTTAAATTTTCTTTATGTTAACTTCCAAATGGTATAATGAGTAAAAACCATCTTTTCAGTCATGACCAGAAAGAAAGAGATCTCAAAGTCATTTTAAATTAGCGTTTGTGGCAACCCACTCCAGTACTCTTGCCTGGAAAATTCCATGGATGGAGGAGCCTGATAGGCTGTAGTCCATGGGGTCGCAAAGAGTCGATCACGACTGAGCAACTTCACTGCTTAGGCAAACCTGAACGCTCTCCATCCCAATGAGACATAGACATTCCATTTCCATTTCTAATCTCTAGAGTGATGAGCATCAAAATCTCATTTATTTACATGGCCTCATTTTTTCACATCCTTTTGGACAACTGAATATTTCTGCTCTTAAGGCAGCTCAGTGTATCAATGAAGAGCTGAGGCCCTAGACATAGCTTGGGTTCAAGTTCCAGCTCATCCATTAACTAGCTATATGGCTGTGTGCAAGTTACTTAAGCCTCAGTTTTCTTCAACTGTGCAATGGGAATAACAGCAATAACATCTGCTTCCTGAGTTTTGAAATTCTTAAAAAAGATAATATGGATAAAGTAAACTGTAACTTGAGCTCTGTTAGCACTTAGATCTACCGGTGATATGTTATTTAATCTGGTTAAATAACATACCTGATATCTTGGCAGTGCATACATCACTGCCATGCACCTTTGATTTTTGAGTCCTCTCTTCCTCAACTAAGTCAAAGAAATAAGTTCGGTGCCTCTAACAGCTCTTCAGTAGGGGGATCTCCCAAGCTTTCAGCCATTTCAGCAGCTCTTTTCTGAAGGAGCTTCAAGTTTCACTGGTTTTCTTTAGTTTTAGTATTTCTAACTGAGCTCAGTGCTCTGAAAAATGCCTGCTTAGAGAAACAGAACCATTTGTGACTTCAAAATTGCCTCAAACTGTTCTTTGAAAAGATTTGTGAAGACTTCAGCCTTTCTGTTGTCAGTGGGAGTGGACTATTATTAGCATCCAGTTTTGCACGGATCTTCTTGGATTCAGTTCTGATTTTGAAGGGGGGAAATTACACGATGTTTCTCGTGACAGGACTAAGATTGCAGAAGGGCTGGAATGGTTCGTAATGATGGTCTGTCTTCTTATTAGCGCTGACAAAAAGTTGAGTTGTTTTACTTTTTTCCTCAGGAGAGGGAATAAATTAGACCAAGGAGGTTAAAAAAAATTCCAGGTTTTTAAACAATTTAGAGATCCAGTATTCTTTCTACTGTATATGGTTTTTCTATTGCACTGTACTCAATCAAGAGAAATACTGTGGAAAATATCTTCACTAACCAGAACCCAGCTCCCTGAAACTATGATTTAAATAGACTAAAAACATAAACTTCATGAGAAAACATCAAATAACATCAAGCTAGCTGGCCTCGGTGATTAATCAAAAATCAACAAGGATAAGTCTAAGTTGTCAGTCCAAGCTCCTATTCCTTATACATATAACATTGTATCGAAATTTAATGTCCGTGAAAGAAGAGATGTTTGTTTTATTCTCTGTTACGCCGTCAGTCTCTAGGAGAGTACTTGGTACATAGTAGGCATTCAGTCAATATTTATCAAACAGACTGATGAATGAATGAAAACAATATGTTTGGTGCTAAAAAGATGGGAAGCGATGGTTTGAGATTATGAAGCAGAGGTATTGCAAGGTCTGCAGTAAACAACATAATATCTGTGATGTTGGGATGGAACTATACCTCTTCAAGCAGAGCAGTTCACTTATAAAGCATTGAGAAATATACTGGCAAAGTACTGACTTTTTAAAAGAAATGTTTAACTAGAAATATTATTTCATCTGAACAGTCCACCAATTCCAAAACCTCTAGTTGAGGTTTCAAGTTTAAGAATAACAGTGCAGACTTTGCATTTATTAATACTACTTTATGAAAATCCATCCTTCAACTAGATGGACCCTTCACCAGATGTTCTGATAAGATTTGTTGTTCCCTCATTTCAACTTTGAGAGGAGGCCATTTCAATTTAAGCTCCATATTAATTTTCCCGCATGTAACTGAGACTAGCTAACACTGGCACAGAGGTCCTATCTGAGCCTTTCTGAGATGCAAAAGTTGAGAAGCAGAGAAGGGAAGATGGAGATTAAGATCTAAACTGTGGTTGCAACATCATGGTAAACTGAGCGAGTCCTTCATAAAGCAAATTATGGCAATGTTCCCATTTGTAATTTGTATTGCCTGGATACAACTTTCTATCATTAATCCTTTACTTTTCAAAATTAAAAATGAGAGGCAATTGCCTTGGGGGATTTTGTAAACAATGGTATTTGCATTTTTACATCATCCAGCATGAAGAGAGTCAATCTTTCATTAACTTCATGAGTACATTTGAGGTGCCGTCCCCCCTTTCTAAGTTTTTCCTTATTTTTTGAGATGGTGGCAGAGCTCTATGGGATATTAGACTGTTGCCATTCCATTATTTGAAAGTGTTGTTGTTCAGTTGCTAAGTCATATCTGAGTCTTTGCAAACTCATGGACTATGGCATGCCAGGCTCCTCTGTCTTCCACTGTCTCCTTGAGTTTGTTCAAATTCATGTCCATTGAGTTGGTGACACTATCCAACCATCTCATCCTCTGTCAATCCTTTCTCTTCTTGCCTTTAATCTTTCAAACATCAGGGTCTTTTCCAATGAGTCAGCTCTTTTCATCAGGTGGCCAAAATACTGGAGCTTCAGCTTAAGCATCAGTTCTTCCAATAAATATTCAGGGTTGATTTCCTTTAGGACTGATTGCTTTGATCTCCTTACAGTCCAAGGGACTCTCAAGAGTCTTTTTCAGCACTACGATTTGAAAGCATCAATTCTTTGTCACTCAGCTTTCTTTATGGTCCAACTATCACATCTGTACATGACTACCAGAAAAACCATAGTTTTGACTATACAGACCTTAGTTGGCAAAGTGATGTCTCTGCTCTTTAATATGCTCTCTAGGTTGGTCATAGCTTTTCTTCCAAGGAGCAAGCGTCTTTTAACTTCATGGCTGCAGTTACTACCTGCAGTGATTTTGGAGCCCAAGAAAATAAAATGTGCTACTGTTTCCACTTTCTCCCCATCTATTTGCCATGAAAAAATGGGACCAGATGCCATGATCTTGGTTTTCTGAATGTTTAGTTTTAAGCTACCCTTTTCATTCGCCTCTTTCACCTTCATCAAGAGGCTCTTTAGGTTCTCTTTGCTTTTCTGACATAAAGGTGATATCATCTGCATATCTGAGGTTGTTGGTATTTCTTCCAGCAATCTTGGTTCCAGCTTGTAATTCATCCAGCCCGGCATGTCAAATGATGTCCTCTGCATATAAGTTAAATAAGCAGGGTGACAATATAGAGCCTTGTCATACTCCTGATCTAAGTTGACCTCATCAGCCTGTAGAATTTCCTGTGGCAGCACTCCATCTTCTCAAATAGAAATTTAGCATCCCCTCTCTCAAACTGCCCTTGTTTATTTTGCCCCCAAAGATGTGCTTCACATTTGCCTACGAACCCACCTGTCAGAAAGTTATCCCATGGCATGCCATCTACCACACAGCCGTCCGTTGGCTGCACTTACATATTGTTGGCTCAAGTTCATATGCCTGATGCACAGGGAGGTCAAACAAACTGAAATGTCAGAGTTTGGAGCAGAGAAAGATTTATTGCAGGACCATACAAGGAGATGGGTGGCTCATGTCCTGAAAAAACCCTGAGCTCCCCAACGGTTCCAGCAAAACACTTTTTAAAAGCTAGGTTGGTGGGCAAGGATCACAGGATATGTGCTCAGATTGTGCAGGGTTCTCTTGACTGATGGTGAGGTAACAGGGTGGTGTCACCAGGGTTAACATTATTGTCCTTAGGCTCCAGGAGGCCTGGGGCTATGTGCTTATGGTCATTAAGTAGTTAACACGTTTCATCTGTAAAACATTTCAGGAAATGTGCATCAAATACTATTAGCCAGGTATGGCTCAGACGGTAAAGCGTCTGTCTACAATGCGGGAGACCTGGGTCCGATCCCTGGGTGGGGAATATCCCCTGGAGAAGGGAATGACAATCCACTCCAGTACTATTGCCTGGAAAATCCCATGGACAGAGGAGCCTGGTAAGCTACAGTCCATGGGGTCGCAAAGAGTCGGACACGACTGAGCGACTTCACTCACTCACTCACTCTCAGAGAGGAATTAAAGCAGTAGACATGCAGGAAGGCCTGTCCTGGGAAGGCCCCATGGGGTCCTCACAGTGTCTTTGCCTTTCTGCCATATGACCGCCTACCCCTGCCAAGTGCCACTGTCTGAGGTGAGAATGTAAGTGTTCATGCCAAAGGTGTCATATTCTTGGGGTGTAGGTGTGGATTTTATGCAGCGGAGAGGGAAAAAGGCACTTTCTCTACTTCTGTACAACACACTGGGCCCTTAAGGAGATCTGATTACATCCAGAGTTCTTTCTATGCTTCCAGCTCTGGCTTCTACCCTCACTCAGCATGTTACAGATTCTGTCCTAACAATAATTCTGTCAGTATGTGGCACTCATTCCTCAGCCAGAATCGTTTTGAAAACATTCCCTAAGTTTCTAGTTGCCACTCCCCTCCCAACTCCCACCCCCTGACCGGGGCTAAGACATCAGCTGGGGCAAAGAGGCCGCAGTCCTCATCTCTCCCCTCTCCTCCGGCGCTCGCTCTCCAACCACGTCAGTCGCCAGCAGAAGCTCCGTGGGCCTCCCTGGTACAGAGAGGTCTCGTGTAAATGGGGCGGGAGCACAGTGAGGTGATGGGATGAATGTGTGCTCTGCTGCTGCTGCTAAGTCGCTTCAGTCACGTCCGACTCTGTGCGACCCCACAGACGGCAGCCCACCAGGCTCCCCCGTCCCTGGGATTCTCCAGGCAAGAACACTGCAGCTGGTTAAATACTCTCTTAGGGAAGAAATCCTTTTTCTCTGATTTCTGAAGTGATGAAACAAAACCTAACCACCTTGGGCTCCACACACCATTTCCTTCAAGGCACCGCTCAGGTGAGTGCAGCCTGCCGGCCCTTCTGGTGTCTGGGGCTTAGTCATTCCTTTGTTGAATATAAAGGGTCTTTGTGGAAATTTTTCTTAGGGACAAGGAGTTCTTCACATGCCCCGGCAAGGACTAGGATTTGTATTTGTTCGGTGTCCTGCAACTGGTAGCATCCCTTTTCCTTTCCTATTGAGCCATGAGGAACAGGTCATCAGTCGAAGCGGCTCTCCCTCCTCTGAGGCTCCTCGGAGTTCAGAGCAGACATTGCATCCTGGATTGCTCTAAAGGGACAGTCTGTTTTCTCTCCTCCACCTCTTTCTTTACTCAGCTTCGATTTCATTTTCTTGCAATTTCCACTGGGAACAGCTTTGACTTCTCGTCCTCGTGTTTTCCTGATCTTAGCTGGTCTGAAAGCCAGACTCTTTTTAATAAGGAAAAGTACTGAGCAATAATATTATTTAAAGAGTCATTGGCTAGGACACACCAATATTAAAAAGCACAAACAGATAGGTTTCTGAATTCCCAAAAGGAATTTCTATGCACTAGCAATGTCTGTGACCCAACATTTAAAAACCATAATATTCTAGATAATGACCAGATAAAATTATGAGGCTTGGCTCCTTTGGAAAAAAACCCTAAACTAATTTAATTCATGCCTATGAGGATACCATGCAAGTTAATATTGATTTACTAACTCAAATAATACAAAAGTCCAAGAGTGAATAAATTTTCATTGAACTTGGTTTTGTTGCCCAGATATTATGGGCAGTTGGCCCACTCTGCTTCAAGGATAAAGTAATGTGAAAAAAGAAAAAGAAAATTTAATTTTTGATTCTTAAGCTAAACCCAGTACCATATGTTAACTGTAAATATTCAACTAATTCAAAACTTCTCCACAATTTGTTATTCAATCTCCTCTAATAAACATCAACAATGCAGAACTGTAGAAATTTGAGGAGGATATTAAAGGGGCCTTTTAAAAATAATTCTGTTACAGTAGCTAGATATATAAAGCTATATGGCACATGTGATAATAACCTTCATTTTTGGGATTTACTATATGCTAGATACCTTGTCAGACCTTTACTTACATTATCTCATTTAATCTATGCAGTAGTATTTAAAAAAAATTTTTTTGGAGTATAGTCAATTTACAAAATTGTGTTAGTTTTTGTTGTACAGCAAAGTGAATCAGTTATACATATATATGTATTCACTCTTTTTTATATTCTTTTCTCATATAGATCATTACAGAGTACTGAGAGGAATTCCTTGAATTATACAGAAGTTCTCTATTAGTTTTCTATTTTATATATAGTAGTATGTGTATGCCAATCCTAAACTCTCAGTTTATCCTCCCCCCATCCCACTTTCCCCCTGGTAACTCTAAGTTTGTTATTATGCAGTAGATAGTTTTAATTTCCATTTTATAGATCAAGAAGCTAATGCTCAGTGATATTATGAACTTTCCCAAGTTAATACCATCTGTTAGTGGCAGGATCAGGATTTAAACCTACACATTTGACTCCAGAGATTATGCATTTAACCCTTGTGCTATGAGGCAGGAGGAGAAAGCCACTTAAAAAAATAAAAGATTAAATCTTAGTGTACTCTCATAAAATTTGAACTGTGGTGTTGGAGAAGACTCTTGAGAGTACCTTGGACTGCAAGGTGATCCAACCAGTCCATCCTAAAGGAAATCAACCCTGAATATTTATTGGAAGGACTAATGTTGAAGCAGAAGCCCCAATACTTTGGCCACCTGATGTGAAGAACTAACTCATTAGAAAAGACCCTGATGCTGGGAAAGATTGAAGGCAGGAGGAGAAGGGGACAACAGAGGATGAAATGGTTGGATGGTGTCACCGACTCAATGGACATGAGTTTGGGCAGGCTCTGGGAGAGCCTATTGTGCTGCAGTCCATAGGGGTGCAAAGAGTCGGACACGACTGAGTGACTGAACCACAAAAATTGTCACATGCATTCAAACTAGCTAAGGATCTGAAAAAGTAAATGCTGGAAAAGATGAGAAGCCAACAGTAAGAGGGGCTGATGTATGCCAGGACCAGTGGGTGGAGTATGCCAAAGGGCAACAGCAGAGAGCACAGAGGAAGAAGAAGTCTGAGGGAGCCAGGAGTCAGTGCACAAGGATGAGACGGGCAGGAAGATGCTACTGCCGGATATCACACAGAAAATGGTGGGGAGGGGTTGCAGGGATAAGAGGGCAACAGGAGTACCCAGAGCAGGAGCATGCCTATGGCAGCTGACTGTGGATGTTCATACTGCTGCTTTTGTAAGAATTCCCCATGTCAATGTGCTGTGCTGTGCTGTGCCCAGTCGCTTTAGTCTTGTCCAACTCTTTTCAACCCTATGGACGGTAGCTCACCAGGTTCCTTTGTCCATGGGATTCTCCAGGCAAGAATACTGGAATGCCATGCCCTCCTCCGAAGGATCTTCCCAACTCAGGGATAGAACCTGCATCTCTGACAACTCCTGCATAGGCAGGCAGGTTCTTTACCACTAGCGCCACCTGGGAAGTCTCCCCAGGTCAATAGCCAGTCCCAACAGAACCCTTCTAGGCTATATGGCCCTGGGATTAGGCAGTTTGAGGCACTAAACTGAGGCAGAAGGAGAATCACAGCATCTGTGCGGGAGGAAACAGTGACTAAAGGCTGCATTTTACAGATTCCAGGTAGAAAAGTACCAGGAAGTATGACATTCAAGGGGCTTTGCTTCTTCAGCCCAGTAATCCTCACTACTTCTAACAGAGTTCTATTAGATTATGCCCACATGTCTCCCAAGAGCAAAAACCAGCTCCTAGAGACAGCTCAATCTGAGCCCACAAAAAAAAAAAACAAAAAACAAAAAACATTTTCTTAGCTATGTTGCCAACGACAGGGCCCCTTCTCACTCATTAAATTCAGTGAGTCAAAAATTATTCAGTCATATACATATCATGGGTTAACCCTCATCTATTGCCACCTTACAGCTCATGTTCTAATTGCAAATTTTCCCCTTGGAATGTAGTACTGGAAACTGCATGTTTCATTCTATACGCGGCTTGACCAGCAGGGAATATAATGGTTATACGACTTACTTGTCATTTAAATTGCATTAGTATTGTAAGCTGCCACATCACACTAGTCTGAGTTCATGGCCATTGAAAACTACTAGACCGTTTATACTTAAATGGCCACTATCAAGCCAGATAGCCATCTTATATTTATGAAAACTCAGTTAAAAATAACTTTTAAAGGGATTTTTGCCTGTATTTCTGTTAATTTCTTTGTGATTTTTGATAGCCCAACACTCCAAATTGCTGAAAGCAGGTTGAATTCCAGCCTGTTTATGACATCAAAATCAATGGTATCAGCTCTTCTGGCTTTATGATATCCACAGCTATGAATGTCTTCTATGTCTTCAGTAAATTACATAATTTTCAATCAAAATCAACAGATATATTATCAGACATATGTTCTGAATTAGCCACTTTTCTAAATGTGAGGATGAATGAGATGTATTGATGATGTATGGATGAACTAGATAGAACTAGTACCCAAGAGGCTACGTAACTTGGAGGAAAAGGCATGAGTACAGCTAAGTACAATATGATATAAGTAAAGTCCTGTGAAAGCATTGGAAATTAGCCATTTACTGAATCGCTTTAGCCATTATTTCAGTTTCTTATACACAATAAACTGTGGAAAATTCTGAAAGAGATGGGAATACCAGACCACCTGACCTGCCTCTTGAGAAATCTGTATGCAGGCCAGGAAGCAACAGTTAGAACTGGACATGGAACAACAGACTGGTTCCAAATAGGAAAAGTAGTATGTCAAGGCTGTATATTGCCACCCTGCCTATTTAACTTCTATGCAGAGTACATCATGAGAAACGCTGGGCTGAATGAAGCACAAGCTGGAATCAAGATTGCCGGGAGAAATATCAATAACCTCAGATATGCAGATGACACCACCCTTATGGCAGAAAGTGAAGAAGAACTAAAAAGCCTCTTGATGAAAGTAAAAGAGGAGAGTGAAAAAGTTGACTTAAAGCTCAACATTCAGAAAACGAAGATCATGGCATCTGGTCCTGTCACTTCATGGGAAAGAGATGGGGAAACAGTGTCAGACTTTATTTTGGGGGCTCCAAAATCACTGCAGATGGTGATTGCAGCCATGAAATTAAAAGACGCTTACTCCTTGGAAGAAAAGTTATGACCAACCTAGATAGCATATTCAAAAGCAGAGACATTACTTTGCCGACGAAGGTCTGTCTAGTCAAGGCTATGGTTTTTCCAGTAGTCATGTATGGGTGTGAGAGTTTGACTGTGAAGAAGGCTGAGCGCCGAAGAATTGATGCTTTTGAACTGTGGTGTTGGAGAAGACTCTTGAGAGTCCCTTGGACTGCAAGGAGATCCAACCAGTCCATTCTGAAGGAGATCAGCCCTGGGATTTCTTTGGAAAGAATGATGCTAAAGCTGAAACTCCAGTACTTTGGCCACCTCATGCAAAGAGTTGACTCATTGGAAAAGACTCTGATGCTGGGAGGGATTGGGGGCAGGAGGAGAATGGGACAACAGAGGATGAGATGGCTGGATGGCATCACTGACTCGATGAATGCGAGTCTGAGTGAACTCCGGGAGTTGGTGATGGACAGGGTGCTGCGATTCATGGGGTCTCAAAGAGTTGGACACGACTGAGTGACTGAACTGAACTGATACACAGTTGTCCATTGGTATTTGTGTGGGTCTGGTTCCAGGACCCTACAAATCCACAAAATCTGTGGATGCTCAAGTTCTTTATATAAAATGGTACAGTCAGGTCCCCTGTATTTGCAGGTTCTACATAGGCAAATATAGGAGAATCAACTGTAGGCCATCTTCACTGAACATGTTCTCAAATTTCCAATTGGTTGGTGTAGTACTAATTCAACCTGAAGCTAGGTCTGCATGAAGCACCTAAGCCAAGTAATTAATGAAGACATCGTCACACTGAGCTGAGCACAGTAGAACGTGTGGATTTGAATGTATTAAGAATGTTGATGCCCATGACCAATACACTAGAAACACACAAACATCTCATCATATCAACACTTCCTGTGATTTTAACTTTAAGACAACAACGAGAAAGATAGCGCATAAGACAGATGTGTCTCACATATGCTGCCTCTTCTAGGATGCAAAGATAGCAACAAGAAAGCAATAGAAAACAGACTTCCACCTGCAATGCTGAATGGAAGCCTAGCCAGTGGCTCACCTACCATATCTCTGTATCTTGTAGCCAGCCACCAAGAATGTCCACAGAGTTTTTGGTAGCTGAAGCTAGAAGAATTTATTTGGGTGGTTTGACTAATTGTTCCTTTCTCTTACCTTTCAGATGGAAGGAGGAAGAGGAAGAGGAGGAAGAAAACTTTCTGCCCACGCTTTTTACTAGGCTGCCAAATCTACACTGGGCTTGTTCACATTTACTAACGTCTCAGCAGGGACAAGAGATTACCTATTCAGTTGTGGGGGCTTTTGGTATTTTACACTAAAAACAGTGACTCAAACCTGAATATAACTGAAACAAGAGAGATCAGTTCCATAGCATCTAGACTCCAATCAGAGCTTTCATTTCTCTTTTGATACCCTCTGCCCCGTGTGCATGCATGTTAAGACATTTCAGTCATGCCTGACACTTTGCAACCCTATGGACTGTAGCCCATCAGGCTCCTCTGTCCCTGGGGTTCTCCAGACAAGAATACTGGAGTTGTTTTTATGCTCTCCTTCAGGGGATCTTCCCGACCCAGGGATCGAACCCACATCTTATGCCTCCTGCATTGGCAGATGGGCTCTTTTCCACTAGCGCCACCTGGGAAGCCCACCCTCTGCCCTAGGAGAGCCTTATGCAGTGCCACTGAGGCTGTCCTGCCCCCCTTTCTTGAGACAGGCACCTAACTATGCCTTCCCCAGCTGGGACCCCAGGCTCAGACCTTTCTTGGGCTGTGTGTGAGGCTGGTACTCCCCTCAGTCAGGAGGCAAGCCAGGGCCAGCAGCCCAGAGATTTTCCATTGAGTTTGTTTGTCTCACTTTTTATTTCCTTCCCTCCCTCCCTTGCTTCCTTCCTAAGTCATTTGAGTATTTTATTACTAAAGTTCAAAACTCAGTTCTTGGCCAATGCAAGTATGAAATACAATTTTTGAAAGATGTAATAAAAATGAAATAAACTGTTCATAGAGAGCCAAAGGAGCAAATGCAGTCAAGGAGTTGAAAAATGGTGGAACAGTTGGACATTGATTTGCCAAAAAAAAGAACCTTGACTATTCCTTGAACCATATATAAATATGAACTAAAAATGTATCATAGACCTGAATGTTCAGTGTAAAACAATAAATGTTCTAGAACAAAACATGGGAAAATATCTTTGTGACCTTGGATTAGGCAGACTTTTCGGATATGACACAAAAGAACAAATAAAAAAATGAAAAAAAAAGATAAATTGGACTTCATCACAATTAAAACCTGCTTTTCTTTGAAAGACACTTAAGAAAATAAAAAGACTAACCGTAGACTGAGGGGAAATACTTGCAGATCACATAGCTCATCAAGGACTTGTAGCCAGAGTATATAAATAACTTTCCAAAACTCAGCAATAAGGAAACAAGTGACCCAGTTTAAAAAGGGGGGTGGTCAAAAGATTTGAAAAACCTTCACCAGAGATGATGTACAGATGGCAAATAATCATGTAAAGAGATTCACATAAAAAGTTGCTCAACATTGTTAGTGATTAAGTATGAAAGTGTTGCTTACTTGGGTCTGACTCTGTGTGACCGTGGACTGTAGCCCACCAGGTTTCTCTGTCCATGGGATTTCCCAGGCAAGAATACTGGAGTGGGTTGCCATTCTCTCCTCCAGGGGATCTTCCTGACCCAGGGATCAAACCCAGGTCTCCTGGATCGTAGGCAGGTTCTTTACTGTCTGAGCTACCGGGGAGTTAAAACCATAATAGAGATACCACCTCTTAGAATGGCTAAAATAAAATGAAATGAACAATACCAAGTACCCAGGAAGTTGCAAAGCAACTGAAACTCATGCACTGTTGTGTAAATATAAAATGCTATAGCACTTTGAAAAACAGTTTGGTAGTTCCTTACAATATTAAACATATACTGACCTTATAATTCAGCAATCCCTTGCTAGATATTTACTCTGGATGAATGCAAATCATATTCACCCAAAAACTTGCACTCTACTTTTATAGCAGCTCTATTTAAAATTTTCAGAAATGGGAAACAACATATTTTCAGGGTAAATGGATAAAAAGCTGTAGCACATCCTTACAATAGAATACTACTCAGCAATGAAAAGGAATGAACTGTGGATATAGGCAATGACATGGATAATTCTCAAGTGCATTGTGCTAAGTGAAAGAAGCCAGACTCCAAAGAGTACATATTATATGAGTCTATTTATGTGACATTTTAGAAAAGACAAAACAATAGCATCTGAGAACAGATTAGTGATTGCAGAGGTCTGGAGGGAAGGAAGCTGACTACAAAGGGGTACTAGGGAACTTTGTGGGGGGCAGAAATGTTTATATCTTTATTGGGGTGCAGCAGCAGCAGTTGGGCTTCCCAGATGGCACTAGTGGTGAAGAATCTGCCTGCCAATGCAGGAGACATAAGAGAGGCAGGTTCAGTCCCTGGGTTGGAAAGATCCCCTGGAGGAAGGCATGGCAACCCACTCCTGTATTCTTGCTTAGAATATCCCATGGACAGAGGAGGCTGGCAAGCTACAGTCCACGGGGTCACAAAGAGTCAGACGTGACTAAAGTGACATAGCACTTAGCGTACATGCACAGAGTGGTAGTTATATGGGTGTTTACATACATAAAAATTCATTAAGCTGTTCCTTAAGATTTGTGTATGTTGAGTTCAGTTCAGTTCAGTCACTGAATCATGTCTGACTCTTTGCGACCGCATGAACTGCAGCACGCCAGGCTTCTCTGTCCATCATCAACTCCCGGAGTTTACCCAAACTCATGTCCATTGAGTCAGTGATGTCATCCAACCATCTCATCCTCTGTCGTCCCCTTCTCCTGCCCTCAATCTTTCCCAGCATCAGGGTCTTTTCAAATGAGTCAGCTCTTCACAACAGGTGGCCAAAGTATTGGAGTTTCAGCTTCAACATCAGTCCTTCCAATGAACACCCAGGACTGAGCTCCTTTAGGATGGACTGGTTGGATCTCCTTGCAGTTCAAGGGACTCTCAAGAGTCTTCTCCAACACCACAATTCAAAAGCATCAATTCTTCTGTGCTCAGCTTTCTTTATAGTCCAACTCTCACATCTATACATGACTACTGGAAAAACCACAGCCTTCACTAGATGGACCTTTGTTGGCAAAGTAACGTCTCTGCTTTTTAATAAATATGCTATCTAGGTTGGTCATAACTTTCTTTCCAAGGAGTAAGCATCTTTTAATTTCATGGCTGCAATCACCATCTGCAGTGATTTGGGAGCCCAAAAAATAAAGTCAGCCATTATTTCCACTGTTTCCCCATCTATTTCCCATGAAGTGATGGGACCAGAGCCAGGATCTTCGTTTTCTGAATGTTGAGCTTTAAGCCAACTTTTTCACTCTCCTCTTTCACTTTCACCAAGAGGCTCTTCACTTTCTGCCATAAGGGTGGTGTCATCTGCATATCTGAGGTTATTGATATTTCTCCTAGCCATCTTGATTCCAGCTTGTGCTTCTTCCAGCCCAGCGTTTCTCATGATGTACTCTGCATAGAAGTTAAATAAGCAGGGTGACAATATACAGCCTTGACATACTCCTTTCCTGATATGGAACCAGTCTGTTGTTCCACGTCCAGTTCTAACCATTGCTTCCTGACCTGTATACAGGTTTCTCAAGAGGCAGGTCAGGTGGTCTGGTATTCCCATCTCTCTCAGAATCTTCCACAGTTTGCTTGATTCACACAGTCAAAGGATTTGGCAAAGCCAATAAAGCAGAAATACATGTTTTTCTGGAACTCTCTTGCTTTTCTGATGATCCAATGGATGTTGGCAATTTGATCTCTGGTTCCTCTGCCTTTTCTAAAACCAGTTTGAACATCAGGAAGTTCACAGCTCACGTATTGCTGAAGCCTGGCTTGGAGAATTTTGAGCATTACTTTACTAGCATGTGAGATGAGTGCAATTGTGTGGTTGAGTATTCCCTGGCATTGCCTTTCTTTAGGATTGGAATGAAAACTGACCTTTTCCAGTCCCGTGGCCATTGCTGAGTTTTTCAAATTTGCTGACATATTGAGTGCAGCACTTTGACAGCATCATCTTTCAGGATTTGAAATAGCTCAACTGGAATTCAATCATCTCCACTAGCTTTGTTCGTAGTGATGCTTCCTAAGGCCCACTTGACTTCACATTCCAGGATGTCTGGCTCTAGGTGAGTGATCACACCATCATGATTATCTGGGTTGTGGAGATCTTTTTTACATAGTTCTTCTGTGTATTCTTGCCACCTCTTCTTAATATCTTCTGCTTCTGTTAGGTCCATACCATTTCTGTCCTTTATCGAGCCCATCTTTGCATGAAATGTTCCCTTGGTATCTCTAATTTTCTTGAAGAGATCTCTAGTCTTTCCCATTCTATTGTTCTCCTCTATTTCTTTGCATTGATCGCTGAGGAAGGCTTTTTTATTTCTCCTTGCTATTCTTTGAAACTCTGAATTCAAATATTTATATCTTTCCTTTTCTCCTTTGCTTTTCACTTCTCTTCTTTTCAGTTATTTGTAAGGCCTCCTCAGACAGCCATTTTGATTTTTCACATTTCTTTTTCTTGGGGATGGTCTTGATCCCTGTCTCCTGTACAATGTCACGAACTTCCATCCATAGTTTATCAGGCATTCTGTCTATCAGATCTAGTCCCTTAAATCTATTTCTCACTTTCACTATATAATCATAAGAGATTTGATTTAGGTCATACATGAATGGTCTAGTCATTTTCCCCACTTTCTTCAATTTAAGTCTGAATTTGGCAATAAGGAGCTCATGATCTGAGTCACAGTCAGCTCCCAGTCTTGTTTTTGCCGACTGTATAGAGCTTCTCCATCTTTGGCTACAAAGAATATAATCAATCTGATTTCAGTGTTGACCATCTGGTGATGTCCATGTTTAGAGTCTGCTCTTGTGTTGTTGGAAGAGGGTGTTTGCTATGACCAGTGCATTTTCTTGGCAAAACTCTATTAGCCTTTGCCCTGCTTCATTCTGCATTCCAAGGCCAAATTTGCCTGTTACTGCAGGTGTTTCTTGACTTCCTACTTTTGCATTCCAGTCCCCTATAATGAAAAGGACATCTTTTGGGGGTGTTAGTTCTAAAAGGTCTTGTAGGTCTTCACAGAACCGTTCAACTTCAGCTTCTTCAGCGTTACTGGTTGGGGCATAGACTTGGATTACTGTGATATTGAATTGTTTGCCTTTGAAACGAACAGAGATCATTCTGTTGTTTTTGAGATTGCATCCAAGTACTGCATTTCGGACTCTTTTGTTGACTATGATGGCTACTCCATTTCTTCTAAGGGATTCCTGCCCACAGTAGTGGATATGATGTATATGTTACTAAAGGCAAATTTTTTCTCAGTTAAAAATTTTAAAAAGGAAGACGAAACAAAAATATTTTCAGATAAAGGGAAACAGAATTTATTGCCAGATCTGCCCTAAAAGATGTTACTAGATGGGAACTTAGATCTTCAGGAAGGAAACAAGTGCACTGAAAATGGTGAATATGAGGATAAATATAAATACATTTCCTCAGTTTTCCCTTCATTTAGCTTTAGGTGGGGGCAGGTTGAATAGAAAGCACCTTTGCTAAGAAGGGGGTTGGTGGGGGGATTTTTTAGGAAACAAGGAGAAAGCCACCAAACCAATTAGGGATTCCTAGCTCCTCAAAACTTGGTTCTAGCTTAATGCCATGATGCAGAGTAGATTCAAACTAAGTCTTCATGATGCCAAATAACCTGGTGAATAAAACAAATTTGAGTCAATTATTCCCAAACACTGCTAGTTGGTTGTTTGGTGTCCATGACTTGCTGTAAGCCGATACTAAAAAATGTTTGTTAGGTAATTATAACTTCTAAGTGACCCACTCCAATATTCTTGCCTAGAGAATATAGTCCATGGGGTCACAAAGAGTTGGACATGACTGACTGACTAAGAACATATATAACTTCTAATTCTAGTGTTTCAAAAATTATTCTACAAATGTTAGAACTGGGAAGTTGAAGCCCACTGTGGTTTGGAAATGCTGAAGTCATGGGCCAAGATTTAAGTCAAGGTAAGTTTGTTTCCAAATTCTGCTTCACTATTGACACTGCACTGACTTTAACCCTGACTGAGTTTCTTATAAATGAAGATGGTGAGAATAGCATTGTAATGGGGATTAAATGAGAAAATATCTACAAAGTACCTGGGATATAATACAAACTGCAATAAATGGGAATGAGTCCACAAAGATATGACCTCTAGTTAATACATCTTAGAGCTGGCCAAGACTTCAGTGAGGAAGAAGCTGCAAAATGCCATCCTTTTTGGACTGACCACTGCATGGTTTGTGACCAGAAACACTTTTTATTCCTGACAGGCTTCTAATCAACCATACCTTCAGGTTATCATGGGCTGTTTAAAGGAGCTACAGAAATGTTCTCCTTGTAACTCACTACATTACATATTGGAAAGTGGAGTGAATTTCAACAATCTTTGGGTTGTCTCTGGGCACTTTTAATTAGCAATGGTTACCTCCGAGTGCCAAAAAATTGATGCTTTTGAACTGTGGTGTTGCAGAAAGACTCTTGAGAGTCACTTGGACTGCAAGGAGATCCAACCAGTCCATCCTAAAGGAAATAAGTCCTGAATATTAATTGGAAGAATTGGTATTGAAACCGAAACTCTAATAGTTTGACCACCTGATGTGAAGAACTGACTCATCAGAAAAGACCCTGATGCTGGAAAAAATTGAAGGTGGGAGAAGAGGGCGACAGCAGATGAGATGGTTGGATGGCATCACTGACTTGGTGGACATGAGTTTGAATAGGCTCTGGGAGTTGGTGATGGACAGGGAAGCCTGGCATTCTGCAGTCCATGGGGTCACAAAAGAGTTGGACACGACTGAGTGACTGAACTGAACTGATCTCTGAGGCTTACCTCAGCCATATTTCGGGATATTTCTGCTCTGAAGCAAAGGGCTGTCGGATAATGCTTTGTATTAAATATGGATTAAAGGATTGCACTGGATTCCCCTAACACTTGTTGAGTTTCTATTGTTTGCTGGACATCATGGTGGACCCTTTCTTATATATATTTATTCTAATTCATTTTGAAAAGAATACTCTTTAATGTAGCTGCTGAATTTCCCACAGATGGCTTCCTAGGTGTTTCAAAATATATGAAAAACCCAAGAAGTATTTGTGAGGGTTTTGTGATCAATATTTAAACAACTGATGAAAATTGTGTCTCTTATTTGGATATTCCTTTTTTCTTCAGTATCTCAGAGATCAATCCTATTCATCCCAAAATAGTGACTGTGAATCTTCTTTGGCAGGATGGCTCAAATCCCATGATAAACACAGATATTCTGCACCCCCCCACACCATGTTCAAAGTGGGGGGAATTTATGTGTTTGTGCACAAAGTTAAAGAAACAATAAATAATTCTGAATTATCCTCTGGGGAAGGAAATGGAAGCCCACTCCAGTATTCTTGCCTGGAGAATCCCATGGATGGAGGAGCCTGGTAGGCTACAGTCCACGGGTCGCGAAGAGTCGGACACGACTGAGCGACTTCACTTCACTTCACTATAAATTATATATTAGCTTTAGGGTGGAGGGGACCTGTTTACAACTCTTCTGATCATTGGTTTCTCCTTCTATGACATGCCATAGTGTAAATCATCCAATTTAACGCCTGATGGGTCATTCTGAGCCACTTGCTCTGTCTTCCATACAGCTCACTCTGACTCAGAAAAAGGCAAAATTTTTAGTGTTGTCTTTCTTCACTTTTTTAGTTCCTTGTCCTCTCTTTACTGTCCTGTCTTACCCACTGTCTATTTCAATGATTTATCTCCCCTGCAAACTGCTGCTACAAACACACAAATACAATTTGGTGCTTCCCAGCTTTGTCTGTTTCAAACTGATTTCTTTTGGCCACCTCCTCAATACCTTTCCCCCCACGACACGCCTGTGTCTTCTGGGTTCTCAGGAGACAAGTCCTCCCTTCTTGAATACCACCAGGAAAGGGAGGAGAGGAGCTCACTGTATGCCACTCCTCACCTTCCCCAGACATGATCTCCTAGCAAGAGCTCTGAAAGAAGGCAATGTCATCTCCATCTTCTAGGACGAGTGTCAGAAAGTGGATGCAATTTGCCCAAGTTCACAAAGCCAAGCAAATGTAGAATTGAGATTTACACCCAGGTCCCTCTGACCACAGAAGTCATGCTATTTCACCATGTTATCCTGTTCTCTATGACCTACGGGATCACACTCAAAGTCGATCAGTTCAGCACTCATATATATTCGAGATCAGAATCCAGTTTTGTAGAGCTAGTTTTATATTAGCCCAAACTCCATCCAGGCTCTACTGATTTATGTCTTAAGGTTTATGTCTTAAGGTTTCCCTCTTGGAATCTTTCATTTTATGCAAGGAATAGTTGAGATGAACAGAACATTATTTCAAATTCTCTTACTACAATGTACTGTAAATCACCAGCTGTCCGGATTGTGGCCAGTAGCCATTCGACTGTACTTAATTCAGAGACTGTTGCTATGACATGTTTCTGAGGTCAGCTACAAGTTTCTAGGCATCCATATTTTAATTCCTTCAAGTTTTGGACTGTATGTGTTAAGGAAAAACAAAGCTGGACGTTAGTTGAAGGTAGTAAGAACAGCCTTTCTTCAGTAACTACTGCAGTGGGGGAAAAGGACTTCAGTAGAAAACCAAACTCAACTCTGATCCATGTAGGGATGTAGAGATGGAGTGGGGACTTGAGCAAAGTCAGGGAAGTGGAAAATTACAAAGAGCAAGTGAGGCAGTGGGGGTGGATTAATGTGATTAGGCCATCTGGGATTATTAACTGGCCCTGTAGAACTGAGACTCTTACCCTCCCACAGACACTGGAGAAAAGGGGCCCTATTCAGGTATTGGCTGGAACAGATGGTGAATTCTTTTGTAAGCCTTGAGATTCCCCAGACAGGAACTTAAGGGGGACTGTGTCATTTCAGGGACATGGCCTTGAGCTGTTAGAAGGCATGTCAGTGTTTGTTCAAGATATTAGTGTGTGTGTGTGTTGCGGGGGGCAGGGGTAGGCAAAATCATTTGTGATGAGAGTAAAGAACAGTTTTCAGATGTAACGTAAAGAAATCATGCCATAATAATGATCTTAATATATACAGCTATTAACATATCACTTTTTGTCACTAAATTTAAAATTTCATTTACTAATATAAAGTCAAATGAATACTACATATGAACTATGTAACTGAGTAAAGGACTAATTGCACATTTTGCCCCAGCAGCCCCTGAAAACATTCCTAAGTAACAGCATAATATGTTCATAAGCATCTCCAAAGGATAGGCCTGAGTCAGCCATCTGAATCAGTCTTTTAAGTGGAGGAGCAACGTTTTGTGGGTGTATAACTCAAAGAGTCTACTTTTACCCACCAACTTTAACAAAATCGAGGAATTAGTCATAAAAGCCTATAAACAGGCACTCGAACAAGTAAATATAGAATGGAAATTTTTATGATTCCTTTCATTGTAGAAAAAATATTGAAACAACTGACAATAAATGATCTATGTTCTCTCTGAAGCTGTCAGAATATATGCCAACAGGCTGGATGCAAGGGGGGGTTTGGGGAAGAATGGATACATGTATATGTAAGGCTGAGTCCTTTCACTGTTCACTTGGAACTATTGTAACATTGTTAACCAGCTATACCCCAATTCAAAATGAAAAGTTCAAAGTTTGAAAACAATAAATAAAAAATAAAATTAAAAAAATGTACCAAAGTATTTATCAGAATGTTTTTCTGGTACACACACAAACACACATATACACTATATACATATATACACACACACACATTTTTACACATATATATGAAAATGTGAAAACCTCCATAAAGCTAACAAAAATGAAAAACAATTCTAGAAAAATTGCCCATCATTCATTCATTACTGGTTGTAAAACTCTTATCTTTGCAGTAACAAGAAGTATTAAATGGGAGAATATGTTATTGGAAAAGGAATAAATATTTCACTAAATCACATATTCCCCTGATGAGGTTGGTTCTGCACTATATGCTAAAGGTTCAATAGGAAAAAAAAAAAAAAAAAAAGCCTTTACAGATCACATTTGGACTTAGATGATGGCAGTAGATCTGGGGGAAAACTGAACAAAGCGGTTCTGGGTAGGAATTTGCAAACCTGTAGTAAAATTTCTAGTGCCTAGAACACAGCAGGTATTCAGGACGTATATGTTAAGTGGAATTTTCAAAGTATGTATTTTGGCCACATGTAAATAAAGTATTTAAGATACTGAGTGATACATTTCAAACTGTTGAATCACCCTGAACAAGCATCTGTTTCAAAGAAATGATAAAGAAAAAGAACCTCTGTTTGTTCGGTTGCAAATAAGCCACATTATTAATATCATCCTTTCTCACTGTTGCACAGAAGCACTGAATTTAATTGAATATCCTGGCACCAAATCTTCCCTCGAAGAAACAGAGCTGAGACAGGAGAAAGAAGCCAGAGTGCCCTGTAAAGAGCCAACTGAAGTTTTTGGAGTCAGAGCTGGCAGGTTTAAAGCCCTTATCACAGAAGAAGCACCCCGAGCCCCAAATCAAAGTTTACTTAATCTCATTTAGACTAAGACTTAAACAATTTTTTCTGGTTTCTATGCCACAAGTTAGAAGGGCTATATACAATGTTAATTTCCTGGGGTAGAATTTTAGAGTCATCAAGCTTTAAGAAATACGAGGTCCCTCTTTGGGGTTTCCCTGGTGGCTCAGATAGTAAAGAATCTGCCTACAATGCAGGAGACCCGGGTTTGATCCTTGGGTCAGGAAGATCCCTTGGAGAAGGGAATGGCTACCCACTCCAGTATTCTTGCTTGGAGAATTCCATGGACAAAGGACCCTGGAGGGCTACAGTCCATGGGGTTGCGAAGAGTTGGACATGACTGAGCACCTAAGCATACAGCACACAGGTCCCTCTTTGGAGCCTATTTTTATTCTGAGTCCTATATCAGGACTTCTGCCTCTGTCCCCTAGTTGCTTCCTTTGTATAACTGGTTATATCTCTAGTTTCTCTTGTAGGGTAGGTACTTACTATGTCCAATTAATGTTTGTATTTCTCATTCATTTAAAACTTTTCCCCAGACCTTGACACAGGGTATACAATAAATGCTTGTTAAACACAATGAATCAAAACAGAGAATGAGAAGAGATGATGTCTTGTTGGATGAAGCAAGAAGCCACATATGGTGGGTGACAGTGTAGGAAGAAACGAAAATCAAAGGGCTGATGTATAAGGAAGCCCAAACACAAACACGTGGAGCCCTTCAGTGTAAGAAGAAAGAGCTCCAAGCACGCAGAGCTCAGGAGCCCTGGGGAACTGCATGGAGATTCAGAGGTTGCGGTACCTGCTGCTCAGACAGAAGGGTCATAGTGAAGAGTTCTGATAAATCATGATGCACCAGAGAAGAAAATGGCCACACACTCCAATATTCTTGCCTACAGAACCCTGTGAACAGTATGAAAAGGCAAAAAGATATGATTCCAGAAGATGAGCACCCCGGGTCAGAAGGTGTCCAATATGCTATGGGGAAGAGTGGAGGGCAATTATGAACAGCTCCAGTAAGAATAAAGCAGCTGAATCAAAGCAGAAAAGACGCTCAGTTGTGGATGTATCTGGTGGTGAAAGTAAAGTCTGATGCTGTAAAGAACAATATTTCATAGGAACCTGGAATGTTAGGTCCATGAATCAAGGTAAATTGGACCTCATCAAGCAGGAGATGGCAAGACTGAACATCAACATCTAAGGAATCAGTGAACTAAAATGGAGAGAAGGGGCAAATTTAATTCCAATGACCCTTATATCTACTATTGTGGGCAAAAATCCCTTAGAAGAAATAGAGTAGCCCTCATAAATAACAGAAGAGCCAGAAATACAGTACTTGGGTGCAGTCTCAAAAAATGACAGAAAGATCTCGGTTTGTTTCCAAGGCAAACCATTCAACATCATAGAGTAATCCAACTCTATGCCCAAACCACTGATGCTGAAGAAGCTGAAGTTGACCGGTTCTATGAAGACCTACAACACTTTCAAGAACTAACACCCAAAAATACATGTCGTCTTTTTCATCATAGGTGATTGGAATGAAAAAGTAAGTAGTCAAGGGATACCCAGAATAATAGACAAGTTTGGCCTTGGAGTACAAAATGAAGCAAGGAAAAGGATAACAGAGTTTTGTCAAGAGAACATGCAAGAGAACATGGTCATTGCAAACACCCATTCCAACAACCCAAGAGATGACTCTACATATGGACATCATTTAATGGTCAATACCAAAATCAGACTGATTATCTTTTTTGCAGCTAAAGGTGGAGAAGCTCTATGCAGCCAGCAAAAATAAGACCTGGAGCTTACTGTGGCTTGGATCATCAGCTCCTTATTGCAAAATTCAAGCTTAAATTGTAAAAAGTAGGGAAAACCACCAGGCCATTCAGGTATGACCTAAGTCAAATCCCTTATGATTATACAGTGGAAGTGATGAATAGATTCAAGGGATTAGATCTGGTGGACAGAGTGTCTAAAGAACTATGGATGGAGGTTTGTAACATTGTACAGGAGGTAGTGACCAAAACCATCCCAAAGGAAAAGAAATACAAGAAGGCGAGTGGTTGTCTGAGCAGACTTAACAAACAGCTGAGAAAAGAAGAGAAGCAAAAGTTAATGGGGAAAGGAAGATTTACCCAACTGAATGCAGAGTTCCAGAGACTAGCAAGGAGGGATAAGGACTTCTTAAATGAACAATGTAAAGAAATAGAGGAAAACAACAGAATGGGAAAGACTAGAGATCTCTTCAAGAAAACTGGGGATATCAAAGGAACATTTCATGCAAGGATGGGCACAATAAAGGACAGAAACAGTAAGGACCTAGCAAAAGTAGAAGAGATTAAGAAGAGGCGGCAAGAAAACACAGAACTATACAAGAAAGGTCTTAATGACCTGGATAACCACAATGGCGTGGTCACTCACCTAGAGCCAGACATCCTGGTGGGTGAAGTCAACAGGGTCTTAAGAAGCATTACTAAGAACAAAGCTAGTGGGGGTGACAGAATCCCAGCTGAGCTCTTTAAAATCCTAAAAGATGATGCTGTTAAAGTGCTGCACTCAATATGCCAGTAAATTTGAAAAACTCAGCAGTGATCACAGATTGGAAAAAGTAAGTTTTTATCCCAATCCCAAGGAAGGGCAATGCCAAAGAATGTTTAAACCACTGTACAATTGCACTCATTTTACATGGTAGCAAGGTTATGCTCAAAATCCTTCAAGTTATGGTTCAACAGGATGTGAACCAAGAACTTACAGATGTACAAGCTGGGTTTTGAAGAGGCAGAGGAACCAGATGTCAAATTGTCAACATTTGATGGATAGTGGTGAAAGCAAGGGAATTCCAGAAAAACATCTACTTCTGCTTCATTGACTAGGCTAAAAGCCTTTGAATGTGTGGATCACACCAAACTAGTATATTTCAAAAGAGATGGGAGTACCAGACCACCTTACCTGTCTCCTGAAAAACCTATATGTGGGTCAAGAAGCAAAAATTAGAACCATACATGGGACAATTGATTGGTTCAAAATTGGGAAAGCAGTATGACAAGGCTGTATATTGTCACCCTGCTTATTTAACTTACATGCAGAATACATCATAAGAAATGTTGGATATAAGCTGGAATCAAGATTGCTGGGAGAAATATCAACAACCTCAGATACACAGATGATATCACCTTAGTCGCAGAAAGTGAAGAGGAACTAAAGAGCCTCTTGAGAGGGTCAAAGAGGAGAGTGAAAAAGCTGCCTGGAAACTCAACATTAAAAAGGTGAAGATCATTGCATCTGGTCCCATAACGTCATGGCAAATAGATGGGGGAAAAAATGGAAACAGTGGCAGATTTTATTTTCTTGGGCTCCAAAATCACTGCAGATGGTGACTGCAGCTATGAAGTTAAAAGATGCTTGCTCCTTGGAAGGAAAGCTATGGCAAACCTAGACAGCATATTAAAAAGCAGAGACATCACTTTGCCAACAAAGGTCCATATGGTCAAAGCTATGGTTTTTCCAGTAGTCTTGTACGGTTGTGAGAGTTGGACCATAATGAAGGCTAGGCACTGAAGAATTGATGCTTTTGAATTGTGGTGCTGAAGAAGACACTTGAGAGTTCCTTCACCTGCAAGGCTATCAAACCAGTCAATCCTAAAGGAAATCGACCCTGAATATTCATCAGAAGGACTGTTCTGAACGTGAAGCTCCAATACTTTGCCCACCTGATGTGAAGAGCCGACTCACTGGAAAAGACCCTGATGCTAGGAAAGACTGAGGGCAGAAGGAGGAGTGGGTGACAGGAAATGAAATGGAGAAACAGCATCACCGACCGCACGGACATGAGTCTGAGCAAACTCTGGGGGACAGTGGAGGACAGTGGAGCTCGGTGTGCTACAATCTACGCAGCTGTAAAGAGTTGGACAGGACTTGACTGAATGACAACAACATAAACTCTTGGGTTGTGCAAATAGTTTTGTTTTAAAAATCTTTATATTGTTTAAAAGCAACTTTTAAAAGTTTTAACCACAATGCAAGATGCTTGCAAAAATGTATGACATGGGATGTTTATTGCAGCATTAACACTATGAAATAGAGAAGTATTCATCAACAAAGATTTGTAAAACGTACAATTGGAATATTTCTGCATAATATAAATGTATACATATGCATTAAAAGGATGCATGTGCACGGGAAAGGATATAGATTAATGTATTAACAGTGGATGGTAGGCTCATAGATGGCTTTTATTCCTTCTTTATAGTTCTGGTTTCTACATTTTCACCAATAGATATGAATTCATTTACTAATTAGAAACAAGAAGAAATTTTCTATGTGTGTGTTCAGGGGTATGCTTTAGCTATATGTAAAATTCATTTACGTATAGAAACCCATTCCTTGACCATACTGTTATAGACTCGTAGAATGTACTTCTATGTGCCTGATGTTATGCTGCTATATGCTGTTTGTTAGGTCCTTAAGAAGATAAAAGACATGGTCCCTGCCCTCATTGAACTTAGACTTTGCAAGAAGAAAAATTTTCACTCTAACATTTACTGAATATTCATTGGTGCTAGGTATTTAACTTAGATTATTTCATTAAATCTCCATGATGATTCTTTGAAGTAAATATTTTTCATCTCATAAGGAGAAGTTGAAGCTTAGAGAGGTCAACTGACTTGCCCACGATCACAGCTAGTAAGTAATACAGGAGAGCTTCAAACCCAGGTAGACCAGTTCTAGACACTCTTCAGCAAGACTGCCTCAAACAACTGTAATAAAGGAAATAAAAGCTAGATCAGTTCAGTTCAGTCACTGAGTTGTGTCTGACTCTTTGCAACCCCGTGGACTGCAGCACTCCAGGCTTCCCTGTCCATCACCAACTCCCGGAGCTTGCTCAAACTCACATCCATTGAGTCAGTGATGCCATCCAACCATCTCATCCTCTATCGTCCCCTTCTCCTCCTGCCTTCAATCTTTCCCAGCTCAAACACTCACAGGCAGGTCTGGCTCAGTCTCTGTGGGGCCTCCTGGTGTGCACAAGATTTTGTTTGAGCCCTCAAAGCATCTCTGGTGGGTATGGGGTTTGATTCTAAATACAATTTTGCCCCTCCTACCGTCTTGCTGGGGCTTCTCCTTTGCCCCCAGACACGGGGTATCCAACAGTCTCCTGTCAATGACTGTAATTTTGGAGTTCTTGCAGGAGAAAATGAATACACGTCCTTCTACTCCACCATCTTGTAAACTAATTATTGTTTACAAGTTTCCACCACAGTCAGTCTCTCCCATCGGGAAGCTTCCATAAGCCTCTTATCCTTCTCCATCAGAAGACAGACAGAATGAAAACCACAATAACAGAAAACTAATCAAACTGATTACATGGACCACAGCTTTGTCTAACTCAATGAAACTATGAGCCATACCTTGTAGGGCCACCTACGATGGACAGGTCATGGTGGAGATTTCTGACAAAATATAGTCAGAGGTTAAAGCGTCTGCCTCCAATGTGGGAGACCTGGGTTCAATCCCTGGGTCGGGAAGATCCCCTGGAGAAGGAAATGGCAACCCACTCCAGTATTCTTGCCTGGAGAATCCCATGGACGCAGGAGCCTGGTAGGCTACAATCCACGGGGTCACAAAGAGTTGGACACGACTGAGCGACTTCACCTTCACGGTCCACTGGAGAAGGGAATGGCAAACCACTTCAGTATTCTTGCCTTGAGAACCCCATGAACAGTATGAAAAGGCAAAAAGATAGGACACTGAAAGATGAACTCCCCAGGTTGGTAGATGCCTAATATGCTACTGGAGAAGAGTGAAGAAATAAAATGCAAGCTAGGATGGAGGTAAATTCAGAGTGTTACTGGAACACTTAGGACATGTTTCTAACTGATAGTGGAGAAAAGGATGGGAAGGCTTCCTGGAGGAGGTGTCATTTTCATGGAGTAGAATGTTTAAAGGAGTTGGGGCCTATAGAAAGGAGCAAAAGTTGGTTCCAGGCAGAAGAAGCCACATGTACTTATACTCAGAGGGCAGAGAGAGCAGGGCACACTCCGGGAATGCACATGGCTCCTTACGGTTGGAGTAAGGGTGCAAGGGGGTGTGAGGATCCAGTGAGCAAGGCTGGCACCTCAGGACAAAGGGACATTCTTGCCTAATCCCACACTACTGCACAAAATGGAATCTTTCTTTAAGTTTGCACTAATGGGTAAGAAAAAGGGTTAAGCAGGCTTTAAAACTCCCATGCTTGTTTGACTGATTACTGCCATGGTAACCCAGCGGCAGCCAACACTTTTCAAGGCCTCTTCTTTAGATACAATAATAAACAGTGATAAAACATTATCTCAAGACTTTATATTTTTGCCATCAGTTAAAATTCTGTTCTTGGCTATGGTGAAGACTTCTTCAAATCACAACCGAAAAAAAAAAAAAAAAAAAAAAAAAAAACCCGGAATGGGAAAGAAAAGAAAGCAAGCAAGAGAAAGGTATATTTAAAAATAATGTACTGGAAATGCTTTATGCATATGCTTTAAGAATTCAAAGCCCTTAACATTTTAAGCCCTTGAAAAGGCCAAAAACCTTATGAAGGCAGAGAGTTCTGAAAGGGCTTTCTCCCTAAGAATGAAGACTTGACAGAGGATAAACAATGACACTGCATTTTGTAGCTTCACAAAGCATTAGCCCCATTATGTCTGTAATGATTTCTGTGCAGGTGAACAGCCACCCCCTCACCCTTCCTTTCCCTGGTAACTCTTGCTGAAAGAGAGGCGCCCAATCTCCCCATTATTGCTGTGTGACAGCTGTGTGATGGGTGGGAACTTGTTTCTAAAACAATCCACAAATATTTAGATTTGGTACCATTCTGAAAGCTACTCTCAACTCAGGCAGCTTCCAAGAGGCAACGCCTTAGAGTAACTGTGGGCTTCTGAGCTGCAAAGGAGACATAGCTGGGTGCAAATCATCGCTCCCACTCCTTCTAGCATCCTCCCCTTCAAACCGTACCTAAAATCCAGGAGCTCAGTTTCCTGCTGTGTGAATGGGTTTTCTACCTCTTCTATGCAATAGAGGCAGAAAAGTAGAGATAAAAGGTCTGGGGCACATGAATACACACATATATCTTCTACAATTGGTAGCTATTATTATGCACTTAGAGTCACAAACTCAAACAGTATGTTAGGTAATAAAGCACTGCAATAGCATAGGCAAAAAGTTTGCAACCCCTAATTCATGTATCATAGTTCATAAATTCTTAGCTATGCTGCTTCTCGTGTTTTAATATTTCTGAAATTGGGATGTGTCTTGCAATTGGCAATACTTTTTCTTTCTTAGAAGATCACAAAACAGTGGAGCATCTTACTGTTGAGGACGTCTGAGATTAGATGATTAGGTGGTCCCCTTCAGCATATGGAGCGTTGGACTTTGGTTCAAGGCCAACAGATAAGAAGAAGCCAACCCCTACTCCTATTCAATAAATCTCTGACAGAGAAGGTAAGATTCATGGCAAGGACCCATCTCATCTTTCTGAGCTGTTGCAACCCGGCAACACATCTGTTCCTAAGAGAAGACACATCAGAATCATCCATCTACTCAGTCTCCTGTGATCCATACCACCTGCAGCACCTTTTGGTATCTCCTCAACTGTCCTCCCCACCGCACACGCTGCTGCTAAAACTAAACAAAACAGGAAAAGACTTAGTGTGAGATTTTCAAAGCTCTTTTTAAAATGAAACCAGGCAAGAGTGTGATGAATGTAATTTTCCAGGCTTGTAGAAACACGTTGATCATAGCAGCAAGGCTTACTGTTGGGGGAGGAAGTAGGAGAATGTTCATGTACACACACACATATACAAGGATCCCTCTGTCCCATAATATGGAGCTCTGCCTGAAGGCTTCAAGAACCCCCAGAAACAGCATTCTAAGGGAATGTAGGTGGGTAGCACCTTAGAGTAGGTGGTTTTCCGAAACAGGCAGAAAAGGAGATGCACACACACCCACACACACATACATATTCTTATAGGCAACAGAACCAGAGTGTGAAGTGGGTTAGGAGGTACTCGCCTGGAAAACCAGTCTGCAAGGGTGCTAAAATATCCCTCAGAACTAGGAGACCTGCTCATCCAGGTGCTTGAGAGCAGCTCTACATGGTGGCTGAAACACAAGTTGGTTCTGTGCCCACTAAAACAGACACTGACTTCTAGGATAAACGGTTCAAAAACAAAAACTCCCTACAGGTGCTAAACTTGTTTGAAATGTGTATTTGGGTGGTGCTCATGGGCAAATTACGTAGTGCAGCTATGGGTGGAGCACCAGGCTTAACAGCCCATGCCTGAAAGTAGGACTTGGCATCAGTAAGTTCAAATAACTATCAAGAACTACCAAGGGCATGAGATTTCACCTTCCTTGAGAGCTAGAGAGTTAGCCTGCCACTGTTTCATGGATGCTAGCTGATGATACATGCAGTCTATGTGTGTCAGATGGTTTGGAACAAAGAGCAGTCAATGCCTGGCTCACAAGAGGTGTAGAAATGGGAGAGACCCTGGAGAACTGTCTCCCGGCAACAACACAGCAATGTCACATAGTGCAATAAGGAGAGTCGCTCCCACTCCACTAAACAAACATAGAGAACAGTATATTAGAACAACTGAAACATATACCGAAAGAAGATCCGTGTGAAGAGGCACAGATTACAGCCTGCCTAGGAAGTTCACGTGGTCCAGCTTTGGTCTAGAGCAGTGCAGGCTAAGTCTTTTCATGGGAATGAACTTGAATGAAAGGTCAATTCATGGAGAAGGAAATAGGACAAAGGAAACAATGAATAGTTCTTTTTCCTTTTTATTCAGAGACATTTCTATTATGTAAGTCAGTTGGAAGAATAAAATTGGATGCTTAAAAGAAGTTGGAAAAATCTTAGTCTAAAGGCAATACAAAGTTTCAAAGTTCAGCTATGAAGAGTTGTCCTTTTTCCTCTTTCAGCACAGATGGCTTTCTCTTTCTTTTGGCTGTAGCTAGACTGCTACAGCGGTCAAGCCTGGTCCTTGTGTTATACTTAAAGGACTTGAATTAGTAGATAACCAGGTATCAGATTTGAGATGACTGGAACTCCAATCATTTTGAATTTATGTATCAAGTTATCTGGGGCTTCCCCAGTGGCTCAGATGTAAAAAATCCGCCTGCAATGCAGGAAATGCAGGAGATGAAGGTTTGGTCCCTGGGTTGGGATGATCCCTTCGAGGAGGGTATGGCAACCCACTCCAGTATCTCTGCCTGGAAAGTCTCATAGACAGAGAAGCCTGGTGGGCTCAAGTCCACAAGGTCACAAAGAGTTGGACACGACTGAAGCAACTGAGCACACACATATGCATCATGTTATCTATAAAATATATGCAGAGAACATTTTGTATAGTTTTAAAGTGTATAATTCAACTTTAACTTCCATTTCTAAATTCTAAGCATTTTCTCCTTTTCTTAGAATAAGTACATTTGGTTATAGTCCTCTATGTAACAATCATTTTCTTTATAACTTTTATTAATTGGCTGCTGCTGCTAAGTCGCTTCAGTCGTGTCCGACTCTATGTGACCCCATAGACAGCAGCCCACCAGGCTCCCCCGTCCCTGGGATTCTCCAGGCAAGGACACTGGAGTGGGTTGCCATTGCCTTCTTCAATGCATGAAAGTGAAAAGTGAAGGTGAAGTCGCTCAGTCGTGTCCGACCCTCAGCGATCCCATGGACTGCAGCCTTCCAGGCTCCTCCGTCCACAGAATTTTCCAGGCAAGAGTACTGGAGTGGGGTGCCATTGCCTTCTCCTATTAACTGGCAGTCTAATGTTATTTGAGAAGGTCACATTGATATAGTAGTCCTCTCTCAGTAACTGTAGAGGTTGGTTCCAGGACTCCCCTGGGATGCCAAAATCTGTAGATGCTCAAGTCACTTACAGAAAATGGCATAATTTGTGCATATAGCTTAAGCACATCCTTCTTATACCTAATACAATATAACTGCTATATAAATCATTGCTAGCACATGGCAAATTTAGGTTTTCCTGTTGGGGATTTTCTGGAATTTTTTTCCCAAATATTTTCAATCCACAGTTAGTAGAATCCACAGATATGGAACCTGTGGATCTGGAGCACAGAGTGCACAGTTAACTAATTTTCAGACCTTTTTCTAGTATCTCCAATTGTCCTCTTTCAGGTCCAAACTTCAATTCAGGATCTCATTTTGCAAGTAGTTTTCATGTTTCCTTAGTCTTCTCCAATCTGAAACAATTCTTCAGTTAAAAAAGAAAATTTCCATGACCTTGTTATATTGAAGAGTTCAGTTTGAGTTGGTTTAACGCCTTTTTTTTTTATGATTATAGAGATTACTCATTTTTGTCAAGAAGACTACAGAAGTGATAATACACCTTCTTAGTGCAGCATATTGGAGAAGGCAATGGCACCCTACTCCAGTACTCTTGCCTGGAAAATCCCATGGACGGAGGAGCCTTGAGGGCTACAGTCCACAGAGTTGCTAAGAGTTGGACACGACAGAGCGACCTCACTTTCATTTTTCACTTTCATGCATTGGAGAAGGAAATGGCAACCCACTCCAGTGTTCTTGCCTGGAGAATCCCAGGGATGGGGGAGCCTGGTGGGCTGCCATCTATGGGGTCGCACAGAGTCGGATACGACTGAAGCAACTTAGCCGCAGCCGCAGCAGCAGTGCAGCATATAAGGAGGTTTATGATGCCTCATAATTGATGATGTTGACTTTGATCCTCTGGTAACGATTTCTCCACTATAAAGTTATGATTTTTCCCATGTAACTAATAAGTATTAATATTTTGTAGGGAGATACTTTGAGACTATGCAAACATCTTATTTCTCATGATAACTTTACCCACTAATTTTGCATCTATCAACGTTGCTAGCCTGTAACAGTTGTTACTGTTTACTTTGCTGTTTACCAAAGAGTGATTTTCTATTTCCATTTTCCCCCCAGCATTTATTAATTGGAATTCTACTATAAAGAATAACTGAGTAATTTATTTATTTATATTAGTGCATACTCAGACATATTTATTTTCTTGCTCAATTCGTTCTATATTTGGCCCTTGGTAGCTCCTTCAAATTGGCTCCTATGGTCTTTTGACATGCTCCCATCATTTTTTTAAAGCACTGCCATAATTTCTGAGACCACAGATAGTCCAGGCTCATCCTTTATTTCTTCCTTCCAGCCCTGGAATTGACCATTTTTCCGAGGATCCTTGGCTCCTTTTATTAGAGGATGATGGTTAGAAATAAAAATCTTGCAGGTGTTAGGTGTGCTCATTATTACTGGGTGTCATCACTCCCAGGCCCTTTCAGCAAACAGAACTAGGATATATGGACAAAGGTCACAGTCAACTGACAAAGGTCAGTAACAACTGTTGCAGGCTAGTCAAAGCTATGGTTTTCCCATTAGTTATGTATGGATGGGAGAGTTGGACCATAAAGAAGGCTGAGTGCCAAAGAATTGATGCTTTCAAACTATGGTTCTGGAGAAGACTCTTCAGAGTCCCCTGGATAGCAAGGAGATCAATCCAATCAATTTTAAAGGAAATCAACTATGAATATTCATTGGAAGGACTGAAACTGAAGTTCTAATACTTTGGCCACCTGATGAAAAGAGCTGACTCATTAGAAAAGACCCTGATGATGAGAAAGATTGAGAGCAGGAGGAGAAGGGGGTGACAGAGGATGAAATAACTGTTCGATGGCATCACCGACTCAATGGACATGAGTTTGAGCAAACTCTGAGAGATGGTGAAGGAGAGAAGCCTGGCATGCTGCAGTCCATGGGGGTCACAAAAAGTCAGACACAACTTAGTGACTGAACAAAAACAATACACACACACACACACGTACTTATCTATCCATCTATCTATCTAATCTAGAACCACGATTCTCATTGGTATCCCAGTGAGAATTGGTACTGATTCTAGTACATGGCAAGTTTCCTTATAGCCGCCCGCTTTTCTTTATTTGTAACTTCTTTCCCCTTGGGTCGAAGATCCTTTGGAGAAGGGAATGGCAACCCATTCCAATATTTTTGTCTGGAAAACTCCTTTGGACAAGAGGAGCCTGGAGGGCTACAGTCCATGGGGTCACAAAGAGTCAGACGTGACTGAGTGACTAATAGAGACACACACACACACACACTCTCTCTCTCTCTCTCCCCTTAATTAAGATAACTCATTCCCATTACCCTTAATCTAGACATTAAAAAAAATCATTTATTTAATTGCAGGCTAATTACTTTACAATATTGTAGTGGTTTTTGGCATATACTGGCATGAATCAGCCGTGGGTATACATCTGTCCCACCTCCCTCCCCATCCCATCCCTCAGGGTTGTCCCAGTACACCCACCCTGAGCACCCTGTCTCATGCATTGAACCTGGACTGGTGATCTATTTCACCTAAGGTAATATACATGTTTCAGTGCTATTCCCTCAAATCATCCCACCCTCACCTTCTCCCACAGAGTCCAAAAGTCTGTTCTTTATATCTGTGTCTCTTTTGCTGTCTCGAATATAGGGTCAACATTACCATCTTTCTAAATCCCATATATATGCATTAATACTGGTGTTTTTTTTCTGAGTTACTCCACCCTGTATAATAGGCTCCAGTTTCATCCACCTCATTAGAACTGATTCAAGTGCATTCTTTTTAATAGCTGAGAAATATAATCTAGACATTTATTTGCACAATCTTATAATGCATATAAAGAAATTTCAGAGTTACTTAATCCATACTTCTGTGAAAAACAAATTTATCAATTCAAATAAAATATTTCTGCATAGTTATGATGGCTAATTTTATGTATCAATTTGACTAAGCCATGCATGGGGTAAGAAGATATGATTTCTAGGTATGTCTGTGAGGGTATTTCTGAAGGAGATTAACATTTGAATTAGTAGACTGAGCAAAGCAAACTGCCCTCCCCAGTGTAGAGGCCAGATGCAATCTGTTAAAGGCCTGAACAGGGCAAAGAGCTGAGAGAAAGAATCCTTCCTCACTGCCTATCTTTTAGCTGACTCATTGGTTTTCTCCTGCCTTTAGGCTGAGACTCAGACTAGAACTTACAGCATCAGCTCTCCTGGTTCTTAGACCCTTGCACTCAGACTGGAACTATACCACTGTTTTTCCTGGGTCTCCAAGTTGTGGACTACAGGTCCTGGCTTTCTCAGCCTCCATAATCACATGAGCCAATTCCTTACAACAAAGGATGGATAGATAGATAGACCTCATGGTAGCTAGCTATCTATATCTATCTCCTATTGATTCTGTTTCTCTGGAGAACCCAGATTACTAATATTCAGTATATAGTCAAAATACTATCTTCCAAAATCACTTAGGTTAATACTCTTCTTTTGTATTCCCTTCATTGTGGTTCTATTGTTCATCTGTAATTGTACATTTCTTACCTTTTATATTCCTTTACAAAAGTGAGATCATATCTGCACAAAACCCTCTAGGACGTTCCCTCTCACTCTAAGTCAAATTGGAAGGCCTTTCCTGACTTAAGCCGCACATGACCTGGCCTTCTGATGCCTCTCTGACTTTATTTTCTTACCCTCCAAACATCTGCTCACTCCTGTCCAGTCACACTGGCCTCCTTGCTGTTCTGCGAACACTCCCATCTGCTCCCACCTCACTGCACTTGCCTGTGCTCTCCTGCAGATATCAACATGGCTGAGGTCTCACTTCCTTTGGGCTCCTGAAGGCACTTTACCGATTTCTTTGCGTCTCAGTTATAAGAACGTGAGTTCCTTAAGGGCTTTTTTCTGGTCACTGCCATACTTCCTGACCTAGGACATTACCTGGAACTTAGTAGGAACTTCTATATATATATGCATATGTGTATATATATATATATATATACATATATATTTGCAGGGCTTCCCTGGTGGCTCAAGAGGACAGTAAAGAATCCGCCTGCAATGCAGGAGACCTAGGTTTGATCCCTGGGTTGGGAAGGTCCCCTGGAGAAGGGAATGACTACTCACTCCAGCATTCATGCCTGGAGAATCCCCATGGACATAGGAGCCTGGTGGGCTACAGTCCACAGGGTTGCAAAGAGACATACTGAGAGACTAACAAACACATATATATTTTTGTATATTTGTACTGAATGTTTGTTCAATTAACCTGCTTCGTGTTTCTTTAAGAAAATATCTTCAGTACTTTAGATGTCAATGATGAGTGTCAACTGATGATGAATTGCCAGCATAAGGACTAACAATCTGTATTTCTGCTGCACAATCATGTTCCAGTAACCGTGCCAGTGCAGACTGTGATTCAGTCTTATTCATTAGAATGTTTGCCTTCAATATACTCCTCCACATCTCTTCTAATAGCTGCCTGTCCTTACATAAAGGAAATATTTTTTTTCCCTCCAAATTCTCTGCAATAAACATATATTATTTTAAAATCAGAAAAAAGAAAAACAGAAAAGCTATTTAAACAAGCAACTCATAATGTTAAAGTGTTAAGTCCTCACCGTAGAATTATCATGATGCCCTTCCCCTCTTTTCACGCTCCTGAGGAATCTTTTCAGCTGACAGGCTCCAATATCAACTTTTAAAGCATCTGTCTGAGAAAATGATCCTAAAGCATATTTGCTCCTACAGATAGGCCACCTACTATTGTGCAAGCCAGGTTATAACAAGACAGTTATCCCCAATCATTCATTAGGGAGTGGCAGAATAAGGAAATAATAACAGATAGGAGAAAGTATGAGGCTACTATTGTGCCAGTTCTCAGGCAACCTGACAGAGAGAGAGACGTGCGGAGAGAAAGCAGCTGAGCGCTAATGGCAGGTGAGGATGTCAACATCTCTTCCTGTGCTGACACACGATGACTCGGGGGGAGCACTCTGGAGGGCAAGCACTTAAGAAAAGTGAACTGTACGGTCAGTTCTAGGTTTAGCATGTTTGGAAGCCAGACACAAAATACCAAATTATGAAAGCAATTGAGTGAGGTCTAAACTGAGACAGAATAGCTGGGAAGTTGTTCCCACCACTTGAGAAAGCAGATTTATTTCTGTAAATTGAAAAGACCGGGAAGAGCCAAAGGGACTGTTAGATTCATGGACTCTTCCACCGAGTTCCATGGGGGAAGACTCTCAGCAAATTCCATTTCCTGATGGCATGTTACCAAACCTTAAGGTGTGTGGACAGTGGAAAATGAAAGGGGCCAGGGGAAGAGAAAAGGGGGACAGAAAGCTCTAATTGTGTAAAATCTTGTGGGATAAGGGAAAGACTCTTAAGGGGAACAGATGTTGAAAACTGCTGTGGTCTGTCTGGTAGCAGAGAAATGTCCGAGATTTAAGGAACTTGAGTCAGCTGCAGGAGAATCTGGCCAATGAGGTAGGCACATCTGAATTAATGATGAAGAAATCTGTGAAACGAAGTAGAGGGCTTTCTCTTAGGGAGAACATCTGGATAAAAGTGGGGAAATAGAGCTTCTGTGGGGCTTCCCTGGTGGCTCAGTGGTAAAGAAGCCATCTGCCAATGCAGGAGACACAAGAGATGTGGGTTTGATCCCTGGGTCTGGAAGATTCCTTGGAGGGGGAAATGGCAACCCACTCCAGTATTCTTGCCTGGGAAATGCCATGGACAGAGGAGCCTGGTAGGCTATAGTCCATGGGGTTGCAAAGAGTTGAACATGAGTTAGTGACTGAGCATGTGCACAAAAGCTTATGTGAGCACAAACACAGCTCTTCAGGACATTTTTCTTTTCTTTTTTTTTTTTTTTGGCTGTGCCCAGGCCATGTGGGATCTTGGTTTCCCAACCAGGGATCAAACCCATGTCCCCTAAAGTGGACTACAAGACTGCCATGGAATTCCCCAGGACTGTTTTTTTTTTTTTTTTCCTCCTAGGAATCAATTAGTTCTAGGAAACTGAGGCAACACAAATGACCCCTGGGGTTCCCCATGAGGACTAGGGGTTTCAGAAGCTGCAGACAATTGCCTCTGCTGTGCTTTCTACTTGGGAATTTGCTACAGCAGACAGCTCTGGTTGCCTATCCAATAGCGATGCCCTACTCAGTGTTTCCCTGGTGGCTCAGATGGTAAAGAATCTACCTGCAATCAAGACTGGGGTTCGAGCTATGCATCAGGAAAACACCCTGGAGAAGGGAATGGCTACTCACTCAAGTATTCTTGCCTGGAGAATTCCATGGAAAAATGAGCCTGGTGGGCTACAGTCCACGGGGTCCCAAAGAGTCGGACACGACTGAACAACTTTGACTTTCACTTTCACTCAATATTTTCTCATTGGCCCTGAATTTGACCTTGAATGGTTTTCCAAGGAACCCCAGGCTTTAGGTAATGCTATTCCCACTTTCAGCCCTGTGTTTGATTATATTAACCCAGTGCGGAAAAAATTTCTTTGTTTAACAGTGATTAGGAAGAGGCAGTTTTGGCCAGCAGGATAGAGGAAGCTGATAAAGGAGGCTGCTGGGAAAGGTTTCTTAACTCTCAAAGAGACCCAAGGAAAAGTCCCATTTTTGTGTCTGCATGATAGCAACTGAACAACAATAACAACAACAATGGAATGTGACAACATGATGCCTGACCCTGCTATAGCCAGTTTTTTTGTTTTATCTTGAAAATGTGTGTTGTTTTTTTTTTAATTTTTATACAGTTTCTTGGTAGCTGTGTCAGTAAAGAATCTACCAGCAGTGCAGGAGACCCAGATTCGATCCCTGGGTTGGGAAGATCCCCTGGAGAAAGAAATGGCAACCCACTCCAGTATTCTTGCCTGGGAAATCTCAGGAACAGAAGAGCCTGGAGGGCTACAGTCCATAGGGTCGTAAGAGTCAGACATGACTTGGTGACTAAACAACCAGCAGAAAGGTTACTTTCCACTTACTACAAAGTATTCGTTATCGTCCCCGTGTTGTGCAACACGTCCTGCAGCCTATCTCACCCCCGGTAGTTTGTACTGCCCACTCTGCCACCCTGGTGTTGTCCTCCACCCCCAACCACACACATACACACAGTGGTAACCACTATCGTTTGTTCTTGCTGCAGCCATTTTTTAACCATCAGGAAATCTAACCAACAGGCCCAGGATGGAAGAGTTGAAGAAAGAACTTGGGTTTTTGATATGGTTGTCAAGGTGCCAAACTGAACAACCTTGGGGCTGTGCTCCCTTGGGACCTCTTGTTATATGAGATGATAAATCCATTAGCTGTTTCAGTCATGTTGAGTTTTTTGTTGCATGAGTCCTACCTATTTCTTACTCTAATAACAAAATTTTGAACATGCTAGCAAGAGAATCCTTACTTCAGAGTAGATTGTTAAGGCCTCTCTACTTTTCACTCTGGAGGTCTCCCAGAGTGAGGGCGGAGCAATGTTCCCAGAAGTGAGAAAGGGCCCAGAGTCAAGACAACAGCTCCCAACACCACTAGGATCTAAGGCATACCTTCCCAGTTCCTGTAACCCACTGCAAACACTGGAATACCCATTGGCTCAGATGACTGATGCATGGACCAGATTTAGAAATGGGTTCACATTTAGGCTGAGTCTGCCTCTGAGTTGCCTCTGGGTGTACTCTAATATCTTCAGGAGGCCCAGATACTATGCCTCAGCTTTGCAGTGGAGAATTAGCTCAGTAGAGTTGGTGTGCTCAAACCTTGCACATTCTGAAGAAAGGATTGGCCTTAACTGGCCCCTGGGAGATAACCTGAGAACCCTTGGACTATCCTTGCTGATAAGAGTATCTTTATGTTAACAGGGTGATTTATGGAGAATGCCTGCTTTGTTGACCTGTGGCCTTGAACCACAGGTATCAATGTGACCTGTGGAAGCTGAACACTGGGTGGTTCAGGTCAGCCACTCAGATGCTCCACCCCTATGTGACTGATCTCCAATAACAACCTTGGACACGAAGGCTCAGGTGGGCCCCTTGGTCGGCGATGGTACTTTGCATGTTGTCACATATTGTTGCTGGGAGAATTCAGGGCTGCCTGTCTAACAACCCTGAGAGAGGACCACTGGAAGCCCGTGCCTGATTTTCCCTGGACTCTGCCCTCGGCCTTTAGTAATTTTAATATGTACCCTTTCACTGTAATAAACTAGTACCATGTGTGTGACAGCTTTCCTGAGTCATTCTAGAACAGTGGTCCCCAACCATCTTGGCACTAGGGACAAGTTTCATGGAAGACAATTCTTCCATGGACTGGTGGCGGGGGGTGGAAGAGGAGGGATGGTTTCAGTATGATTCAAGCACATTACATTTATTGTACACTTTGTTTCTATTATTATTACATTGTGATATATAATGAAATAATTATACAACTCACTATAATGCAGCATCAGTGGGAGCCCTGATCTTCCTGCAACTAGGCAGTCCCATCTAGGGGTGATGGGAGACAGTGATACCCAAAGGGCATTGCTTATGTCCAGTCTACTTACTTGCCACTGCAAAACCTGCCACTTGATGCAGCTGAATTGGCATTTGCCACTCACTGATAGAGTTTTGATATGAGTCTGAAAGCAACTGATTTATTATGGTCTCTGTGCAAACCTCTCCATTAATGATGATCTGTATGTGCCACCGCTCCCCACGGCTAGCATCACCGCCTCAGCTCTGCCTCAAATCATCAGGCATTAGCTTCTCATAAGAAGCACACAACCTAGATGGGGAGCAGCTGTACGTACGGCAGCTATAAATACAGCAACCTTCACTCACTTGCCTACTGCTCACCTCCTGCTGTGGGGTTTGATGCCTAAGAGGCCACACAGACTGCTGCTGGTCTGTGGTCCAGAGGTTGGAGACTCCTGTTCTAGTGAATCACTGAACCTGAGGGTGGTCTTGCAGGATCCCCAAAACTCCTGCTACACCAAAATTAAAAAATTTCTTTTGGAATCTCTTATATTCTTTTCAGAGTCACATCTCATTTCAGTATTATACTGGGTTAACTGGTTTACTGGAAAGAGCACTGGGACACAGCAGACCTGAATTCACATCCTGGTTCCATGACATGGTGGTGGCGGGGGGCCTTGGCGGAGGCACAGACCTTCTCTAATAGGCCCTCTTTTACCAATCGGGACAATATCTGCTCTATTACAGTGGCTTGTTGTGTGGAACACATCAGATAACGCATGTGACAACTGCATGGATTTTTAATTGTTAGGTGTTCCATATACTTTTAATACTTGACACAGAAGTGGAATCTTAATAGCTAACATTGAAGGCTGAATTTGTGCCAGACATTTTCATACAGTGACTCATTTAATCCCCACTCTACCATCAGCCTCATGTTATATTTCTGAGAAACTTTGTGAGGAGGATATTAAACAACCTTTCCAAGGCTCTATAACTGGTAAAGAGCAAACAGGAACTGAAAATAGTCTTCTGATTGCAGAGCTCAAGTGATCAACCACTTTACAGTGAAATTCCATCCTTTCAAGTACCTCCAGCAAATTCAATTCAGTCTTTTAGATATGAAACTCCTTAGAGATGTGGAGTCTGTCATCTGAAAGTACTGAGAATGTCTTTGAAACCACCCCTAGATCAAGGTCACTTTAGGAAACATACCAGTCTCACTTAAGAAAGTTGTGTTTTGTTCTGGGTAGTGATACTTAGCAAGTAACCGTATGGAAAATTTTGGCTCAGTTAGGGACACACCAGTCAACAACATTATAGGAGAAGGGGGACTTACTGCCTTTGCTCCCTTTTCCTGTTTATCCAGGGTATTTTGGACATATTTTGCATACAACTGCCACAATCATGACAAGGGGAAAAATCTGTTATATCATCTGTCAAATATGTGAAGCATTTTCCACTGTCTTCTGACATAACTGAAGTCTTGATTGTGAAATATTTTCAATGTTTCAATCTTGGTTGTGTTTTCTATGTGAGCCTAGACGGAGACTACATATCACTGCATTTCACTGACTAAATGAGGAAAGAGGTTTGGGGTACAGATATTAATGCATAAAACAGAGTTGAAAGTGACAACATATTTTGTTGTTCCTGACACTATAGTACAAATTTCTTGGCAGCCCAAGATGCCAGGGGCATAAGAGACCACATAAGGTCAAGAATCCTTCAGCTTTCAAACACACGTGTTAACCAGAATTAAAAGTAAGTAGATTTTAAAACTCTCTACTTATTTAAAATGTATTACTGATTTGTTTTGGAATCTGTGCTTTGCTGCATTATGTGTTGAAAATGTTGTCAGGCATTAAATTTCAATGATTATGATGATGTAGCAGAAGCAAAAGTGTTCTTTTTCAGAAAACATCAATGAACTATTGAAAACTTGGATTGTTCAATAAGTAAAATTCCTTATTAACATGGGCTTCCCGGGTGACTAGTGATAAAGAACCCGCCTGCCAATGCAGGAGACATAAGAGAGGCAGGTTCCATCCCTGGGATGGGAAGATCCCCTGGAGAAGGAAGCGGCAATCCACTCCAGTATTCTTGCCTGGGAAATCTCATGGACAGAGGAACCTGGTGGACTACAGTCCACGGGGTCGCAAGAGTCAGACATGACTTAGCAACTAAGACAACAGAGATAACATGCAGTAACATAGCAAGGTGGTCTTTCAATCCTGTGAGCTTGTCAGAAGGAAACAATCAGAAAAAGAACGTTTCTTTCCTTTCCAGGCTGAGGTTTTCAAACACCCTGGCTGGGTGAAGTTTGACTAGGTTTTGCTGCAATAAGAGTAGTAATTTTAATACACGTATGTACCACCATGCACACACAGGTCCCCCTATGTATATTCCCATCACACCGAACACACCTGCATATATGACACACCATACACACACCACACCACATGCATACATACACAACACAGACACACACATCACACAAACACAAGACTTCTCCACACATGCACCACACCACACACACCTTCCCTCTCACACCAAGCACCGTTCCCGCACTCTTCACAACCCCCGACCTAATTTCCAACTCTCTCTTCCCTGTTTACTGCACTTCAGGTACACCCTCCTCCTTAGCACTTCTTGAACATGCCAAATATACTCCTGTCTTTGCATCTGCAGTTTCCTCTGCTGAGTTTCCCTTTCCTGGACTTACCCTGGCTTACTTAGCTTTCCTCAGAAAGCCCTTGCCTGACCCCTTAACCAGAGTAGCACACAGATTTCTGTGTTGTCTCAAATAAGAAACTTGAACAAAATTACACAACTCATTCATTTATCCATTCAGCAAATATCTAGTTACCTTCATGTGCCTGACTCTGTTCTAAGTACTAGTTATCAGAAGGGTATAAAAAGGGGCAAGGAAACTTACATTCTATTCAGGGAGGTAGGTAATAGACAAATAAACACATACTGTAATGTTAGTAGTGATAAATGCTTTTTAAAAGAAAGAAAACTAGGAGGGAGGAAAAAGGAGCCAGATGTAAGAAAGAGACAGGAACAGTTGAGAAACATTATCCCAAAGGCACATGTTAAAACATCTGTTCATTCAAGAAGGTAGCCAGGTAGTAGGCTAAAATATGAATACAGAAGGTTTAGCAAGAGGCTCCTTTGCATTTGAAAAGGAGGCACAGCTTCTGAATCTACCTTCAAGGCAAGAATAGTATAAAAGACCCTTAGATAGTCTAATGATTTTCTCTGTAGCAATAATTGCAGTTAAGATAATGGTGGAATCTGGAGTGAATCCATTCAAAACACAGTGCAGAACGAACCACCATGGATACTCTTGTTAATGTCAATTACTGGTAGTGACTAGAGCTGACTTGGAATCCAGCAACACAGAAACATCTGAGAAAATAATCATCAGTCTAAAAGTGGGAGCCAGGCTACTGAAAGGTGGGAACTCAAAGGTGATCATGTACAAGGCAAGATCAAAATCAGACTACGCATCTAGGAATGTCCCAATATATACTCATTCTGGAAGATAAAACTGGCGCCACCGTAAGATGCGACAAAGTCATATGAAGGCTAAGAATGAAGACAAGATCTGGAAAAAAAAAAAAAAGACCAAGATGCAATGAAAAATAACCTTTCTCTCCTCATGCTTGAGGTTCTGTAAAGGAGATAGGCACTAAATAGAAACATCTGAGCGTGTGGATGCACCTGCGGCTGTGGGCGCATGTGCGCACAAGCGCATGTGTGTGTGTGCGTGCGTGTAAAAGAGAGGAAGGAACAGACATATTTTGGAGGAGTCCCTACATGTTTAATGATATGTCCTGCCTGCCATGTCTGACACACTTAACCCAAATCTCTCTCTTTCTGAGAAAAGAATGGTAGCCTGGACTTTTATGCTACATGAACCTCTGGAATGAGAGCTGTTTATCGTATCATCAGAATGGGCAATTTCAACAAAATAGGCCATTTGCACTTAAATTACAGGGCCCTCTTCAGTGACAAGATTTGAGGTTTCTGAATAAAGTTTCAAATCTCTGAAGTGGCTCAAATCTCTTGGCTTCAGTATAAACATCTCTGGGTACAATGTAGATTTTGGGACTATATAATCCTTGTAATTTTAAGCGTTAAACCGATTCCTTTTTTGAAAGACGGAAAAGCTTTCCCTAAATGTTTAGGAATTAGAATAGGAGCATCTTAGAAATTTTTATATAGAAATTTATCTAATAGCACTAAATATTTTATTTCTCATAACAGATCAAACATTTTTGAAAAGGACTGTTTTGAATTTGTTGATGATTCTAATTCTGATCATTCCTCTATTTGAAGATATATATTGAATATAATAACATAAGTGAAAATGTGCACATTTGATCAAAATATGCCATTGCTTAAATATGAAGAAAATAAAATGAAATTAAAGCAATGTTGATACCTATTTCAAGAAAAAAAATTTGTACTAAGTTTTGTAATCAGTACCACAATTTTTCACAAATCAGAGAATCATTAGGAAGCCAATGAGACATTGTAGAACGTAATCCACAGATCTGTTATTTTCCAAGTTAAAGTAATTCAGAGTGTTCTATGGATTACAAAATGCTTTACCATGAATTCTTTTTTAAGATTGATTTTTCCTGGAGTATAGTTGCTTTATAATGCTGTGTTAGTTTCTACTGTACAGCAAAGTGAATCAGCTATACGTATACAGAATATCCCCTCTGTTTTGGATTTCCTTCCCACTTAGGTCACCACTGAATACTGAGTAGGGTTCCATGAGTTCTTTTAATTTACAAAATGATCTATTTGATACGTAGAAAGTTATTATTTTCATTTTGGAGATGAGAAAACTGACACAGAACCTGAAGGAGTTTCCCAAGCTTCGATGGCAAGAAAGTGACAGAGACAGGTCCAGAACCTAAGCTTACTGACCCTAATCATGACAGCCATCCTTCACCCTGCCTGTCTTGCTCTTCTAGGCCTTATCTTCCAGTGCGACTTTATACTACTTTAACTTAAGGAATTGCTTAAAATGATTTTACAAAGATACCAAGATGCTCAAAATAGAACTTAAAATTTGCCAGAAACATTACTTAAAATTTGGAACATTCAGGTTTCTGAAAGATATTGGAGAGCGACATGAAAGATCCTCTTTGAAGTTATGGTGTGTATGTTTTATGCAGATTATAAAGGCATGACTATTTGGTTGCGTTCCCAACTCTGATGGATCAAATTTGCCTTGGGGACATCATACTGCCTTCTTACTGCTTACTTATCCTTTAAAGTAAGTGATAGTTTGGCTTTTGTCATCTCCCATATCTCATTTTTAAGTGGCATCAGGCTGAAATTCTTTTTTTTTTTTTAAAGAGGGTTTAATAATTCCATCTGCTTAGAGGAAGGAAGACAATTTATTTTTACCATTAAAACTTTTGACAGATGGACAGCCTAATTTTCTAGATTTATAAAGAACTCATTCAGAAAAATTAAAAGATGAGCAAACCAGTAGAAAAATGGACAAAAGACATGATCATGAATCTTACAGTACAAAATCACAAATGGCCAATAGATATATGAAAGATGCTTGTAATAAAGGAAATGAATAGCAAAACAATGAGGTACCCATCGACTTGAAAAAAAAGAGTTGGATAGTACTCACTCCTGGTGAAGGTATGAGGGGAAAAAAAGTCTTGAATCCTATTGATGAAAGTGTAAATTTGAATGCCCTTCTGGTGGGCAATTTGTCATTATCTCTAAATTGCATGTATCTTTTAAAGGAACAATCCCATTGCATGCATCTTACTATATGAATATACTGATGGAAGTTCATCTAGATCTATGGATCTCACACTTCATTAATTACAGCATTACTTGGGCTTCCCTGGTGGCTCAGATGGTAAAGAATCTGCCTGCAATGCAGGAGACCTGGGCTCAATCCCTGGGTTGGGAAGATCCCATGGAGAAGTGAATGGCATCCCACTGCAGTATTCTTGCCTGGAGAAACCCATGGACAGAGGAGCCTGGTGGGCTATAGCCCATGGGGTCGCAATGACTTAGACACAACTGAGTGACTAACACTTTCACTTTCACTTTGTAATGGCAAAACCCCCTAAACAAGCAATTCTTATCAGTAGAGTTAGTGAAATAAAAAAGAGATAAATCCATGGAATTCCCTGCTGGTCCAGTGGTTAGGAGCCTGTGTTTTCACTGCCAAGGGCCTGGGTTCAATCCCTGGTCAGGGAATTAAGATCTCCCAAGTCTTCAAATCCATCAATCAATCAATCCATAGATACTAATGTGCATGCATGTTCAGTCACTCAGTCATGTTCGACTCTTTGCAACTCATGGACTGTAGCCCACCAGGGTCCTCTGTCCGTGGAATCTTCCAGGCAAGAATACTGGAGTGGGTTGCAAATACTGGTGCCTAAAAGATGTAAATATGTATGTGGAATGATTTTTAATATTTGGCAATAAGCTAAAAGAGAAGTAAAGAGATATGAATAGTATGATCCCTATTCAATAGGTTAAAAAAAGAAAAACATAAAAATACACATAAACACTTGTACATGTGTGTATGTATATGCCTCTGTATATATTTTTGTGTCATGGGTGAATTACAAGATATTATTCAATAGAGGTTACCCTTGGGGTCAGAGATTGGGTGAAAGAAGAAAGTGACCTGGCTCAGTCATGTCTGACTCTTTGCAACGCTATGGACTGTGCCCACCAGGCTCCTCTGTCCATGGGATTTTCCAGGCAAGAATACTGGAGTGGGTTGCCATTCCCTTCTCCAGGGGATCTTCCTGACTTGGGGATCGAACCTGAATCTCCTGGATTGCAGGCAGACTCTTCACTGTCTGAGCCGCCAGGAAAGCAAAAGATTAGATGGGAAGGAGTCAATTTAGAAGAGGAGATTTTCATTTTGTGTAGTTTTTGTCCTGTTTTAATTTTGCATTTTCTAAGCAGACATATGTGTTATTTTCTGTTTGGTTTAAGTGTTAGTAAGAGAGGTCTTCTCTACCTGAATTGGAAAAAAGAGAAAAAAGGAAGGTAGCAAAAAAGAAGAGAAGGAAAGCATTCTATGTTGATAAGGAAAACAAATATATAAACAGCTCTGTCTACAAAGTAAATCTGCAATCTCTCCTGTCCTAAATCTCCTTTTTATTTTTTAAATCTCCTCTGTATTTTCCCGCAACATATTTTCCCACATGATGGGCACAACATGCCCATCATATTCTGGAACACATCCTTGAGCACCTGAAGATATTCTCACTTCTGGATTGACCACTCACATTGTGAAACAGTCAGGGATCTGCTGGAAATTATATCTTGAAAGTCACCACAAGGATTTTCTTTCTTTTCCTTTCCATGATAACTAAGAAGCCTGCTGGGAGGCGTCCTATGCTAGAACTGTGATACTGGTCTTCAAGGAACAGTGGTGTACTTCATGTGCAACAGGATGTTTTTAGTGGAAACTCTGAGCCATGACAAGGACTGTCTGCTTGACTAACCTGTGGTCAAGCTCCTCTGATGCCTCTTCTCAAATGGACTGCAACATTGGCCTATAAAACCCACAGATTCTCGGCATGAATGATTTTGTCCACTCTGGCCCTGACCCTCCCAGCACCGAGAGACTGAAACAAACACTAGCACAATTTCTAACAGCTCAAGCCTGTGCTCCTTAAATTATCTGCCTGAAAAAGCCCAATGGTTCTAGGAGAATTTAGTGTTTGCTACTGGCTCGATGGACATGAGTCTAAGTGAACTCCGGGAGTTGGTGATGGACAGGGAGGCCTGGCATGCTGCGATTCATGGGGTCGCAAAGAGTTGGACACGACTGAGCGACTGAACTGAACTGAACTCAAGAGGGTGGCAGAGGATGAGATGGTTAGATGGCATCACTGTGGACAAGAATCTGAGCAAACTCTGGGAGATAGTGAAGGAGAAGGAAGCCTGGTGTGCTGCAAACTATGGGGTCGCAAAGAGTTGGACACAACTTAGCTGCTGAACCACAAAACCTGGTAATAAGCAGATGGGCTCTTGCACCCTCTCTTGGAGCAGATACTTTCTTCTCTTAGTACAATCCCGGCTTGAGAAATCATGACCCTTGAGGTACCTGGAAAGTGTGTTTGCTGATGTCATGTTGTCTTACTCAGTTTAACTAATCAAGAATGAATTCCACACATGTGTAGACGTATAAGTAGGAGAAAATAGTCAGAAAATCATTTTAGTATCTTAGGGATTTAAATTAACTTTGTACTATTTTATGAAACTACACATAAAGAAACATATCCTCTAAAATCTCCTTTATAAAAAGATATGGAAATTAATTTTAAACTGTCTTCTTAAGCTTTAAATATGAAAAGTTTTAAACACATATAAAAGTAGAATAGTATATACTCATCAGTGTTATGGGATTACCATATTGTCATTACTATTGCTTTCATCCCCCCCCACCCCCTGAATGTGCTCTATTTCTAATGATTTGTTGCTGTTCAGTTGCTCAGTCAATAATCTTCAACAAAAGAACTTCTAACTCACATTCCACAGATGTTGATTGTGTGCCAGCTGGGTATGGTTCTCCTTTGGTACTAATGCTGCTATCCAACTTCAAGAGGATATTACTTGCCATCCTTAGGCCATGGTTTGGGATTTTTTTTTTCCAGTAACAAGAGGACTGAGTCCCCGCCCGGCTCCCTTCTAACTGATAGCACAGATTCTGACATAGTTGGGTACGTGAAGAGTGTAGTTAAGACCATCTGGAAATTGACTTGCAACACACAACAGTGACGGAACTGACGTCACTGTCGGTTGAAGGCCACCCCTTCGCCCAACACCCTCACATGGGTCACTGTTGGTTGAAGGCCACCCCTTTGCCCAACAACCTCACATGGATCGTGCTGTATGTGAATGCCGTTCTCCTGTATAAAGATGGCTTCAAGCTTTGAACTATAAACCCAAGCGTAAGTCATTTAATTCTTCCTTTGCACTGGGACATTTTTATAAGGGTATTTATGTCAGAGGGAAAAGTCTTACCACAGTTATATCAGGGCCTTATTTTTAGTTTGGATAAACTTAGGTCCAAGCTCCACACTGCAGGCTTCAGCACACATAGGAATAAAAATTAATTAGTGCAATATGTTTATGGCATGGTTATTTTTTCCCATAACAATGTTTATGCATATCCACTTCAATAAATCAAGGCTCCATCTCACCTGATTGTTTAGAAGCTCATATGCAAATAAGAGTTCATATAAAAGAAAGGGGTGATTAATTATTTACTAATGTGAAGACTGGCAGCCAGTTATTGTTTTATTAAAAAAGAAAACACATTGGAAAAAATCTCAATGTTTCCACTGTTGTTAGTTGTCCTTGATGCCAATGACTTTCCATGTAAAGTTCATTATTGCCCAGGACACTTACTTTCACCCTAACTTCCTCATTTTTCATGTGAATATGAAGTAAAACATGACAAGAAGGTCAGCACAATCAGGAAGTTGAATAAAACTGGAAATGAGCCATGGAGAAGAAAATAACCCATGCCCAAGTTGCTCCCTGCAACTGTCCTTCCCTTTTGCTCTTAGTGGTTTCTGCAGTGAGAATTCTCTGGTGTAATCCTGGTCGGGACAGATGACACACACACAACAGAGTGCCCATCTGGGTATTTTAAAACATTCACTCTAACAGTTAAGTTTCTAGGAAATAAAACTAGTTGAACAGTTTTCTGCTTAAACCAGAGACACACTAAGACGTCCAGAGGAAGAAAAGGAAGGCTGTGGTCCTGCATCAGTTTAACAGGGCACTAGAAGAGCATTCTGAGAGAAGAATCTGTGTATTTGCTCAGTCTATGGTGTGGAATGCTTAGGAGAAAGTTTTAGATAATTTTGTCATTTTAACAAGTAACAGTGGCTTGACATCTTATTGGATGAATCAGTCTTCTTTTAAGTAAGTAACAGATATTGGCATGTCCCAAGTCATAGAATAAGGATATGGTTCCTCAGTTATAATTGTAATTCATGTTTATAAATACCACCAAGCTGCCTTCAGTTTTTAAAAAAAATTTCTTGCCAGATGACCATTCTATGCTATAGATATGGATTGTGCGCCAGCTGGGTGTGGATCTTCTTTGGTACTGATGTTATTATTCAGCTTCAAGAGGATGTTACTTTCCAGCCTCAGGTCATGGTTTGGGTTTAATTCTAGTAACTGGAGGGCTGAGTCCCCTCCAGTCTCCCTTCTAACTGACAACACAGTTTCTGACATAGTTGGGTAGGGTTGCGTAGTCTTCACTAAGACTGAGCATAACAAATACAATTGTTATGATAAAATAAAATGTATGCCTTGATTTAACTTATAAGGCATGTGTGTGATAGCTGTGATGCATCCTGTATGGCTGTTAGCATAACTGATGCCATCTTGGGCCCTTACAGTTTCTCCTTCCTTTCACTGACTTGATCCAGGACTGCACTGTGTAGTAAATCACTTCTCCAAAGTCAAGAGCTTTGTAGTTAAAAGATAATGTTTAATAATCATTAGGACCAGATGGCTTCTATTCTCTGTTAGTCCCCAAACAATGAGGAAAATCTTCCCTGACCTATTCCCAGCGCTCACAAGACTAGTGACCAATTCTTGAGTCTTGACTTATGAACGCACATCCTATTTCCAAGTGCCTGCCCCCATACCCTGAGTTAACTATAAAATTGTCCTAATGGCTCCTTGACTGTTTGGAGTGCATTTGCAAAGGCATCCAGATCTTTGTCTGTTGGATCCTGATCCCAACTTTTGAGTAAGTTACCCTATGAAAAACTGGTCCATTGATTATATAGAGCTGCCTGCCTCATTTTTCCATCTCAAGATGCCTTCTCAGTTCAGTGGACACTTATCGTTTCCTCTGTCCTCCAACACATCCCCATTGATCACAAGTGAAAGTGAAAGTGAAGTCGCTCAGTCGTGTCCGACTCTTTGAGATCCCATGGACTGTAACCCACCAGGCTCCTCTGTCCATGGGATTCTCCAGGCAAGAATACTGGAGTGGGTTGCCATTTTCTTCTCCAGGGGATCTTCCCGACCCAGGGATTGAACCCAGGTCTCCTGCAATGCAGGCAGACGCTTTAACCTCTGAGCCACCAGGGAAGCCCATTGATCACAAATAGTTAACTGTTAATGCAACTAAAACTTAATATAGACTTTTCTGTGTCTGTAAACTAAATCAACCAAGACAGCTTTATTTTTTGTTTGTTTGTTTTTTGACAGCTTTAATAATATGCTGCTTTTAACTCTTTGAATTTGTAATCTACTTGTTGGTATAAAAATTTTTATCCTACTGATGAAATAAATATTTAAAATCATAATTAAATACTTTCTCATGATAATATCTAAGACAAAAAAAATTGGGATGAAGAAAGTAGTGTTAAATAATCTTGTTCTATTTTCCTGTTACCCTTCTCAGAAGCCTTTCATAGAAAATTGGGTAAATAGTTCATTCATATTTTATATTTCATTGTATATCTTAGTAACATTTATTCTTTAAAAATTAAAGTGTCACTATTTAAAAATAATTATCCAAACAAAAGTTTTTCTGTTCCTATAGCTCAGTGGCTCTCAATTCACTATTTGTTAACAAAGGAAGGTTCATTTCAAGTAAAACTTTACTTAAAATTCCAACATGTAAAAATAAACGATATGAAATTGCTATGGTTGAAAAAGGGCATAGGGAGCCTACCTACTAAGCTTTTCCTTGGGGCAAAGCTTAAGACTGCCTGCTAAGCATGTTGAAAAACCACCGCTTTAGCCCATCATAAGGATGTTTGTTCTTTATGTGGCACCAAGCAAGTCCAGTTGGTGTTCACCACGCTGTGGGACAGGGTCGTTGTGATGGACAGGCTACGTCTCATGCCTGCCAGGCACAGTGCCTCCTGCTGGAATCCTTCAGAGTTCCTGCCAGACACATGGCTCCCTCTCCATCCTTTGTACCTTGTGATTCATCCACCTTAGTCATGCACAGTTAGACTAGGGGTGCATACCTGATCTAAGGACAGTTATCTATAGCCCAGTGACATGTAAGTAACCTGCCTTGAGAATTCTGCCCAAGAGAACACTCGATTCTGGAATGACAGTTGACCTGTCACTCTCTGTGGGGGGTTTGAACTTGAGATGTAAAGAAAAGAATGGAACCATGATATATACAGAAAGAAGGCAGAATGCAGAAGCCTTGAGATAAAGAGAATAGAGTTTGTTAAGGCTGGAGCAGTAAAAGAAAAAGAGAAAGCATTTAAGTTATCATGTTGGTGGAGCCCTGGAGAAGTGGGTAGCAGGTCCCTGGTTTAGAGTCCCCTTGACAGGTCACTGGGACTTGTGACGTATTGTGAAGGAAGTTCGAGGAGGACAGCTTGTGCTTCCTCACTGTCCCATGTCACTTACACAAATCTTTATCCTGCAAGGCTACCTAACGATTCTCTGTTGATTTCAATTTGGAAAAGTTTGATGATTGTCACTGTATAGTTTTCCTAGTTTGTCAAACATATTCAATTCAGGACATGTCATGTGAAACCAGATTTAGACACTAGATCTGTCAATATCTCAGATCCAAGAATATCAAATGGGTGGCATGTACTCTTCCAGTTTCCACACCTGTGCCCTTGGCAGACATCAGTGATTAAAATGGCCCTTTGAGTTATTCATGAGACAGAAATAAATTTCAGACAATTTTTTCAGATAGTTCACTAGGCTGGTTACCAGTTTCTATTGTTGACTCTCCAATACTTTGGCCACCTGATGCGAAGAGCTGACTCACTGGAAAAGACTCTGATGCTGGGCAAGATTGAGGTTAGGAGAAGTAGGTGACAGAGGATAGGATGGTTGGATGGCATCACTGACTCAATGGCTGTGAGTTTAAGCAAACTCAAGGAGATAGTGAAGAACAGGGAAGCCTGGCGTGCTGTAGTCTATGAGGTTGCAAAGAGTCAGACATGGCTTAGCGACTGAACAACAACAAATTGTTGATGCGAGTTGAAATCTATTTACAATATCACTTCAGTAAATATTTTGAATGGGATCATCTATTTTCCTTTTTGGTTAGTATTTAGGCAGGTCTTTGGTTTTCAATATTCTCCATGATGTCTGAAGCCTGCAGCTGAGGTACCAAAGCTGGTACCCCTGGGGGAAGGAGAGTGAGGCCCAGAGTGAGGCTGAATAATTGAAGTCTACATAAAAGAGGAGCTATTTCATCTTTATATCTGCATTGAAGTTCTGATAAAATTTTATTTGATGGAAGTTTTCTACAACTGAGAAAACAATTTTTGAAATCAGTAAATTATACCTCATCATTTGGCTCAAAGTCTTCATACGTAGTATTTAAGTCACGCAAAGTAAATTCTGTTACTACAGTGAAATTAAATGAGAAATCAATAACAGAAAGATAATTAGAAAGTACCCAAATGTTTGGAAATGAAATAATACATCTCTAAATAACCCCTGGGTAACAAAATAAGTCAAGGGAAATTAGAAAGCATTTGGCACTAAATGCAAATGCAATCAAAACATATCAAAATTTGTGGAATTGAGTTGACACAGTTATTAAAGGAGAGTTTCTAGAAATAAAATGCCTGTATTCAAAAAGAAGTTTCCGAAACCATTGACTTCAGCTTCCACTTTGAATATTAGAAAATAAACAGCAAAGAAAACCAAAAGGGAACAGAAGAAATGAAACAGTAAAGATGAGAGAGAAAGTCAGTGAACTGGAAAGAAAACAAAAATAAGAGAGAATATGAATGAAGCAAAAAACCCAGTTCTTTGAGAAAATCATTAAAATCAATAAACACTCTAGCTACTCCAATCGAGAGAGGAAAAAAATGAGAGGATAAATAAGTGACTAACATTAGAGCAGAGACAGGTAATAACACTATGGAATCAGTAGATAGTGACAAGGATAACAAGAGAATATTATGAAAAACTTTATGCCAACAAATTTGATAACATAGATGGAATGTATGAATTCTTCAAAAGACACAAACTATGAAAGCCAATTCTGCAAGAAATAATAACCTAAGTTATCCTACATCTATTAAAGTAATTGAATTTAAAATTAAAACTTTCTCACAAAGAAAACTCCACGTTCACATGACTTTTCTGGTGAATCTTAACAAGTATTTAAGGAAGAAATAAAATGAACATAAATTCTACAAAAAAATTCTTCAAGAGAATTGCACCCCAATATCCTTCATGAAACTTAGTGTCAACACTCTTAACAAAAGTTTAGCAAATTGAATTCAACATTACATAAATAGCATAATACATCTTGACAAGTGGGGTTTATCTCAGGAATGAACAGTTGTTTTAATATTAGAAACCAATCAATAGAATTTACGGTATTAATAGACTAAAATGAAAAGCATCTGATCATCTCAGCAGATACAGAGAAAACATTTGGCAAACTTCAACATACATTCCTTATTTAAAAAATACTCACAGTAAAGTATAAATAGGACTTCCCCAGTGGCTCAGTGGTAAAGAATCTGCCTGCAATGCAGGAGACACAGGAGATACAAGTTCAATTCCTGGGTTAGGAAGATCCCCTGGAGGAGGAAATGGCAACTCGGTACTACAGTATTCTTGCCTGGAGAATTCCATGGATGAGAAGCCTGGCAGGCTACAGTCATAAGGTCGCAAAGAGTTAGACATGACTGAGCGCACACAGATGCAACTGTTAAAACTGTATGTATAAAGATGTTCATTGCACTCATTAACAGTAGTCCAAAATGGTAACACCAAAATGTCTGCTACTGCTGCTAAGTCACTTCAGTCGTGTCCGACTCTGTGTGACCCCATAGACGGCAGCCCACCAGGCTCCCCCGTCCCTGGGATTCTCCAGGCAAGAACACTGGAGTGGGTTGCCATCCTTCTCCAATGTGTGAAAGTGAAAAGTGAAAGTGAAGTCACTCAGTCATGTCTGACTCTGAGCGACCCCATGGACTGCAGCCTACCAAGCTCCTCCATCCATGGGATTTTCCAGGCAAGAGTACTGGAGTGGGGTGCCATGTAGGAAAATGGTTAAATTAATAATAATGTATTCATAAAATATAATTATCTTGCAAGCATTAAAATATTTTCAGAAGAAATTACATAGCACAAGAAGAGTCATGTTACAAGGCAAATGTTAATAAAAAAGTGAATTCAAAATTACAGATAAGCATTATCATGATAATCCTGATTTTATAAGCTAAAATATAAAAGAAACAAAACAGCAAGAAAAATGTTGTTTAACACCTATGATTCTTTGAATCTATGGCTTCTGACCACCTATATTCAAGTTTGTTCTTGTTTTCTTATATGTGCCTAGAAATTATATTAAGGGAGGGGAAAAGAACTGACATAATTTTTGGATATCTTAGTGAATTTATAGAATTTGGGTGCACTGTTTTATTGATTCTAATGAAAGTAGAATCAATATCTTAACCATAGATTAAATATGCTCTTTAAAGGGCAACGGACATGAGTCTGAGCAAATTCCGGAAGATAGTGAAAGTCAGGGAAGGCTGGGGTGCTGCAGTCCATGGGGTTGCAAAGAGTCGGACATGACTGAGCAACTAAACTACAACAAAAATGGCAAGGCCTTCCCAATCTCTATTCTCCATAGATAACTGATGTCCAAAAATTAAGCAACTTTGTTTGACTTCTCCATGAATAAAATTCAACTATGCCTGGAGAAATATATATATATAGGCTGTGCTCACACACTATTTAGAAGGAATCATGCTAGAACTCAAATAATGCTGTCATACCTTAACTGCAGTGTTCAGAAACAGGAAAGCACTTTCAACCTAATAAAAGACATTTTCTTTTTTCTACTACAAGGAAATTTCTTTTAGCACTAATTGTAATGGAATATGGATCCCTTTGGGCTTCCCAGCTGGCTCAGCTGGTAAAGAACACACTTGTCAATGCAGGAGTCCTAAAAGCTGTGGGTTTGATCCCTGGGTGGGGAAGATCCCCTGAAGGAGGGAATGGCTGCCCACTCCAGTATTCTTGCCTGGAGAATCCCATGGACAGAGGAGCCCGGCAGGTTACAGTCCATGGGGTTGTAAAGAGTCAGACATAACTGGGGCAACTTAGCATGTGAATGTGCATGGTAGCACCTTGTTTTGTGGAAAACTATTTGGTCAAATAATCTAGGCTACAACATAACTATAATTATTCTAGAAAGTAAGATTTCTCAGTCAGCAATGTTAAATTCTTCATTCTAATCTAATGACCCAATTTGCTATATTCTGCTTCCTATACTGTGTTATGCTTCCCATGAAACAAAAATGTCTCCCACTAATGAGAAAATAGGAAAATAAAATGAGTGTATGTTATTTGCTTTTGATTATGGGGTTATAATCTCCAGGTCAGTGACTAATTCTTTCGTGACTTCTCAAAAATGGACAGGACATTTCAGAGCTCTTGGTAAATCTGTAATCATAGAATTGATTTTTGACAAGACTTGCTCTGTACAGCCAAGCTCGTACAAAGGGACAAGATAAACTTGTAAATCATTTATCCAAGCACCAAGGATTGTAACCATCTCCAAATTCTCATTTTCCAGATTCGAGGGGCGTAACTAGAACCTACAGGGAAGCCTTGAGGAAAATGTTCATTTTCTAAAGAAGAATGATAGATGCAGAGGGCAGAGGTTGCAAGGAGAGAAACACCATCAGTCTAACTTTCTGTACCATATATCTTGACTAAAACATTAAGGTGTTACAAGATGTTTAATGACTTTCTCTTCCCGAGGACACAAGGAAAGCATTTGTTTTTCACACTTAACAAAATATGGCTTGAGCAATTATGATGTAAGTCACACCCTGACAAAGTGAAATACTAAGTTCTGGAACCAAGTAAATGTGGTTGGCTTTCTGCCCATCTTCAGGGAAACATCATATTGGCTCCAGTTACAAATGAAGCACATTTTCTGTAGTGTAAATACTTAAGTCCATGGCAAATCTGCTGTGATACTTAAAAAAAAACAAAGAGGGCCAGTGTGGTTCACTAGATTATACATAGTCCTCCAACAGAACGCTTATTATGCCAAGTGAAAAATGCTTAATCCAAAAAAAAAAAAAGATGAGACACATTTAAAATGATTATTGTATGCTAAATATACCCATTTTATTGTTTCAATTAATTATATCTTCACTGAAGACTGAATTATAATCATACCCATTTTACAGATCAAGATAGAAAGAAGTTGAAAGCAGCTTTTCGCAATTTGTCTTCACAGAGTCAAGACAGATGCCTAAGTCAATGGTGCTCTAAACCACTTCTCTACCACCCCCAGTCAGCAAGAACTTCCTGAGGCAGGCTAGCCAACTTATCTCAAATATTCTCTTTGGACATTCAATTAGACTAAATTGTTGTATTAGACATTCCATAAGAACATGTTAAGTATGCATTTTTGTTCTTGTACATTGAGTAAAAATTACAAAGGAAGTTTTCTTAAAAAACAAAACTTCAATATTTTGCAGTTATTAAAAAATTCAAATTACTGGGCTTCCCAGGTGGCTTAGTGGTAAAGAATCCACCTGCCAATGCAGGAGACTCAGGTTTGATCCTTAATCCGGGAATATCCCACATGCCACAGAGCAACTAAGGCCAAGTGCCACAATTACTGAGTCTGCACTCTGAAGCCTGGGAGCCAGAACTAATGAAGCCTTCATTCCAAGAGCCTGAGCTCTGCAAAAAGAGAAGCCTCTGCAACAAGAAGCCCACATTGCAACTAGAGAGTAGCCTGCTTCAACTAGAGAAAAGCCTGAGCAGAAGCAAAGACCTCGCATAGCCAAAAAAAAAAACAAGATTACTATGGGCTTCAGTTGTATGTATACATACATATAAGTGTATGTATATATTTTCTTTTTCAGATTCTTTGCCATTATGTGTTATTACAAGATATTGAGTAGAATTGTTGTTGTTAAGTTGCCAAGTCGTATTCAACTCTGCAACCCTGTGGACTGTAGTCCGCCAGACTCCTCTGTCCACGGAATTTCCCAGCCAGGAATACTGTAGTGGGTTGCCATTTCCTTCTCCAGGAGATCTTCCCAACCCAGGGATCAAACCTTTGTCTCCTGCACTGGCAGGTGGATTCTTTACTGCTGAGCCACCAGGGAAGCCTACTGAGTAGAATACCCTGTGCTATATAGTAGGCCTCTGTTATTCACATATTTTATATCTAGCAGCTTGCATGTGTTAATCCCAAACTCCTAATTTATCCCCTCCCCCACCTCCTGCCCTGCTATTTGATGGTACTCTTTGATGCACAAAGGTTTTGGTTTTGATGAAGTCTAAGTTATCTACTTTTACTTTATGGCTTGTGCTTTTGGTGCTATATCCAAGAATCCATTGCCAGATATGAGGTCATAAGAATTTAACCCTCTGTTTTCTTCTAAAAGTTTTACAGTTTGATGGTTTAGTCACTAAGTCATGTCTGACTCTTGTGACTCCATAGACTGTAACCTGCCAAGCTTCTCTGTCCATGGAATTCTTCAGGCAAGAATCCTGGAGTGGGTTACCATTTCCTTCTCCAAAAGTTTTACAGTTTTACCTTTTTAGTTTAGGTCTTTGATCAATTTTGAGTTAATTTTTGTATATGGTAAGAGGTGAGGGTCCAGCTTCATTCTTTTGCATGTGACTATCTAGGTGTTCCAGTACCATTGTTTGAAAAGATTATTCTTTCTTTTTGAATTGTCTTGACATCCTTGCCAAAAATAAGTTGACAATAGACATATTGATTTATTTCTCAATTCTCAATTCTATTCCATTGATTTATATATATGTCTGTCACTGTACAATGCCAGTACTGAAATTTTTCAAAGAATAAAATTTTATAAATATTCGTGACTGTCACAGTCCAGGATCTCACAATTCCAATATTTTCAATAAAAAATTACCTAGCCTTGAGATTGGCAAATTATTTGGCTCAAATAATCCAACTACTTATTAAGACACTATTATCAGTAGTAAATTGTTCAAAAGTCGCCTGCTATCTACTCTGTTTAGGATGAAAATTTATATGACAAAAATAAGTCACATTTTCTGATCTGACTGTGCTTTTTGAAAATGAAAATCTCAAAATAAAGTATATTACAGAATTTTGGAACTGAAAAAACAGACTAATCTAGGCCAACCTATTTGTGTTTGTTTTACAGATTACATATTAAACATTGGCTCTTTTCATAATAAAGATGTCACCTTTCCCAAACTGTGACCTATAAAGCTTCTCCTTCATTAAATTTATTTGCAAACTAGAAATAATTCAGGTGTTTTGACAGACTGTGTACCTCTCCAAAGGGAACAAACAATTATTGGTGTGCACAGAGCTTAATCAACGTCACTTTTGTAGTCAATACTTGCCCCACAGAGGTTGTGTCAGTAAATATTTAGATGAAAGAATTTTGCATTTGCCTTCTGGATACTTGGCATTATGTAGACTCAAAAAAAAATCTTATTAGTAAAGATTACTTTAAAATGGAAACACTGAGAGAACATCATGTTTTGAAACAAAATGCTGAAGAAATCAACTAATAAATCATGGAATGATTGATTCAGAAATAATTTTGTATCCTACATATCTTATATATTTAAATTTTGTGTAGATTCATAGTGTGTTACTTTATAGGAATGTGGCTTTATTGATTAATAAAAGTTCAAGCACTCTGTTAAGGACTGAATTGTGTCTCCTCAAAATCCATGTGTTGAAGCCATAACCTGCAATGTGACTATATCTAATGACAGGGCTTGTGAGGAGGTGACTGATACAGGTTAAATGAGGTGGAGCCCTAGTCCACTAGGGCTGGTGTCCTTCTAAGAAGAACAGGCACTAGAGCTCTCTTTCCACCATGTGAGGACACAGCCAAAAGACAGCCATCAGAGAGACAGGAAGGGAGTCCTCACCAGAAAACTAAATTAGCCAGAAACAAGATATGGACTTCCCTGCCTCCTGACTGGCAGAAATACATTCCTGTTGTTAAAGTCACTCAGTCTTATGGCAGCTTGCTAAGGCAGTCCAAGCTCACTAACACATGCTCTTACTGCTGAAAATCAGTCTATACAATTTCTTGGGATTGAACCCTAGCATGGCAGTTCACACTGTATATACAATTGTTTTTCACTGAAGTTACACATAAAAGGATTATAAGAAGATGTAAGAGATATAAATCTGTTTTAAAGGGATTCTCCCAACCACTATAGAAAATCATCACGTCACTTAGAGAATAAATGCTTTCACATTAGATTAATACCAAGCTTGGTCTCTAAGATGAATAAGGAGATTCAATCCATACCACATTTTTAATAGCAAAGAAACAGATTACTCCCTAATGGAAATCTTTCTGGAAGAAGGAGAGGGATAAGAATAAGATTAAGGAAAAGAAGACTAGGAAGAAGTAAAAGAGAAGGAGGAGACCAAGAGAGAAAGGAGAGAAAACAAATTGCCGGGAGCCAGCGTGAGGAATCCCGCCTGTGGCAAAGGTCATGAGGAAGGAAGCCCAACAAAACGCAAAGGTGTGATCTGGCTTCAGGGGTTCCCCCTGGGTTTTCCTGAACATCTACCCCAAAAAACCAGAGTGTGCCTGCTTTATTGTACTGTGCTTTCCACTCTTCTGACATTCTCTGGAAAAAAGTTAACTCAGGGCTTCAGTCTCCTGCATATGAAAGGAATGTTTCAGCTCAAACCCCTTTGATGGCTCTCTAACTTGCCTGACAGTTTCCCAGGACTTTTACAATTTGTGAATTGCTTACAGCCCCCCAACCGTGAGAGGCACAAAGCTTAAAGTATCTTAAAGATACAGAGCCTTCTCTAAAGAGCTAAAAATTATATTGGTGACAGGTTTCACTGTTGACTCAATGACTGCTGCCAGGCCTCCATATTCTTTATCTTTTAGGCACCTGAAGGATATTAATCAATGTAATTGGGATATAGGAAAAGGAATATAGTAGTTTTGATGTTAGCAACACTAGACTTTTGAGTTAATTACTTTTCTCTTTGTTATAAATCACTGTACTTCTTTCATTGTTATAAATTGTTGTGTCCTTGCTATGTAAGAATGTAACTTTATTTAGTGCTTTCTGAGAGTGGCACCAGACTTTGGGAAGAACAACACTTTTAAGACAAATAAGTCTTCTGGTTGACAAACCCTTATCAGAAAAGGGCCATCAAATGTTATTTGGCCTTCTGGCCAGAGATGATGTAAATCACCTAAGACTTGTGTATATGACTAATGCAGAGAGAAAGCCTGGTCTCAATAAGAGTCAGGGCTGCTGACGCTGCATAATTTTGTATTATCCGTTGATCTCTATGTACAACCAAAAAGTATGAAAAGCTTGCTGGACAATAGAGGAGGGGCCAGTCACTGGACTGGTTTCCCTGTGTCTTCTTTACTCTATTTTCTGGCTGAATTCCCATCTGGGGCGTGGAGGCTCGCCATGTCTACTTACTTGCCCCGGCTTTTAAGATCCACACGAGAGGCAGCCCAAGGTGGGGCACCCCCCACTATTCAAGGGGATGCCGGTGGCCTAACGTAGATGGTGCAAGTTCCTTGTCTTGGAACTTTATTGGTTTTCCACGTAAACCAAGTTATTCAGCCTCTTTTCTCCACTAAATTTTCCTACTACACTATTCTTTCCTAATCTCTCTTTATATTTCTAAATAAATAAGTTTTTCCTCGCCCACGCCATCTCCCCTTCGAATTACCCTGGATCCCCCGGGACAGGACCCCGGCAACAAATAAAGCAAATAACTTTGTTTCTTGTTTGTTCATTTGTAAATATCAGAGGGCTATACCTGGAAAAAGTTTAAAAGTACATTGAATATTTAATCAGAAATAGAAAAGCTGATTCAATAATATTAATGCTGTGTATACACTTAGGCTGAGAACTTAAATGTTTCACATGAGATCATGCATGGTTGAAATAAAAGAGCCCCAAGACTGGATATTTTTAAAGAAATTTAATCAGTACTAAGAAAAACAATTTTAATCTTAAAAAAGGATGCTATTTCTGGAACTTCTACAATGTACTTGCATGAGTGTAAACCAAGGAAGAATCTTAATAATCAAAACTCTGGGAGCTAAATGCTGTTTAAAAGTTCTTTAAAATATCAAAGAGTTTAAATTCTCAGCCAAGTTGTCCTTAAAAGGAATTTAAGACTGTACAGACCAGTTGAATAAAGCTATCCTATATACATTCCTTAAAAGCTTAATTCATTTATGTGTTAATCCATCTGCTTACCAATTGTTCTGGGAGACTTTGGTTAAATTCCCCCTCAAAGACCTGACTCCTCTAATACCCAATGAGTGAGAAACATTATCTTCCTCTGTGAGAAACAACCAGGATTAACAAATGGGATCTGTAATTGCATTAAAGTTTCATTAACACATTTCCGGAGGACATTAAAGCGTACACTATTTGTGATAGAACTTATGGTCCTTTAAAATGTCCACTAAAACTCTTTCAAAAGTGTCCACTAGAGGGGCTTGCTCCTTGAGCTCATCTCCAAGGAGGTTAGAGAATTCTGACCGGTTGACTTAGACCTCATCATTCTGCCAAGAGGTGGTAATCAGTGTTGACAATACCTTCCTGTTTTGAAGCAGTTTCTAGTTGTTCCTTGTGAGCATGACTCTATGGCTTTAGGACAAACCCTTCTGTTTGCCTCCTTTCCCCCGAAAATTACAAAATGGAAAGTTCTGTAATTTTTGTAATACAAATTTTGTATTACTAATTTTTGTAATACAAAAATTACCAAATTACAAAATGTAATTACAAAATTACAAAAAGTCACAGACACTGAAGGAGCGGAGGAGAATGGGAAGTCAGAAGAAACCACACCAGCAGAGGCCAGAATCCAGAGCAGAATCACCAGAAAGTGGTTTAATATTGGTTTTGGTGGAGAATAAAGGAGCACTGTGGGCTTGCCAGATGGTGCTTGTGGTAAAGAACCCTCTTGCCAATGCAGGAGACATAAGACACGGGTTTGATCCCTGGGTTGGGAAGATCCCCTGGAGGAGGGCATAGCAACCCTCTCCAGTATTTTTGCCTGGAGAATCCCATGGACAGAGGAGCCTGGTGGGCTACATGGTGGGTGTCCCTGGGGTTGCAAAGAGTCAGACAGGACTGAAGCAACTTAGCACACACACACACACAAAGGAGCACTAGAAGAAGACTAACTGTTCCCTGACTCTTATGTCTGAAAATTCCTCTATCATTATTATATTTCAAATTAAGCCTAATCCAGAGAAGTCTGACCCCGTTGATTTTCACAAGGTCTTAAAACCACCATCTATTTGTTCACTTATATTGTATACTAATACAAACACACATTGATAACCTAAGTGCCAGGCTTTACTATGCTCCTTAAAATACTTAAACTGGTAACATCATATTATATTTAGATCACAGAGATTAAGATTTGGACTGACTTATTATTGTGCAATATTTCTTCTTTATTATTTTTGAAGATGATATCAACTTTAGAGTAATTTAAACAGTGTTACAGTTTTCACTTGCACAGTCTAACATCCCAAACCTTGCTCCCACCTGTATCTTCAGATTCTGTGATCAAACTTTGCTTAATGAACTTCAGGAAACATGAAAGAAGATTCTCTTAAAACTTGCTGGGTCTTGGAGTAAAATGTTCACAATGGAAAGCCAAATGCTGGCAAGATCCAGCTCATAAAGGTTTACCCTCAGGCCTGTTGCTTGGTGGCAGTCTCTGGTAATAGGCACCTCCATCCCTGCTGTTCCTGGAGGGCTGGGTGGCAACGACCTTAAGAACATTTGCTTTTTTCTTGAGAAAGTTCTACGGGTCAAGTGATGGCAGGAGTAGAATGGAGGCAGCCTCTGCTAATCCAGGGCAACGTAATCTTGAGCTGGAATGAAGGTCTGTGCATATATCCTATGGGCTGGACACAGATGTGTTCCCAGGGGTAATGTTCTCTGTCTTTTATTCAGTGTGCTAAGGAGACAGAATATAGTCTAGAGAAAGCTGCATGTCCAGCTTTGTTGGACCAGACTGTAATCAGCTGCAAAGCTTCTGTCTAGATCTCTGCTTCTAAATCAGAAGCCGCCTGTGGAGGCAGAGGGCCTTAGTGTGAATCTAAGTTCATCACACTATTGGGTTGGCCAAAAGCTTCCTTTGGGTTTTTCTATGCGAACTTATGGAAAAGCCCAAATGAGTTTTTGGCTGACCCAATCATTATCTGGGCCTCAGTTCTGTTATATGTCAGTTGGAGGAGATTAGCATCTGCCTCGCAGGTTTGCTATGAACATAAAATGGTAGAAGACAAGCCTCAAAGGTAACAGTATGTGGTGGGTGCTTAGGAAGGCATGACGAATCTGAAATTTGGTAGCCGCTCTCTCCACCGAAGAGTACCCCTCTCTTTATTTTGGCTTTGTGTCTCTTCTTACCTCCAGCAGATCTTCAGCAAAATTACTAATGTCTCAAGCTTAGTTTTTTCCTTTGTAATTGGAATCACAGGAGAAGACAGAATTATACAAACATACAAAGGGCTTTCTCTGTGTGATTCTCAAAATAAAACATATGACTCTCAAAAGCAAACTCTTAAAAAAAAATTCCATTTTTAACTATCCTTTGAACACGTGCATTTCCTCTGCCTACATGTCCCACAAATTTCTGACACCAACTAGAAGGTAGTTCAAATCTGGTAAAAGTTGACTGAAGCCTTCCAATCTTTCTCCTAATTTTGGGGGGTTGGGATCAGGGTCAGGATAGGACATTAGGTAGCAAGTGTTACCAGCATGGATTAGTGCAATGAAAAGGATAAAAGCTGAGTGAACATTCATATATGGACAAGTCTTGGTGTCCTCACTTCTAAATTAGGGGTTAAATGCATCATCATATGAGGGATGTGAGAACTGAACTAGATAATTCATGAAAGCTGCCCTACACAGTGCCAGATACATAGTAGGTGTTCAAGTCAGTTGAGATTTGCCCATCTTTTGAGTTCCCACAGCCTCCTCTTTTCCATGCTTTATATCATGATTTGCATAATAACAGAATAGACATCCTCTCCCTGGTCCTTAAGGACAAGGACTCTCTCTGATTCCTCAGTACATTCCAGAGAGCTAAGCCAGTCATGAAAAACATTTGCTTACGGAATGAATAAGACATCCCATATAATTCAGAGGGGACTGTGTAGGATTTTAGAGAAAGCTAATTCTATTTGCCAGTTATCAGTATTAGACTGTAAAGGCAAATGTACCAGAGAGCAGGAATATTAGTTAAGAGGAAAGGGAAGGATTTTCTATCTGGTTTTGCAGCCAGCAGGGCAGGAGGTTGTGCCAGGAGCAGATCAAAGACTGTCTCTTTCCTAGGATGCTCACTGCAGATTGAGGCTCTCTACTGTAGAAATGAAACTTCAGTCCCCCAGTTGAAGGGAGCGTGTTTGCATGCTCAGTCACTTCAGCTGTGTCCGACTCTGCAACCCTGTGGACCGTAGCCTGCCAGGCTCCTCTGTCCATGGGATTCTTCAGGCAAGAATACTGGAGTGGGTTGCCATGCCCTCCTCCAGGGGATCTTCTTGATCCAGGGATAGAACCCGTGTCTCTTACATCTCTTGCACTGCAGGTGAGCCACGGGGGAAGCCCCATTGAAGGGAGAAGGTGCTTGCATACTCCAGTACTCCCTGGAGCCTGGGGAGAATGTGGACCCTTTCAAAAGGCATAAGAGAAAGGAAAGTATTATGTCTTTTATAAATATTGGCAAGTAATGCGATATTACCAACTTTTCAGTTAAAGGATTACAACATTGGGAGATATTCTGGGAAAGTAATGTACTCTGAAGTGACTTTCCTATGAAGAAAACACAGATTTCTATTTGCTAATGTCTAACACATAGACTGTGATTAAAATCACTAGATAAACTTTCAGCCAAAATTACTATTTTGTTAAATAGAAACCACAAGGAATGTAGTGAGTAGAAATGGTTGCTTCATTTTCTAACACCGTGGAATAGGGAGGGATATATTCTCCTCCAAGACAGAGACCTAATGAACTACAGTGAAATGTGCCTCGAGACTCTTACTGAAATAGCACTTAAAAAAAAAAGCTATAGCAGAGCTTTCAGAATTTAAATAATCATGACTGTATTTGAAAGGCGTGAGGAAATGAGACTACTGTTCATTGGCCTGGAGGAATTGATCCCCTGTAGCAAGTTTGGCAGAAGTGTCTCTTGTATAACAGAGACTTTTTCAAATAAGTCCAGGTTTATGCTGGGCTTGGTGCAGTGTTGGCCACATAACAAGTGTTAAATAAAATAATAGCAACATGTGACATGGGAGCCTGATTCTCTCATTCTTACTGCTAAACCCACATACCAGATGGTTATACACACCCGTAATCAAGTGCAGAGCCGTGTGGGTTGGGGGCTAGCGTGGCAGCTCTGAGTCAGACCGGCTGCCTTTTCTCTCCCTTTTGTGGAAGAGCTTCACGACCTCCACAAACAGTTATTAGGACGCTGGGGTCCTTGAGAGCTCACAGAGCCTTGTGCTGTGCTGTGCTTAGTCCCTTAGTCATGTCTGATTCTTCTGTGATCCCACGAACTGCAGCCTGCGCCTCTGTCCATGGGATTTCTCAGGCAAGATGACTGGAGTGGGTTGTCATTTCCTTCCCCAGGAGATCTTTCCAACCCAGGGATCATATGTGAATTTCCTGTGTTTCCTGCATTGCATGCAGATTCTTTACCCTTGGAGCCACTGGGGAAGCTTTGGATGGGTTCAGACAATTTCTGATTGAGGCCAGTTTCCCTCAGCTATGCACAAAATATCTTATTGTACCTCTTACCATTGAGAAGCAGCTTCCTATTAAGATGTGTAGTCACCTTGGCTAGGACAAGTACAATTGATTGTTTATGAGTACTTGAAAATATTAGCTCTCTAAAAAAACTCAACCTTGAGGACACTGCTGCTGCTGCTGCTGCTAAGTCGCTTCAGTCGTGTCTGACTCTGTGTGACCCCATAGACGGCAGCCAACCAGGCTCCCCACTACACTGAATGAAATAAATCTGCTATGAAAGGACAAATACTAAATGATTCCACTAATATGAGGTCCCCAGAATAGTCAAATTCATAGACACAGAGCAGGATGGTGGTTGCCAGAATCTGGGGAAGGAGCAATGAGGAGTTATTGCTGAATGGACGCAGAGCTTCAGTTTTACAAAATGAAAAGAGTTTTGTGGATGGATGGTGGTGATGGCTGCACAATAGTGTGAATGTTCTAATGCCACTAAAGAAAGTGAAAGTGAAAGTCGCTCAGTTGTGTCTCTTTGTGACCCCATGGAGTACACAGTCCACAGAATTCTCCAGGCCAGAATACTGGAGTGGGTAGCCTTTCCCTTCTCGAGGGCTTCTTCCTAACCCAGGAATTGAACCCAGGTCTCCCGCATTGCAGGTGGATTCTTTACCAGCTGAGCCACAAGGGAAGCCTTAATGCCACTAAACTGTACACTTAAAAATGGCTAGAATGATAAACTTCATTATGTGTATTTTGCCACAATTTAACAAAATATAAAGACATACAAATTAAATTGAAAGATTCACTGACATAGAAAACAAATTTATGGTTACGAAAAGGGAAAGGGCAAATTATTATTGTTCAGTCACTAAACTGTATCCAACTCTTTGCGACCCCATGGACTGCAGCACACCAGGCTTCCCTGTCCTTCACCAACCCCTGCAGTTTGCTCAAACTCATGTCCATTGAGTCGGTAATGCCATTCAACCATCTTGTCCTCTATCTCCCCCTTCTCCTCCTGTCCTTAATTTTTCCCAGCATTGGGGTCTTTTTCAATGAGTCGGTGCTTCACATCAGGTGGCCAAAGTATCACAGAGAGAAAATTAGGAATTTGAGATTAACAGATACACACTACTATGTACAAAGTGGATGAGCAACAGGAGCCTACTGAATAGCATAGGGAGCTATGTTTAATGTCTTGCAATAACCTATAATGGAAAAGAATCTGAACTTTATATAGAGAGCTGAATCACTTTGCTATATGCCTGAAACATTGTAAATCAGCTATGCTGCTAAGTCGCTTCAGTCATGTCCGACTCTGTGCGACCCCATAGACGGCAGCCCACCAGGCTCCCCCGTCCCTGGGATTCTCCAGGCAAGAACACTGGAGTGGGTTGCCATGTCCTTCTCCAATGCATAAAGTGAAAAGTGAAAGTGAAGTCGCTCAGTCGTGTCTGACTAGTAGCAACCCCATGGACTGCAGCCTACCAGGCTCCTCCGTCCATGGGATTTTCCAGGCAAGAGTACTGGAGTGGGGTGCCATTGATATAAAAAGGTATATACATATAAATAAAAATCTAATAAGCATTTATTTCCTCTGAGGGTCAGTGAAAACCATAGAGATGCTCCTTCTATCATAAAAAGCCAGCAGAGGCATGTTGAAGCATTTAAGAGGCAGTCCTTCACAACACTCTTTTGTGTGGGAGCTGATTCTCCCTAGAGCGAGTCCTTTTAGGTCAATGTGATACCATCTTCATCTTTGTGTCCTTGTGGCTCAAAATATGAGGTTCACAGTGTCCCTGGGTTTATATTACTAAGATAACCCAAATGCTAAGTGGACTCTTCAGTTCTACCAAAATTTAATTTAAAAAAAAAATCAGATTGCTTCTAAAGCAACTGAATTCAGTGGGAGGAAAAATGCATTTCTCTTTGAAATTTGAAGTTATATAAGTCAAACTTCAAAGAACACTAGCACATTCTTTCATGCTGCATTTTTTTTTTTTTTTTTTTTTTTGTGGTGGAGGGGGAGCTGAAGAGCTCAAACCTTTGTTGCTCTGACCTCATGTTTCACTGAAACTATATAGGCTGGGAAATCAAACTTCACAGTGGACCAACCTCTGCCATGTGCTGGTTATCGACTCACCAGCGAGCAGCCTGGTCAATAATTACCTGAAAGAAAATGCTAGTTTGATTTAAAAATGAAGCTTGTGTTTTCATGCTCAAAGCAGCTTCTCAGGGAGCAGCATACCCTCGCATTGGTTTTACTCCCAAATGGAGATGCAGAAGGCTCCTGAAACCTTCCTCACTTGACTTTCATGTGAGGCTGCTTCTCTTACATTTATAAGTCTCTGTCGTGTAGTCGTGTCCAACTCTTTGCAACCCCATGGACTGTAGCCCACCAGGCTCCTCTGTCCATGGGATTCTCCAGGCAAGAATACTGAAGTGGGTTGTCATGCCCTCCTCTAGGAGATCTTCCCAACCCAGGGATTGAACCCAGGTCTCCCACATTGCAGGCGGATTCTTTACTGTCTTTAGCCACTAGGGAAACCCTTATAAGTCTCTACCAGGCAATAAAGAGGAATGTTATGGAGTATCTTTGTGTCTTCAGGGTCTTGTCTCCCCAGTAATACTCGAAGTTCCTTGCACAGAGAGTATCATATTTTGTTAGTGAAGTTGGGTCAGCACCTATACTGGACACATTACCCAATACTACACAAGCTATTACCCAATACTTTCTGGGTGAAATGTGCTTGCAATTCATAATCAAGTGATTGGCTGAATGACTACTGATTGTTTATTGAAGTGGATCTTAATGCAAACACAACTTCCCTCTTCATTGACAACCTTACCTGCAAAATTCACTTTACATGCTCTTAACTCAACTAAGCGGGGACAGAAGAAGTGGTTGTAGGCCATTCTCTGAATCAGTGATTTACATGATAGATTGTTCATTTGCTTATCTCTCTTTGTTCATCTACTTAAAAAATGTTTTCTATTGGAGTAAAATACACATATACGTAACATTTACCATCTTAACCATTTTTAAGTGTGCAACTGAGAGGCGTTAAACACACCCATCATGCTGTGCAGCCAACACCAACATCCACACACAGAACTCTTTTCATCTTGCAAAAGTGAAACTGTGTACCCATCGAACAATACCTCCTCCCATTCCCAATATCCCCCCAGCCCCTGGCAACCACAATTCTACTTTCTGTCTCTATGACTGTAACTATTCTAAGTACTTCATGTAAGTGGAATGCAGTTTTTTAATTTTTGTAACGGACATTTAATGTAGCAAATGTCCTCAGGTTTCATCCATATTGTAAGATACAAAGGAAACAGAATTCCCTTCCTTTTTAAGGCTGAATAATATTCCATTATATGTATATACCACATTTTGCTTATCCATTCTTCTGTTGATGGGACATTTGGGTTCCTTCCATGTTTTTGCTATTATGAATAATATTGCTATGAACTTGAATGTGTGTTTTTAGCTCAACAAAAGCCCATAGTAACAATTCATTTGGAGGCATCAACACCATAAGAGGATTTGTAAAAGCAAAAGGATTCATGAACTATTTCAGCCACTAGCAAATATCCCTCAAGCCATCTGTTTAAGCTAGTTCTAAACTCCATTCCATTATGTGAAAAATAAAAAATCTCCATTTTACTTGGTTAAAAGTCACTAAAGGGTTCCACACACTGCTCAACTGTTTTAAGATCATAGAAATGCTTACTAGAAGGGATATATCCAGGACCATTTAGTGAGTCCCATTCTTCATGTCCATCAGAACCACTTGATAAAAAAACTGATGAATAGACCCCATGCCCAGAGATTCTGATTTAACTGGCCAGTGGGTAGGCATCAGTAGTTTTCAAAGTTTTTTAGGTTACTAATGTGTAGCCAGAGTTGACAATCACTGATACAGCTTAACCCATTGTGAGAGAGAAAGGGGAATTATTTGCTGAAAGTAATACAGAAATTGGTGGAATGATGCACACAGGAATTTTAAAATCCTAAATCTAGTACTCTAAACCTCTTGAAACTACTTTATACAGTACTCTGCCTTCAACTCTGATCTTTACAAAGTGCGAACACATCAAATACTATCAAGTGGATGATTTTTATCCAACCAAGGAAGATTTAAATTGAGGTTAAAGCCAAACTGGCAAATTTATTTTAGTTTTCATTTCAGTATCTGAATGGTGATGAAGCCAAAAGATGAAAGGATTCTACCTACTACCGGAAGTCTGCTAACGGAAGACAAAGTCTGTGTGTGCTTCGAGGTATTATACACTCCAAAAAGAGGCTCATCAGAGACAACGTTTAAAGCAGAGGAGAAAACAGAAATGAAACAACAGGAGAGATTCTAAAGATGCTTATATTCTGTTGTAAAAGTCAAGTAATAGAAATCTAAGAGGACATACAAATGCCCAATAAACATTTGAAAAGAGCCTCAGTGGTCAGGAAGCTGAAAATTAAACCACAGCTTGATTTATCAGATTAGGAAAAGTGAAAAATGGATAACATGCAGGTTTGGCAAAGATATGGGGAAAAGGGAACCCAAGGCATATTTGGGACATGTGTTGCTTCCAAACAGCCTCTGAGGAGGAATGTACAAAAGGTCCTGGCAAGGAAGTCGTTGGGAAAGATTTACTGTTGTTCATTAACTCCGTTATTTTGCCTTCCACTCAGTTCCACAACAAAGAGAATATCAAGGAGGGAGTTCCTAGCTTTGGATCAGTCTTCTGTTGCTTTTTCCATGCTTCAGATACAGGAGATTTAAATTCCTATTTCCAACTTAAGTGACTTTGAATCCATTTTGCTACATGCTGTTGATGAGTCCACATTAATACAGAAAGTAAGCTCTTCATGTAAAAGTTTCCTAGGTTGACTGGGTTGCTGGGGCGTATTTTCCAATGAACCCACTGAAGCTCTGATTTTCTTCCTCAGTCTCCTTGAAGCAAAATTTCTGTACACCAAGTACCTGATTCTTGTCTTAGGTCTTTGACGGGTGTGTCTGGATCACCTCCTGAGAAGCTCAGCAGTGTTTGGGCTACTCTTCCTCCACGCGCTCTTGCATGCATCCAGAGCCCACTCCAGCAATGGACCTGTGTTCTCAACTGCAGACAGCAATGCTCACCCACTCCCCACCCTGGATTCCTCGTCACCAAGTAGCAAGTCCTCAGGTTCTGTGCTCCTGGGTGGTAACCTTTTCACCAGCTCAGTTGCAGGCTGTGCGTCTCACTATTTCTTGAGTACTTGCTGGCACCAGGCTAGCACTTCATTCTCTCATATTTGCATTTTAACTTCCAACAATCCAGGAAGGTAATTATTATTTTTATTCCTATTTACATATGAGAAAGATGAGGTTGAGAGAGTTCGAATGTCTTTTGTGAGGACACGTAGCCTGTAACTGGCAGAACGGTGCCACCTGCATGTGAATGAGTTTTGAGGAGTGAAAACACACTCTCCCACCAGCTTCCTCTTTTAGCAGACACTGTGTCTGAACGTATGGGATGCTGACCCCAGGCTGCTGACTCCAATGACTAAGCCGAAATCCCTGTGCTACCTTCACTGGAGGAAGAGGCCTCTGCTGTCGCTGCTGCCCCCTGCTGGAACCTGGTCTCTCTGCCAAGCTGAAGTCAGGGGCCATGCCGTGCCTGTCTCTGGTGCTCTAACGGGATCCATTGCACCCTCTTTCTTCTGGGAAAATGGTCAAAACCTCAGGGAGTCTGCCCCCAATATATCTGCTGAAATTGGGACCCTAAAGGCCAGCTATCAGTTCCCCCTATATCCGTTTGGGAAGAAGAGAGAACAACCCCCTTCCTCCTGCTGCTGCTGCTGCTAAGTCACTTCAGTCGTGTCTGACCCTGTGTGACGCCACAGACGGCAGCCCACCAGGCTCCCCCGTCCCTGGGATTCTCCAGGCAAGAACACTGGAGAGGGTTGCCATTTCCTTCTCCAATGCATGAAAGGAAAAGTCAAAGTGAAGTTGCTCAGTCGTGTCCAACTCTTAGCGACCCCATGGACTGTAGCCTACCAGGCTCCTCCGTCCATGGGGTTTTCCAGGCAAGAGTACTGGAGTGGGTTGCCATTGCCTTCTCCGTCCTTCCTCCTAGAGCAGAATATTTGCAATCCTGTCCCATAGACTGTCCCAGAAAGGCAGGCAATGTTCCATGGAGATGAGCGAGACTTGGACTCTACAAAGATCCCCAGCCTCCAGGGAGAAGGTCGGGGGTGGAAAGGGATAGTTAGGAAGTTTGGGATGGACATGTACACACTGCAGTATGTAAAATGGATAACAAACAAAGATCTACTGTACAGCATATGGAACTCTGCTCAATGTTACATGGCAGCCCGAATGGGAGGGGAATTTGAGGGAGACTGGATACATGTATATGAATGGCTGAGTCCCTTTGCTGTTCACAGGAAACTAGCACAACATTGTTCATCAATTAGCTATATCCCAATACAAAATACAAAGTTAAAAAAAAGATCCCCAGCCTCTTCATATGATGCAATATGGTAACTCCTTTGACATCTGGCATGGGCTTTCACCAATCAGAACTTCAGGAATCTCTCATGAATATGAATCAACAGTGAAGACTTGATCATCAAGACTGATGGCATCCCCTTCCTCCCACTGACCTCAAAGAATTTGTGTACACTGTGTATAGAAATGTTGCTTTAAGGAGATTAAGGAAGGAAATCAGAACTTCAATGGATTCATTGGAAGATATGCCCAGACAGCCCAGCCATCTTAAGACAATTTTATAGCATGAAGTGCTTGCTTTCTGTTAATGTGGACTCATCATTAGCAAGTGGCAGAAATGGACTCAAATTCACTAAAGCTGGAAATAGGAATTTAGTCTGTACCTGAACCATGGAAAAATCCATGAAGACTGATCCAAGGCCAGGAACCCCCACTGGGATTCTCTTGTCTTTGCCTATCTCTGCAGGCTGGCTTCACTCTGCACAACTTTAGAGGGTGCCAGTGGAGAACTTGAGTGGAGAAGAGGAATGAGTATGGAAAACAGCATCTCAAACTCACATCCCCTCCCCTCTGAGATCAACATGGAGAAAGTCTTCCCAGCAGCAAATCCTGCAGAAGGATTCAAATTGTCCTCTTCTGGATCACATCACCATTCCTGAGAGCTGCAGTGGGCTTTGTTACCATAAGAAATAGAAAGAAGTGCTGGGCAGAAAATGAAAAATAGCCATTACAGTATAATGAAAATGTGTTTGTAAGATTTACATTTGCTTTGGTTTTCATTAAGTTTAGTTTTTTAAAAAATAGTTTAAATAGATTCCCAAAGACAGAATCCTAACTAAAAAAATTGTAACCATTGGAAATTAGGTCTTACCCGAATTTTTTTTCCTTTATCCCATTTGTTACTATTTTTATGCTTATTGTATGATCATTTGATAACTGCTTGTCTGTCCAACTGGAATGTAAACTTCATGAAGGCAGGGCTATTTTTTTATTCACCATGATTTCCATAGCACTTAGAACATTTCTGGCATACAGCTGGCATCCAACACATCCTGTGAAGGTCTGAATAAAGAATCAACTCAGCCTTTTCTAGGCTCAATGTAAGTCACCACCAGATGATTCCAAAGTTAGCTGAAGAATCATAGGTTAAGAAACACTGACAGAAAGAAAGAGGAAGTGAGATGAATACCTGGAATTAGAAAATCCAACTAGCCTCACCATTTATGGTCTGACAGGAAACTGCCAGAACAGAAACACGATAATACCAAAAAATAATGATCTGATGAGCAAAAAATAAAAATTTAAGGTGGTCATAAAAGATTCAAAATTCTAGCTAATTCTGAAAATTTTACAGAAAAAGCTAATATTTATAACATGTGAAAACCCGAATTTGGCTTAAGAAACCTACCACCTATCATTATATTTCTATTTGACCCAATTTTTGGATGGAAATACCATCATGCCAGACATCCAGAGAGATCTCATTACTGGCCTGTGTTTAATGGAACAACAGACTCATGGAAACACACCACTTGGGTACTTCACTGGGTTGTGCTAAAAATTAAAGCCTTTCAAAGATTCTTGAATATACATGCTCTTGCCCTATGTACACTTTAATAAAACATTTTAATAAAATACAACTGTTTGAGTTTCTGTTAATTAAGCTTACAGCTTCTGGTGGCCAGGACTTCCTGTGCCTGAGGTCAGGCCAGGACACTGGCTACTCAGTGTGCCTGTTAACACGCAGAGAGAAGCATGTTAAGAAAGGTGGAGAATAAGGAATTTTGAGGCTGATGGGTACTCTGTAGGAAACCAAGATTTCTGTGAGGTCAGAGGAGGGGCCCAATGATACTGCAATTTATAATAGGAAGTACACATTTGGCTTTTTTCCCCATCCCTGACACAGGGCTCCTAAAACCCTTGTAAATTCATAAGTGACAGGCACACTAGAGGCATCTTTATTTCTGATGAGGTGACTCTGGGTGGCTCCTGTGGAGACTGGTCACCAGAAAGAGCAAGCCCCACCACTTCTCTAGAGAGGGAAGCAGGGCTGGAAGTGGAGTTAATCATTGATCTTGTTATGTGAGTAAGCCTCCACAATACAAAAGCCTACTCATATAAAAATAGTAGGGGGCTTGAAGAGCTTCCAGATGGGTGAGCATGTAGAGATGAGGGGAGAGTGGCAGCCTTGGAGGGGGCATGGAAGGTCTGCGCTCTTTCTCCATATCTTGCCTTAAGCATTTCTTCCATTGGGCTTTTCCTGAGTTATATCCTTTTATAATAAACTGGTGATCTAGCAAGTAAAGTGTGTCTCTGAGTTCTGTAAGCCACGTTAGCAAATTAATCGAATCCAAGCAAATTAATCGAATCCAAGCAAATCAGTTGAATCCAAGGAGCGGGTAGTTGGAATCTCCATCTACAGCTGATGCGTCAGAAGCCCAGCTGACAACCTGGACCTGTAACTGGCATCTGGAGATGAGTGGGATGTGGGGGGTGGCAGTCTTGTAGGACTGAGCCCTTAGCTGTGGGGTCTGATGCTATCTCCAGGGAAATAGTGTCAGAATTGAGTTGTAGGACCTCCAGAGGGTGACTGAGAATTGCCTGGTGGTATGGGCTTCCCAGGTGGCACTTGTGGTAAAGAACCTGCCTGCCAATGCAGGAGACTTAGAGATGTGGGTTCGATCCTTGGGTCGGGAAGATCCCCTGGAGGAGGGCATGGCACCCACTCTAGTATTCTTGCCTGGAGAAGCCCATGGATAGAGGAGCCTAGCTAGTTACAGTCCATAGGGTTGAAAAGGGTTGGACCTGACGGAAGCAACTTAGCACACACATGCACACATGGGAAACCCCATCCCATGTTGGAATTGGTACTAGAATCACCTTAGGGCCCCATCCCCCTCCCGCTAGAGACTCACACAGAGAGGCGGGGGCAGTGATTGACTCATGTGACTCCCTGGCGGGCAGTTCCACGCTTCCCTCCGAGGAACTGGGAGGACAACCAGCGTGGACACAGGTTAGTTCAGGGCCAGCATTTTGCTGATGTTTTGTCACCTTGCCTGACCTCAAACACCAGGTGAGAGGGCTGGCCAAGGCAGTGTCCCATACGATTCCACTTTCCATCCCACTATGTAACACCTCCATAAGTCAAGGTATGTTCAACACAAGGCAATGAAAGACTTAATTCCATGAACAGGAAAAAAGCATGCAGTAAGGATTAACGTGAGGAATTTATCTGATAAAAGAGTTCTTGACTTTAGAAAGAGAAAATGGAAAGCACCAACTATTCCGCATCAGCAATAAAATGGTCTTTGGGGATTCAGGCAGCAAAGCAGAAAGAGCTCAGACCACGCAGCAAAGCAGTTACCTAGAGTGATGGGCCTGGTGCACACAGCTCAGCAGCTTTCCTGGTGGGTTGCCCTCTGGTTCCGTCTCTCTGTCTGTAAAAGAATGAAAGGTTATCTAAGTTCTCATCCAGGTTTAATTTTCTAAGTTTTTCAGTTAAAAATTATAAACCTTGCTAACTGTATCATTGTTAAGATGTTTTTCTACTCTTTAAGGGACGCCACAGGGAGTATTTCCCAACATTGATGAGGGAATGAAATGACTATGAGATTGTACTTGTCTCATTAAAGCAACAACTCATAATGTGTTTTTTCAAAAGACACCTGTACTCTGTCGCTCTTTCAATCACTCGTACTCCACTCACTTTCCCTTTGTGACCTTTATTCCTCCGGAAGCAGTTTTAGAGCTGCTTCTTATAAGAACCTTTTTTAAAGGAGAAAAATATTCTTGGATAAATTTGACTAAAGCATGACAAAATTGGGCTTCCCTCGTGGCTTAGTGATAAAAGAATCTGCCAGCCAGTGCAGGAGACAGGGTTAGATCCTTGGGTGGGGAAGATCCCTTGGACAATGGCAACCAAATCCAGTATTCTTGCCTGGGAAATCCCATGGACAGAGGAGACTGCTGGGCTACAGCCCATGGGGTTGTTAAAAAGTCAGACATGACTTAGCGAATGAAACAGCAATAACAATTGACAAAATCAGTTTTTAAATATAGTGTTGAGCAGTGGTCTCCATCACCTTTGCGTATGATCATATTAGCCTCCCAGTGCATCTTATTTTCTTTTTCATTCCCAGGTCATAGTTACGCCAGACCCCAGGCTCCTCCCACCAAGCTTAGCTCCGCCCATTGCACATGCACGTCACAGCACACTTTGCTCCCACACTCCGACGTCTTTATCCCGACTGTAGGACAAAGTCTAAAGATTTGACTCAGCCCTGGAATCCATTCTCACTGGTTCATGTCTGTCTGAGCACCCCAGCTACCATTACTCCCTTACACAACCCCTGGTCCTATTTCTGGGAAGACTCCCAGTTCCAGGCACATCCCAGACCCTTCCCACTTTGCTCATTTTCCTTACTGACTTGGGCCATCTTCCCTCTTTTTTTTTTTTTTTTCTGGCATTTGCATCCTATCAGTTTTTCAAAACCCAGTGGAGATCCCTTTTTCTCTATGGAGCTTTCCCAGAACTCTACATCCTGGAGAGCACTATCCTTACCTTGTATATAGTCCACTGCGTGGCGCAGCAAGAGAAATTAGCTCAATAGTCTCGAAAGTATTCCTCATGGGGCCATGATTTCCTTAGTAGGGCTGAGTCCACTTTTAGTCAGCACTTAAAAGCTTACAGGCCCCCTAAGCATGGTTGGGTGAGAGAGGACTCTAAGTACAAAGGTAGTCTCCTGACTAGTCTCAACAGAACAGGACTACGAGGCCCAAGGGTGAGCCAACTTCCAGTGAGATGAAGAACCCCAAGAAGGGCCAGAGGCACCTTCTCTCACCAGGTGCAATCTTCTGAGTCCTGAAATCAGTGTCCTTCTATTTTTTACCACCGTCTCCTTCCCTCTCTCTCCTAATCTTTTGGAGTAATTAGAAGGGGATGGGTAAAAGTTGAATTCTCTAAGACCTGAGTTTTTTCTCCTGAGCCTAAGGCAATTAAACCTAATTTTTGCCCCAGTGGGTCAAAGTAAACCTTTGACCCAGGTGTGAGCAAGGTCTCTGCAAGGAGGGGTTTGATGGAGGCCTGATAACCACAACATTCAGAAGGTGATTTGCTCAGGGTGATACTGAAAGTGATAACATAATTCATTCACATTGTTTTTGGTTTTGTTTTTTTGCCACACCACAGCATGCAGGATCTTAGTTCCCTGACCAGGGATTGAACCTAGGCCCTTGGTAGCAAAAGCAGGGAGTCCTAACCACTGGACCACCAGGGAAGTTCTCTAACTCATTCACATTGATTGAACTCTTATCCTGTGGCAGGCCTTCTTGTTTGTACCTTTCGTTCATGCATTTAATTCTTACAACAGTTGTCTAAGTTGGACATTATTCTCTCCCTTTTACAATGAGAAAAACTTTCATGTCCAAAGGTGAGCTGCCTTTCCCCAAGTCACACAGCTGCTGCTGCTGCAAGTCGTTTTAGTTGTGTCGGACTCTGTGCGACCCCATAGACGGAAGCCCATCAGGCTCCCCTGTCCCTGGGATTCTCCAGGCAAGAACACTGGAGTGGGTTGCCATTTCCTTCTCCAATGCATGAAAGTGAAAAGTGAAAGTGAAGTCGCTCAGTCGTCTCTGGCTCTTCTCGACCCCATGGACTGCAGCCTTCCAGGCTCCTCCATCCATGGGATTTTCCAGGCAAGAGTACTGGAATGGGGTGCCATTGCCTTCTCCAGAGTCACACAGCTAGTGAGTGGCAAAGTTGTTTTCATTTAGGGGAAGAACCTTAGCTTAACTTTGCTGTTGTCGCTAAGTCGCTTCAGTTGTGTCCGACTGTGTGACCCCATAGACGGCAGCCCACCAGGCTCCCCCATCCCTGGGATTCTCCAGGCAAGAACACTGGAGTGGGTTGCCATTTACCATAAAACCAGAGGAGAGAAACTCACGTGTCTGCAGGAAGCAGAGTCCTCAACACATCCCAGGCTTCTCGAATGGTACCTCTGGGATCTCAGAGCCTCTCATTACCTGAAATAAGAAAATGGCAAAAGTTTAATTATTCATTTTCCATCACCCTTAATGAGGGGATTAACTGCCATGTGAAACAAAAGGAAATAGCCTGACCTTCCGGCTGTCAGGAAGTGATAATTAACTAAAACCTCTAGTCAATGGAAACAGACAAATGAGTGTTTTACTGATCTTGATGCAAATGAGCTGTCAGGGTCACTAATTGAAGTCACATAATAGAGCAATGACAATGAAAAAAATAAACACATGCCCAAAATAGACATTTTCTGAAGTACAGTTTGTTTACAGACGCTCTTCAGGAGTTTCCAAAACTCCATTGACTCACTTTATGTCTTAGGGTTCTGAATATTTTGAAAGGATAGGGTTTGCAGGGCCCTAGTTTGCTGGGAGGGCAGCGGAGGGGAGGCTGTGTGCATGGGCAGGGAGGGGAGTTGGAGTTGTCAACTAAAATAATCAACAATAAGAATAGAAAAGAGTTTTATTTGAACCAAACTAGCCCAGAAGTCAGCTTCCCAGATTGCTCTGGAAAAACTGCTCCAGAAAAGCAAGGTTTCCCACACAGTTTTTCATCTTGTCAGAACAAAGAACATTAAACAAGTCAGGGTTACATTTTTTTCACGGTTTTTTTTTTTTTTTTTTTTAAAGAACAGACCAGCATGTACACAATGAGTCAGTATGGCCTTGGCTCCTGGGAAGGCAGTCTTATCAGGGAAAGAAGACCAGAACCGCATCCCAGGATGGAGGGCATTAGGCCTTAATTTCTAACATGGACATTCTTTACCTTTGGTCAATGTGCCCTTTTCCTTAATAATTAAAGTTCATGTGCAGTGAACATTTGATAGGCTACAAACAAGCTATTTTGGTTAGCCTCAAGTTTAAATTAAATCATGGGTAAGGCAGAATGACTTCCCCAAACCTCAACATGTGAACATTTCTCAGAGTCTGTTTAGCCTCAGATTTGAGGAACATCAAGTAAGTGGAGACTAATTTGGAGACCTGTTCATCTCAGCCTCAGGATCAACTGGTTGGTTTTTCATTACTTGGTTGATTGGTTTGACCAAAAGTTACTGCAGGAATGATTCACAGAACCATTCTGCTGCACAGCATGTAAACACAGCTTTCTAATCTAGACTTTAGCTATTAAAATGGTCATAAATAGCTGCAAATTACTACTGTTGCGTAACTGGTGACTTCATCATGGCTCTGGCCAAGCAGATGGAGCCGCATTCCAGGCAGTGCTGCAGGGCCTGGCTGGTCCTCAGCTTGTGACGAGTGCAGCCTGGCAGATGTGACACGGATGACAACATGGCATCCTCCTTATTCCAGAGTAATACAATTTTCCAAAAGGCTATCGAGCCTTCAAAGCCTCACACACGCTGCATGATGTATAAGTATATAACTGCCCCAAATATGGCAAAACGAGTCGCTATTAATAACCCTAAGAGTCATGGGGATTTGGGCAGTCCAGTACCTCTGCCAAAAGTTAAGAATGTTTGCTCAGTGTTTTGATTTTTTTTTTTTTTAAACTCTGTTCTTGATTTGCTTCAGTACATTTCCTATTTAGCTACTCCACTGAGTGTATGTCACACTTTATCTGTGACCTTACTAGGACATACCAACGCATACAGGACGGGAATGGAAGCCTTTTAAAGCTATTGGGGCTTTCAAAATCGTGTCTAGCAAACATTTTCCATTTCTCTCTACCATAGCGACTATCACCTTTGCCATATATGTGGAAATTACTAAAGGGCCAGGGAAGAAACTCCCTAAGTTACTTACATTGATTATAATATTGTACCATTAACTATTTCTTGAACATTTATTCTCACCAGACAGTATTTCTATACATTGCTAAGCTTCGCCTCAACCTTCCAAAGTGGGTGTTATTCCTACTTCACAAACCAAGACTCAGACATTGAGTAACTGCCCTGAGCTGATATGCAAGTGACTCTCAGGGCTGGGATACAAACTCAAAGCTCCCTGACTTGAGCCATATGAAACTGTCAGCGGTCCATGATTTCTGACCATCAGTGGCGATTTTATGGTTTAGCCCATTACGTGTTGGTTCTGAAACGAAATCTAGAATCTCCTTCTGACATCACCGCTCATTTGATTGGAATTTTTTCAATGCAGAATTGGGGGGAGAAGGAGAGGAAATGATCTATTTTCTTTCCACTGATTATTATTATTATGACAGTAAAGACATGTGAAACTGCACCAAAAAAAAAAAAAAAAGGCAAAACATGTCAAAAGCTCTCTGTTCTACTCACATTGTCTGATACATTCTATCTGAAAATCTCCACATGGAAATATGCTCATCTTTTGGCAAGAGCAATTAACGTTTCTTGGGAATTACCAGAAAGTCAATAGCATAGTGGCTTAGATAGGAGCTATTGTCTATAACAAATTATTTCTCTGAGTTTCTTTAGAAATAATTCATAATAAACTCTTCTTTTTAATTCAGTTTTCTCCAATGATAAAGAAAAGGAAATATTATGGCAACCAATAATAATTATTGCATTTAATACAAGATAGCTGCTGCTGCTGCTAAACTGTGTCAGTCATGTCCGACTCTGTGCATCCCCATGGACTGCAGCCTACCAGGCTCCTCTGTCCATGGGATTTCCCAGGCAAGAGTACTACTGAATAGTAAATTGTTAAATGTATCATAATTGGGATGTTTAGTGTTACATATTTGGGTCAAAAGAGAAGTAATTAAAAAAAAAGGTTAATGAGCCTTAGAGTGAGATTTCAGTCAGAGGAAGAATCTCATTTTACTGAAGGGGAAACCGAGGCAGAAGAAAACCAAATTAAATAGCAGAACCATTCAACTCATTGGCAACCCCTTAGTGACTAGCACTCAGTCCTCTTCTCAGCTGGTGCGTCCCCTCCCTAGAATCACAGTCTGGCTCTATGTCATATTGTTTATTGTACTCTACACTTCTTTTCCCTGAAGATATCTGGACCAAATAATGAGATGCACCCATCAACTTAGTACAGTACAATGAACTCAATATCCTGCGTGATTACATTCTAAGATGGGATCAACAAGATTCTTATTGAAACAAGATGATCAAATAACTTTAAAAGTGAATTCCTATAGATCTACTACTAGACTTCAAAGTCTGATTGGCCTTTCTCATGGTCAGAAAAAGTTTCCTTTCTATCTGACCCTTTCCAGACTCTCTGTTTACCTCTCATATGGGAGGCATCTGATTTCAGATACTCAAGGATTTAACATGACTCAAGGTTTTGACTCAATATTATGAGTAGAAATATGACACATCACAAAGTTTATAATAGCTTTACCATATTACTTGTGAACCAAATGACACAACCAAATGGGAGAAGTACCCACAATGAAAGAACTCCTACTATTTTTCTAATATAATGATAAACATATAGAGAAAGAAAAGGAAAATAAGTGTATTAACTGATGGATGAATGATTCAGCTTCTATATTAACAATGACTGAGTCTGTAAAAACTGGCATGTTTACAAAATAAATCATATTACTGAACCAGAAAAGACAGGCGCATAATATGCAAGCGAACCAAACACGCTCACAAAATAATTTTCATTTATTTCCATGTATGATTTTCTTGAGTGTTCTGAATATCACTCTAGCCTTTAATGACATGCAAAAGGGAAATAAAATGTTAATGATTGCTAGGAAAAAACAGTCCTTTATGCACGAAAATAACTTGCCTTAAAGAGTATTTATGAATAGCACTGGATTCAAGAGTTTCTATTAATAATCCTTCATTGGCCATAGGTCAAGTCTGTGAGAATGGCCCCTTTTCCAAGGAAGGAGTGGAAAGTTGCACAGTGTAGCCCTTCCTTCGCAGCCGCTAGGTTATGTGTTGACACTTGCATTGATGAACGTATGCTGAATGTCCTCATTGGAAATTCAGCTTTATGACTGGCAGGCAATGGACGTGACCTTGCGGATTTATGAACCGATGTTGGGAGTGTACAGATGGGACAGGAGGTTGTGCTGGCTCAGAAAATCCTTTCAAATACCTATATTGGCCTCATTAATCATGACCTTGTGACTATGACTGGGACACCTCTAAATCTTCTTTTCCTGGGCTAAGTAAACGCTGCTTTCCTGTCTTTCTCATCCTCTTCAAACCATTCTAGCAAAGTTCACATGGAAGTCCAGAAAGAGTAGCAAAAGGGGAAAGGAAAGTTTCTGAGAATGTCAGTTCTGACATTCTAAAATTTAAGAGAGGTGGAGAAAGAGTATTTGTTCAATTTATGTATATGATAAGTATCCATCCAAGTGAATGCTATAGGGGTCAGCCTTCATAAAGTACATTCAGATACTAAGGTGCCAAGTATGCAAAGATGGTGAGGACATAATCCTTTCCTATTCTCAGGCACTTAAAATTTGATAGAAGAGTTTCGTATGTGTGCGTGTGTGTGTGTTGTAGGGGAATAGAAAAATGTTTCTGCATAATGATAAGCAGCTCTTTTAGGCAGAGAGCATGGTCAGCTACTGAGATAAAAGAACTTGCTCTGGGAAGATTCCAAAATATATTCTAACTGATGCCTGAAATGGTATTGGGAATTATTATTCCTTGGTGTCTAATGCTGCACTCTCACAGCAGTGCTTTTTAAAGATATTGCTGGAGAAGCCAGACAATTTGATATGGGAGAGTTTTTCAGATCATGTTCTCTCCTCACAGGAAAGAGAACGACTGCATCAAAGCAGGGTGCCGGTCGGGAAGGGAAACCCATCAGTCAAGAGGCTGTTGGTTGCCAGGAATCTAATCTCACGTGAATTAACTCAAATTAAAAAGAGGAGTTACCTATAAAGATAAAACTGGCAATCTTATGGACATCCAGAGGCAGCAAGCAAAGTCCAGGTGGATGTCATAGCAACCTAAGCTGGGAACTAGAATGTCAGTGGGTCTCTGATTCTCTCTTTTTTTCACTCTTTCGACTCTTTTCCTTGTTGGTTTTTTTTTTTTTTTTTTTTAGCATATCTAATGCCTTCCCTCTAAAGAGTTGGCTTCCTCTGATTCTTTATAATTTGGCTTTCAAGTAACTTTGGTTGTATTTGACTTTGGCATGCACTGGTGCCAACCTCAGTCCAAACTGGATGTGAGCTCTGAGCAGGAGCCCACAGCCACTGATGGCCATGTCTGTAATTCGGTTCAGATTTTGAGAGAGCGGCTGTCCGTGAGGCTGCTCCTGGTCTATTCAGATTGAGGGCGAGATGGACATGGGGTGGAGTCAGAGCCATTTAGGCCTGTCCTTTACAGCAGAGACTGAACAGCAGGAATTCTCAGAGGTAGGAACTGGGGAGAAGGCACACGTGTCTGGCAGAGTGTCAACCACTACTCCAAATCAAATGCTTCCTTCTCACAGCGTGGCAGGGGGCAAGCCTCACCTGGAGAGGAGAGGAACCCTGTCTGCTATGACACAAAGCTGAGTAGGACAGCATTTGGGGCATGGATAATAATGTGATTTCTGAGTCTGCATCCTTTTCTCCCTCGACTACAAATTTAACAGAAAGTAACTGCTGTTTCAGTGGTGGTGCTGCCATCTCTGTGAATGGGGCCAAGAGAATCTTTGGGTAAACTGAGGAGACACAGCTAGATAAGTAAGCAAGTAGGTGTTAGCTGCTCAGTCTTGTCTGACTCGTTGCGATCCCAGGGGCTGTGGCCCGCCAGGCTCCTCTGTCCATAGAATTCTCCAGGCAAGAATACTGGAGTGGACTGCCATGCCCTTCTCCAGGGGATCTTCTCTACCTAGGGATCGAAACCAGGTCTCCTGCATTGCAGGCAGATTCTTCACTGTCTGAGCCACCAAGGAAGCCCCATGCAGCTATAAACTGAGGTACTTTTTATTAATTCATTCAGTTAATGTTAGTAAGTACCTATTCTATCTTGTGCTAGAAGAGCAGGAGAGCCCTATATACTCCAGAAGTTTATTTTATTAATGGCTCTTTGGGGTATTTGTTGACTTTCCACTGAATACAATCTAGGTATCACCAGTGAGATGTTCCCAAAATACTCTTGGGATTTTTATATCTAAAAATTTCTAAAGGCAAAATACTAATACAGATATATAATCAATGCTCACTACGGGTTCTTAAAACTAAGTTCAGTCCAGTGCCTGGAAAGGAAAACTAAACAGAAAGACTAAAATAAACATAATATAATCTGCCTCACTTTCCCTTTCTCGCTTCTGCGTGGCTTTAATGTGAGCTTTTAACTGGGAGGACACTTATTATGTTTGCTACAGGCAGATGTTTATGTGTGTTCTGAGTTTTAAAAATCTAGATAAGGAGCTATAAAAAGAAGGAAGAGGGTGTTCATTTAAGAAGTTGTCCTTAAATTGTATACTTTGAGGGGTGTATTTTCCATAGCCATACTTTTCTTTATAGACATATGAGTATCTTAGGTATTCCTTGTTGATACAATAGTCAGAAACCTGACCCAGGCATCAGGGGACTTGGGTTCAGTGTAAGGTGTGTTAATCTAAAGGAGTCTCTTTCCTTCCATGATCCTGTTTTTTTGTCTTTTTGGCTTATCTATCAAGTTAGTGGGGGTGCCCCAATGACTTAATGGGAAAGAATTATCTATCAAGTTAGTGGGGGTGCCCCAATGACTTAATGGGAAAGAATTATCTATCAAGTTAGTGGGGGCGCCCCAATGACTTAATGGGAAAGAATCTGCTTGCAATAGAGGAGATGCAGGAGACTTGGGTTCAATCCTTGGGTCAGGAAAATCCCCTGGAGGAGGACATGGCAATCCACTCCAATATTCTTGCCTGAAAAATCACGTGGACCGAGGAGCCTGGCAAGTTACAAAAGAAGTCAAAAGAAGAAGGGGTGGCAGAGGATGAGCTGGTTAGATAGCACCACCGACTCAATGGACAGGAATTTAAGCAAACTCTGAAAGATAGTGGAAGATAGGGGAGCCTGACAGGCTTCAGTCTATAAGGCTGCAGAGTCTGACTCAACTTAGTGACTGAAAAGTGAAAGTGAAAGCTGCTCAGTGGTGTCCGACTCTTTGTGACCCTATGGAACTGTACAGTCCATGGAATTCTCCAGGCCAGAGTACTGGAGTGGGTAGCCTTTCCCTTCTCCATGGGATCCTCCCAACCCAGGGATTTAGTGAGTGAACAACACAATCAAGTTATTAGCAGTATCAACTGAGAGGTAAATGTTAACACTCTCTGAAAACTGGAGAACACCTTCAGTAAGTATTTGAATTTGACTGAGTAAACTCAGAACTTTACTGAAAAATCAATATTATTGCCCGACCTTGACACTAAAGTCGTCTTACCCAAACTTAAAATCTATTTTTGGTGATTGTATAATCAAAATTCCATCTCAAATATACTTAAACTAACATACTTAACTCATAGTGGCTGCATTGCAAGTCTATTTTCAGAAAAAAAAAATGCTGGAAGGAACAAAAAACATTGAAAAGGGTAAGTGCATGGATATTTATAAATTCCTATTAACTGTGCAAAACAATAATTTTAATTTTTTTGGAGAGTAAAAATCTATGTACAACTAAAATGCAAAACAAGAACAGAAAAGGCAGGAAGGTTAAACAGCTTGGAAGGTTTAAGGATATAAAAATATCAGAGGGTGGTAAAAATAATAATTTTTATAATTTTGTAATAAACCTATGTTTTGTAATCTCTAGGATAACTATTATCAGCATAAGAAACCAATGTATTATTTATAAGTTATTAGAATAAAAAAATTCAATAATTTAACATTTTAAATAATCTAAAAAAGGCAAAAAAGAGGGACAAAAGCATAAAACAAGGAAAAAAGGAATATGAAAGAGAAGAGCTTAATAGAAAATGAAAAATAAGATAATATCTAGAAACCTAATTATGCCAGCAACTACACTGAATGTAACTGAACTAAATTTGAAGTAAAAGACTATGGTTTTCAGATTAGGTTTAAAAAAACCCAACTGTATGCTTTAAATATATTAACAAAGAAATGTTTAATGTAAAAGGAAAGATAAATATATCATGCAACACTAACAACAATGAAAATAATTATGTGAATCTACCAGTATAAGGCAATGTGAACTTTAAAGTAAGAAATATTATCAGAGATAAAGAGAGGTCAGTCCAATAGGAAGATATTACAGCCCTAAGTTTCTGTACACCCAATAGCATTGTTTCAAAATAAATCAAACCAAAATGGACAGAATGAAAAGGAAAAATGTTCAAATCAACAATAATAATGGGCAGCATTAGCATAACTTTCTCAACAGCTGATAGAATAAGCTAAAAATAAAAAATCAGTAAGGATATAGAAGATAATAACAGTATAATTCACAACCCGATTTAATTGCTTTGCACATAAAATTACACCTACTAATGACCGTTTCATATTCATTTCAAGTATACCTGGAACATTTATTAAAACCAGTGTATTATAATATCAGTTCAGTTCACTTCAGTCACTCAGTTGTGTCCTATTCTTTGCGACCCCATGAACCGCAGCACGCCAGGCCTCCCTGTCCATCACCAAGTCTCGGAGTCCACCCCATGTCCATTGAGTCGGTGATGCCATCCAACCATCTCATCCTCTGTTGTCCCCTTCTCCTGCGCTCAATCTCTCCCGGCATCAGGGTCTTTTCAAATGAGTCAGCTCTTGGCATCAGGTGGCCAAAGTTTTGGAGTTTCAGCTTCAGCATCAGTCCTTCCAATGAATAATAGTCTCAGCAATTTCAAAATGTTGAAATACTTAAGAATATCTTCTCTTACCACCTTGAATTGAACTAGAGATTAATAATGGAAACAGAAAAAAACTCAACTTATTTACGTATTAATCTCAAGAAACTAGAAAAAGAGTAGCAGTCAAACCTAAGGAAATAAATGATAGAGATAAAAACCAAATCAAGGAAATAATAATCCAACATATATAATACAGAACATCAACAAACTCAAAAATTGGTTTTGAAAAGATTAGCAAACTTAATAAAACCAAGACTGATCAAGAAAAGTAAAAAAAAAAAAACAAAATCAGCAACAACAGCAATGAAAGGGAGCTATCACTATAGATGGCACAATAAAAACATGCTAAAAATAGCTTTATTCAGAAAAACTTGACAATTTAGGTGATATAGACAAATTTGTTAAAAAACACAACTTACCAAGGCTGAGAGGAAAAAGAAATAGAATATATGACTAGTTCTGTGTATGTTTTAAAATGTGAACCCATTATTTAAAAGCCTTTTCCCAAAGAAAAATCTAGGCCCAGAGAGCTTCTCAATGAATTTTGTGAAAATTTAAGGAAAAATAACCCTTATATAATTTAAACAGAAGCAAAACTTCTCAGACTTTAAAAAAAAAAAAAGCATAAACTTGATTTAAAAACTCTGATAGGCATTCTGAGAAAACTGCAAACCCACCTTTCTCATAAACATTGCTGAAAAATTCTTAACAAAATATTAGGAAATATAGTAAGCTGAGTGCTGTTTAGTCTAGGTTTGCAAGTAGGTTTGACATTTAAAAATCATAAACTTAGTTAACCACATTCACAAAGAGAGTAAAATCACATGATCATCTTGAATGCAGAAAAAGTTTTTGATAAATTAATTCAACATTCACTTGTGATAAAAATTTTTAGCCAACCAAAAACAGAACCTCCTTAATGTGATAAACAATATCTACAAATGACCCACAGCAAACATCATTCTCACTGGTAGAATACTGAAATCTTCTCCTTAATACTAGGACTGGGTTAAGCATGCCCACATTGTAACTGGGCTTCCCTGGTGGTGCAGTGGTAAAGAGTCAGCCTGCCCTTGCAGGAGATGAGAATTCAATCCCTGGGTCAGCAAGATCCCCTGGAGGAGGAAATGGGCAATCCACTCCAGTATTCTTGCCTGGAGAATCCCATGGACAGAGAAGCCCGGCAGGCTGCAGTCCATGGGGTCACAAAAAATCAGACACAATTTAGCAACTTAGCAAAACAAAACAACAAATAACGTTATAACTAGAGGTCTAGCCAGAGCAAAAGGCAAGTGAAAGTGAAAGTCACACAGTCATGTCTGATTCTTTGCGATCCTTTGGACTATACAGTCCATAGAATTCTCCAGGCCAGAACACTGGAGCGAGTAGCCTTTCCCTTCTCCAGGGGATCTTCCCAACCCAGGGATTGAAACGCGGTCTCCCACATTGCAGGCAGATTCTTTACCAGCTGAGCCACAAGGGAAGCCCACAAAAGGGAAGGGGAAGAAAGAAAAGTCATGGAGATTGAAAAGGAAGAAATGAAACTGTCATTTTTAGACAATAATATCATGTACATAGAAAATTTCTAAAGAATTTATAGATAAATTCTTAGAGTTAATAAGAGAATATAAGAAGGACACTGGATATAAAATCAACATACAAAAATTAGTTGCTGTAGAATGAATGTTTGTGTTCCCTCCAAAATTCGTATTTTAAAATCCTAACTTCAACGATGAAAGTATTCGGAGATGGAGTCTTCGGGCTCTGACCCCATGAATGGGATTAGTGCCCCTACAAAAGTGTCCAGAGGAATCCCTGACCCTTTCTACCACGTCAGAACACAGAAAAAAAGCCACTGTGTATGTATGAAGAAGATAGCCCTCACCAGACACCAAATCTGCCAGTACCTTGATCTTGGACTTCTCAGCTTCTAGAATGGTGAGATATAAATTTATGTTATAAATTTATAGCTCAGTGGGTAAAGAATCTGCCTGCAATGCGGGAGACCCTGGTTCAGTTCCTGGGTCGGGAAGATCCACTGGAGAAGGGATAGACTACCCACGCCAGTGTTCTTGAGCTTCCCTGGTGGGCTCAGCTGGTGAAGAATCCACCTGCAATTCGGGAGACCTAGGTTAGATCCCTGGGTTGGGAGGATCCCCTGGAGAAGGGAACGGCTACCCACTCAGGTATTCTAGCCTGGAGAATTTCATGGGCTGTATAATCCATGAGGTCACAAAGAATTGGACACAATTGAGTGACTTTCACTTTCATAAGCCACCCAGTTTATGGTCTTTTATTTAGCAAGCTGAGCTTCGACATAAGCCATATTTACTTGTATATACTGGCAATAAACAAATAGAAAATAAAACATTTATAATAGTATCCCAAAACTCAAACACTTAGAAATAAATCTAATTGAAGATGTACAGGACTAACAATTACAAAATTTTATTGAGAAAAAATAAAGAAATGCTAAATGAGTGGACTTGTGATGGATTGGATCACTCAGTATTACAAAGATATAAGTTTTTCTTCAGAGTATTACATACTTCCATGCAATCTCAACCAAAATCCAAGATATAGGCTTATTTTTCCCCCCAGCAATGTACAAATCAATACAAATCAATTCTAAAATTCATATGGAAATGCAAAGGCCAAGAAAAGCCAAGCTTTTCTTGAAGAACAAATATGAGGGGCTCACACTATAGCAGGAACTATTATTATAAAGCCATGGATAATCAGAACTGTGTGATACTAGTATAAGAACAGATCACTGTCCAATAGAACAGATCCGTACATATATGATCACATGATTTATGACAAAATGACCATGAGATTCAGCAGGGAAAAGGGTCTTTTCAGTAAATCATGCTGGGTCAGTTGGATATCCATACGGAAAAAAAGTGTTTATTGACTTCTACTTCACATTACACACAAGAATCAATTCCAGATGTGTCTTAGTCCTTTTGGGTTGCTATAACAAAAATACCATAAAAATTGGCCTCTGGTGAGGGTCTGCTTCCTCATTCATGAATAATATCTTGTTGCTATGACCCCCCTGGCAGAAAAGGGTCTCTCCTGAGTTTAATCTCATTCAGGAGGGCTTTGCCCTTATGAACTAATCATCTCTGCAATGTCCCACCTCTAATACCACTACCTTGGGGATTAAGATTTCAACATATGAATTCAGGGCAGAATACAGATATTCAGACCACAGCAATATTGGGTTGGAGAGACAAATTGAAAGATAAAGCAATACCCTTTTAGATGGAAACATTTTCATAACCTTAGACTAGGCAATACTTTTTAAAATAGAAAAAAAATTATGATTGAGTCACAGAGCAGAATATTATATAGCTGTGAGATTAATTGATGCCTACATTCAAAAATATAGATGAAATTCTCAAGCACAGAGTTGAGCAATAAGAGCCAGACAAGAAGAGTATATATTTCATGTGTATAATGTATCATCTATTTCTGCTTTATTGACTATGCCAAAGCCTTGGACTGTGTGGATCACAATAAACTGTGGAAAATTCTGAAAGAGATGGGAATACCAGACCACCTGATCTGCCTCTTGAGAAACCTATATGCAGGTCAGGAAGCAACAGTTAGAACTGGACATGGAACAACAGACTGGTTCCAAATAGGAAAAGGAGTATGTCAAAGCTGTATATTGTCACCCTGCTTATTTAAGTTATATGCAGAGTACATCATGAGAAACGCTGGGTTGGAAGAAGCACAAGCTGGAATCAAGATTGCCGGGAGAAATATCAATAACCTCAGATATGCAGATGACACCACCCTTATGGCAGAGAGTGAAGAGGAACTAAAAAGCCTCTTGAGGAAAGAGAAAGACGAGAGTGAAAAAGTTGACTTAAAGCTCAACATTCAGAAAACGAAGATCATGGCATCTGGTCCCATCACTTCATGGGAAATAGATGGGGAAACAGTGGCTAACTTTATTTTTGGGGACTCCAAAATCACTGCAGATGGTGATTGCAGCCATGAAATTAAAAGACGCTTACTCCTTGGAAGGAAAGTTATGACCAACCTAGACAGCATATTGAAAAGCAGAGACATTACTTTGCCAACAAAACTAGTCAAGGCTATGGTTTTTCCTGTGGTCATGTATGGATGTGAGAGTTGGACTGTGAAGAAAGCTGAGTGCCGAAGAATTGATGCTTTTGAACTGTGGTGTTGGAGAAGACTCTTAAGAGTCCCTTGGACAGCAAGGAGATCCAACCAGTCCATTCTAAAGGAGATCAGCCCTGGGTGTTCATTGGAAGGACTGATGCTAAAGCTGAAACTCCAATACTTTGGCCACCTCATGCGAAGAGTTGACTCATTGAAAAAGACCCTGATGCTGGGAGGGATTTGGGGTAGAAGGGGAAGGGGACGACAAAGGATGAGATGGCTGGATGGCATCACCGACTCAACGGACATGAGTTTGAGTGAACTCCGGGAGTTGGTGATGGACAGGGAGGCCTGGTGTGCTGCGATTCATGGGGTTGCAGAGTCGGACACAACTGAGCGACTGAACTGAACTGAATTTATCATAATAGGCAGAACAAATCCAGAAGTCAATGAGAGTGGTCGTCACCGGGTAGTTAGTGACTAGAAGGAAACATGGAACCTGGTGGGTGCTGGTAAATGTTCTGTTCTTTGATTTGGGGGACTTTGCCCCTGTTTTGTTAATTCTCTTCTCTCTGCGCTACATGATTCTTACCTCAAACTGTCTTTGTTGGAACTTTTTTTCTTCAAAATTGTTGGACAGACCTCAGTTTCTGCTTGTGTAGTTATTCAGTTTACTTTCAATATACACGATGTTTCATTATGTTTTATTGAGGTTCTGCAAAATGCCTGCTTCTCAGGATTGTTTCTGGAGACTGATTTTTTTTTTCTTCCAGGTAGTTCTGTAGTTTTCTGAGAACCCTTTCTGATAAGAGTTCTGTGTTCTCTGTCCCTCTGCCTCTCCCTCTGCACGATCGCCACTCTGCCTTCTTTACGATGTTCTGCTTTTGCTGCTCTGTTATTATTATACTGTTGAAGAAAGAGGAAGAGATCCTCTTGAATAGAAAGTGTAATTTTCTGATTGGGGCAGCATCATGATGCCGCTGTACTTCTTATGTAATTGAAGATTTCACTGATTAATGGCTTTAATAGCCTGTCCAGGATGACAGTGTTGTCCTGTCCAGCCAACCTGAATATGTGGTCTTGAGACATACCTCTCTTATGGCAAGAGGTTTGTCATGCTATAATCATTTGGTATCACTCAACATTAAACTCATCAAACTACTCTTCTCTATTATTTCACACTCAGCAAATTTGTTTGTGATTATAAACTTGGCTTCCCAAAGCTTTCTAACAGGCAGAGTTCTGATCCACTTGATGTTTGCTTTAAATTCGTAGATAGGTATTCTTTTGGCTTATGTTATAAGCCATTCTCCACAGGTCAAATTAACTCTGGGGCATTAAGAATATCAAGCTTGAATCTAACATCTTGGGGTATGTTGATCCTATCAAGTAGTCTATCTGGAGAAGCCACTATTCAGCTTTCCTCCTAGACACACCCTGTTGTTGTTCAGTCGTTAAGTTGTTTCCAACTCTGCAACCCCATGAACTCCAGCACACCAGGCTTCCCTGTGCTTTCCCATCTCCCTGAGTTTGCTCAAACTCATGTTCATTGAGTCAGATGCCATTCAAGCCAATTCATCCTCTGACAAGCAAACAAAGATATATGATATCCATCAGATCAATGTTATTCTGCTTATGAAAATAGTATTAAGGTCCTCAGTGCCTTCCCAGAAAAGGGGATTTAGGAAAGAGGAATTCAGATGTCCATAAATTCTAATAAATATCATTGAATAAGTGAAAAATTCCACTTTGAGATAAATGTGGACAGCTGCCACACTAGCTTGTTTTTCCATCATCTAGCTGTTTCTCCAAAGGAGGAAATGTCAGTGAGCAGACTCATCCTCCAGCAACTTGTTCAGATTTGCACATCACCTCTCCTACACAAACCTTCCTTGTTCTCCTACCGTGCATTTCTATCACAATGCAGGAGGCAAGCAGCAGCACATCAAAACTGCTCTCTGGAGAGAGTGATGATTATTTTTTTTTTAATTTTGTTTTTCCCTATAGTTCAGAACCCCTCTGGGGACTCTCCAGTGTGTCACTGACATTGCCAGTCATCTCTCCTAACTAAAGGTCTTCACCCAGGATGCTCTCCGTAACCTGCCAGCTTCAAGTCCCCCGGGGCTTTGGGCGGCCCAGGCATGCAGACTGGTGGCTCGTTCCCATCTGCAGCAGCTGAGAGTTCCGTGGAGAATAAGGCAGGGCTGAGCCAACAGCAGGTTCTCCAAAGGAGGACCAAATGAGGACCTGCTGTGCTCCGATACAGCCTGGCTCAGGGGAGCCACATAATTAGTACAAACATCACTGTGGTGGGATACCTCTCCAGCTCTGTTTATTTTGTACATAAACCTAGCTTCGGTTCCACTAGGTTCAACAAACATTTGTTAAACATCTGTGCTGTGTCAGATCACATCTAAGGCACAAGGGCAACAAGGATGAAGAACACACGAATAGGACACACTCTAATACCCTTTTACAGCTTTAGAGCTCCCAAAGCACTTTTCACATGTCTCATCTCCATCAACCTTGTGAAATCAAATAGAGTATACATGGGTACTACATTTCCATTTCACAATTGGGAGGGTTGAGAATCTGAAAGACTGGGTGAGTTCCCTAAGATCACACAGTTAATAAATGTTTTAAGTTCTGGGACCAGAACCCAGGGATTCGAGTCTTTATTCAATGCTCAATTTCACCATATTGCTCCCCCACCCCTTTTTACACGTGGTCATTTGGCATACAGTTAGAGGATGTTTCAGACTGTTTACATGTGCCAGGAAAGAGACACTACTTTTTTAGCTTTTAATTCTCCATTATGAATGCCGTGGATAAAATAAGCCAGAAGGATTCATATTGTTGTTGTTTAGTCACTAAATTGTGTTCGACTCTTGCGACCCCATGGACTGTAGCCCGCCTGGCTCTTCTGTCCATGGGATTTCCCAGGCAAGAATACTGGAGTGGGTTACCATTTCCTTCTCCAAGGATTCATACTATCATTGCTTAATTCTGAGAGATCATTTTCATCCCTGACCACTCAAATGATTTCTTCTAAATTATGTTTGTGTGTGCATCCAATTCAGTCTATTGAATCAGCTACTTAGTCAACCAAGAAATGACTGACTTAAAATTAGAAGAAATGAGTAAGACCTAAAATTCTGCTTGTACTGGAATTTTCAATGCCCAAAGTACATATTTTCTGTTGCAAATATTTTAGCTCTTGGTTATAACCAATTTGAAATTGAATTATATATTGTCTTATATCCTATAATTATTCTAATAACACTACACATTCCTAGAGGAGAGCAACCATATCATGGGTCTGGGAATGTGGCCAGAACTAACAATATTGCTGAATGGAATTTAAATTATGGCTGACCATTCTACTCCCTAACAGGAAGTATCAGAGCTAATGGTTGAGCATGAGATCAGAGTGGGACAAACTTGGGTGAGAGATCTGGTTTGAAGTAATCTTGGGCAAGTTATATAAACCAGCTAAGCTCTAAAGCCCTCCTTAGAAGATGGGGATGTTAATTGTCATCTTGTAGGATCTTTGTAAGAATTTGTAATGAGAATTTGTAACGAGAATTTGTAAGAGTTTGTAATGAGAATTTGTAAGAATTTGTAATGAGAAGCCTGGTAGACACTGAGAATAAATGTTTGGTCTTATTATCAAGCCCGCTTCCTTGGATCTTTCCAGAGGTCCTTCTGTCTTCCTCCACTTAAATGCAATTTTTTTTTTCCACTAAAAGGTCAGAGTTCCAGAGCCAATTATTACTCATGGAGCATCCACCACAGAGGGCCTTGTATTTGCTGAAAATAATTGAATAAGTATTTGCTGGTTATATAATAGAGTGTTTATTATATTCTCTCATTTTACTCTATTTTGTGTAAATGTTGACTAGCAAATAATGATTGCTTCCAATCAGATAGTTCCTTGAATAATCATATATCACCTTTACAAAGGTATGATAAATTAATTACTGCTACAGGAAATCATGTTTTTTAAAAGATATAAAATTGGATTCTGAACACTTCATGTAGTTCTCTAAACTGAGTTTGTTAAAAATTATCCATATTTTTCAGAGATAAAATTAGCCCCAATTTTGAGAAATATAATAGCATTTAAGAATTCAATTAGATGATCCCTTCAGGCTAATAATAAGCAAATGAAAACTAGAGCACCTACCATTTATGACCAAAATCATAAAAGGAATCATAATGCTAGATGCATGGCTTTAAGACTCAGTTTTATAAAGCAAGTTTTCATCTGCTTATTTCATTACTAAGGCTGAGAATTCAGAGTATTAAAAAAAAGAAAAAAAGGTCTGTTTATTTCTCTTGTTACATAATTATGACAAAGAGAAAATCATCCTTTTGCAACATTTTCAGGTTCCCCACAACAATGAATTTATTCTTTCAGCAGAAATAAAGTTACCGGTAAGATTATAAATGGGTTTCCCAGGTGGCACTAGTGGTAAAAAAAATGCCTGCCAATGCAGAAGAATTGCAAACGTGGGAATGGGGATGACTGGCCAATAAGAAATACGTAAGTGACTACATGTGGCTAATCCTAAGGTGACCTGTGAGCTACAGTAGCTCATATGCACTGCTAAAACTCTCAGAGTAACAGACAGCACCCAGCACTTAGCAGATGCCCAGGAAATACCTGCCAGATAAATGACAGCTGTGCTAAGAGGGGACAGCAATTACAGCACCTCAAATCAGGGGAAATCAGAGTCACTTCCTGCCTGAGAAGTTAGAAGAGTGTTTGCTCTCTGAAACTGAATTGTTAGTCGCTCAGTCGTGTCCAACGCTTTGCGACCCCATAGACTGCAGCCCGCCAGGCTCCTCTGTCTATGGGATTCCCCAGGCAAGAATACTGGAGTGGGTTGCCATTTCTTCCTCCGGTGGATCTTCCCAACCCAAGGATTGAACCTAGGTGTCCTGCATTACAGGCACATTCTTTACTGTCTGAGCCACCAGAGAAACTAGAGTTGCTGAATATTAAGTTGGAGTCACAAAGAAGAAATACTAATGCACATGACTTAATCATCAATAACTTGAAACAATGATAAGTTCTCACTGTAATTTTTCTTATCCCAAAAGCATTGCAGAGAAATAGAAAATGCAGATAAGAGCTGAAAAATTTAAAACCACTGTTATAAGTATATATTCTTTCAGATGATCTTCTATACATACAGATATTCATATACATGTGTATTTTCTTTTGTAAAAATTGGAAGAATACTTTTTGGTAATTTTTTGTTATGTCACAAGAGATATTTCTCTGTTACATTATTTTTAATGACAATATAGCACAATGCTGGATGGATGCACAATCACTTATTCACCCACATCCCTGTTGGACATTAAGGATGCATCTTTTTTTTTTTTCTTTGAGAAATGATGCTGCCCCTTTGTGATCGAATACTTAATAAATTAAAGTGATATCTTGACTATAGGCAACTTGCTCTCAGTTACTTTTCCTGAAACAGCAATAAGACTGACATCACTGGGGAAAAAGAGGAGTTTGTGTCTACCCACTGCAGTGATAACTGACCCAGAGGAAGGAACTAAACCCAGATGGGCTCTAACCGGTTAGTACCTCGGTTTTAATCATCTGTCTTCCTGGGTCCTGGGCAACAGCAGATCAGAAAATCAGATTCATGTTTTGAAGTTAAAAGGAACTTAAGAAATCATTAATTGTCATATCCTTAATTGATTCTTAGGTTTTATGGAGAGATGAAAGCATTTTCGCCCAGGACTAGAACTTAGATCTTCTCAACTCAGAACCCGCTGGTTTTCTGTAATCACACAGGGACTTGACACTTTTATAACTGAAGACTCTGAATAAGTAGAACTTTGGGTCTCAAGCTTGACAATAGCAGGAGCAGATGGCCCATGTTTAAGCTCAAGTGCCTGAAAACCATCTATGTACAACTTTCAAAGGGATGATCCCAACTGGTTCTACAACCTTTAGCTAGAACACCTCATCCAAACTTGAAAACAGTATGCTAAGTGAAAGAAGCCAGACACAAAGGCCACATCTTGTATGATTCCATTTATGCTAAATGTTCAGAATAGGCAAACCCATGGTGACAGAAAGTAAATTAGTGGTTGCCAAGGGCTGGCAGGAGGGAAATGGGAGTGACTGCTTACTGGGTCCAGGGCTTCCTTTCAGGAGTAATGGAATTATTCTAGAATTAGACAGTGTTAAACATACAACAGTATATTTTCGAATGGTTAAAATGATGAATTTTGCTTATGCAAATTTTATCTCAACTAAATTAAAAGCAACATCAACAACAACAAAAATTCTATCCAGTCCATGTCAGTGAAGACAGGAGACAGAAAGAACAGATGGGGGTAGAGGGTGGACTGGTGGTTCAGTGGTTGGGACTCTGTGCTTTCACTGCAAGGGGCATGGGTTTGATCCCTGGTTGGGGAAATAAGATCCTGGATGCTTTGCAACCTGTCCCCACTTCAGCTCCCACCCCCCAAAATAAAGGGAGGAGCAAATGGGTAAGTGATGATTGATTAAATAGTTGCTCCACTGTGGGCTCTCCCTGGGGAGGGCATGTGGGTACTTGCTGCATGTTCCATCCCCATTCCCTGCCCCATTTCTAGCTTAGGGAGATTCCAAAGAACCCAGCCACAAGGTAACCCATGCCACCTGGAGTTCAGAGCACAGGGGTTGGAGCTGGAATCTGCATACAGCCAGAAGCAGAGTACTGGGTTCAAGATCTGGTTCAATCACAAATCTTGGAGAATTTACAAAAACCAACTGGAGCAGGCCAAAAGGTTGTGGAGCAGAGTGCACTTGCAGAGCTGGTGGGCACTCTTTTGTGTTTTCTGTGACCTAAGCTCCAGTCACATTGCAAAATCCCTACCAAGAGGGCTGTCCCTAGAGTGTGCTTTCAGCAGAAAGCTTCCACCTGCAACAATCAGGCCCCTGCAGAGCAAGATACTCTTGTGAGTTGTCCCTGAAAACCACTCAAAAGTCCTCTCAGGTTAAAAAGAGGTAACTTTATTATTATTATTTTAATTTTTAGGCCACACCAGGCAGCATATGGGACCTTAGTTCCCTGACCAGCGATCAAACCCACACCCCCTGGATTGCAAGACAGAGTCTTAACCACGTTATCACCAGGGAAGTAAAAAAAGAGGCAACTTTAGGTTAGTGTCCCAACTATACCTGATCACAGGATGTGTGCTGAAATTAAATGAGATACAGAATGTGAAAGCCCCTCACAGCGTATAAAGTTCTATTACAGTGTTCATGATTAGTAAAAATGACTCCAAATTATCAAATTAGCCCTATAACAATTTTTTGTCTCCTAGCTCTAATTCCATAAGTCTTTGATTACAACCTGAGAAATTCCAGAAATCACAGGGCTAGAAGACCCCTGAGATTTCATTTACTCAAATCCCTGCCCCCAGGCAACCCGAGCCAAAGGACCACACAGGCTAGATTCAGAATCCCATCAAATGTCAACCCACTTTCTCCTATCCTAGAGTCATTACTGGTCAAAACACACACACACAAAAACAAAAAAACTGATAGATTGTGCCATGTAGAAAAGACCAGAGAAATATCTATCCGTCCTATTTTAAACTCCTGAGAAGGCAACTCAACCATCTGTCTTGGCAACCCATTCTAAGCTGGAACCACCCTGTCAAAAATGTCTCTTTTGGTTTAATCTAAATCCTTCAAATGGAGACTCAAGCTAATTTTGTCCCATTCCATTTTCAAATAATTTGGAACACAGTTGTTTACCATCTGAATTATAGGATTATACAATATCACAGGGGTTTGGTGAGCAGTAAATGAAATAAACATGTAAAACACAGAGGTCATATCTGACACATAGTAATAGCTCAGTACCTATTTGTTTATTACCATCATATATACTAGGATTCTTGTTTCAAGTGACATGAAACGCAACTCAAAATAATTGAGGAAGAATAAGAAAGGAAAAAGAAAAAGGGATGTGGGTAGAGAATGTAATTAGAAGGGAAATAAAATTGTGCAGTGGCCTTCAGGCACTACTGGATCCAGGACTCAAATAATGTTCACAGGGCTCCTCTTTCCCTCTCTTTACAAGCATTTGAAATATAGACAGCAGGAGGGCAATGAGTACATTCACGCTGCCTAAGAATCTGCCTAAGAAACTGCCTCATTCACCAGTTAATTTATCAAAAATTCCTTCAAAGACAAGTAAGTGGCAAGCACAGTTCTAGAAGCTAAGAACAGAGCAGTGTTCAAGATAAAACATTTCACCCTTGTGGAATATAACTTCTAGTGGAAAGGGTGGATCTGGTAGAAGAAGGGATTCCAGAAAGATAAAACATCAGCCACAAAGTAAGGTCCCACCTTACACCACCGTTAAGCTCAACTGTTGGCTTTCTCTCACCAAGTCAAGTAAACCAAAACTTTGCAAAACTCTCTTCCTCTTGGTAAATGTGCAGAATCCCCCAAATCAGGTCTTCAAATGGGTAAATAAATTTGCCTGGGGATTTTGAGCACATTTAGTTTATTTAGGCTGTGTAATCTTTGCACAAAGTTTCTAAGATGTGCCTGCAGCCCTAATAACATAACATTCTGCTTCCATTTTCAAAAGCTACTTTTCTTTTTAAACCATTTTTGTTTGAAATACAGGTCTTTCTCCCATCTTCATTTTTTTTCCTTTGAATAGGATGTTATTTGGTAAAATACTGCAAAAGCCTGGTCATCTATTAGTCGTTTAAAAAGTGTTCCTCTGGGTAATTTTAATCTATTTCTCTGTGCTAATCATTCTAACTGTAAAAATGAAGCCCTGTACACTGGTTTTTTTTTTTTTTTTTTGAGAACCCAAAGAAACGTGGCCTAAACTTTAAAAAATCTCAACCTCTGCCTTTCCCCTGGGAACTTGCAGTAAGAAATGTTTCCTGAAGCATTTCAAACTGTATTATGATAAACCTCAATTTTTCAGAAAACCAAAACTAATCTGAATCAAGCTGCTCTCACCTGAAAAACCTCAATTAACCAGTGCTATTTCAGATTTATTCCACAAACAGCCTAGCTAAATTAACGATGCACACAATTCTATCTACATTTGGCGCTGGCCTAACAGATCTGTGCCATCACATGAATCCATTCATTGACAATGTAGAGACCAACGCGCACTAAAGTCAAGGTGGCTCAAGTGTGTATGTAGCGGGGCCGAGGAGTTGGTCGTCTACGTCATCGCTTCTATTTTTCAAGTACTATTACAAGTTATGTGCCCTGCCCCCAACTGTTTTTCTCAATTTAGTGCGTTTCAATGTCCCTGTCCCTTCTGCTTTGATTAGTATCTCTTGTCAGGGCAGTAATTTAGTTCTTTAAATCCGGATATAATGTATAAATGGGTCATTTGGCTCAGTCAAATCCCATCATTAAAACTGATCTCCGAATTAAACAAAAATGGATTTTTAATCGAAAAGCTCATCAGCTCCACCCCCTGTCTTCTCACTTTGCCCGGCCTTGTCCACCCGGTCTCGCACCTTTCCTAGCTTGCTTCTTGGGAAAGGATGAAGAACCTCGGCAGACACCCCTTCCGGAATCAGTCTCTGTCCCGCGCGAACACATTTTGAAAAAAACAAAAAAACAAAAAAACCACGCCTGGCTTTGGGATTTTTTTGCTTTTAAGCGTAATACTCTTATCTTTGCCTTCCAGGCGGAAGGTCGGATCCAACCCTTCTTTCCTGCGCTTCTCCTTCGCGAATGGGGCACGAACCCTGATGCTTCCTCCCGAGTTAGGAAAGGGACCGAACTTCCCCAGGAGGTGCGCAGCGTCTTCGCGGCGCTTTCGCGGTTCCTTCCCCCAGTAGCAGATCCTGTTGCACTGGAGGGAACGTGCCCGATTTTTCTGTATACCCCCCGCCCCCCTTATGAGGGCGGAGACCGAAGCCGGCTTGGCTTCGGTGTTTGTTTTGCAAACCTGTAAAACCCACAGTACTTAGCGCTGTGCGAGCCCCCTGGGCCTTCGCCCAAAGAAAGGTAGCGATAAGAGGTCAAGGAGCTCAGCGGACTCGATGGGAGAAAGACGCGCCTCGCGCGGTCGCGACACGTGGGTCTTCAAGGCTGTGACCTCTAGCTCCCGGGCTGGGCGTGTCCCTTAACCTCCCGCGACCCCACCAGCCCGCGGGTCGGGGCTGGGCTCGCCGACGCGAATGGCAGCCGTGCGCGAGAGCGTCCTCACCCCTAGGTACGCGAGCCCGGCCTCCGGTGTGGGTCCCCCGCCCCGCCGCGCGGCCGCTCTCCCGGACCCAGAGGGGCAGGAAGAGGGCGGCAGCGGGGCCGCGCGGTGGGTGCGTGCAGGGTGCGCCGGCCGCCGCTCCGATTGGCTGCACCGTCGCCCCCTCCCGCGCCGCGCGCCCCCCGCCGCGCGCCCAGCCGGCTCCCGCCCGTATCCCGGGAGCAGGTTCACGCTGGAAGGAGGACGCGCAGGGGCGGGACTGGTCTCCCCGCCCCGCACGCGACCCTGAGCGCGCGGGGATAAAACCCGGCCGGTGGCGCCGGGGAGCCGGGGCCCTGTTGCCTCCCGTGAGCGGAGAGGCGGGGCCGGCTCCGATCCGCTTCCCGCGCCCCCGCCCCTCGGACCCAGGTCCAGGAGCCGGGCGCCCCACGCGACAACCGGATCGCCCAGGCGGTACCTTCAGCCGAGCAATGAAGAAAGCCCGGGAGAACCAACCGGAGCCGGTCGAGACGTTTCCTGCGGCCGGGGTTGCTGCTGCTGCTGCCGCCGAAACGGCGGCTTGAAACTCTCCAAAGTTGCGAGCCAGCGAGAGGCTGCCGCCCGCCGGGAGCAAAAGGGAAAGGAAGTCTTAAGATGCCGGAGTGACAGACAGAGACAGACGGACGCACAGACCTGCAGAAGACACCACGTCGGCGGCCTATCCCCGGAGCCCGTGAGGCGTTCCAGCTCTGTGAGTTGCTTTCTGGACGGGTGGCTTGTTAAGTATTTCCCTGTAATTGTTTATAAGACGCGTTTGTGTATTTTTGTGTCTCCTAGAGAGAGAAAAAAAAAAAAACCAACAACAACGCAGGATGCACCTTAAAAAACAATTAATTTCTGATATTGAGAAGGTTGTGCCAATAGAATGGAACTGTAAATGCCTGTAAGCAGGAGTGACCCAGGAAAAATTGGCATCTAACATAGACTCCCCAGTGTGAAAAAACCCTCCATTTCAAAAGTTATTGGAAAGAAAGCCAGATATTACTCTTAAGGGTTAACTAGTGCTAGTGAATCTTTGCTTTTTAAACCCCTCTTTAAATATTGATTTTTTACCAGGTTCACTGGTGGGAGACTGAGCTGGTGGAAAAGGCTCCTGGAAGAGACTCAGAGGCGACCATAATGTCTTTACGTTTACACGCACTGCCCACCCTGCCTGGAGTTGTCAGACCGGGCTGCAAGGAACTGCTGTGTTTGCTGGTTATTACGGTGACTGTGAGCCGTGGCGCCTCCGGGGTGTGCCCCACCGCTTGCATCTGTGCCACTGACATCGTCAGCTGCACCAACAAAAATCTGTCCAGGGTGCCTGGGAACCTTTTCAGGCTGATCAAGAGACTGGATCTGAGTTACAACAGAATTGGGCTTCTGGATTCTGAGTGGATTCCAGTATCCTTGGTAAAGCTGAACACCCTCATTATTCGGCACAACAACATCACAAGCATTTCCACGGACAGTTTTTCCACCACTCCAAATCTAAAGTGTCTTGACTTGTCATCCAATAAGCTGAAGACCGTGAAAAGTGCAGTGTTCCAAGAGCTGAAGGTTCTGGAAGTGCTCCTGCTTTACAACAATCACATTTCCTATCTGGATCCTTCAGCGTTTGGAGGGCTCTCCCAACTGCAAAAACTATACTTAAGTGGAAACTTTCTCACGCAGTTTCCCATGGATTTGTATGTTGGAAGGTTCAAGCTGGCAGAATTGATGTTTCTAGATGTTTCTTATAACCGGATCTCCTCTCTGCCAATGCATCATATAAATTTAGTGCCGGGAAAGCAACTGAGAGGTATCTTTCTTCATGGAAACCCCTTTGTCTGTGACTGTTCTCTCTACTCCTTGCTGATCTTTTGGTACCGTAGGCACTTCAGCTCAGTGATGGATTTTAAGAATGATTATACCTGTCGCCTATGGTCTGACACTAGGCACTTCCATCAGGTGCTTCTGCTCCAGGATAGCTTCCTGAACTGCTCTGACAGTATCATCAATAGTTCCTTCCGTGCCCTTGGCTTTATTCACGAGGCTCAGGTTGGGGAAAGGCTGATGGTCCACTGTGATGGCAAGACTGGTAGGGCAAATACCGATTTCATGTGGGTCGGTCCAGATAACAGAGTGCTGGAGCCCGATAAAGAGATGGAAAACTTTCATGTGTTTCCCAATGGAAGCCTGGTTATAGAAAGTCCTCGTTTTGAGGATGCTGGAGTGTATTCCTGTGTTGCAATGAATCGGCAACGTCTGTTAAATGAAACTGTGGATGTTACAATAAACGTGAGCAATTTCACCATTAACAAATCCCATGCGCACGAGGCATTTAACACAGCTTTTACCACTCTTGCAGCCTGCGTGGCCAGCATTGTTTTGGTACTTCTGTACCTCTATCTGACACCGTGTCCCTGCAAGTGTAAACCCAAGAGACGAAAAAATATGCTAAACCAAAGCAATGTTCATGCATCTATTCTCACTCCCGGCCCTGATAGTGATGCCCCCACTGATGAACGGAAGGCAGGGGCCGGAAAAAGAGTAGTGTTTTTGGAACCCCTGAAGGATACTGCAGCAGGGCAGAATGGGAAAGTCAGACTCTTTCCCAGTGAAACGGTCATAGCTGAGGGCATCTTAAAGTCCACAAGGGTGAAATCTGACTCAGATTCAGTCAATTCAGTATTTTCAGACACACCCTTTGTGGCGTCCACTTAGTTTTGTGCCTGCATTTGTACAATGTAGTGATTGAATCTCTTTATATTCAACTTTGTGTGTGGTCTGCAGAAATAAACAGCAGGGCAGAAATGGGGTTGTTCTGTGTTTCAGAAATAAAACCAAAGGATCTCTTTCACTGGTTTATAGGAAATGTTGTAGAGCACTTAGGTTCATGCCAGAGAAAGATGGAGTTGTATTTCAGAATTTAAGTTCTAGATAATACCTTCATCTTTAGCACCACTGATAATTTCAAAGCTGGCCTGGAGGCGACGTGACTGACATTGTCCTTTCACTCAGGATTCTTGAAAGAAAAGCTAAATTTCAGATATTAGAGATTTTACTAACTTATTGGGACCAAAGTTGAGTTATGTTAAAGAAAAGTGTTCATTTTTAAAAGATGCAGAAGGAAGAACCAAGCAGCAGTTGTTTATAAAGCACAAAGTAAAGTTAGATTTGGGGATACTTCAGTTCATGTTATCATTGCAGACCAGAGTAAATAGACAGTCCTGATCAAATTTGCTGAGTAGTGCCACATTGCCTATGGTGTTAGATAAATAGTATAGTAAAGGTACATTTGTTTGACTATCTTCTTTCCATTCTGTACATCTCCTATTCTTGTACAAAAGATCTTATTGAAAGTTTAAAGCCATCGTTATTTGTTGCCATAAATATGTAAGTGTCAATGCCAAAATGTCTGAATAACTTCTTCAGCCTTTGTTCTAGGAGACTAATGTTTGTCTATATGCTTGTGTGTGTATAAGTCTTAAATTATATGAACTGTTAAAGAGATGCCACTATATTGTACTTTGGACATTTGAATTAATGTAAATACATGTGTTTTGCAACTTGGATGTTCTGTTTTATTTGACTATTTAAAAATATAAATCTAAGATGTTTTACGTGATCTGATTGTGCTGCTTTGTGTTAAATACCATCTATTGCAAATTTCTCTCCAAATTTCTTACAGATTTTTTTTTTTTAAGAGGGAAAAAGACTATGGAGTGTCCTACCCAGTGAATACCTTCAATATCCCATTTTACCTGATACCATTATGCACTTCAGCCAGGTTTGAAAGTCACTTAAGCTCTGAATTTGGAACATGTAGGAGCCTCCTTATTCCCATCTCTACTGTGAGATAATCAATTACCCACTTTGAACCCAGGTTTTCTCAACTATGAAAAGGAAATTTCAGAGGTTCCTTCCCACCCTGGAAGTGATGACTCCCCGGTGGCCTTAGCTCCATCACAGACTTGCACTGGCTTTCTGAAAATATACCGCGTACTGATAGACGACAGGAGTGGGATTACGACAGACAGCACTGCCTAGGTCTGAAGGACCACGGATTATCAAATCCAGCTGCTTCACTTTCTCAGGGATAGATGAAACCCAAAGAGGGCTGTGGGTTGTCTAAGGCCACACAGTGAATTAGTGACAGGGATTCAAGGAGAGCCCAGTTTCCAGATTCTTCCTGGTGAAGATAAGAGAGTTAAAAAGTGGCTATTTTTAATGATAAGGCTGGTGAAGGAGCCAAAGAATGAGGCAAAACAGTGGTCAGAAAATGATAAAGGGGAATGAATCAAGGATGTGTTGTCGCCGGGGCTGAGAGAGGAGATAATTAAAAGATGGAGGTAGGCCACCGTAACAAGCATTTGGAGAACTGGAGAATGAGATGAGGAGGAAAGACTGACTTTGGTAGTGGTGGTTTTGGGGGAGCAATGGATCCTTGGTGACAGCTTGATAAGTGCCAAGCCAGGCATAGTGGCAGATACTGTTCAGCTGTGGGTTAAGGAGTTGGGTGAGTGATCAGGATGTGTGCATAGGAAATAGCATAGGATGTTACCTATTGCTCAGTTGACTTGACAATTCCTTATTGCCTAGTTGGTGTTAAAAACTTACTGCCTCTACCTTTTAAACATAGACGTCACCTGTTAGATAAGATCTTTCAGTCCCAAGGATATTACAGGAAAATATTTTATTCCAATTCCTGCCATTTAAGCAATTAGGAAGAATTGTGTGACCTGTGTGATCTTTAAAATTGTTACTCTTTTTTCATTCATATTTGGATGAAGAGATGCTGTGGTTCATTCAGGGTCATACAGAGAGTCAGGACACAGAGGGAAATTCCTGAACCACTGACGCTTCAGCAAGGGGAAGGGCTGCCTCCAGGGGCCATGATCACCAGGGTGCTGAGTGTGAAAGAACATGGCCAGCAGTGAGGTTGCAGAAGATCTCTGAATTCAGCCTTTTCTGGGCCAGATCTCTAGGGTCTTTCAACTCTCAAACCCTTGATCCTAGGAAATGCATGCTGCCTTTGGCAAGGGACCATGGACAGTACTGGCATTGGGGAGTTTGGAGAGCCTGATTTTTGCTGATCCTGATCCTGATGCTTGGTTAAAGGATGAGCTGAGTTGAGATAAAAACTAACATATTTACAGCTCAAAAAAACATGCATATATACATATACATATACATATGTATATATATGGATGTATGTATAACTGAATCACTTTGCTGTCATCTGAAACTAACACAACATTGTAAATGAGCTATATTTCAATAAAAAATAATGCAAAAACAAATCCTGAATGCTGCAAAGCAAAGCTTTGTTTTGGACAGGAATAGGAAGACATGGTGATGTAAAAGCATAGAACTGAATGTTATGCTGTGGAATTTTAAGTTCTTACGTGTATCTTCTTTTTTGAGGGGGTGGAGAGGGTAGAAGCCTAGGGGCTTCCCAGGTGGCACTAGTGGTAAAGAACCTGCCTGCCAATGCAGGAGACGTGAGACTCGGATTTGATCCCTGGGTCAGGAAGATCCCCTGGAGGCAGGCATGGCAATCCACTCTAGTATTCTTGCCTGGAGAATCCCGTGGACAGAGAAGCCTGGTGGGCTATAGGTTATAGGGTTGCAAAGAGTCAGACACAACTGATAAGACATAGCATGCGTGTAGAAGCCTGATCACATGTATTTTAAATGTAGGAACAGAAGTGATTTGTACATTATAAATTTGTTTCACTCAAAACTTTTATATAATTTTCCTTCCAAGTAATAATTTGGATTTATGTACCTGGCTTATTCTTTTAAGGTACTTAGTATTTTTTAGTATTTTTTAGTATCAGTTATGAGAGAAGTGGGTACTCTGGAAAAATCAAACAAAGATCACATATGTGAAATTTTCCTGGGCTTACAATATTTTTTCACTATAAGATACTAAGCTGATGATAGCACCCTCTATTAATCATGAGTTACATTTTAAAATATACTTTCAAAACCTATTATCTGAACTAATGCCCTAAAACATTAATTTATAGTCAATTTCCTCATGAATCCTCACTGTTTGGCCTAGAGAGATTTAAATATATTTATTTTTAGCTTTAGTTACTTGAATTATTTGCCTGGAAAACATGTTTGTTTGTTTGTTTGTTTTCATTTCTCTAAGTAAACCTTTTTCTAAAACGTTAATCAGAAGGGACGTAGGTGAAACTTACAGGGGTGGAAACACAAGAGGGACAAGAAGATATGCTGTCAGTCCAGACTCTAAAAAGACATCTGATTTGGATCATCCTGCTAAGCGCTGTTAAAGCAGGACACAGCCTAAACACCCTCTAATATTGCTGGCTTTTCCTTGGCCATGACCGCTGCTTGCTGATTGTCACCTTTTAGTTTCATCTGCTTTACCGAGCAGTGCTATGCTATGCTAAATCACTTCAGTTGTGTCCGACTCTGTGCGATCCCATAGACGGCAGCCCACCAGGCTCCCCCGTCCCTGGGATTCTCCAGGCAAGAACATTGGAGTGGGTTGCCATTCCCTTCTCCAATGCATGAAAGTGAAAAGTGAAAGTGAAGTTGCTCAGTCGTGTCTGACCCTCAGTGACCCCATGGACTGCAGCCTACCAGGGTCCTCCATCCATGGGATTTTCCAAGCAAGAGTACTGAGCAGTAAGTAGGTCTAAATCAGAGCATCTCCATGGGATCACAGGGGAAAGTTAGATAAACAGGGGTTTCTAGTAGCTACCCTCTATACACTCCCCAACCAAAAGTTCTGGTTCAGGCCCTGGGTTAAGGCCTGCATGTGATTTTTTTTTTCCCTAAATAATTATGCTGTTGCTTATTTTGTTGAAACATACCTCGCCCCCCCCCCCCGCCCCACGCCCCGCCACCCGCCAACCCCACAAATGAGGCTGCAGCAAATTTTGTGTTTGGAGCTATGTCAAAATACATTATTATTACTTGCTAATAGATTTATTAATAAAAGGAAGAATTCATGCACACAAACTCTAATATGTTGGGAAAATGAAAGAGTTTGATTCTCTATTACTAAATAAACTCTAGAGTAAATTGTTGGCTATAATTTATAATTTATGATTTTCTAAATTATGAAACACAGAGTAATTACTTTGAGATCAGTAGATCTCTGATTCTTTCATTTTTTAAAACTATTTTTGGCTTGAAAGCAGCGACGACAGATCCGGTTCATGACAATGAGCTTTGGGGCTTTCAAATTTGATTAGATCATAGTAACATGAAGGCATATCCCAAGGATATCTGCGTGCAGATTTCAGCTACAGAGAACAAACTTTTTTCTTTTCTCAGTATATTAGAATACTATTTTTAAAAGAGAGTATTGAAATTCTTTTCATTGTTCTCTATACCTCTTTGCCCAAGAACCAGCCCCCAAAACCATATATTTTTCTAATTTTTTATAATATGAAAGTTAGTGTGGAAAGATGATGGTAGTTTGCCCTTGCAAGTATTATTGGGTGGTAATATATAAAATGTAGAATCTAAAACTTATGATAACCTCTTGACTGATTCAGAGGACTGCTTATGGGACCATTATTATTTGTGAATTGATTGCAGAAGGGGTATCCTCTTATAGTGAGGTCAGAGTAAACAGTATGGAAACACAGACCCTTTTATAAATTGTAAAAGGTGATATATCAATATATGTATATATTAAATATTAAGTGCCTGCAAAGTGCCAGACATGCTGTGAGAGATGGTGCTTATTCCTCATCACAGAATCTCTGAAATGGAAAATATTACCACACCCTTCATTTCAGATAGGAAAAAGAGGCTTAAAAGGGATAAATAATTTTCCCAGGTGACTCAGTTAATAAGTCATTTTCATCATGAGAATCATTTTAAAAATATCTGCACAGAACTCTTAGAGATGTTTTACCAACAGAATAACTGCATGAAGCACGGGTCCTGAGTAAACTTTTATAAAAGTAATTAGTGCTCACAGCAAATCTGGGAGAAGAAAGGAGGGTCGGGGGATCAGAAGTCATTCAAACATCATAAAGGTAGAAATTATTATTGTTTTTTCCCTTAAAACACAAGTAGCAAAATTAGAAGTCCATCTGAAAGGATTTGACCTCAGATGAAACTTCCCCATTCTGCAGGTCTTTTCATTCTGGTTGCTCTTCATACATGAAATTGCTTAATATGCAAAGCAGATATCTGCTTTATCATTATAACTGACACATTCAAGATTTTTAAATGAGTAAGTGCTTAAAATCTTTTTAATATTAAAAATGGTCCAACTTACAGGATAAATATTTCTGATATAAATGTTTCTGATAATTTATTTTAAATGTCTGGAAGAATGGTGGAGGCAACTCAAACCCAGTGGGGATATTTTCAATGAATTTTCATATTAGATTTCTAAAAATTATTTAAAAATTACTGTGTAAGGTAGCTTCACCAGGTTACCTGATTAAATTTCTCTTTGGGGTGATATGTCAGCAGAGAATCAAATATCAAGAGAATTTTGCAGTGTCTATAGGTGTTGGAGGACAGAGGAAACGAAAAATAGCCACCAAACTGAGAAAGTATCTTGAGACAGAAAAATGAGGCAGGCTGCTCTATATAATCAATGGGTTGGTTTTTTTATAGGGTAACTTACTCACAGGGTAGGATCGGAGTCCAGCAGGCAACTATGCAGAATCGGAGCCACACTCTGCACCTCCAAGGGGCTACTGAGGCAATTTTGTTGTTAACCCAGGTTATGGAGTAGGTGCTTGGATAGAGGACATGCATTCCTCAGTCAAGATTCACAAATGGGTCACTAGTCTTGTGGGCGCCAGCAATACATCAGTGAAAGTTTCCATCATTGTTTGGGGACTAACAGAGCATAGAGGCCACCTGATCCTAATGATTTTTAAACAATACCTTTTAACTACAAAGTTCTTGACAACAGGGAAGTGATTTACTGTACGACACAGTCCTGAGTAGGGTCAGCAGAAGGACAGGAGAAACTGTAAGGGCCCCAAGATGGCGTCAGTTATGCTAACAGCCATACTCTAGGATTTTGGTGTCATGAAGTCAAGTGTCAAAAGATCAAGGGTCAACCCTTGATGATGAATGGCCAGTGGTAACCAAGAGAAGATTATTAAGTATTTCTAGGTAGTGTGAAGGCCATGAAAGAAAGTGAAGTTGCTCAGTCGTGTCCGACTCTTTGCGACCCCATGGACTGTAGCTTAACAGGCTCGTCCGCCCATGGGATTTTCCAGGCAAGAGTGCTGGAATGGATTGCCATTTCCTTCTCCAGGGGATCTTCCCCGACCCAGGAATTGAACCCAGGTCTCCTGCATTGCAGGCAGATGCTGTACCATCTGAGCCACCAGGGAAGCATATGTGCTATATAATAACTACCCTCTCCCCTTAAGGAAGATTATAATACAGCTGAGAGATGAAACGCAAAAACCTGAAACAATTCAAGAGTAAGAGTTGATTTGTCTACTAGTGACCAAGCTGGCAAATAGGAGATGAGAAATGGATGATAATTAGCAGACCTTGCTTTACCCAAATGGGCTAATGTGACATAGGCTTGAACACTAGATAGCCATCCCATAGATGCTCTGAATGTTATCATAACTGGGATCCTTACCCCCAGAAAGGTTATACCTTAAGGAGGTGGTTCAGTTAACAGTGTTCTAAAGTTTATGTCATAGACTCTATTTAAAATATGACTATTCATCTATTATCATTTGTGATCAAATCTAGAGGAGAAAGAGACTTTAATACTTAACATCAGTCCTCTACACTCACAGCTCCAAACTTCACCTCCATTACAGTTAGGATGAAGACTTCTGAAATGTCCTAGCTGTGTTGAGAAATGAGAACAGTAACAATAATAAGGGTTTGTATATTTTGTCTTATACCTATGAGAAAGTTATTATTTTTACATGCATTTTACAGTGGGAAAACTGAGGTACAGTGGGAGAACTGAGGCTTAAAAATGATTTTTCTAAAGAACATTGGCTCATTGAAAAAGCAAGAGAGTTCCAGAAAAACATCTACTGCTTTATTGACTAGGCCAAAGCCTATGACTGTGTGGATCACAATAAACTGTGGAAAATTCTGAAAGAGATGGGAATACCAGACCACCAGACATGCTACCTGAGAAATCTGTACTCAAGTCAAGAAGCAACAGTTAGAACCAGACATGGAACAACAGACTGGTTGCAAATTGGAAAAGAAGTACATCAAGGCTGTATATTGTCACCCTGCTTATTTAACTTATATGCAGAGTACATCATGAGAAATGCTGGGCTGGAAGAAGCACAAGCTGGAATCAAGACTGCCAGGCAAAATATCAATAACCTCAGATATGCAGATGACACCACCCTTATGGCAGAAAGTGAGGAAGAACTAAAAAGCCCCTTGATGAAAGTGAAAGAGGAGAGTGAAAAGTTGACTTAAAGCTCAACATTCAGAAAACTAAGATCATGGCATCTGGTCCCATCACTTCATAGCAAATAGATGGGAAACAGTGGAAACAGTGGCTGACTTTATTTTTCTGGGCTCCAAAATCACTGCAGATGGTGATTGCAGCCATGAAATTAAAAGATGCTTACTCCTTGGAAGGAAAGTTATGACCAACCTAGACAGCATATTCAAAAGCAGAGACATTACTTTGCCAACAAAGGTCCATCTGGTCAAGGCTATGGCTTTTCTAGTAGTCATGTACGGATGTGAGAGTTGGACTGTAAAGAAAGCTGAACACTGAAGAATTGATGTTTTTGAACTGTGATGTTGGAGAAGACTCTTGAGAGTCCCTTGGACTGCAAGGAGATCCAACCTGTTTATCCTAAAGGAAATCAGTCCTGAATATTCACTGGAAGGACTGATGTTGAAGCTGAAACTCCAATTCTTTGGCCACCTGATGTGAAGAACTGACTCACTGGAAAAGACCCTGATGCTGAGAAAGATTGAAGGCGGAAGGAGAAAGGGGATGACAGAGGATGAGATGGTTGGATGGCATCACCGACTTGATGGACATGAGTTTGGGTAAGCTTCAGGAGTTGGTGATGGACAGGGAGGCCTGGCGTGCTGCAGTCCATGGGGTCGCAAAGAGCTGGACATGACTGAGTGACTGAATTGAACTGAAAGAACATTTATTAAGAGTCAGGTTCATTATTTGAATCCAGTTGTCTGGATCCATCCAGAACCCAGCCTCATAATGTCTGCACTATAATATGCTACACTGTATGCTTTCCAGCTCTGTAACAGGGCTTTACTCATCATGCCCCCTTTGTCCTCCTGCTTATCTGGCCTCAGGTGACCTCCAGTGGTCTGGCTCTGCTTTCAAGACTCTGAACTCTGCCCCGCTCCCTGGCACACACTGTTTTAACCCTTAACCAGTGCTGGGCTTTCATTGTTCTGCCTCTATCCAACTTCCTCATCTTCCTGACCGGATCCTCCCTCAGCTGCTCGAGGAGATGTTGTCTAGCTCTTTATTCAGCCTCTAGCCTGTAGTAGGTGTTGGCATGTCCTAGTTGTTCAATTATATTCATTCATTCAACACACAGTATTGAATACCAAATATGTGCGAGTCCCTGAGCTTGACTCAGAGATCAACAACCGTCCAGCTGTTCCCAGTGTTCGAAAAGAGGCAGAAACACGGTTTTAATGAGGCAGTTGTCCTGCCAGAGCAGTGTGTCCAAAGACAGGGAGGTCAGGGAAGTCTCCTGAAAGAAAGGCTACCCCAGCAGAAGTTTCAAGGAAGTCTATGATTAGAGAGGTCTGGTTAGCTTTCCACAGCTGGACATATAGACAGGGTGGACAGAAGGACACCGAAAGTCCCCTGGGGCCCTGAACGTTCAATCAGCAGCTGAAGCAAACAGCACTGGTGTGCTAGGAACTACCTGGCTGTATGCTCTTCAGTATCTTGATCACTTGGTCCTCTGGGTGCGGCCCAGGGTGAACCGTTCTCATTTCAAATTCCACCCTCGCTGAACGTGTAGCTGCAGCATAGTCCTATTTCATAGTTCTTCAAGAAGGATACATAGTAAATTGGCTCATGTAAAGGCTTAGAGTGTATTTTACTGGGCTAAAAAGAGTTAGAAATATTAGCTTCTCTTGAGTAACAGTGTGGGCGTAGTATGGTAATGGTGAAATAATGCTACTTAATTCAGTTATCACTCTATAGACCAAGGAATATCTCAGAGCTAATGTTTATCCAAGCCTCACTGTAATTAAATTCACATTGCTAGCCTAGATATTGATTTGACTAAGCTGGTTTAATAAGACTAAATGATTTGGGTGGGAAGAGAGAGAAAGATGTGATTTTCAAGGGAAAAGAAAAAGAGAGACACAATAAACTGACCTGCAGAATTGAATTACAACAATTCGGGCTGCTTACTGGGCATTTGTGTGCATTTTTGCCTCAACTCTGCCGGTTAAATACTTCTCCAAAGCTTTCATGCTTGAATGAATCCGTCTAGAAGTCTACACTTCAAGAACTATGCACAGGATTTTCTTTTCTTTTTTCCAGTTGTATTAGTTTTTCCAAAGGAAAGGATCTTGCCCGAGGTATAAACATAATGAAAGGTCTGTGATGTGAACGTCTAAAAGAAGTTGTTTACTTTTTATTTGTTCTCAAATTTTTAATATTCATACTTAATTACAACCTTAGGGAAGCCTTGAGCTCTCAATCTGATCTACTTCAAATCAGTGAATAAAGCAGCCATATCTCCCCTAAGCAGCCATTTATAATAACTTTGACTCTTTCCTAAAACCCAGAGGAAATGTCTTTCTTGATCCTGGGCCAAGTTTGTCAGGAACTATTTGTGTTAATAAATCCTATTCATGTAAGGATTCAATGGAAAAAATCATATCATTAATCATAATATATAATTTGAATAAGGAACTAAAAAAAAACCTTAATTAGCTATTTGTGTAAAGTGATTTGAATGACGAATGTGTTACTGCATTTTTTTTCTTGTTTAATTGGTCAGTGTTAAACATCTTAGGCATTTGGCAGAGTTTTGGAAAATGAAATTATATGCAGCCCCGTACAGGAACTGGGGTGTCCCTAAGGAAGTTGGTTTAGGTATTGCTGTTTTCAGTTCAGTTCAGTTGCTCAGTTGTGTCCGACTCTTTGTGATCCCATGAACTGCAGCACGCCAGGCCTCCCTGTCCATCACCAACTCCCGGAGTTTACCCAAACTCATGTCCATTGAGTGGGTGATGCCATCTAACCATCTCATCCTCTGTCGTCCCCTTCTCCTTCTGCCCTCAATCTTTCCCAGCATCACAGTTTTTTCAAATGAGTCAGTTCTTCACATCAGGTGTCCAAAGTATTGGAGTTTCAGCTTCAACATCAGTCCTTCCAATGAACACCCAGGACTGATCTCCTTTAGGATAAACAGGTTGGATCTCCTTGCAGTCCAAGGGACTCTCAAGAGTCTTCTCCAACATCAGTTCAAAAACATCAATTCTTGGGTGCTCAGCTTTCTTCACAGTCCAACTCTCACATCCATACATGACTACTGGAAAAGCCATAGCCTTGACTAGATGGACCTTTGTTGGCAAAGTAATGTCTCTGCTTTTGAATATGCTGTCTAGGTTGGTCATAACTTTCCTTCCAAGGAGTAAGCATCTTTTAATTTCATGGCTGCAATCACCATCTGCAGTGATTTTGGAGCCCAGAAAAATAAAGTCAGCCACTGTTTCCACGGTTTCCCCATCTATTTCCCATGAAGTGATGGCATCAGATGCCATGATCTTAGTTTTCTGAATGTTGAGCTTTAAGCCAACTTTTTCACTCTCCTCTTTCACTTTCATCAAGAGGCTTTTTAGTTCTTCTTCACTTTCTGCCATAAGGGTGGTGTCATCTGCATATCTGAAGTTATTGATATTTTGCCTGGCAGTCTTGATTCCAGCTTGTGCTTCTTCCAGCCCAGCATTTCTCATGATGTACTCTGCATATAAGTTAAATAAGCAGGATGACGATATACAGCCTTGACGTACTCCTTTTCCTATTTGGAACCAGTCTGTTGTTCCATGTCCAGTTCTAACTGTTGCTTCCTGGCCTGCATACAGGTTTCTCAAGAGACAGGTCAGGTGGTCTGGTAGTCCCATCTCTTTCAGAATTTTCCACAGTTTATTGTGATCCACACAGTCAAAGGTTTTGGCATAGTCAATAAAGCAGAAATAGATGCTTTTCTGGAACTCTCTTGTTTTTTTGATGATCCAGTGGATGTTGGCAATTTGATCTCTGGTTTCTCTGCCTTTTCTAAAACCAGTTTGAACATCAGGAAGTTCACAGTTCATGTATTGCTGAAGCCTGGCTTGGAGAATTTTGAGCATTACTTTACTAGCATGTGAGATGAGTGCAATGGTGCAGTAGTCTGAGCATTCTTTGGCATTGCCTTTCTTTGGGATTGGAATGAAAACTGACCTTTTCCAGTCCTATGGCCACTGCTGAGTTTTCCAAATTTGCTGACATATTGAGTGTAGCACTTTCACAGCATCAGGATTTGAAATCGTTCAACTGGAATTCCATCACCTCCACTAGCTTTGTTCATAGTGATGCTTCCTAAGGCCCACTTGACTTCACATTCCAGGATTTCTGGCTCTGGGTGAGTGATCACACCATCGTGATTATCTGGGTCATGAAGATCTTTTTTGTACAGTTCTTCTGTGTATTCTTGCCACCTCTTCTTAATATCTTCTGCTTCTGTTAGTTCCATACAATTTCTGTTCTATATTGAGCCCATCTTTGCATGAAATGTTCCCTTGGTTATCTCTAATTTTCTTGAAGAGACCTCTAGTCTTTCCCATTCTATTGTTTTCCTCTGTTTCTTTGTACTGATAGCTGAGGAAGACTTTCTTATCTCTCCTTGCTATTCTTTGGAACTCTGCATTCAAATGGATACATCTTTCCTTTTCTCCTTTGCTTTTCTTTTCTGTTCTTTTCACAGCTATTTGTAAGGCCTCCTCAGACAGCCATTTTGCTTTTTTGCATTTCTTTTTCTTGGGAATGGTCTTGTTCCCTATCTTCTATACAATGCCACGAACCTCCGTCCATAGTTCATCAGGCACTCTGTCTATCAGATCTAGTCCCTTAAATCTATTTCTCACTTCCACTGTATAATCCTAAGGGATTTGATTTAGGTGACACTTGAATGGTCTAGTTTCCCAGAAACCCACCTGACAGTCAGGAGACTCAAGAAACTGGAGTTCAATCCTTTGGTCAGGAAGAGCCCCTGGAGTAGGAAATGGCAATCCTCTCCTGTATTGTTGCCTGGAAAACTCCATGGGCAGAGGAGCCTGGTGAGCTCCAGTCCATGGGGTCGAAAAGAGTCAGACATGCCTGACTAAGTATTGCCCGCCTATCTTGTTGAGGTAGCTGACTAACTCCCCTGCTATTTGTCACTGAGAGTAGTCTCTATTTCTGTTCAGTTTGCAGTACCACACCCTTGGGGAGAAAGGAGAGGCCAGTGTCAAACATCCCATACATCTCTTGAATTTAGGGCCGTTGCCAGGATTCCTGCCAGGCAACGAAACTTCTTGCCACAGAGTCCTAAAGATTTAGAGGAGATGGCGGCAGAGGCATTTATGGGAAGTTTTTCCTGGCTATGTTTTCATCGCCTCTATTTATTTTTGGAGAATGCTGAGAACATGTGTTTTTATCTGCTATCAGACCACGTTAAAGATAACTCTACTATGGAAACTTGCCCTCCAGCCCCACCCACTCTGTCTCTCTTAAAGGCATTCTTGACCCCTAGAAAGTGCCAGGTGTGGAGCACTTTGCTATCTATGGGCATTTCCATGCAATGTGTTCATATTTGACTTAGAAATGCTTTCAGGGTTGTTGCATAAATGTGGTTCTTCCCATGGTCTTTCTCATTTCAGTCAAAGGCAACCCCATCCTTCCAATTACTCAGCCCCCAAACTTGGTATCATGTTTGATTCCTCTTTGCTTTTTTTTATACCATAAATCAACATTCCCCAACCTTTGTGGCACCAGAGACTGGTTTTGTGGAAGACAAGTAAAGTGGCTCAGATAGTAAAGAATGCACCTGCAATGTAAGAGATCTGGGTTCGATCCCTGGGTCAGGAAGATTCCCCTGGAGGAGGAAATGGCAACCCATTTCAGTATTCTTGTCTGGGAAATCTCATGGAAAGAGGAGCCTGGCAGGCTACAGTCCATGGGTCACAAAGGGTTGAACACGACTGAGCAACAGACGCATGGGTGGGGGATGATATCAGGATGATTCGAACACACTACATTTATTGTGACTTTATTTCTATCATTATCATATTGCGATGATTTGGTAATGCCAGCGATGGGGAGCGACTGTAAATGCAGACGAGGCTTTGCTAGTTTACCTCCTGCTGTGGGGTCCCGGTTTCTAACCGGTTCTGGGAATTGGGGATCACTTCCCTATATCTATACCATCAGGGGGAAAACGCCCTTGGCTCCACCTTCAGCAACAGCTGGAGGAACCTGGCCTCTTCGCACCGCCCCCAGCCCATCCCTAGCCCAGCGCCCTCGCTGGGTCATCACTGTGCCCACCCCCTCTCCCCGCTCCCACCTGTCCTCCTGCCTTGTCTGTTCCTAAAACTGTGGGCACCTGTGACCCTTCGGAAGCATAAGCCAGCTCCTGTCCTTCCTCTGGACTCGGTGTGGCTCAAGCCCTGACTGCTGGAGGCACATGTGGGGCTTGAGCCACACGTGGGGACATCGAAAATGCTCTCAGGCCTGGGCTCCATCTATGGAGACTTGGATTCACTCGGTTTTAAAGTTCCGCAGGTGACTGCAAAGCCATGGCTGAATCCTCAGGAAGATCTACCAGCCCTTCCCCGCCCTCTGCCAGCTCTCTGGCCTCATTTCCACGGCCCTCTCCCACCCTCACTGTGCACCCTCTCTTTGGCCTCTCCGCTCACCAGGAATGCTCCCACTTGTGCCTGGAATTCTCTTCCCAAGTCCCGCCTGACTGGCTTTGCCTGCTTCAGATCTTCACTCAAATGTCAGCTAAGCGAGGCCTCTGACCAGTTTATTTAAAATCAGATCGCCTGGACTGCCCCAAGCCCACCCTCCCTCTCCCTCTTTCCTGTTTTATTTTCCTGCATTGCCTTCATCAGCAGCTGACATCCCTTGTATTTTGAATGTTACTATGGAGTTCCACTAGGGCAGGAATTTTTAGCAGGTTTTTTTTTTTTGCGTTGTGTTCCTGGTGCCAAGAATAGTAGAAATAAATATTTGCAAATAAATATTCAATGAATGAAACACATGCAGGAAGGAGCTGTAAAGCTGCCCACCAAGGTGAGGAAAGGCCAGGACAGGCAAACAGTGCTGACAACAATTGGCTTCCCTGAGGCACGTTTTCTACTTTGTCCCACAGTTTGCAACATTCTTTTTCACCCCCAAAAGAGCACAAGAAAGGCTTGGCCATATGACATCTAAGTCCCGTTTCACATATTTTCCTTTTATTTAAGGCATCCTTTTTGGTGTTTACAGAACAGTGTCCTGCTGGGCACAGGAGAAGCAGGAAGCAAGCCTGTCTCCTCTCAGCACCCGCTAACCGGGTGAGTGATGCCAATTAGTGGTATGTCAAGGGCCTGAAAAGAATCAGACTGGGCTTAAAAGGGATCAGGCAGTAAGCCTGACACAGATTTAATAAGCTGTCTCCTACCTTCGGAGCAGGGTTTTTTTTTTTAATTTTTTGAACCTACTTCTCTCAAGAGGCACCCCGACTACTTTAGTGGATACCCAGCAGAGACGCTGTGTTTACTCAGTGACTCCCGAATGCAGTCAAGGATGACCTCTGGGGGAGTCATGTGGTCCAACAGGCCAATTAACTCTTCTTGTCAATGTGTGGAAACTTCCCGCAACTTCCATGGCAACATATTTTCTGAATCGATTCCTGGTATGAGGAGAAAGTTACGTTATCACAGAGAACGCCAGGCAAAAGGAGAAGCCCGAAAGTGGTGGGGTGGGTACCATGAGGCTTGGTCACTCAGAAAACCCGCCTACTCCAGGTGATGGCCAACTGCGTGGTGGTGGGTGAGAGGTGCTTGGTGAACTGTGAAACACAGGATGACCTTGACGATCAAAGACGGTGGCTGGGCCGGTGGCTGCCCAGGGTAGGTTGCCCCAGCGCAGTGGGCCCTCCTCCGTCAGTGTTTTCCAGAATCTCTGCTCCTTCCTTCTCTACCTGGACTCTTCTTTCTGCTCCATTGAGAGTTTGTGTAATACCAAAACCAAGAGAGCAGAGGCCAGTGTACTGCTTTTGGGAGTTGGTTACTTCTCTTGCCATTTTATACTGTATATTGTTTAGGCACTTTTTCCAGGTTTGCATCATGTCATCAGCTTAATTTGTGACTATTAATACTACCATTGAGGAATAAGAAATGATGATGAAAAATGAATAGCTAACATTTGGTGAGCACTCGCCAAAGCACAGCCTCTTTTTAAAGTGTTTTCCAGGTAATCTTCCTAACGACTTCTGAGTTAGGGATTACTTTGAAAGCCCCTGGCCTGCACTCAGACTGAAGCACAGAAATTTAGAAACTTGCCGAAGGTCATCCAGCCAGTCAAGGGTAGAACCAGTGCTCATACACATTTCATTTAATCTAGGCAATGCCACACTGAAGTAAGCACTGTGAAGCCATCTTACCTAGAAGAAAATTGAAATAAATGAATTACTCACCCAAGGCCATATGGCTATTAACTAAGAAGTTAAGATGCGAACCTGTTTGTCTGGCTTCAAAGCCCTTGGCTGTACTTTAATTGGTTCCTTGGGTAAAGCCAACTCTTTTTGATTCATTATTAATATTCTGAATTTGGTATTACCATAAGTTTTGCAGCAAGCAGGCATCCAGATATCCCTAGATATTAGGTAAAGAGTCTATCATTCTTAGCTTCATTTTAAAAACAGCCAGTCATCCAAGTCTGAGTAGCAGCACCTTTGAGTTGAAAAGAATGATGACTCTAGGCACCCGAGACTGGTCTGTGCACTGGGCACAGTGCCGGGTTCTTGCTGATTGAGTGCAAAGAAGTGCGCCATCTCTGTGAGGCAGGCATCAAAAGACCCATTCTCAGATGGGAAAATTTGCCTGAGGCTATGTAACAGAGCTTGCACATAGCTGAGAGGGGATATGATTTTATATCCCTCGACCAAAGCACATGGTCCTCTCTCTACCTGTAGTTTGTGCAAAAGCCATGTGCTGCAGGGTACCCCAGGTATCTTAGCCACATCCTTATTTTTTCTTTATAACAAAAGAACTAAGAATGCTTGTCATTGCATTGGGGACTTTTTGAGTGTGAACCCTTTCTGGGCTTGTCTGAATCCTTCTGAACAGCCAGCAGGTTGTTCACTGGTCCCAGGTAGCCATCTCAGGAAAAATGCTACCATTGGCCACCAGGAAGCCTCTTGAAAATTGAAGATATTCATCATAAACCTAGCTTTTCTGCTGGGAAACAATTCTGAGAGCATATCCTACACAAACTAGGTCTAGGAACACCTAGATTCCTATGCCAAAAAGCAGATATGGAACCCATTTGGCCCATAGGCCCTTCTTTATGCTCATGGATAGATTAAGTTTATTTATTCATTGTTTTAAATGTTCATAATCAATTCTTTCCAGAAGGTGTTTATTGACAGCTGGATAAAAATCAACTGAATGTGTCCAATAAAAGTATTTCTGAAAATATAAGCAGCATCTTTTTCTTCCCATGTCCCTCCCTCCCTCCCTCCCTTTTTCTCACTCTTTTTTTTTCTTCTTTCTTTTTAAATTAAATCACTACATGTTTAATAATTACTTTGGTTCTAGTCTAGAAAAGCTTTAGTACTACTCTCCTAGACTAATATATTCTGCAGAATCTCATTTTTGGACTCTGCTAATTATGCCATTTATAGTCTGAAAACACATTGTGTTTTATCATTCAGCTCCATTTCTAATGTTAAATTCAACTCATTACTATCACTAGTCTTTCTTTTTATAATTTATTTTATTGAACTATAGTTGATATACAATGTTGTGTTAGTTTCTGCTGCACTGCAAAGTGATTCAGTTACACATACATGTGTATATATATATTTTCATATTGTTTTCCGTTATGGTTCACTACAGGATATTTAATATAATTTCTTCTGTTATACAGCATGACCTTGTTTATCCATTCCATATATAATAGTTTGCATCTGCGTCCATCCTAAAGGAGATCAGTCCTGGGTGTTCATTGGAAGGACTGATATTGAAGCTGAGACTCCAATACTTTGGCCACCTGATGCAAAGAGCTGACTCATTTGAAAAGACTTGATGCTGGGAAAGATTGTGGGCAGGAGGAGAAGGAGACGACAGAGGATGAGATGGTTGGATGGCATCACTGACTCAGTGGACATGAGTTTGGGTGAACTCCGGGAGTTGGTGATGGACAGGGAGGCCTGGCGTGCTGCAGTTCATGGGGTTGCAAAGAGTCGGACACGACTGAGCGACTGAACTGAACTGAACTGAACTGAACTCCAAATTCCCAATCCATCTTTTCCCCGCCCTCTCTCTCGGTAACCACAGGTCTGTTCTCTGTGTCTGTGAGTCTGTGTCTGTTTCATGGGTAAGTTTACTTATGTCATATTTTCGATTCCACATTTAAGTGGTATCGTACGGTATTTGTGTTTCTCTTTGTGCCTGACTTCACTTAGTATGATAACCTCTAGGTCCGTCTACGTTGCTGCAGATGGTTTTGTTTCCCTCTTTTCTATGGCTGACCACCTGTCTTTCTTTAATGGTGTGGAACCAGCAGAGATCTCCTTTCCTGTTTCCTAAAGCTGCTGCCTTGTCAGAGTGAGACGGAGATACTCACATTCAGCTCACTCAACCTCCTTCCCACTAACTTAAACATTCCTTTAGGTATCATGAAATATCCCACAATATTGTCACAATCCACAGTCAAAATCATGATAGCTAATATTTGATATATTCCTGAGAAACAATTATATGACTTAAACTTGGTTTACAAAATATGTAGATCATTAGCGCACTATACTCAGTTTTTTGTTTGTTTTCAGGAACAAGATGGATTTGTTGACTGACTCACATAACACAGTGGAAGTCCTTCAATCACTGTAAGTCTGAAACTTTAATCCAGGCATTCCCATTCTCAGTTCATTGCTTTAAAAGCCTTTCAGAATAATAACAGCATCTATGATAACTCAATCTTTCCCAGCCTCAAAGTAGTTTTAAAAATTAAAAATCATTGGCTTTAAAAATTGAAAATCACAGCCAGTCACAGATGATCTGTATCATTGAGGGGAAATGTTCCCTAATGCAAACTATTTATTTTTGTGACACAAAACGCATCCTTCCCTGAAGCATCTGATAACCAAGATTTTACATGATGGAACAACCTTTTAAACAGCATATTGGTTTCTCTGGAGACAAAATTTTTGTAACATATTCTTTTCTTTTTAAATAATGACATTTTCTCCCTAATTTTTCCTATTTTTATTGGTTAGATTCTTCTATAAGAATATGGTTATCTTATAATGGTACTGATATACATTTAAAAATTAAGCACTCAAACAAGCACTGGCTTCTGGGTAAAGATGAAAATAACCGATAGCTATCTTTTAAACAGTGTTTCCTAGGTCAGTCTATATCTCAGTCGTTTTCATAGCAGAACATTAAAATTAAATAATTCTCCAACGATTTATTTCGATCTGCTCCCTCAGGTTTCTTGATTTCTATTCTGGCAGAGAGTGAGGCGACATTGCTATGACCTTGAGGTTTCAGTCAGTCTTTTGAGATCAACCATATAGCTTGTCCACCTAACAATTATAATTAAAAACAATTCCTTTCACTTCCTGTTTAAATTTCCTAAACTGTGTTAATCTGAAGAAGGGGAATTAGAGGCAGAACCCAATTTTGTCTTGCATAAAGCACATTTAATGGTCCAACCCTTTAGAACTGCGCTCCAAATTCTCCTTAGATTGCCTCCAGGCATTTTTTCCAGTGTTTATGCCCACAATTCTCTCTCAACAATGCATTCCAATATGGCCTAGTCAGGGTCTTTAAAGAGGCACCCAGAGTATTCTCCCTGGTATTTTCCAGTGATTGATTTTTACTCAGTCCTAAAATGATTGAGTAAAAACCTCACTTCTATGAAGCCATCTTTGACTTCATTCATTCATATGTGAAAGTAACATTTTCTGAACCAGGTCTGATTTAAGCCCTCCTTTAAAGATTCCTTTGAAGCAGAGAAGGCATATTAATTTAATCTGCATCTAGAAAAGATCTTTATGATACTGATGCTGAGATGGATTGGGTGTGGAGAAGGCAAGAATGGAAGTAGGGGGACCAAGAGAGGAATTTACAGTGGACCAATAGCAAAAGCAGGATTTTTTTTTTTCCTTTCAAGCTTTAAACTTTTTCTTTCGCATTGGGGTATAGCCAATTAGGGGCTTCCTCAGTGGCTAAGTGGTAAAGAATCCGCCTGCAATGCAGGAGATGCTGGTTTGATCCCTGGGTCAGGAAGATTCCCCAGGAGGCGGGCACAACAACTCACTTCAGTATTCTTGCTTGAAGAAGCCCATGTACAGTGGAGCCTGGCGGGCTTCAGTCCATAGGGTCGGAAAGACTCACACATGACTGAAGCAACTGAGCATGCACACACAGCCGATTAGGGCTTCCCAAGTGTGCTAGTGGTAAAGAATCTGCCTTCCAATGCAGGAGATGTAAGAGACATAGGTTCGATCCCTGGGTTTGGAAGATCCCCTTGGAGGAGGTCATGGCAACCCACTCCAATATTCTTGCCTGGAGAAACCCATGGACAGGGGAGCCTGGTGGGCTACAGTCCATGGGGTTGCAAACAGTCTGACACGACTGAAGTGACTTAGCATGCACATGGCCAGCGAAAAATGCTGTGGTAGTTTCAGGCGAACAGTGAAGGGACTCAGCCATACGTATATATGTATCCATTTTCCCCCACAGGACAGGGCTTTTAAAAAAAAATTATTTTTTAATTAGTAAATAAAATTTGTAAGCATGTCTTGGTACATATACACGCAACTGAAGTGCAAACAAAAGCATCATAGAATAACACCCTTAGCATTATGCAGCCTCATGTTTTGTATTATTTACTATTTTATTCCACTTCTTTGTTTTAGAAAATCATCACAACTTTAATTTAGTTCACACAAAGTATACATTCTCATTCTCAGTCAGTTGTGGTTCCACTACATGTTGTCTTCACCCAGGACCTAAGATGATGAAGCTGACTCCATCTAGAACATTCCCATTTCTTGTGGTACATGAAGAAACATTTGGTGAGCACTCGCCAAAGCACAACCTCTTTTTTAAGCATTTTCCAGGTAATCCTCCTAACGACTTCTGAGTTAGGGATTACTTTGAAAGCCCCTGGCCTGCCCTCAGACTGAAGCACAGAAATTTAGAAACTTTTTAGGACTTCATTGATTGAAATTAGACAAATCATTTCTAGCTCACATAAGGGTAACAATAAAGATATGCACAAAGCATATTAGAATAACAAAGAAGAGTGGTCAGACTGAGTGTCCAGAAAAGCTTTCCTAAGGATGTAATACCCCATGACAATCCTTGGAGCATGGGTTTGAGAGGGAGCATAGGTTTGTGAGGTAAAGTGGAATGGGAGGAAGGGATTCCAGTTCAGTTGGAGGGAGTAGCATGGGTGAAAGCCAAGAGATTTGAGAGAATCTGATATTTCAGTACCAGGAGTTCGGTTTTGCCAGAATCATAGTAGAGGATGGTTAGAGAGGTGTGAACTCCACAAAGGGGACACTAGAAAGATAGGCAGAAGTCAGATCCTGAAGACCCCCAAGTCATTTCAACATTATTCTGAAAGATATAAGATCAACCTGTGGATTTCAGCAGCTTGAGTGATAGGAACAGACGTGTACTGAAGGGTAGCAGAATATGCCATCCCCAAAATGCCACTTTGCCATAAGGATTATTTTGTGCTAAAGGCAATTGAGAAGAAGCAGATACCAGAAAAACTCTCTACTTTCCTCCTATTTATCTAAAATAGAACATAAATTTTTAAGGTGTCCCCCTCCCCTTTACCAGGAAGGACAGAAGTTAGAATCACTAGAAACAACTCTAAACACTTATTAGCCCAGAGACAGTACCAGAAGAATCTATAGGACAAAATTTAACTAGTCCTTATCTTCTATTAGTTCTCCCATAGTTCTCAAAGTCCTTTTGCTTTGTCTGGTGACTTCACTAAAAATGTATAGTTCTTCTGTTAAGAAGTGATATAAGCCCAAATTCTAACCAACCCCTTGAGTTACTCATCACTGAGAATTCCCATGTATATGCATGATGTACATGTTGATACACTTCTGTTTGTTTTTCTCTTATTAATCTGCTTTTATTAGTCTAACTTATATATGAACCTAAGATAACAGAAGCAGGAGATATTAAGAAGAGGTGGCAAGAATACACAGAAGAGCTATACAAAAAAGATGTCACAACCCAGATAATCACCATGGTGTGATCACTCACCTAGAGCCAGACATCCTGGAATGTGAAGTCAACTGGGCCTTAGAAGGCATCACTACGAACAAAGCCAGTGGAGGCGATGGAATTCCAGTTGAGCTATTTCAAATCCTGAAAGATGATGCTGTGAAAGTGCTGCACTCAATATGTCAGCAAATTTGGAAAACTCAGCAGTGGCCACAGGAATGGAAAAGGTCAGTTTTCATTCCAATCCTAAAGAAAGGCAATGCCAAAGAATGCTCAAACTACCACACAATTGCACTCATCTCACGTGCTAGTAAAGTAATGCTCAAAATTCTCCAAGCCAGGCTTCAGCAATACGTGAACCATGAACTTCCTGATGTTCACACTGGTTTTAGAAAAGGCAGAGAAACCAGAGATCAAATTGCCAACATCCTCTGGATCATCAAAAAAGCAAGAAAGTTCCAGGAAAACATCTGTTTCTGCTTTATTGACTATGCCAAAACCTTTGACTATGTGGATCACATTAAACTGTGGAAAATTCTGAAAGAGATGGGAATACCAGACCACTTGACCTGCCTCTTGAGAAACCTGTATGCAAGGTCTGGAAGCAACAGTTAGAATTGGATATGGAACTACAGACTGGTTCCAAATAGGAAAAGGAGTACATCAAGGCTGTATATTGTTATCCTGCTTATTTAACTTCTATGCAGAGTACATCATGAGAAACACTGGGCTGGAAGAAGCACAAGCTGGAATCAAGATTGCTGGGAGAAATATCAATAACCTCAGATATGCAGATGACACCACCCTTATGGCAGAAAGTGAAGAGGAACTAAAAAGCCTCTTGATGAAAGTGAAAGAGGAAAGTGAAAAAGTTGGCTTAAAGCTCAACATTCAGAAAACGAAGATCATGGCATCTGGTGCCATCACTCCATGGGAAATAGATGGGGAAACAGTGGAAACAGTGGCCGACTTTAATTTTGGGGGCTCCAAAATCACTGCAGATGGTGATTGCAGCCATGAAATTAAAAGATGTTTACTCCTTGGAAGGAAAGTTATGACCAACCTAGATAGCATATTGAAAAGCAGAGACATTACTTTGCCAACAAAGGTCCGTCTAGTCAAGGCTATGGTTTTTCCAGTGGTCATGTATAGATGTGAAAGTTGGACTGTGAAGAAAGCTGAGCACCGAAGAATTGATGCTTTTGAACTGTGGTGTTGGAGGAGACTCTTGAGAGTCCCTTGGACAGCAAGGAGATCCAACCAATCCATTCTAAAGGAGATCCGTCCTGGATGTTCTTTGGAAGGACTGATGCTAAAGCTGAAACTCCAGTACTTTGGCCACCTCATGCGAAGAGTTGACTCATTGGAAAAGATTCTGATGCTGGGAGGGATTGAGAGCAGAAGGAGAAGGGGCCGACAGAGGATGAGATGGCTGGATGGCATCACCAACTCAATGGACGTGAGTCTGAGTGAACTCTGGGAGTTGGTGATGGACAGGGAGGCCTGGTGTGCTGCAATTCATGGGGTTGCAAAGAGTCGGACACGACTGAGCGACTGAAATGAACTGAACTGAAGATAGGTAAAGACAATTTTTCTTCCCCTGAATAATTTAGAAAGGGCTTTCTGACTGCAGTGAGGAAGGAGTAACTGATTAGTTAGGGTACTGTAAGAAAAACCCAAGGAAGAGATGATAAAGATTGAATTAAGATATGGTGATGGAGATGGAGAAGGGGCTATAATTGGGAGACTTTAAGATGCTAGGATTGACAAGATTGATGCCTGATTAAATGAAGGAAGATTGAAGAAAGCATCAGACTTATTTTCTGATTTATAGCATGGGTGCTACAGTAAAGGATGGTGCCAATCTCCAAAATGGAGGATATATTTGAGGGAGAAGATGAGTTTTGTTTTGGACATGTTGAATATAAGTAGCCCGTAGGCCATCACAGCAGAAATGTCTGGTGCAAAGATGAATGAAGATGCTTGGAGCTCAGAAGAAAGAACTGAGCCAGAGATTTAGATTTTGGTGATGAGTCCACATTTAGTTAGTAGTTCAAGCCGTGGGAGTGGAAAAACAAATCAGAGAATATCTAGCAAGAGAAGAGAGGATGATGGAGCAGAGGAGACAACAATATCTGAGTTGCTGAAAGAACAGGAGCCAGGAAAGACAAGAGCCAAAAGAGGCAAGAGCCAAGCAGAGAAGGATGGTATCACTGAGGCCAAGTGAGGCAAAGGAGACGGTTTCCAGCAGAGCCAAACACATCAGAGAGATCAAGGAAGAGAAAGCCCATGAGTGTTCACTGGATTCAGAAACAGGTGACCTTGGCAGAAGTAGTTAAGTGGAGGAGGAAGACATATGGAAGTGGGCTGAGGAATACATAAGAAATAAGGAAGTGCAGACATCTCTTTCCAGAAGTTTGGATGCGAGGGAAGGAGAACAAAAGATAGAGCCTGAGCTATGCAGAGAGAATGCAGAACCAAGAGTCTTGGATCAAGAAATTCAAAAGATGTGGGTACATTTAAATGCTGGAATGGAAAAAACAGAAGAGGAGAGAATGAATACCTAGTTAAGACAGGGCATAAAAATAGCAAAGCAAAGGTATGAGACGGAAGGAAGGAAGGAAAGGAGGGAAAAAGGAAAGGAAGGAGGGAGGTGGGCAGTGAATGCACGGTGCACATAGAAGGGTTGTCTTTTCAAAGAAGAGGGAAAAGAAAAAAAAAAAGAAAAACAAGATTTGGAGGACTGGGTAGAAGTGGAGGAAATCTTTTCCTGAAGATCTCAATTTCTAAGTGAAACAGGAAAGTGACAGATTGGGGAAGAACTTAAAGCTGAGAAGGTTTGAAATATTCATTGGGATTGTAAGGGAGGAAAAACTTCCTCTACCCTCAGATTCGTTCACTGATTCTTATGAATTAAACCGACAAAAGACATAGTAGCAAGAGAAAAGACAGAGTTTTATTCACATACACACAGAAGTTCACAGGAAAAAAATATGTGACTCAGGAAGGTGATTAGAATTTGGAGCTTATATACTATCTTATGGGGAAGGGGAGCCAGAGAAGGGAAGACTTTGGGGGACAATAAATGGGCCCTTTGGTGACTAGATGGCAGATATAATAGTTTTATGACAATGTCTGCTTAGGTGATCTCTTATCTTGGTACCAATTTCTCTTCTCCAGTGGTAAGAGTCAATCTTGTCTGAAGGAAAGGGATTTATGACAACTGAGTTCTTTTGGGAGGCTCTGCTTTCGGGCAGATAAGCAGAGTTCAGAAAAATATCTCTTCCTGAATCTGTTGATTCTCAAATACCTTTAGCTCAAGATAATTTTTATGAAAAGTAGCATATTTTAGACCCCTACATGGAAAATAAGATAAAGATATAACTAGGGAAATGTAGAGATTTTTCAAATTGAAGAAAACAATGTCTATACCTTTGTGTACTTTTTCCCCAGCAGGACCCAGCAGGGTAGGTGTAGGAGCAGAGAGAGTGGACCCATGTTTAGCTTCTCCACATTGGTGGGATGGGAGGACCAGTGGTTAAGGGAGTTCACGGTGCTCATTAGCCTGGGAGTGGATGACTATTCACTTAGCAACTATTGGTAACAAGATGGTGTTGTGGCCTGAATGCTTGTGCTCTCCCCCCAGATTCACACGCTGAAGCCCTAATGCCCATGAGGCTGTATTTGGGAACAGAATCTCTGATGATGTGATTAAGATGTGATGAGGCCATAAGACGCTTCCTCCTTGGAAGAAAAGCCATGATGAACTTAGACAGTGTATTAAAAAGCAGACATCACTTTGCCGACAAAGGTTCATTGTCAAAGCTACGGTTTTTTCAGTCGTCATGCATGGATGTGAGAACTGGACCATAAAGAAGGCCGAGTGCTGAAGAATTGATGCTTTCGAACTATGGCGCTGGAGAAGACTTGAGAGTCCCTTGGACAGCAAGGAGATCAAACCAGTCAGTCCTAAAGGAAGTCAACCCTGAATATTCACTGGAAGGACTGACGCTGAAGCTGAAGCTCCAGTACTCTGCCCCCCTGATGTGAAGAGCCGACTCACTGGAAAAGACCCTGATGCTGGGAAAGACTGAGGGCAGGAGGAGAGGGGGACAACAGAGAATGAGCTGGTTGGATGGCATCATCAACTCAATGGACATGCATCTGTGGAAACTCCAGAAGATAGTGAAGGACAGGGAAGCCTGGCATGCTGTAGTCCATGGGGTTGCAACTGAACAATAGGCCATAAGATAATCCTTATCTGATAGGATTAGTGTCCTTATAAAAAGAGACACCAGAGAGCTGTCTCTCAGGCACAAACAACAAGCAAAGTCCTTGTCCTTTCATGTGAGGATGGATGAGAAGGCAGGCAACCACAAGCCAGGAAGAGAGCTCTCTCCTGTAACTAAATCAGCCAAAACCTCGATCATGGACTTCCAGCCTTCAGAACTGCGAGAAGATATGTTTCTGTTGTTTAAAACACCTAGCCCATAGCTTTTGTAATGACTGCCGTAGCAGACTAACTCCCATGGAAGGGAAAGAAGTGCAGACAGGTTAGGCAAGAGAGTGGAGAAACTCTTAAGGGTGTTGAGGAACGAAGCAATGGCCGCAGTGAGGAAAGGAACCTGCGGGAGGGAGTGTCTGTTAGAATTTGTTAATTGTCGAGGAACAGTAACTCCAGGGGACGACAAGCTCTAGGATTGTAGCCAAATGGTAGTAGAGGAAATGGGGTTGTGACCGCTAAGAACTGTGAGGCCAAGGCTTGGAGGTCATCTATGTGGACTCAGAAGTCACTTAGGCTAATGACAGGACCTGAGATGAGAAGGATGTATGAGTCAGGAAGAGAAATGCTTGCTGCTGTAATAAGAATCCGCACATTTCTGTGACTTTGCCGAATAAAAGTTTGTTTCTCTCTCATGTCACAGTCCAATTTGGGTCAGGCAGCTCTCCTGACAGCTCTGCTCCAAGCAGAATCTCAGAGATGGGGACACCTGTGTGACAGTCATTCATTTCCAACAAGTATCACCTGATACAAAATGTAGAAAAGATAGCATGCACACACACACACACACACCAGCATCTCACTTATGAATATGGATGAAAACATTTAAATATAATGCCAGCAGTAATAAAAGAAAAATGCAGCATGACCCAGCAGAGTTTATTTTAGGAGTGAAAGAGAGAGGGTCTATCTACATGGGCCTGGCTGAACTGGATGGAATGGAAACATTTGCTTTGCTCAACCTTCTGTATCTCATCCAAACACTTGTATATCATAAAGTCAGAAATAGTGGCCCTCCACTTTAGCAACCAGCAATGACATAAATCTGTGAAGATACTTCTCTCAACTGAAATGCACTCTGTAGGAGTAAGGAACTTCTGAGCACACAGGACCCCAGGCTGGGTGTTGTTTAGGACAAGACATTTAAGACAAGGTTTCTCTTCTCCTAGAAAGCTAAGAAAGATGCAAACAACATCAAGTGTGAAGGCCCAGCAGCCAGATAGACCATGTTTAGAGCTGAGAGGGAGAGAAGATACTCTCCAGGCCTTGTCTGTTGCAGAGAAACCAAATCACCGCGTTTTCTCTCTGGGGCCCTGGGAGGCTGCCTTTCCCAGCCCCCACCGCTTCTGGGAGGAGTCAGATAACAGTTCTGGTCCCTGGACTAAGGGCAGGAGTGATACATGCCAGCGTTAACTTTGGCCCTTAAGTGTTCTTCAGGGTCCCACTCTCTCTCCCCTATTTGTGCAAAGAATAAACAAATGTCAGTTGTCACACACACATACACCAAAAGAAAAAAAAGCCAAATAGTTTTCCAATCTCCTTTTTTTTTTAAATTTATTTATTTGGCTGTGTCAGGTCTTAGTTGCAACACACATTTCTGATCTTCATTGCAGCATGCAGGATCTTTAGCTTCAGCATACGAACTCTCAGTTGTGATGTGTGGGCTCTAGTTCCCTGACCAGGGATCAAACCTGGGCCCCCCGCATTGGGATAGCAGAGTCTTAGCCACTGGACCAGCAGGGAAGTCCCCACGCCCCTCCTATTTTCTTAATCTATTCATTCATTTAAACAGTGTTTGTTATTTGCCCATTATACGTTAGGAGCTGTACTCTCATGGAGCTTACATTCTAAGATGACTGGTAAATTCTAGGAATTTTTCCATTTTTTTTTTGTTATTCAGAAGTCCCTTATTGGATTTATTAATTCAGTTTTCTAATTACTTAATATCACTCTTCAGCCTGACTGCTTTATTGTTCCCTCCTTCCCTTAAGATTGTTTTATTGCTTTTTTAAAAATTCCATATACTGGCAAATTTTTCATCTCTTGTTTAATAATAACAGCATTTAAGGGTACACATGAAATAATTTCATGCACACATTTAAAGTTTGTTAAATTATCTGAATACCTGTGAATGAACATTCCTCAGTATTACCAATCATTGCTATGACTTTCACAGAGGATGTAGTCAAGTCAAAAAACTGTCTGCAGGAGTTTCAAAACTCAGGCAGAGAACAGGTGAATGATTTTAACATTTTCTCAACTATTGACAAAGGAATGAAAAGCACTGTTTGTTTTTAAAAAATCAATATGATCAATACACTCCACGAGTGATTCTAGGTTTTATCAAGACGTATGTGGCTCTCACTTTCATTTTAGAGCCAAGTTTCTATATTTATTTACTTATAAGCAGTCCCTTATAGCTCAGTCGGTAAAGATTCTGCCTGCAATGTGGGAGACGTGGGTTCAATTCCTGGGTTGGGAAGATCCCCTGGAGAAGCAAATGGCAACCCACTCCAGTATTCTTGCCTGGAGAATCCCATGGACAGAGGAGCCTGGCAGATTACAGTCCATGGGGTTGCAAAGATTTGGACAGGACTGAGCAACTAACACTTTCACTTCTTAATGCATCTTTATCCACTCAGACTGCTAATATAAAGTCCAGCAGGAATGCATCACAACCATATGCTACAGAAAACTCCTGGCCCACCTGTGCTTATATCACCCAACCCTCCTTCCCTCTCAACAACAGAAAGTGTAGAAACAATAACCGGCTTGCTTTTGATGAAGCTTAACTGGTAAGAGTCAAAGAGCTGAGGTCACTGGGAGAGCTGGGCAGTGCACATAGTGAGTACTTAGTACATTTTTAGTGAATTAACCAAACAATTGAATTCTGACTTCAAGTCACCTGCTCCTTCTACTTCATGCCCTCACAGCTGCGAGGCTCAAGTGAGAAACACGTGAAAGAGCTTGGCAAACTGCCACGTCAGTACCACTATTAGGGTTTTAATGCTCCGTATTGGAGAAGGAAATGGCAACCCACTCCAGTGTTCTTGCCTGGAGAATCCCAGGGACGGGGGAGCCTGGTGGGCTGCCGTCTATGGGGTCGCACAGAGTCGGACACGACTGACTGACGCGACTTAGCAGTAGCAGCAGCAGCATTGTGACCCTAAGGCGTAATGCTCAACAGCACCACCAGAGGACGGCAGCCCCGCTCTGCTGCTCTGAAAAAATATTCCATGGAATTTTCCAGGCAAGAATACTGGAGTGGGTTGCCATTTCCTTCTCCATGAAAAACCTCAGTGAATACGTTTTATATGGGAAAGTAAATACTCTTGTTCTATCTAAAGCTTATTAAAAGAATTTTGTTCTCGGTACTCTGCAAGATCACCTCATCTTTCAGTTCATTTCAGTTCAGCCGGTCAGTCATGTCCGACTCTTTGACCCCATGGACTGTAGCATGCCAGGCTTCCCTGTCCATCATCAACTCCCAGATCTTGCTCAAACTCATGTCGTGGAGTCTGTGATGCTATCCAACCATCTTATCCTCTGTCTTCCCCTTCTCCTCCTGTCTTCAGTCTTTCCTAGCATCAGGGTCTTTTCCAATGAGACAGTTCTTCGCATCAGGTGCTGCAAAATGACTTAGAAAGTGAGTCACAGTAGGGTCTCACCCATTCCCTGCTCAATAGATAGGGCTGCAGAAAGTGTTTATTTCTTCCTTAGGTTAATCAGCTTTGGAGAAATAGATCAGTGGATCAACGGTCTGCGATGGGACAAACATTGATGTGTGCCTTTGTTTCCCCAAACATTTTAGGATAAATTATCTCCTGGAACATGATCTCATGAAAATAATTAACACTGGTTTGGCAATTACTTTGTATCAAGCCTTGTTCTTATTGCTTCATACAAGGTAGGTATGATAATTATCTTCATTTTATGCATGAGGAAACTAGCAAAAAGAGGTTAGGTATTTAAGGTAAGGTTGTTCAGCTAGAAAGGGGAAGAATAGTTTGGCTTCAGAATGTATACTCTTAACCACAGAACTAGAGAAGGCAGTGGCACCCTACTCTAGTACTCTTGCCTGGAAAATCCCATGGACAGAGGAGCCTGGTAGGCTGAAGTCCATGGGGTCGCTAATAGTCAGATACGACTGAGCGACTTCACTTTCACTTTTCACTTTCATGCATTGGAGAAGGAAATGGCAACCCACTCCAGTGTTCTTGCCTGGAGAATCCCAGGGACGGCAGAGCCTGATGGGCTGCCGTCTGTGGAGTTGCACAGAGTCGGACATGACTGAAGCAGATTAGCAACCACGGAACTATGCTACCCTTCAAAAATGATGGCTTTCCCCCAAATCCCATAATTGGGGCTAGATTGCTGGGGCAGTTTTGCACCTAACTCTGTACATGGCTTCATACTGAAGTCGTGGATTATTTTCAAATTATCAAAAGGATTCCTAGTAATTCAGTTGGTAAGGAGGAAAGTCTGAAATGCAAGGCAGACACTCAACTTCATGTGTGCATGCTCACCCATGCTAAGTCAGTGTCTGACTCTTTGCAACCCCATGGACTGTAGCCCACCAGGCTTCTCTCTCTATGGAATTTCCCAGGCAACAATGCTAGAGTGGGTCACCACTTCCTCCTCCAGGGGATCTTCCCAACCCAGGGATCAAAGCTGTGTCTCCTACATTGGCAAGTGGGTTCTTTACCACTGAGCCACCTAGGAAGCCCTAAGAACTCAGGGATGATATTAATTGGGGCATAGCCTTCCATGAAGTTGAAATTATGTAGCTGAAATTTCTTTTAAGGGGAATCATGACAGCTTTCAGAGTAGATCGTTACAGACTTTAGAACTCTCACAAGAATGTTAAGGGCAAAGTTGCTGTGCCTCACTGACTTGTCTGAGTCTCTACCAGCAGAGCTAGAATTTGAATCCAAGGACCTAAAATTCCCAGTTTCAAGTGCAGAACTCTCTATAACAAAGCTTCCCCCTTCACAAAATTCTCTTTCTTCCTGGCCGTCTTCCAGGGCCTTTAGCATTCACAAGAGAAAAAAAGTGGAGACGTTTCTTTCAATGTGAACTTAGCAAAATAGATGAAAGAGCTTCCCCAGGTCCCCATGCACTTTAATAGGACTTTGTGCCTCCCTTGGTTCCTTCTGTTAGTGATCATACGAATGTTTCAGATTTGCATCAAGCATGGTGAAAGTGCTGAGATTTTGCCTACTGGCAAGCTAACTAGTTCACCTGCTGAAGTTTAATGGATGCTGGTAGAAAACCCAAACCTCCTGGGTCAGAGACAAAGGACAGTTCATTATTCATAGCAAAACTGTGTTGCCAGACTCAGCATTTTTTGCACCAGCTCCCTAAGCTCCAGCTTCCAAAGGGTAATAGGAAAAGACCAGATGATTCCTGTGAATCCAGCAGATTGTGTCCCAGGAGAAGAACTCTGACCTGAATCTTCTAGAATGGGCAGTAAACATAACAATTCTTTGCTCCAGAGAGAGACCTTGTATTCATCATACTGGGCAGCAGATTTGCCTGTCCTTTGCTCCCATGAGAAACTCTGCCAAGGCTGTTCTCTCCACAAGTATCTTTGAACAGATAGTCTGCCACAAAAGCCTACCATTGCCTCATTTGCAAGATATGCAGAGTGGTTGAGAGGCCCTGGCGCTGGCCTGAGATCCATGGAGGCTGGTTTCCTACTCACATGAATATATGAAAACCAGCCCTATTCCAGTTACTGAATGTTCTGCTATTTTCAAAATGTCTAAGTTAGCTGAATTACTTGACAATCAGACGTGAGTTTCGTGTTGTTTCAATAAAGCCTTACAACAAGGAAGCTAATTTTTTACCTACCTGTACTCAGTACTAATGGGAGAATCCTGGTAATTTTTAAAAGTATTTTTCTAAATACTTTATTCTTCCAATGAAAGAAAAAAGTATTCCCTTTAACACACAAGGGCATGTGAAATATTTTCTTGTTTAGGTAGTGTCATAGAGCAGGAAAGATCAGTGATGACCCGATTTCTTGGTACCCAAATCAGCAACACATATTTTCATGGTCAGTACAGCATTTGAGAGGTACTGTCATGCTGATATGTGTAAATAACTCCCATGTACAGTAATCATTTATGTTAATATAGTTCATCTATATGATAAGAGAAAAGATACCATAAGTATGAAAAGATTAAAATCCTATGTAAATAGTTTTAATTGATGATTAGAATTTTGGCCATTTATGCAACAATTTCCTTTCTGTTTCTTTTATTGTTGTTCAGGTACTAAGTCGTGTCTGACTCTTTGCGACCGCATGGACTTCAGTATGCCAGGCTCCTCTGTCTTCCACTATCTCCTGGAGTTCAAATTCATGTCCATTGAGGTGGTCATGCTATCTAACCCTCTCACCCTCTGTGGCGCCCCTCTTCTTTTGCCTTCGATCTTTCCCAGCATCAGGATCTTTTCTGTGAGTCAGCTCTTGTCATTAGGTGGCCAAAGTAGTGGAGGTTCAGCTTCAGCATCAGTTCTTCAAAGAACATTCAGGGTTGATTCCCTTTGGATTGACTGGTTTGATCTCCTTGCAGTCCAAGGGACTCTCAACAGTGTATTCCAGCACCACAGTTCAAAAGGATCAGTTCTTTGGCACTCAGCCTTCTTTATGGTCCAACTCTCACATCTGTACGTGACGACTGGAAAAACCATAGCTTTGGCAATATGAACATTTGTCAGCGAAGTGATGTCTCTGCTTTTCTGTTTCCTAGTTTTGAATAACATCAGCTACCATTTGTCATGCACCTTATTATTCAGATAATTTGCATATTTAATCTTATTTGAATTTTAATGGATGTCTATGAAGGAATAAGACACACTCAGATTCAGATCTACCTGCCTGGAAATTTGGTATATTTCTATTGTATTACTCTGCTTTATTGTTACCTGGCCCACTTCTTGGCCTGGAGTGGATTTCCAAGAAGATCTGAAAGCATTGTCCTCCAGGTTGCTAAGTCAGTTGTCTGTCTCCTTCACTTGGGCACGCTGGCATTCTCATCCGTGTTCACTTCTCCACAGCTCAGGAACACCATGGATCTTAGAGATGGAAGGGACCCCAGGAGTCTCCAATACCAGAGCCTCCCCAGTGGGTGCCCATCTGCTTTCTGCTTTGGTGGTTCTTTGGTTGGAAGCGCTTGTAATTAAAAGTTTAAAAAATGTTTCTCTCTGCTGTCATTTTGCAACTTGCACACACTGTTCCTCCTCTGCTCTTAATTTACTTCCTCTTCTAGAAGGACTTATAAAATTAAAGAAAAATGTTTCCAAAGAAGTATGCTGGAAAAGGGCAATAATCCAGGAAGTTTTTATATCTTTAAGTATATTATTAAATATTAAAATATAACTGCTCACTTCTCAAGCACTGATTCAGGTTAAACCATGTCAAGAAATTACTCTAAATCATTTGCCACTGGAAGGATTGGGAGCCGACTTGAGAGAGATGCTGATTGGTGCTAACCTACTATCTATGATGCATCGAACACATTATTCAAGTTTGTAGCTTCAGCAGAAACCCAATATTGAATAAATATCGGGTAAGCATTTTTAAATGCTTCAGGGCGACAGTGTCATTCTTACTTACATTTTTACTTTAAGCTATCCAGCAGATTTAGTGGGTGGTCCAGTAAGTAACTGTCCTCCCAGAAGCCACCATCTATAGCTGTTAACATTCCTTTCTGTGACCTTTAGCCTCTGAGCCATCTACTTTTTCCAACTGAGTGCTTTTTTTTTCCCACTTCAGATACCCTCAGATCCAGGACAAAGTATCAAGAAATTTGAAAGTATCATTTAGGAAAGTTTTTTTTTTTTTACCTTGTACTTTAGAATTACACCTTTTCTTTCTTTCTTTCTTTTTTTTTTTTTTGGTATTTTAGGCAAGTGTAGTGGCCTGGATACTGTCCCCTAAAAATTCACATTCATCCAGAACCTCAGAATGTGACCTTTCGGGAAATTTGTAGATTAATTAGTTAAAGATCTGAAAATGAAATCATCTTGGATTTCAGCCGGACCTTGAATCCTATAACTAGAATCTCTTTAAAAAGAGGAGAGGACACAGGGAGACCTATAGAGAAGAGGGAGAAGTAAAGAAAGAGGTAGAGACTGGGGATAAGTGCAAGCAAGCCACCACCAGGGATTGCTGGCAGTCACTGGAAGTAGCAGAGAGGCATGGAGGGATTTTTTCCTTACAGGACCCAAGCCACCAACCCTACTGACACCTTGATTTCAGACTCCAGTCTCCAGAACGACGAGAGAATACATTTCTGTTATTTGCAACCCCTGAGTACGACGAGAGAATACATTTCTGTTATTTGCAACCCCTGAGTTTGTAGCAATTTGTTATGATGACTGTCCTAGGAAATTAGTACAGTGCTGTAACAACAAACAGTTTAAAACTGATGAAGCATAAGTGTTTATCAATAAACGGTGTCCTAATCAAACAGGATACTTTGAGAAAAGGAAGAAGGAATGGCTGGAGGATGTTACTGAGTCTGAAAATGGGCTGCTGCCTTAACTAAAAAACATCATTCTTCATAAAGAGAGGACTGCCTGTTGTGTTCTCTCTGCTCTTCTCCACAGCCCTGACTGCATTGTATTGCGGTGATTTGTCTTCCTCAAGGGCCCTTTCTTAGTCTCAAATGAGGCTCTGTGTCCTAGCAGAGGGGCTGATGCATAAGTCACGATAAGTACTCAATAGATAGAGGGACATGCATCCGGGTGCAGGCCTCATGGGCACCTGTTTTCCTGGCATAACTATTAATACTGTCTTCTTTCTGGATGTAGAGAATAGATTTGTGGTTATCAAGGGGGAGAGGAGAGAGGAAGGGAAGAACTGGAAATCTGAGGTTAGCAGATGCAAACTATTATTTTCATATACAGGATGGATAAACAAGTTTCTACTGTATAGCACAGGGAACTATATTCAATATCCTGTGATAAACCATGATGGAAAAGAATATGAAAAAGAATAGAGATATATATGTATAGCTGAATCACTTTTCTGTACAGTAGAAATTATCACAACATTGTAACAACATTGTATTATATTGTATACTGCAATAAAATTAATTTTAAAATATCAAATAGTGTTCTCTTTCATATTCAGAACTGTCCCATTTGGATGAAAAGCTATTCTATTAATTTATGCTTTTGCACATATAGAATAGATGATTTTGGAAATACTGTTATGAGTCTATTTGAAAAATGGCAGAGCCAAGATTTTCCCTATCTTTTTATTGTAAAATTCACACATGTATTAATACATCCAGAATAATCCTATTAAAGTGATTTCAATTCAGTTCAGTCGCTCAGTCGTGTCCGACTCTTTGCGACCCCAGGCATGACAGCACGCCAGGCTTTCCTGTCTATCACCAACTCCCGGAGTTCACTTAGATTCACCTCCATCGAGTCAGTGATGCCATCCAGCCATCTCATCCTCTGTCGTCCCCTTCTCCCCCTGCCCCCAATCCCTCCCAGCATCAAAATGTTTTCCAATGAGTCAACTCTTCGCATGAGGTGGCCAAAGTACTGGAGTTTCAACTTTAGCATCATTCCCTCCAAAGAAATCCCAGAGCTGATCGCCTTCAGAGTGGACTGGTCGGATCTCCTTGCAGTCCAAGGGACTCTCAAGAGTCTTCTCCAACACCACAGTTCAAAAGCATCAATTCTTCGGCGCTCAGCCTTCTTCACAGTCCAACTCTCACATCCATACATGACCACAGGAAAAACCATAGCCTTGACTAGACGGACCTTAGTCGGCAAAGTAATGTCTCTGCTTTTGAATATGCTGTCTAGGTTTAGAGCATGTCTTTTCACTGCCCCAAATCCTCCCATTCCTTTTCATCTCACTGAATGACCACAACCAAAGTCCTTACAGTGGCCTACAAGTTGCCACATGATCTGATCCATTTCCTCCCTCATCTCACCACCAGGGTCTTGTCCAATTGCCCTCCTTGCTGACACTCAAACATACATGTAGGCTACTGAGTCGGGGAATTTGCATTTGTTACTGATAAATACATCAACATTTGTGGAATGTAGCCAAAGCAGTATTGGAGTATTAACAGATTAGCTAAAATCGAAATAAGAAAATAGAAAATGAATGGCCTAATGTTAAAACTCAGTTATCTAGAAGAAAATCACAAATAATCCCAAAGACAGTAAAATAAAGGAAATAATGATGATAAGTTTACAAATTAATGAAATTAAAAGCCTATAGAGATGATCAACTATAGATCCAAAGTGGCTATTCTGACAATTTTCAGCAATAAAAAAGAGAAAGCATAAGTAAACAATACTAGATATTAAGAAGTGTAAGCTCTCAGGTCATGTCACATGCAGGCTCAGTCATGTTCGACTCTTTGTGACCCCATAGATTGTAGTCTGCCAGGCTCCTCTATCCATGAAATTTTCCCAGCAAGAATACTGGAGTGGGTTGCTGTTTCCTCCTCCATGGGGACCTTCCTGACCCAGAAATCAAACCTGTGTCTCCTGCATTGGCAGGAGGATTCTTTACCACTGAGACAACAGGGAAGCCCTGTGTAGGCTCTATGAGGAATTTTAACTCATAGGAAAATGAAATAAGCAAGCAATAATTTTGAAAATATAGATGAAATAAGCATTTTTAAGAAAAAGATAAATAACCAACACATGACTCAAGAGAGAAATTTTTGAAATGCAAAAATGCCAATATACATTAATGAGAGATTGGTAATCAGACTTCAGTCAGTTCAGTTGCTCAGTTGTGTCGACTCTTAGCATGGACTGCAGCACGTGAGGCTTCCCTGTCCATCACCAGCTCCCGGAGCTTACTCAAACTCATTTCCATTGAGTTGGTGATGCCATCCAACCATCTCATCCTCTGTTGTCCCCTTCTCCTCCTGTCTTCAATCTTTCCCAGCATCAGGGTCTTTTCCAACGAGTAAGTTCTTCGCATCAAGTGGCCAAAGTATTGGAGTTTCAGCTTCAGCATTAGTCCTTCCAATGAATATTCAGGACTTATTTCCTTTAGGCTGGACTGGTTGGATCTCCTTGCTGTTCAAGGGACTCTCAAGAGTCTCTCCAACACCACAGTTCAAAAGCATCAATTTTTCAGTGCTCAACTTTCTGTATGATTCAACTCTCTCATCCATGACTACTGGAAAAACTATAGCTTTGACTAAATGGACCTTTGTTTTTAATATGCTATCTAGGTTGGTCATAGCTTTTCTTCCAAGGAGTAAGTGTCTTTTAATTTCATGGCTGCAGTCACCATCTGCAGTGATTTTGGAACCCCCCAAAATATAGTCAGTCACTGTTTCCATTGTTTCCCCATCTATTTGCCATGAAGTGATGGAACTGGATACCATGATCTTAGTTTTCTGAATTATAAGTTTTAAGCCAACTTTTTCACTCTCCTCTTTCACTTTCATCAAGAGGCTCTTTAGTTCTTCTTCGTTTTCTGCCATAAGGGTGGTGTCATCTGCACATCTGAGGTTATTGATATTTTGCCTGGCAATCTTGATTCCAGCTTGTGTTTCTTCCAGCCTGACATTTCACATGATGTACTCTGCATATAAGTTAAATAAGCAGGGTGACAATATATTCCCCCTAAAAAAAAATCAGTAACAGAAGGTTTTATAAGCCAATTGCACCAATCCTTTGGGCTTCCCAGGTGGCACAACTGTAAAACATCTGCCTGCCAATGGAGGAGATGCAAGAGATGCAGTTTCGATCCCTGGGTCAAGAAGATTCCCTGGAGTAGGAAATGGCAAACCACTTCCTGCCTGGGATTCTTGCCTGGGAAATTCCATGGACAGTGGAATCCTTTAAGGAACAGATCATTTCTATTTTATATAAACTGTTATATAAAAAGATGGAAATTTATTTATGTTATACACTTAGTATAATCTTGATAATAGCATAGTATATTTACCCAGGTCTGCCACACTGCAGGTGGATTATTTACCAGCTAAGCCACCAGGAAAACCCAAGAATACTGAGTGAATAGCCTATCCCTTCTCCAGCAGATCTTCCCAACCCAGGAATTGAACTGGGGTCTCCTGCATTGCAGGCAGATTCTTTACCAGCTGAGCTACCAGGGAAGCCCTGATAATAACATTAGTAATTAAAGATAAAACTTATAGGCCTGTCATACATATGAACGTTATTTTTATAAACATATTTGTGAATTAAATCTAGCAACATACAAACCCAGAAGATATTAAATGTTCAACGTTAGGAACACATTAATATACAGTATTGACATTGTAAAGAGAAAAAATTGTGTGATAATCCTAGCAGATGTAAGAGAAAAGAATTAGATGAAATTCAACACTCATATTTTTTTAGTTTTAAGAAAACCTAACCCCTCCTAACAAATATGAAAAGACAATTCTACCAAATATTTATTAAATGAAATCACAATAAAAAAAACCTCTTTTAGATTTCATAAAAAGAGAGAATATTCCTCAATTCATCTTGGTATGAAGCATAATCTTGATGCTAAAACTAGATGAGGACAGTGAAGGGAGGCAAAATATGCTAGCCCAAAACATGCCACTTTGGCTTAAGGATTATTTTGAGCTAAAAACATTTGAAAAACAGCAGATATAAGAAGGACACTCTGGGGGGAAAAAAAAAAAAGCACGAGCTAAAAAAAATTCCCAGGTAAAAATTCCTTCCCTGTACCAAGAAGAATTATTCTTATCAACAGAGATGAGGAGTGAAGGTGAGGAGAAATATGCACAAATCTTGTTAAAATCACTCTTATCTCCCTTTTAGTCTCTCTATATATTTTAGTTACTTTCCCACAATGATTTCTCTTTGTTTAGTCTAGAATAGAACACTTAGGCATAGCCATGTCTTTGGGTCTTCATTTTCCTATGGAGGCTCCCATGTACATGTATAAATCTGTGTGCTTTTTGCCTATTTATCTGTCCTATATTTAATTTAATTCTCAAGTCCAGCCAGAGACCCTGAGAAGGTAGAGTTAAAGTCCTGCTTTCCCGACAACAATACTAAATAGAAAATTTACAGTCTAAGTTCACTCGTACACATAGATATAAAAATTCTAAACAAAATCTTATAAAACTAAATTCCTTAATCTATAAAAATGTAAATAATTTATGATTAGATGATTTAATGTCTGAAAACAAAATTATATTATTTATTTCTTATGTAGTAAAGCATCTCCCATGCTAGTAAGTTCATGCTTAACAGCTTGCATGCTAGGCTTCAGCATTATTCAAACCAAGAACCTCCAGATGTCCAAGCAGGGTTTAGAAAAAGAAGAGGAACTAGAGATCAAATTGACAACATTCACTGGATTATAGAGAAAGCAAAGGAATTTCAGAAAAACATCTATCTCTGTTTCATCAGCTATGCTAAAGTCTTTGGCTGTGTGGATCATGAAAAACTGTGGAAAGCTCTTAGAGAGACGGGAATACCAGACCATCTTACCCGTCTCCTGAGAAACCGGTATGTGGGTCAAGAAGCAATAGATGGAACGCTGTATGGAACAACTGATTGGTTCAAGATTGAGAAAGGAGTACGACAGGGCTGTCTTCTTTCACCCTGTTTGTTTAACCTGTATGCTGAGCACATCATGGGAAATGCAGGGCTGGATGAGTTACAAGCTGGAATCAAGACAGGCAGGAGAAACATCAACAGCCTCAGATACTTGGATGATGTCACTCTAATGGCAGAAAGTGAAGAGGAACTAAAGAGCCTCTTGATGAGGGTGAAGGAGAAGAGTGAAAGAGCTGGCGTAAGACTAAATATTTAAAAACTAGGATCATGGCATCCAGCCCCATTACTGCATGGCAAATAGAAGGGGGAAGGTGGAAGTGGAGACAGACTTCCTCTTCCTGGGCTCCAAAATCACTGCAGACGGTGACTGCAGCCATGAAATCAGAAGGCAATTACTTCTTGGCAGGAAAGCGATGACAAACCTAGACAGTGTGTTGAAAAGCATAGACATAACCCTGCCAACAAAGGTCCGTATAGTCAAGGCTATGGTCTTCCCAGTGGTCATGTATGGTTGTGAGAGCTGGACCTTAAAGAAGGCAGAATGCCAAAGAATTGATGCTTTTGAACCGTGAAGCTGGAGAAGACTCCTGAAAGTCCCTTGGACAGCAAGGATGTCAAACCAGTCAATCTTAATGGAAATCAACCCTGAACACTCATTGGAAGAACTCATTTTGGTCATCTGATATGAACAGATGACCCATTGGAAAAGTCCCTGATGATGGGAAAGATTGAAGGCAGGAGAAGAGGGCATTAGAGGATGAGACAGCTGGACGGCATCACTGATGCAATGAACATGAACTTGAGTAAATTCTAGGAGATGGTGAGGGACAGGGAGGCCTGGCGTGCTGCCGTCCATGGGGTCGCAAAAAGTCGGACATGACTGGGCAACTGAATAACAACAACAACAATAAAGATTGTAAACTTGCCCCCAAAGAGGTTTGGCCTTTGTCCTTAGCTTCTGGGAGATAATCTCTAAGCATTTGGACTGTCATGCCTGATAGGAATGTCTTTATTTGCCTGGGAGATTTCGCTAACGGGATAGTCTAACAAGGATGATTTAGGGTAGAGAGTGACTACATTGGAAAATGGGGACAAGAGACTGAAGTCAATCACATGGGTGATCAGTCCCCAAACCTGGACACCAAGCTCAGTGAGCTTCCCTGGTTGACAGTATTTTGAGCACTTTTTCACACACTGAAACTGGGAAAGTCATGCATCCATGACTCAATTGGAAAAGGACAACAGAAGCTCTGTGTTTGGTATATCCATATCTCCCTATGTTCTTCTTGACTAATTTTAATCTATCCTAAAATTATCAAATCAATCAAATGATTTTAATTCTCCCCAAATTCCAACAATAAAATAAGCTGCTTTCAAAACTTACATGGAATAGCGAAGGACCAAGAATCACCAAGACATGGCTGAAAAATATGGGGTCTTCTACAGTCTTATGTCAAGATTTATCATACAGCGGTAGGAGTTAAAGCATAGTGTCTGGCACAGGGATTGATCAGTGGAACAGAGTATAGACAGAGAGGAATAAGAGACCTACATATATATATGAGCAATAGTCAATATTAAGAAGAGAAAATCCAAGAATGGAGAGGGAGAAAAGAAAGGAAGATGGTTGAAGAGAGAAATAGTGGTCTCTGTATACATTTGACCACAGTCAAAACGATTTTCCTTAATATGTAAGAAATGCGGGGACATAGAGTGTGGGCCAAGTCACAGTTCAGTTTCCACACCAAGAAAGCGGGTCAAAAGATAGCTTGTGGGGCCTGCTACAAGATGAAACTGTAGTGCCTCTTGTTAAAAAAATATTAATAATTTCAAGACAATGACAGCAAATAATCCAACCAAGTGCAAGACCCGTCTAAGCGTGGGAACCTGTGTGACCACCGCACACGTCACACGCCCATACCCAGCTCTACCAGGAATATTCTACAGATTGCTCTTCAGTGCAGGGTTTGAGTAATGGACTATTTGGAATCATTTTATGCATTGCTGTCAACTTTGTGGGTGTCAACTAGTGTGAAAAAAGTGCAATCGTGTCTGTTTTCACTTACAACTATACATAATATATTCTCTGGAACTAGGGTAAAGAATTTTCTACTTTTTCTCCAGTGATGTTAACTCAAACACACTTGTAACTCAATATACCTCATTTAAAGTTTCAACTCAGACAGTTGCAGGGCATAATCTAGTTCTGAGCATTTAGGAGAGTACTTTAAATTTTCTTCCATTGCTCTCATAAATTTTCTATTGTTTGGCATTTTCCTGTGGCATTCATTTTCAAAGTTGAAAGATTAATGGGACATTTCATCAAAGTAATACCAGGTTATTTCATTTTAGGTTGTTTTTATTGTCAAATAGAATAAACAAATCAGTGTCTAAAATTATAAAGATTATAATATATGAATGTGAATAATTTGTAATCCCTAAATTTGACTTTCTATACTGGAGTACAGTTGAAGCATACTCAAAATTAGTCTTTATAAATTAAAAAAAAAATCTAACCTACCTTAAAGAAGATATCTTGAAAAATATAAATGTATAGAAGGCTCTACTGCATTATTTTGAATCTTCCAAAGACTGACTGGTTGCATTCTTATTTATTATTATAATATGCATAATGCTTCCACTCGACCTATAAAAAGTTCACCATATAAAATTATGTGTGTGTGCGTGCTCAGTCACTCAATCTCATGGCACTCATTGTGACCCCATGGACTGTAGCCCACTAGGCTCCTCTGTCTATGGAATTTTCCAGGCAAGAATATTGGAGTGGGTTGCCATTTCCTACTCCAGGGGACCTTCCCGACCCAGGGATCACACCTATATCTCTTGCGTCTCCTGCATTGGCAGGGGGATTCTTTACCACTAAGTCAGCTGGTTGAAGTTAAAATATTCACAGGTGTTTGGTAGTTTGTTATACCCAGACAGTGCTACTGGGGCCATTCAGGGTAAAATCTATTGCAAAGTAAAATTTTCAAGTGGATTCTTCCACCTCTGCATGAAGAATTCAGCTAACTTTCAGAGGTGTATTAAATGAATGACAATAATTGCTTTCTTTTTATACAGTTACTCTTAAAATGCTGCCCAGGATTTCATCATTGATTTCAGGTCAAATCTTTTTTCAAGTTTTTCTCACTGGAGATCTGCCTGACGCCACAGCCAGAGTTTTTAGGAGTGAATGGGGTAATCTTCATTTGCTATAGTTAAATGGCCTCTATTGTGAGTGATTTTATTTGACAGCATCATAACTGATTACCTGAAGATTCGAACCGATAGCTGTCCCTTCAAGAAAAATTCAATTTGCAATTTACATTTCCCATACTTTTTTCTGCCAGCTGACACACCAACTGCAGCTCTCTGTTCAGCTCTGAAAGGCACTTCTAATGGGAAAAGAAACAGCCTTAACCCTTCTTCAGGATGATCATACTTAGTCACCAACAGAGAAGGACTGGGCTCTATGACTGAGGGCAGAATTGGTACGTGGGAGCAGGGAAGGAGTTAATGAAAGTCCAAAGGCCCACAGAAAACTGATAAACTTTTCAATGACAGGCGCTGGTCCCAAGAATCACGGATTAAAATAGTGGAGCTTTATTGACTATCACCCGGGTTCTCTTAGCCTAAGGTCTGGCACACCTGCTTCTTCCCTGCCAGTCTCTGCTTGTCAATCAGCCACAAGGCATCCACATTTCTGCCTTGTTTATCTTTTTTTTTTTTGATAGAAAAATTTATTGGCCATCTGATAGCCTCTTGTTTGCTCTTATTTGCTCTTGATTTGCTCTTATTCATTTTTCTATCAGATTGCATCTTTTTCTTTTATTTATTTATTTTTTACTTTACAATATTGTATTGGTTTTGCCATACATTGACATGAATCCACCATGGGTGTACGTGTGTTCCCCATCCTGAACCCCTCTCCCTCCTCCCTCCCTATCCCATCCCTTTGGGTCATCCCAGTGCACCAGCCCCGAGCACCCTGTATCATGCATAGAACCTGGACTGGTGATTCGTTTCACATATGATAATTTACAGGTTTCAATGCCATTCTCCCAAATCATCCTGCCCTTGCCCTCTCCCACAGAGTCCAAAAGACTGTTCTATACATCTGTGTCTCTTTTGCTGTCTCACATACAGGGTTATCATTACCATCTTTCTAAATTCCATATATATGTGTTAGTATACTGTATTGGTGTTTTTCTTTCTGGCTTACTTCACTCTGTATAATTGGCTCCAGTTTCATCCACCTTATTAGAACTGATTCAAAGGTATTCTTTTTAATGGCTGAGTAATACTCCATTGTGTATATGTACCACAGCTTTCTTACCCATTCATCTGCTGATGGACATCTAGGTTGCTTCCATGTCCTGGCTATTATAAACAGTGCTGCGATGAACATTGGGGTACACGTGTCTCTTTCAATTCTGGTTTCCTCGGTGTGTATGCCCAGCAGTGGGATTACTGGGTCATATGGCAGTGCTATTTCCAGTTTTTTTAAGGAATCTCCACACTGTTCTCCATAGTGGCTGTACTAGTTTGCATTCCCACCAACAGTGTAAGAAGGTTCCTTTTTCTCTGAACCCTCTCCAACATTTATTGCTTGTAGACTTTTGGATAGCAGCCATTCTGACTGGCATGAAATGGTACCTCATTGTGGTTTTGATTTGCATTTCTCTGATAATGAGTGATGTTGAGCATCTTTTCATGTGTTTGTTAGCCATCTGTATGTCTTCTTTGGAGAAATGTCTGTTTAGTTCTTTGGCCCACTTTTTGATTGGATCATTTATTTTTCTGGAATTGAGCTGCAGGAGTTGCTTGTATATTTTTTGAGATTAATTCTTTGCTCGTTGCTTCATTTGCTATTATTTTCTCCCACTCTGAAGGCTGTCTTTTCACCTTCCTTAAAGTTTCCTTTGTTGTGCCGAAGCTTTTAATTTTAATTAGGTCTGATTTGTTTATTTTTGCTTTTATTTCCAATATTCTGGGAGGTGTGTCATAGAGGATCCTGCTGTGATTTATGTTGGAGAGTGTTTTGCCTATGTTCTCCTCTAGGAGTTTTATAGTTTCTTATCTTTTTTTTTATTAATTTGTAGATGTCATTTATAATTTGGGATAAGTTTTTAACCATTGTTTGTGTTGCAAATGTTTTCTTGTCTTTGGGCTTCCCTGCTCATTCTTAAAGGTATCTTTTGATGAACAGGAGCTATTAATATCAGTGTAATAAAATAAGTGATTTGTGCTTTTATGGTCTCTTTATAATTTGCAATTTTTACATTATGCTGTTTTTAAAGTCTTTCTCTACTCTGAAATCATGACAATATCATATTTCCTTAAAGTTCTTTCATTTTTTTCTTTCACTTTTATAACTGAAAGAAATCTGGAGTTAATATATGTTTATGGTGTAAGATAGAGGTCAGGGTTTTTTTTCTATGTGAATATTTAATTGTCCCAATATTATGTTGAACAGATCTTCCTTTCTCCCACTGTTCTATAATACCACCTTTTTCATAAATCAGGTGTTTCATTGGTCTATTTCTATCATTGTATATTGTTGTTCAGTCACTCAGTTGTGTCTGACTCTTTACGACCCCATGGACTGCAGCACACCAGACTTCCCTGTCCTTCACCATTTTCTGAAGCTTTCTCAAACTCATGCCCATTGACTCAGTGATGCCATCCAGCCATCTTTCCTCTGTCATCCGCTTTCCCTCCTGCCTTCTGTCTTTCCCAGCATGAGGGTCTTTTCTAATGAGTAGACCCTTCTCATCAGATGGCAAAAGTGTTGGAGCTTCAGCTTCAGCATCAGTCCTTCTAATGAATTTTCAGGGTTGATTTCCTTTAGAATTGACTGGTTTGATCTCCCTGAAGTCCAAGGGACTCTCAAGAGTCTTCTCCAATACTAGAGTTAAAAAGCATCAATTTTTCAGTGCTCAGCCTTCTTTATGGTCCAACTCTCATATCCATACAAGACTACTGGAAAAAATAGCCTTGACTAGATGAACCTTTGTTGGCAAAGTGATGCCTTGTACCATTTTCTTAATTTGTACAAATTTCCTAACAACTATAGCTTCCTAGTCTTGATAATCAGGAATCTGGCTTTGTTCATCTTAAAAAATTTCTTGACCATTCTTAGTTCTTGAATTTCTAACTAAATTTCAGCTTGTAAAGTTTAATAATAGTAAAAATAATCAAAGGAGGTTTGCTTTAAATATATAGATCCACCTGATGTTATTATTTTTTTCTGTTTTAAGGATTTTTTTTTTTAAATGTGGGCCATTTTTACAGTCTTTATTTAATTTGTTACAACATTGCTTCTGTTTTATGTTTTGAGTTTTTGGCCTTGGGGCACTGGACTGATATGAAAGTCCCTGATATTATTCTTTACAATTTTGATTCCTCTAATCCATGAATATTTATCTCATTAATTATTTAGATATTATTTTATTTGTTTTAATAATGTTTTGCAGTTATTTTTTGCTTTGAAGTCCTCTGTTAGATTTATTCTTTATATTTGATATTTTTGAAGTTATTATAAGTGATATCTTTTAATTTGATCTTTAAGTTACTAATATTTAGAATTTAAATAGATTTAAAAATACTGTTTCTAGTGACTTTTCTAAACACATTTATTATTTTAATTTGGCTGTGGTTTCTTTTCAGTTATCCCACTCACATAATTATATCATCTGTGAATAGTGATGCTTCATTTCTTCATTTCCAGTAATGATGCAGTTTATTTATTTTTCTTTCCATACTGCATTGGCTAGGACTTCATAAATAAAAGTGAATCTGTGTTTTGTTATAGATTTCAAAAGAAAACTTTCACCATTTTACCATTATTACATTCATTAAATTGCTTTGTAATTATCTTTTATTAAATTTATTAAATTAAAAAAGTTTCTCTGTAGTTCAAGTTTGCTAGGAGTGTTTGCTTTGTTTTTTTTAAATTAATTAATTACTTAATTGATTAGACTGCACCAGGTCTTGGCTGTGGCATGTGAACTCTTAGTTGCAGCATGTGGGACTAACTTCCCAACCAGGCATCAAATCCAGGCCCCTTGCAGTGGGAGTACAGAGTCCTAGGCACTGGACTACCATGGAAGTCCCCTGGAATGTTTGCTTTTTAGAATCATGAATGGACATTAGATTTTTACCAAATGTTTTCCTGCAACTATTGAAATGATGTGTCCTTTTTCTTTCACTCTACAAATACAGTGAATTACATTGATTTAGTTTTCAATGTAAGACCAAAATTCAAAATTGCATTTTTAGAAAAAATCCACTTTGGTGGTGCTAGTGGTAAAGAACCTGCCTGACAGTGCAGGAGATGTAAGAGACACAGATTTGGTCCCTGGATTGGAAAGATCCCCTGGAGAAGGAAATGGCAACCGACTCCAGTATTCTTGCCTGGGAAATCCCATGGACAGAGGAGACGGGCAGGCTACAGTCCGTAGGGTCACGAAGAATTGGACACAACTGAGGCAACTCAGCAATATGTGAACCGTGAACTTCCAGATGTTCACACTGGTTTTAGAAAAGGCAGAGGAACCAGGGATCAAATTGACAACATCCGCTGGATCATCGAAAAGGCAAGAAAGTTCCAGGAAAACATCTATTTCTGCTTTATTGACTATGCCAAAACCTTTGACTGTGTGGACCACAATAAACTGTGGAAAATTCTGAAAGAGATGGGAATACCAGACCACCTGACCTACCTCTTGAGAAATCTGTATGCAGGTCAGGAAGCAACAGTTAGAACTGGACATGGAACAACAGACTGGTTCCAAATAGGAAAAGGAGTAAGTCAAGGCTGTATGTTGTCACCCTGCTTATTTAACTTCTATGCAGAGTACATCATGAGAAACGCTGGGCTGGAAGAAGCACAAGCGGGAATCAAGATTGCTGGGAGAAATATCAATAACCTCAGATATGCAGATGACACCACCCTTATGGCAGAAAGTGAAGAGGAACTAAAAAGCCTCTTGAGGAAAGTGAAAGAGGAGAGTGAAAAAGTTGACTTAAAGCTCAACATTCAGAAAACGAAGATCATGGCATCCGGTCCCATCACTTCATGGGAAATAGACGGGGAAACAGTGGAAACGGTGTCAGACATTATTTTGGGGGGCTCCAAAATCACTGCAGATGGTGACTGCAGCCATGAAATAAAAAGATGCTTACCCTTTGGAAGGAAATTTATGACCAACCTAGATAGCATATTCAAAAGCAGAGACATTACTTTGCCAACAAATGTCCGTCTAGTCAAGGCTCTGGTTTTTCCTGTGGTCATGTATGGATGTGAGAGTTGGACTGTGAAGAAAGCTGAGTGCCAAAGAATTGATGCTTTTGAACTGTGGTGTTGGAGGAGACTCTTGAGAGTCCCTTGGACTGCAAGGAGATCCAACCAGTCCATTCTGAAGGAGATCAGACCTGGGATTTCTTTGGAAGGACTGATGCTGAAGCTGAAACTCCAGTACTCTGGCCACCTCATGTGAAGAGTTGACTCATTGGAAAAGGTCCTGATTCTGGGAGGGGTTGGGGGCAGGAGGAGAAGGGGATGACAGATGATGAGATGGCTGGATGGCATCACCGACTCGATGGACGTGAGTCTGGGTGAACTCCGGGAGTTGGTGATGGACAGAGAGGCCTGGCGTGCTGCAGTTCATGGGGTTGAAAAGAGTCGGACACGACTGAGCGACTAACTTACTGAACTGACTGAAGCAACTTAGCACACACAACAGTACAGCCATGAAATACTACTTTTTGCATATTACTGGGTTTTCTCTGCTACACTAGAATATAAGTTTCAAGAAGGCAGAGGTTTTTGTTTGTTTTATCACTGCTGTGTTACCATGGAATATTTGTTGATGAATGAGTGAATCCCTCAGAATTGTGTATTTTCTATTCTGCTTATGAATGGAGAGCCCTGAGCCTCTGGGTGGGGAGGGGTGGGACTATTTCTCCTGGCTGTGCAAGGGTCACTTCTCTGCAGGACTGGGCACTAGAGAGTATACATCCAAACAACTCCAGAGCTGTATGTCCTTCTTTCATGGTTTCTTCCCAAAGCTGCTCTGCTTCCTTACCTATCTCCCTGTCCTTCCTATGTGCTGAGACCCCTGACATTCTATACCCAAGATTTAGCAGATCAATGAGTCACTTGTTCACTGGCTTCCAACCCAGATTACCCAATGGCACGAAACAAGAAGAATTAAGACCAAAGTGTGTTGTCAGATAGCACACAGACATCTATTTTCCTCCATTATAAAGCATAAGAAATGTTTTAGATTGTTGAGCATTTCATTTCCAAACATTTTTAAGTTAGTGAGGAAAAAAAAAAAAAACTCATTTAAAAATGATCAATGTACCATGAAGTTAACAAGCTCGTTTGGAACAAAAATGACATAAGCTATATTATGGTTTCTTTACTGCTGACAGTTTGTAATTATAATTACAGTTCTAATTGTGACAAACTAAATCCATAAACAAAGCACTTGACCTTAAATTGGCTTTAGGTTATAGAGCTCTTCATGACTCTTCTGCTACTCCTCCATTTTTCTCCTTGAACTTTTGCCCCAGGGGTTTTGTAATTCATTCCAATTATCCAATAAACCAGGTTTTCCTGACAGTAGATGTACAGCCCTTCCCTTCCCTAACACACATGCTCTCTCTCTCTCTCCTCCTGGAACAGTTTTTCCTTTCAGCAGCTTCTTTGGCCAACTTCAACCTTTCAGAGGCCTGAAGCATCACTTCCCACTTCCACTCTTAAAATAACAACCACGCCCCTGTACTACTTTATAGCTCCTTAAATTTTTCCTATCGTATCACTCATTAAATGTCATTTATTTGCTTGTCTTCTTGAGAAGCTATGAACTCTTAGGCCAGTGTCTACACTGTCTTGTTCACAGTTGACTCTCAAGGACCTGGAGTATACCTAGCACAAACCAGGGGTTCAATAAGTATTTACTGAATGAATGAATGAACGGTTAAAATCTTAATCTGTGATATTCATGAATTATTAGTGTTAACCATGCCCCTTTCTAAGATGATTTAGAGTTGGTTCCAGGGGTCTCAGAGCTGGTGAAGAATCCTCCTGTGATGCAGGAGACCTGGGTTTGATCCTTTCGTTGGGAAAATCCCCTGGAGAAAGGAACGGCTGCCCACTCCAGTATTCTGGCCTAGAGAATTCCATGCCAGATAAGAGCAGCTGGGCTTCACTGGTGGCTCAGGTGGTAAGGAGTCCACCTGCAGTGCAGGAGACCTGGGTTCTATTCCTGGGTAAGGAAGATCCCCTGGAGCAGGGAATGGCAACTCTCTCCAGTATTCTTGCCTGGAGAATCCCAGGAACAGAGGAGCCTGGAGGGTTGCAGTCCATGGGGTCGAAAGAGTCAGACATGACTGAGTGACTAACACTTTCACTTTCCAGAGGTCTCACGTCTGTAGCTTGAAGAACTGCTGAGAATATCAACTCCCTCAATATCAGGAGAGGTGACTTAGTGTCCTAAGGCTTATAAGTGGGAGGGCAGGGGCAGAGGGGTGCCATGCCCCCTTATTGGGCTCCAGTTTTGGGCTACTGAGGTGACTACCCAGTGTCCAGTGAGAGGCAGACTGTCTGAGTTGAATCCTCACTCTACTACTTATGGGTCCCATGACTTGGGCAGTTAACTCAATTTTTGTGTGCCTTAGCACCTCTCATAAAGTGGTTGTTAAAAGATTAAAAGAGTGTAATGAATGAGTACAATGAATGGCTAAGGAAGGCCATGTTCCTATTTGAGAGTAAGTTAGGGGGTAATTGAAGTGTTGGCATCCCTGCAAGCACCTTAACTATGTAGGGAAGCAATATCCTGTTTTTCTTGGGGGCAGTGGCACTGGCTGATGGCTTGATGATTTCAGTACCCTCTGTTTCCTGATGACATTCTTCATCCACACTTCCTTGAAAAAAAGAGACCAAACGGGCTAGCGTGCTTTTTTCCAGTTCCACTTCCTCGAACATGGACAGATGTAATATTTTGAAGTGTAGCAGCTATTTTGCAATCATAAGGCAATGAGCATGAAGGCAAACGCCTCCAAGCTAAGGATGGTGGAGGGAAAGATGGAAATACTGGGTCCCTGATGGCATCGTGGAGCTCCTGCACCAGCCCTGAACTGCCCACCTCTGCTCTTGTCTGAGAAAAATAAACTGTGGTGAGGGATGGTTGAGTTTTCTTGCTTTGAGTGGACTCCTAATGATGGAGACCGAGTAAAGGGACAAAGTGAAGTCGCTCAGTTGTGTCTGACTCTTTGCTACCCCGTGGAGTGTAGCCCACCTGGCTCCTCTGTCCATAGGATTTTCCAGGCAAGAATACTGGAGTGGGTTGCCATTTCCTTCTCCAGGGGATCTTCCCAACCCAGGGATCAAACTGAGGTCTCCTGCATTGCAGGCAGATGCTTTAACCTCTGAGCCACCAGGGACCAAAATAGGTGATTAAATAGTTAATCCCATGAGAGGGTTATAAGTTAAAAAAAAAAAAAGGAGATACCTGTAAGTTAATGATTATTCAAGAAAGCAGGTTTACTTAACTACAAAACCAATCAGGCTTGCTTAGCAATAAAACCATGCAACAGGAGCACAGAACATGCCCCCAAACAAAAAAACAATGGTGCCATGAGACTCACATCCTGCCTGGTGAGCTCAGTAAGTTAATGATCCCTAAGGCACGCTCTCTGCACACATAAAAAACAATAATTTGTGCACCTAGCTTGACCATGTAGGGACAAGAAACCTGCCCAACCTGGAGGAGGAGAATGACATCTACTCAAGAAAGATAAAAAAGGTTTTTTCCTCTCCCCACTTTTCCTTTGATTATAAAACGGTAGCCCAAGTTCTCAGGGGATGGCACTCCCTCTCCTTGCCCTCCCGCTTATAAGCCTCACACACATCCTATTCTAATAAGTCACTTCTTGTCTATCACTTTGTCTCTTACTGAATTCTTTTTGCACAGAGACATAAAGGGCTAGGCAGAGCTCTTCAGAACTCCCCCAGACAACACCAAACAGTACTAACAAATAAATACAACCTGCAGCCTAAAGCTTTAGACCATATGAACATCAACAGTATCTTATCACTAGAGTGTCTTATCATCACTTAATTTTCTTTCTTTTCTACTAGACCTGAGTTCCTTGAGGGTAGGAATCTGGCTTATTTCTTTCTTTCTTTGCAGCATGTACTATAGTAGATGCTCAGTAGGTATTCGATGAGTGAGTGAATCCATTTCAGTCGATGCACTGTGATAAGTGAGATTGCAAATCAGGAACTGGTGCTATGATCCAGCCAGGAGAAGGGTGATGCTTTGTTGAGAAACCAGGGGCATCTTGAGAAATGAAGGGTCACGAGTCATCAGCTGAACACTTGTAGTTTCACTCATTTCTGGATCTTTTATGACAAAAACAAAGCATACTAATAAACATAAAAATCAGACATGTTACCAGATAATGAAAACATATGCTCATCTCAGACATAGAAATAACCTTAAGAGGAGGAGTGCTGGGAATAACAAAATACAGAAAAGGGCAAAATAATTTTTCTCTCCTTAGTCTTGTGGTGGCTCACTCATGAAATGGAGCTTTATTTTGCCAGATAAATCTAGATATGTGGATTTAAAGAGTCTGGAGCCATGACTGATTAAGAAATGCTCAGTCTTGACCTTATCTGCACTCAGGCAGCATTCACCCACTGCCTTTACAAACGTTTACTTCTCGGGCTGTGTCTCTCCCGCCATCCCCTTTGCCCAAGGACAATTCCCTTTTCTCCTATGTCATGAGGCTGCTGCTGAACCGATTTGCCCAGAACCTTTCTGTCGTTCGCATTTCAGCTGCCCACTTCTCTGTATAGTTTCTATTTTTAAATGCTTACGCAACAACTTTGGGCCTGCTGGGGTCTTTTGATCCTTGAAGATTTTAATCAGGCTGGCTTGAGTTCCCCCGCCTTGAGGAAAATCTAGTGTCTTCTCCAAGACTCCTCCTCATTGCCAGGAGTCTCACCTGGGTCTCAGGGACACCCGGGCCTCCTACTTCCTGCTGTGATAAGACGCTGCTTTTCATTCTGCACTTTTCCCTTATCTCTACTTCAACATTATCTCAGCTGTGAAACTCTGGACCTTCGCTTAATTTGAATTTCTGTTTTGAATGAGCCAACTAATTTACAGCACTAAATGTGACTGCTTCCTTCTAAGTAACATGTACAACTTTTGTGAATATGCACTGAGTACTTCTTTTGTCCCTGGAACTGTCATGCCAGGGACATTTTAAAGAGCCGCTGAACTAGGTAATGGGGAGGGAACTGGACCAAGGGGGCCACAGTCGCTGGCCCTGTAGGGAGGGAGGCGGACAGGCCAGGGGGGTGTCAGTGAGGGGTGGCGGAGCTATGGGCCATGAGGGTCAGCAATTCTCTGTGTACTATACACGGACACATGATATTTTGCAAAAAATTCTGTGTAGTATTGTTTCTTACGCTGATCAATGCAACTTAGTTACTGCCTCACTCAAATTCACTATCTCTTATAAAATGAATTCCTTTACTATAAAATTCCTGCTAAAAAGCTCCAATCATTGGGTCAACATTAGAAAACAAACTACTTGTATTAGTACCTGAGAAAATCACTCACATTGGAGACAAGTGGTTATTATAGTCTGTACTTGTTTGTTCCCAGAGAGAAAAATGCTGGTATGTTAGGAACAAAACTTCCTTCTGTTAAGCAATTAAGTAGATGCAGGATATATATTATACTTTTGTATGAATTCCATTTTTCTGGGTTTTACTCATCAGCAAATGACAAGAGTTTTTCTGCTTCCTGCCAGATCATACACAATATACATGCACTGATGACTCCCTTTGAAATGAGAATTTTCTGGATTTAAGGTGGGCTTTAGGGCCCTCTAGTGGCTCCTTGACTATGAAATAGTAAAAATTACTTTTAAGCTGAATGAGAGGAAAAAAAAAATCTCTTTCAATTTGCCATATACCAGCTCTCAGAAGCTTTAAAGACATATTGTAAAACTTGTGGTAGCTCATATATCTCTCTCCTTCCAAAATGAAATGTGTTACTGTTTTTGCATTCCCACAGTAGTTATGTATGAAAATAGCTCCTTGCTGAAGGGTATCTTACAACAGAAATATAGAATATTTTCCTATTTAGAACTGACACATTCTACTAGTGCAACAACACTTTGCAAGATTTATCTTACTCTTTTAATTGGCACATTCAAATGTGGATACAGTTATGACTCATATGAGTTTTTGGATTTTTGAGGAATGATAGAATTTTGGCATCTTGTGGGTTTGTTATGAGGTTTAACCTATCCTGACAACTAAGAGAATTTTCTGGCACTTTTGTGCCTTTCTATTATATACAGTTTAAAAGAAGTCAGCCTAGAGCCAGCCTCACATTTAAGTGCTATGGATGATTTAAAGGAACAGCTACAGGTTTCACTCAATTCAACATTTCTGAGCTGATAAAAGATGGCTCCCCAAATATCACCAATAGAAGCTGTTGATAAGACAAGTCTGCATTTACCACTTACCCCAAAAGGGTGACCACCACCTCATAAAGCTCTACTATTTTCTTGGAGTGGGGGAAGATGAGGACAGAATTGATTGAGAATTAAAAGGATGATGTAAGGCAAGTCTTTCAAAATGGGGCTAAGGACCACAATGCAACCATCCAAGATTATTGGAAACATCAAGGCAAGGGGTTCAAAGATTCTTACGTGAAAACTTTCTGTTCGTGTTATTCGCTGAAGAGGTAATGGGGGTTTTTTTGGAAGGTCCTGTAGTGAACAATCAAGCCATGTCCCTGGGCAGAAGACTTCTGGAAAAATAACGCAATGCTGATGAAGACAGATGAGGAGCAAAATGATGCTAATGTAGACAGTGGGTTTTTGTTCATGATGTGCAGACCAAGTATCAGAGTAGACAGTTTCAGTTCTTGGTGGCCTTCCACAATTAAGATGCCTTCATGGCATCTAAACAATATTCCCTGTTAAAAATACAAATACTCAGAGGAACATCATATCAAACTACTATAAACATTTTACTTTTTAGAAAGACTGTGCTTCAGGATTGTTTCCCATTAAGAGATTTAAATGGAAATAGTTCTCTAAAGGAATAGATGTAGTTTTACCAAGTTCTGATCTTGGGAAAAGAAGTTTTTCAAGCACAGAAAGTTGGCAGGTGGGTAGGATGTCAGAGTTGAGGACCACAAGGCACCCGTGCAGAACACAATGGCTTCCCCAAACCAAGCTCAGATGGTTAAGGATCTGCCTGCCATGTGGGAGACCCAGGCTTGATCCCTGGGTCCAGAAGATCCCCTGGAGAGGGGAATGACAACTCACTCCAGTATTATTGCCTGGAGAATTCCATGGACAGAGGAGCCTGGTGGGCTACAGTTCATGGGATCACAAAGAGTTGGACATGACTGAGTGACTAACAGAGAATGTTACGAAAGATGCAGTGAGTGAAAGACACAATATTGTCTTCAGCTTTGCTCTGGGTAACCTTCATCCTCTCTGTGATTCAGAGCTCAGTGTCTGACCCGTAAGTGCCTGGTGGAACGAGCAGAACTCCTGCCTGAAAGCTAGTATGATGACTTCGCGTTAGTCTATCAGCCCCATCTCTGAAGTTAACATGCTTTATCCAGTCTTAAGTAAGTTGGGTTTGAGAGAGGAAGGACACAAAATGTCAAAGAGAAATTGCATCAGATATTTGTTAAAAACAGCAAGACAGAGTTTATTTGAAGTACTGCAGTAGAGAAGAGAGACTTCAATACAGAACTGAGCTCGACTGCAGAAACAGTAAGGGTTTCTGTGGAATTACAGCCAGGGGGCAGAGTGAGAAGGTCAGTGGTTGGAAAAGTAATAAGAGAGACTTGGTGAGATACCAGAGGTGAGGGAAGAGGGACATGATTAGATATCAAAGATGAGGGATTATCTTCAAAATTTTTCTATTTCTGACATCCTATTAACAGGTGAACACTTATGATTAAGCTGACTTAGCAGGTCAAGGACAAGGCCCAGTCAGGAAGAATGCTCAGAAGACTCAACTTAAGTTGGTTAAGGAGATAGTCTCTGTCAAAGGTGGGATTACTTGAAGATAACATTGGGATTGAGTGGATGAGTGTAGGGACTACAGAAGTGGGGAGCCCAGCTCCATTTCCCTTTGCCAGAAGGATGGCCTCCAGCTTAAATGCTTCCATATCCCCAGAGTCTTGCTTGGTGTTAGCAGTTCACAAGGTTAAAGACCAGCAGTAGGAGGGAGCAAGAAGCCATTGGGTCTATGGCAAATGAGGCTGTCAGCAGAGGCACTGTATTTGCGTTTGAAGGCATTGATTTATCTGCTATAGATGTGAAATACACTACAATTTTGTAATATTCCTTTGTCTTTTTTATTTTGTTAACATATCTGGGGCTTCAGTATATTGTGAGTAGTCTTCACCTCTCAGCCTGGGAGAAGCCCTTTGAGGATGGTTTCTAGAAGACTCTATGCATCAGTTCGTATGGATTCCAAAAAACCCAAACACCTGAGAATTAGTCAGTTATCCACCTCTTACCACAGTCCTCTCCCCAATCCATCCATGAAGAAACTAACCATGTGGTGCCCTGGAAAGGCTCTGACTTGAGGACTTCAAGTCATCAGCATAATAATGGCATTTAAAGCCATACACCCAGATGAGATTGCTTGAGTAGTGTGCACAGGTGCAGAGAGAAGTCCTAGGTGGAGAGCCCGGGCTACCTCCACATCCAGAGCTCTGAGAAAGGGGAACCCCGCAGAGGAAGTGATGGGGGAGGGGAAGAGGAGGAGAATCACTAACAACGGTCTGAAATAAAAGCCATTTCATTACGGGCTCTTCATGCATTCAGAGGCCACTCCTTCCACAGACACAGATTCCTCTTGTAACTATCGATTCCTCAGTTTCTGCCTCACATACTTTACACAGAGCATATATGTAAGTACTGTACTCACAAACAGACTGATAGTAACCCTAGCCTCAGTTTGGGGGTCTATCTTCTGACCTAGCACAGTGGGGATAGGACAGAGTTAGGCATAGATATGAATTCTATGCATTTTCTGGTATAAATCAGATTTTCCAAGTTACAGTTTAGATATTATATCAGAGTTCAGCACATAACATAGGAATCAGTTTAGACTTTTCAGTTAGGAAGAAGTTTAACATAGGCCATTAGGCACTTCCAGATGTATTGGAGGTCCTGGGACTACCACTGATCTATCATTGGTTCCCATATCTAACCACCATAGCTGCTATTGCTCCTGTTGTCACAGCTGCCATCACCACACCTGCTCACGTCTGGGAAGCTGAGAACTCGGCGTGAGAACAGAGTCCGGCTGCCACAAACACCTATGTTTTGGGGAACTTGCTTTTTATCATTCACCACAAAGGTGGACTTCCCTGCCATTTTGCTTTCTATATCTATATGCGTCTGTATCACTAGCCAGACTTAAATCACATTTAAAACTTTAGCTCCAAGCAATTCTGAAAAAGGTAGTTTTTAGACTTTGAGCCTTTTGAATACAGAGAGGATACAAAAGAAAGGGAACTAGGTTCCAAATAAGAATAGCTGATATTCAGTCCAGATTTGTTCACAATGTTGTAGGTCTTGTGAAAGTTTATAAGACCTAATCATTTTCTGAAAACTGTAACTTCTACATGATGCCATAAACATGATATTTGCATTTCTGGCATCCTATAGTGGATGGAAGGCCTATAGTTCTTGTCAGTTTGTTACCCCCCACTTTTATTCTCTGCTTGGCTTCCAAAGAATACTCACACTTTGGCAATGATAATGTTTTTTACTCAACACTCGTTGAAAGTACATTAAGTAAATGCCTTGGATAATCTATATCTCGGTGCCCTCCAAACTAGGCTATAGTATTGATATAGCATGCATCTTTCTCCAGGTCTTTCATCTGCACAAGCAAATAATTAATCAACTGATCAGCTGCACAAAAGATGAAACGACTATTGAGTATGTGTGTGTTGAGGGGGGATGGTATTGGATAGGGGAGGTTCACAATTTGGCAGAATCTAGCTTGAAAGTATAGACTAACATTACATACTGCTTCCAGTTCTTCCTTAATTTTAGATTAATCTGATTCCACACAGCCAATCCACAAAATGCACTTGCCTCTGCTACAGTTATCCAGCTTCTCTTCCTATTTCATGTCCAGGGTCAAAGCTTTATAAACTTGTAAAATAGAGCCATAATCAGTACTTCACTTATTTAAAAAACAAACTGTCTTTTAAGATTTCCTGTTTTTCTTATTTTTTTATCTTCATTTTTTTCTGGGACTTCCCTGGTGGCTCAGAGGGTAAAGCGTCTGCCCCCAATGTGGGAGACACAGGTTCGATCCCTGGGTCAGGAAGATCGCCTGGAGAAGGCAATGGCAACCCACTCCAGCACTCTTGCCTGGAAAATCCCATGGACAGAGGAGCCTAGCAGGCTATAGTCCATGGGGTTGCAAAGAGTCGGACACGACTGAGCAACTTCACTTTTAGGAAATTAAAGAAAGAATACTAAGAAATAAGTTAAAAGCTATAATTCCCAAAGGAAATAAAACTGAAAAATTAGTTCTGTTGTAAAACACTTTACAGGTCTCCTCTCAGTAGACTTGAATGAAGAGAGTTGCACAGATGTATTTAGAAACACGTGACATGTCTAGGCCTCCTTGACTAGACAAGCTATCTTTCCCGTTTAAAACATAGCAATCCCAAAATGACACTTTTCTCTGTGAATACTATCAGCTGCTTGAATGTCTGTTATTACTATAAGACATCATACAATATTAAGAACTGTGATTTGAAAACAGGAATTGTCCATTACTTGGTTTAGCTGTCTGCCTCCTTAACTCAGCAAGAGCTTCTTGAGGATGTGAGCTACGATGTGGGCTATGCCCAGGACACTATGATAGATAGGAGAGGGCTGACAGATACTCTTGGATTAGAGTTTGGAAGGATTAGCAAAAATTAACTAAATGGAAAACAGGGAGTCAGCACAATTGGGCAACACAAGCAAAAGCATGACATGCTTGGGAAAGTGGAGGCAACTTAGTAGGACTGCTCTGTTGGGATGTGCTGAAGAGTAGGGATGGAGGGTTCGCAACACACAGGGTCAGGGTTTGTAAGAGATGAAGTTTCAGCCTTCTCCTGAAAGCCCCAGGGAAGGACTTGATCAGATGGGCAATCTGGGGAAAGCACTCTGTCCCTACAGGCTGGGCTGAGGATGGGCTAGGAGAGTGGGAAACAGACCAGAGACAGGGAGACCAGTTAGGGGGTCATCACGGTAAATCTGGATAAGGACTGATGATGGTCTAAACTGGTGCGAAGTTAAGCAGCTATATCAGGGAAAGAACGAAGGTATCTGAGACATAACTAAGCAGACGAACCTACTGTCATTTTGCCAAAGGAGTGGAGGGTGGCTGTCAAGGTTTGCAATGGGAGCACACTGCCCGCGCTGGAGTTCTGCAGACTCTGCCACTGTAGCGTGGCTCTGGCAAGTTGCTTAGCTTCTTAGTGCCTCGGTTTCCTCACCTGTGAAATGGGGGTGGTAACGGAATACACTGAATTAGTGTGGGGATTTAACGAACAAGTGTGTGGAGAGTGCTAACCTCTGTTTTTTTTTTTTTTCACTGCCTTACAAGGACTAGTGTATCCAGAAGTCAGGGGGAGATGTGTTCCCACTTGCTCCACAAGGACGCAAAGCAGAGAAAGAGTTAGTATGGAAGTGACTTCCGAACTTTAGTCTCTAAGATTCACAGACTTGCGGGGAGCATCATGGACTAGCTGGGAATTTTGCCTTTTTTTTTTTCTTTCTGGAAACAGAAAATACATTATTATACTTTGAACAGCCTATCAAATTAAAAAACAGAAAAACAAAGACTCTTTCTATTTTTAAAGCAGTGGTTAAGCAGAAGAAAATGAATGGCACTTTGGAGAAAGAAATCTGAAAAACCTGTATATCCATGGCCGTGTTGGAATAGGCATCATACCCAAATGGTTCCTTATCCTCAAGGACATCAGCACCATAAATGGGTCCAGAGATTAGAATCCTGAATTATGGCTTAAAATAGCTGGAAAGATGGATGGGTTTTAGAAGTTGTTTTGGTGTGTCTTTCTTGAAATAGGCAATGTCGTAAGATCTAGAAAGCCAGTAGAGAGGAAATGTGGGCTTTCCATCACCTCCCTTTCTCTTCTCTTCACTCTCCTTTGCTTCACCCATCTTTACATCTCTCCCCATCCTTCAAAGCCCTGGTCAAATCCCTCCTCTATTAAGACTTTCCTGCCTCAAATTCATGTTAGCTTCACTTTCCTCTCATTTGTTATATCCCTTCTTTTGTAAGTATGTCTTAAATCAATCAGTATCAGACATTTTTTTTTCTTAAAAAATTTATTTACAACCAAAATATGTTTAATTTTAATATAAAGGTTAACCTATTTTAAAAATATTTCCGAGACTGGAGGGCATTTTGATTTCTGTCCAGGGAGAATGTTCAACTTACAACATCTGAAGGGCTGGTATGATTCAGCTCTGAAAGGAAAATCTGTCAATGTGTCATTTGTCACCTTCAAGTGCCTGCAAAGGACAAAAGCTTCCTCACTTCCACTCCTCAAAGCTGGGCTCCTTAAGCATAAAAGGAAATCCAAGGTAATAACAAGTGATTCTGTGTGCAGTTCTGGAGAGAATCTCTCAGTCTAGGGTAAAGATGCTTATCAAGAGGAATGTGGAAACTTCACACTTGATACTGGAATCCTTGCTGTGCTCTGGTTTTAACTGGGAAGAATTTTAATCATTTCTTGGATCAGTTACCCAAAGCAAATGAAAGAGTCAATGTCTGAGAACTAGACAGTTATTTGGCATTTAACAACTAGAGGAAATTAGTTTTGTTATACCTTTTTATAAAGATCATTATCCCCAAAGGAAATCAAGTGCTTCATCTTTCATCACTTTGACAAAAACACTGTTTTGTAAAAAGGTGAATAAGCAAATAAGGGGTATCTTTTCTTTCTTATCCATTCTTTTAAAGACAACAAATAGACTTAGGCAATGGAAGTGCTGGTTGGTAAAAAAAAAAAAAAAGTTTGTGTTAATGAAAGATTTATTTGTTTCCCTGGTGGGTACCATCTTACATATTTTCTGTATTCTTTCTCATAAGATCTTGTCAACTACAAATTGGCACTTGCCGTGGGTGCTTTCCATCTATCTCTACAAGGATTAAATCATGCATTCCTGCAGCTGCTGACCTCCAACACCCCCTGAAGGAGTTCAGGGTGGAGAGCAGAAATAAGGCACTCTGTGTTCAGGAAAAAACTGGCAGAACAGATAGATAGTTAGATATTCTCAGGAGCTGATTTTATAAGCACAGTTCTTGTATCTCCTCTTATATAGAAAAGCACTAAAATCATGGTGACGACAGTTTCTTATGACTAGTAGAAGCTTCATGAGACCAGCAGAAACTTTCTACAAAAAATATGTGCTTGATTGCACGTACTCCCCCTTTGCCAAAATCACATATATACTGTCCCCCCTCACTCCCAACCGCATCTCTTTGGAGCAGTTTCTCAGAGCTATCTGAGGTGCTGTCTCCCAGACTGCAGTCCTCATATTGCCCCAAATAAAACTTAACCCCCAACTCTCACATTGTGCATTTTTTTCAGTAGAAAATGCAAATGAATCAAAGGGTAGAGACATACCCTCTCCAGTGTCCAGTCTCCCCAAGTCTGGGGCATGGTCTCAGTTGCCTCAGTCATGTCTGACTCTTTGAGACCCTGTGGACTGTAGCCCACCAGACTCCTCTGTCCATGGGGATTCTCCAGGCAAGTATACTGGAATGCGTTGCCATGCCCTCCTCCAGGGGGTCTTCCTGACCCAGGGATCACACTTGTGTCTCTTATGTCTTCTTCACTGGCAGGTGGGTTCTTTACCACTAGTGCCACCTGGGAAACCAAGTCCTAATGTTATCCTTCTCACATTTTTGTCCTAACCCTATGAAGAGAACTCATAGTAGGAATAGTCAATCACTCTGTAGCAACTTTAGCACATCAGACACTACAGCAAAGAGCTGTGGCCAGGGTGGAGGAGGGGGTGCTGTGGTTCCAGCCCACATGAGCTCTTGCTTGGTGACCTCAGGTTGGCTTGAAATGGCCATGGTGGGAGCATTTACATCACAGAAACCAGCAAATGCTGAATTAGGGACTGGTTCCAAGTAGGAAAAGGAGTATGTCAAGGCTGTATGTATATTGTCACCCTACTTATTTAACTTCTATCCAGAGCACATCATAAGAAACGCTGGACTGGAAGAAGCACAAGCTGGAATCAAGATTGCTGGGAGAAATATCAATAACCTCAGATATGCAGATGACACCACCCTTATGGCAGAAAGTGAAGAGGAACTGGAAAGCCTCTTGATGAAAGTGAAAGTGGAGAGTGAAAAGGTTGGCTTAAAGCTCACCATTCAGAAAATGAAGATCATGGCATCTGGTTCCATCACTTCATGGGGAAATAGATGGGGAAACAGTGGAAACAGTGTCAGACTTTATTTTGGGGGGCTCCAAAATCACTGCAGATGGTGACTGCAGCCATGAAATTAAAAGACGCTTACTCCATGGAAGGAAAGTTATGACCAACCTAGATAGCATATTCAAAAGCAGAGGCATTACTTTGCTGACTAAGATCCGTCTAGTCAAGGCTATGGTTTTTCCAGTAGTCATGTATGAGTTGGACTGTGAAGAAAGCTGAGCGCCAAAGAATTGATGCTTTTGAACTGTGGTGTTGGAAAAGACTCTTGAGAGTCCCTTGGACTGCAAGGAGATCCAACCAGTCCATTCTGAAGGAGATCAGCCCTGGGATTTCTTTGGAGGGAATGATGCTAAAGCTGAAACTCCAGTACTTTGGCCACCTCATGCGAAGAGTTGACTCATTGGAAAAGACTCTGATGCTGGGAGGGATTGGGGGCAGGAGGAGAAGGGGACAACCGAGGATGAGGTGGCTGGATGGCATCACTGACTCGATGGACATGAGTCTGAGTGAACTCCGGGAGTTGGTGATGGACAGGGAGGCCTGGTGTGTTGCAATTCATGGGGTTGCAAAGAGTCGGACACGACTGAGTGACTGAACTGAACTGAACTGAACTCCCCCTACAAATGAGGTGGTTCATTAACACACCACAGATAAAATATCAGAAATATTCAAAAAAAGATATACTTTAAGGTGGCTGAAAGGGAGAGAGAAAAGAAGTTTTGACTACTGAAGAAGTGAAAAATTTTAAATTCCACATCTATTTAAAATGTGGGTTGAGCCATAAGAGGGCTTCCCTGGTGGCTCAGCGGTAAAGAGTTCACCTGCAGTGCAGGAGTCACAGGAGACACAGGTTCGATCCCTGGGTTGGGAAGATCCCTTGGAGGAGGAAATGGCAACCCACCTCAATATTCTTGCCTGGAGAATTCCTTGGACAGAGGAGCCTTGTAGGCTACAGTCCATGGGGTTGCAAAGAGTTGGACATGACTGAAGAGATTTAGCACAGCTAAGTCTTCAAAAATTTTCAACAATTTTTGACCTACAAAAATGGCAATTTTATTTTACGGTCAAACCTGTGCCCCCTGCATTGCGAGCACAGAGTCTTAACCTCCAGACAGCCAGGGAAGTCCCCAAAATTGCAATTATTTTTCCCCTGGTGGCTCAGACAGTAAAGAATTCGCTTGCAATGCGGGGGACCTGAGTTCCATCCCTGGGTTGAGAAGATCCCCTGGAAAAGGGCATGGCAACCTACTCCAGTATTCTTGCCTGGAGAATCCCCAAGGACAGAGGAGCCTGGTGGGCTACAGTCCATGAAGTCTCAGAGTGGGACACGACTGAAGCAACAGAGGACACGTGCTGGACCTGGGGAAGCTGGACAATGGAAAGCAACCAAGCACAGCTTAGTCTAAGAGATTGCAGGGAGCAGAAAATACAACAAACAGTGGCTTAAATAAATAAACGCTTGCATTGTATAATGAGAGATGCAAAGCAGCCCAGGGATGAGATGGCTTGTTCAATGATGCTGTCAGAGACCAAGGATCTTTCTATATTTCTGTCCTACCCTCCGAATAAAGTCACCTTTTGTTTTCATCCTTGTCATCTCATGATCACACATGTCTGCTGTGCCTCTAGGCACCATGCATCTGTCCCTGGCAGAAGGGTGAAGAAGGATGAAAGGCTATACCCATCAAGTTTACTCACGTTACTCAGGAAGACAAAAGTTTTCCCTGAGGCCCCACTCAGAAGAGCCCATTTGCATGTCATTGGCCAAAACTTGTCACATTGACACTCCCAGATGGGGGAGAATGAGATACTAAGACAGATTTAGACCAACCGTGATTCATCTCTGGCACTGGGGTGGGGACTCACTGTCTCTGAGAAGCAGAGATCTTAGCAGCCACCTGAGAATACTGGGGTTACACTGGTTGGGAAAAGTAAGGAAGGAGTAGATACTAGGGGGACAGCAAATGGTATCCATCACAAGTCCCTTCTGGTTAGGAATCTAGACATTTTAGATTTTTAACAAACTAGGACAAGATCATCCATTTCTTGGTTTAAATGTGTAAAGTACTCAGAGTGTATATACTCTTCTACACCGATTGCTTAGTGTTGTGCCTAGTTAGCCTGCAGCTCAAAAAACCATCCAGTGGGTATGACTCAGTTTTGCAAGATTTATATGATCGCAATATTACAATACATTCTTAAAGCTCAGTCCCCAGACTTTGATCTCTGTGCTCTGTGCTCTCTGTAAACAGTGGTCTGTTTACAGCTATGAATTGTGAGCTCGAATCTTTCTTTGATTAAGAGAGACCCTGACTAAGGTAGAATCAATGATTTGGCACGTTGGTCTAACAGTTGAAAGAAGATAAAGACATAACAGATGTTACAAATCTTTCTGAAGAAAAAGCCCCGTGCTGGTTATCTGGAAGAAACCAGGAAACAAGAAGTACACTATTCTGTTGTGATGATTATATCCTTGAAAAAGTCTGACATGACATTTATCTACCTTGACATTTAAGAATCATGTTACTCCAATGATTAGTAGCCTTGTTCTGCAATAATGGCTGGGTCTTTCATCAAGTAACCCCAAGGGATATACTAGTTAACAGTTAACTACTCTTTATGCTTCATTATGGGCTTTCTGGCTAGCTCAGCTGGTAAAGAATGTACCTGCAATGCAGGCGTCCCTGGTTAGAGTCCTGGGTCAGGAAGACCCCTTGGAGAAGAGATAGGGTACCCACTTCAATATTCTTGGCTTCCGTGGTGGCTCAGACAGTAAAGAATTAGCCTGCAGTGCAGGAGACCTGGGTTTGATCCCTGGGATGGGAAGATCCCCTGGAGGAGGGCATAGATACCCACCCCAGTGTTCTTGCCTGGAGAATCCCCATGGGCAGAGGAACCTGGCAGGCTACAGTCCATGGGGTCACAAAGAGTCAGACACGACCGAGTGCCTAAACACAGCACATGTTTCACTATCCCATTGGCCTGATTATGGCAACTAGGAGAATGCACGATATCTGCACTTGCCTGGGCACTGTTGAGAAGCATGAACAGTGTAGGCTTTTATAACTTGGCTCTCAAATGCACGGTCACATTTACAAGCATAAGACCCAGAACCAGACACACAGAGGTTCCACCCAGATGAGATCCTTTACTGGTAATGTGACTTGGAACAAATTACTTAATGACTCAGCCTTTTGTAAAATGACAGTTTTGTTGTTACGGATAAAGGAAGCAAAGGAAGAAAGTGCTCAGTACTTATTGTGTGTGTGTGTTCAGGGATCGAACCGGCATCACCTGCACTGGCAGGCAGATTCTTTATCACTGAGCTCCCTGGAAGCCCTAGTGTATATTAAGAGCTTAATAAGTGGGACTTGCTGTTTTCCCATGTCTGATTCCAGAAAAGTTTTCCTGAAATGATTATGTTTATAATAAATGTCCCTTTAATAATAATAAATGACTTTTATTATAATAAATGCTGTTTCCAGGACCAATATGCAATGACTACTTTTCACACTTCTAATATTATCTGTATGTGCTTGGAGAATATGATTTTGCTTTCTTCTCCTTTTATCTTCAACAGCAAAATCTCTCATTCTTTCATAACTTACCTCTGGAAAAGTATGTAACATGAAAAGAATCTCTTCTGTCACTTTGGAATGGTTAGAAGACAAAGCACTTGGCATTTATAAAGCTACAGGAGAAAAACCAATATCATTATCTCTCATTATTTATTCACTACACATAAGGAATAATGCGATATATGGTTATAATTCAACAAAGGATCAATTGAAATGGTGGGCTTGACACCACTCACATTGATCCCTATAGGTTTTGTCCTTTATAGACAGAAAATCACTTTAAGTCCAGTCACCTAGAAAGCCCAAATATTGTTTTTTAAAAATATTCAAACTATACATCTGTAGAGGATTCCTTGGTGTCTCAGTTGGTGAAGAATCCATCTGCAATGCAGGAGATGCAGGTTCGACCCCTGGGTGGGGAATATCCCCTGGAGAAATGAGTGGCTACCCACTCCAGTATTCTTGCCTGGAGAATCCCACAGACAGAGGAGCCTCGCAGTCCACAGGGTCACAGAGTCTAACAGGACTGAAGTGACAGAGTACACACAAGTTTAGGGTCAAGTTTATTTTATTGCATTCTGATTCTTGATACATTGCAGGTATAAAAGCAGGTATGATTTTTATATTATGATGCAATAAGTTAACAAGCATGTTCACTTGCTACAAAAGCTCCATTTATTAATTATATTTGCTAATAAGAATTTACACATAACCTCCTATGCATTTTTGGATGATTCAACGTTTTGCCATTGGCTATTTTAATAATGTTATCTCTTCACTGGATCCTCTTAAACGTCATTTAAAGTGTTTTCTACAACAAAAAACAGAAAATATCACAACATGAACCACTAGATGGCGCACGAGCAGCGGTGATACTCTGGCATGTGAAAGTGAAAGCGTTCGTTGCTCAGTCGTGTGACTCTTTCGGACCCATGGACTGTAGCCCGCCAGGCTCCTTTGTCCGTGGGGATTCTCCAGGCAGGAATACTGCAGTGGGTTGCTATGTCCTCCTCCAGGGGATCTTCCCCATCCAGGGATCAAACAGAGGTCTTCCACATTGCACGCAGATTCTTTACCGTCTGAGCCACCAGGGGAAAAAAAAAAACAATAGTTAGGCAAGGACAGACAGCTGGTGAGGCACCTGTGATCCTATTATTATGAATTTTATTTTGATTTGAGATAGTTGTAAATCAGACCTTGAAGAACAGTCACTTGATAAACAGTGCTGTTTAAATGCAAAAGTGTAGCTTCAGAAAAATGTTCCTTTCATTATAAAATGAACCTGGTTTTCATTCAGGCAGTTCTCCATAATTAAAAAAAATGAATCAATTGGATCACTAAGGACCCTTTTCATGGACTTCTCACATCCCTTCCAACGCTCCCTTTCAATCAATGTGCTTCCCCATGGTTACTTTTATAAACCTGCAGGCTCGGCCACTGTGTTTCTTCGCTTGCTGCTCTGCTTTAATTGCTGCCTCTGCAATGTTTTGTTCTCCTTCTTTATCTTGGCCCAGACTATTAATTTCTAAAACCCATCAGCATCCAGTGGCTGTTAGGACCACTTCAGAGAACCTCAAAAGAATTATGCCTGCGTGATTTTTAGCCCATATATTTGGTGCCGTTAAGATGTCATTTTCCCCTAGACGTCTATGATGTTGTGTCAAACATGAAATTAATCTTAACTGTACAGTGTTCAATTTTTGACATCTCAATACCTTTATTGAGATGTTAAAATAGAATTTTCCTTTAAATATGTCAATATAAAAGACTTATTACTTTCCTACATGGTATCTCCCACATCAACTTTCGTTATCCAGAGAAATGAATCTTTCATTTTCCAATAGAAGTCAGTGGGAAGAGGAAAGTTATTGTATAGAAATTCATATTTACAGTCAACTCTCAACTTTTTGATATTTTCTTGCATCCAATAATATAGTATATAGCCATATGATTTACTATTGTAACTGCAGTTTCCAAAAATGTTATTTTGTCTTGCCATGCTTCTCTGGTGGTTCAGAAGGTAAAGACTCTGCCTGTAATATATGTGTATCTATCTGTCTATCTAATCTATACGCATTCTTTTAAAAATATTCTTCTCTGTTATGGTTTATCACAGGGAGTTGAATATGGTTCCCTGTCTGTACAGTAGGACCTCGTCGTGTGTACATCCGCTGTACAAAAGCTTTCATCTGCTAACCCCAGCCTCCTACTCTGTCCTTTCCCCAGTTCCCTTCCCCTTGACAACCTGTTTCACAGAGAGGTTCATTGGTGTCATATTTTAGCTTCCACACATAAGTGATATCATATGTGATATGTTATCTGCCATAAGTGATATCATATGTGATATGTTATCTGCCATAAGTGATATCATATGGCATTTGTCTCTTTCTGACTTACTTCACTTAGTATGATAATCTCTAGCAGTAGTTGTCTAACTAGTCTCGTCTGCCTTGGGACCTCAGTGCCTAGGCCTGCCAGGCTCACTCTGCAGGCTATTGCTTAATCTCCTCTCTTCCTCTGCACTTTGCTGTGGCAAAGATGGCAAAGTCCCTCTCCTGGAGCAGAGCTCATGCTGAGAAGGCCCAACCAGCCCAGGCCCTCATTTCCCAGCCCCACCATCCCACGCATCCAGGTTGGGCCATGTCGCTAGTTCTTGCTAGCACAAAATGAGTGGAGATGAGGTGGACCATTTCTTGACTAAGATGATTAAGAACCTTCTTGGCACTTTTTCCCTCCCCTTCTGCCAAGTAGATATTAACAAACAGGATGATGTTGGAAGCTGTGTAGAAGGTGGTGGAGATTCCATCACCTTGGAGCTATGAATGGTTGTATGGAGCAGAGTCCTCCTCCGCTTCTATGCCCATTTTTCTATTTCTGCCACCTAACCAGGAATATTTCTTTTGAATTTTATGTGAGTGAGAAATAAGCTTGTGCTGTGTACTAAGTCATTAAGATTTTTTTTTACATAGCAAATAATCTTACCTTAATTTATCTGCAAAAGCGATTTTCCTAACTGGAATACTTTTTTTCATTATGGAGGCGGGGGACAGAGACTATTTATTGATCACCTACTTTATGCTAAGGATATCATAATGATAATAGCTTCAGGGATCTATACATGGTATCATTATTAAAAATTTTCCCAGCTCCAAGAGCTTGTCATCATTATGTTATTGATACAGCTTTGATTGGTACAGCCTATTGGGTAATTATGTTTCAATATAGACAATTTCTGACTTGCATTAGAAGGCTCACCTGGGGACTTAATTCACTACTGAATACCGGGTTGAGTAAGCCAAAGATTGATGGGGAAAATATGGGAGATGGCCACATGGCATTCTGAAATATTTAAGTCTGGGTCTAGTGCAGACACAGGCTTTGGGCTACATATGGAGATAATAGAGAAAGATGAAACTGATAAAGGAGACTTGAGATAATGGCACCCCACTCCAGTACTCTTGCCTGGAAAATCTCATGGATGGAGGAGCCTGGTAGGCTACAGTCCATCAGGTCGCTAAAAGTCGGACATGACTGAGCGACTTCCCTTTCACTTTTCATTTTCATGCATTGGAGAAGGAAATGGCAACCTGGAGAATCCCAGGGACCGGGGAGCCTGGTGGGCTGCCGTCTATGGGGTCGCACAGAGTTGGACACGACTGAAGCGACTTAGCAGCAGCAGCAGCAGCAGACTCAAGATAAAGAATGGTGGAATGTGAAGCTAAGAAATTTGGACTTTGGTCTGTAAGGAATTGGTAGAGGGAGGGTAGTCAAGTCACCTGAACCAAACTCTGCTATAAGAAGATATATTTGGCAGTAGTATTATATATATAGCCAACTTACAAACTAACTGTTTTAGAGAAGGTATATATACCTTCTCTATATATGGCTGTGCTGCCTGTGGGATCTTAATTCTGCAACCAGGGATGGAACCCAGGCCCCAGCCATGGAAGCTCAGAGCCCTAACCCCTGGATCACCAGGGAACTCCCTAGAGAAGCTGTTCTGTTGTGACGGCATTGATTGTCCTGTGCATTGTAGGGTGGTAAACAGCATCTTTGGTTTCTACCAAGTGAGCAACAGTAGCAGCTCCCGCTCTCTTCATGTGGGACAACCCCCAGACACTGGACATTGCCAAGTGTCCTGCGGCAATGTCTCTATCCCCCACCCCGTGCTTTCATCAGAAGGTCCAGGTGGATGAGGCTGCCTTCCTCCCACAATGCAACCGATCTTGAGACCACAAGGATATGGCCACCCATGGCCTATGTCTTCCTTTCTACCATATTCTAGGTTCTCAGGACCCTGGAAATCTTTGCCCAAATAGCTCCATTTGCCAAGTGGTGGTGACTGGGGGCCAGTGTGGATTGAGTTTGGCCTGGAAGCTCAGGCATCCATGTGCCTGTACCTCTGGGTCCTCCTGGTACTAGATGGAAGCAGTGTGGGAGGAGAAGGGGTGACTCCTGAAAATTCCCATGTGGGGCTCCAGGAGTGTGAGAATTCTAAATTTGAGTCTGACCTCCGGCCATGGGCCCTACTGAGAAACTTAGAAGGATGATGCTGGAGGCGGTGAGGAGAAAAGGGGTACCTTGTCACCAGAATTTTGGGCTAGCTGGCTGAGGTGGGGTGAGGAGAAACCTGAGCCGTGTGGGACAGAACTTTTGTGCCTCTTGCCACAGACTTGCAGTTTGCATTTCACAATCCAGTTAGGGTAACTTGGGAGGAAGAAGTTGGGACTCTGAAATCATATGCATCTAGATCCAGCCTGATCCTGCCTGTAGCATCTGTGTAGCAGGTGAGTGAGGCCAGAAAAATTAGGGTACCTTGGTCAGACAGAGAAGGAGAAAGAACATCCAAAGAATTTGTGAAAAGGCACAGATGCATGCAGAATGCTTGAGTGTTTGGGAGTTGTTAGGAACTAGGAAGATGAAGGTGTGGATGGAGGACAGCATGCTAGGGAAAGAGCCAAAGAGTCTGCAAGGACCCCACACATGGGTCCTCAAAGGAGCCGAGACTTTTTACAGCAGCCACACAGAGCCTAGAGGGTGGCTATACAGAGCAGGCTCTGTGATTCATTTCTGGATGGAAGAGGAGAGAAAGTAAAGGCTGGGAGAACAGAGAGTTGGTTTTAAAATTCTGATGAGATGCTGGGCTGAACAAAGACACTGAGCAGGAAAATGAAGAGTGGAGAGATTCTGTGAAGGCTGAATTGCTCTTAGAATGACAGCTACTGATAAAACCCTGAGCATCTTGAAATACTGACACATGCTTCTGGCTTTTAAGGTTTTGGCATAGAAGATTTTGGTTCTCACGTGGGGACACACCAAATAAAATTTTCACACAAGATTTAAAATTTTTATGTTCTTCCTTTTCAGGATGACTTTGTAGACCTTTTAACTTCCATATCTTTTTAAAAGTTTGCACTTCACTTCTGTATGTGTGTATGAAACAGATTTTTTTCCCTAAAAAATATGATATCAAAGGTAGAGAGTTAAAACTGAATGAAAACCAGAAAAGGTTCTAGTTGAAAGCAATAGGGATTCTGATGCCCTTGAAATGACTCAGCCTTCGCGTCTCCAGAAATGCCAACACAGACAACTCTCCATGTCACTGTCCCGCAAGGTATTGGCCTCTCATGCACGGAAATAATATATGGAAATGAGAGTCAAAAGGAGTATAATATTCCACTTTAAATCAAGACAGCAAATTTTGGGGGGCTTCATTTTTGGGTAGAAAGGTCATCCAAATTAAATATTAATTTGTATCTCTATACAGCTGTCTTCAAGAAAGATAACTAGTCTATATTTGGAAAATCTCGACAGGCAATTGCATTCACATTAACCTTTTGTTGGGACATCAGCAGGAGTGAGGTGTCTCTGAATTATTAGCATTCTTCTCTACAACTGGAAATTTCCATCTCTTCCAACAAGTTTTCAGGCTCCTTCCTTAGGGTCCAGTAACTATGAAATGCCAATTAGATAACAGCAAACAACGGGCTCACAAGGCCTGGAGGAATTCCAAATCATCTTGTGGGCTTGTCAGGCCTTCTTCTGGACAATGAGAGAAATGTGGGTATCGCAGCAGTCTCGCTAAAGGGTACATTGTTCTGCACTGAGAGGCCTCTGTGCCATGTGTTTTGATACACTTTAAAGTTCATAGAATCAGGGCGTCTGGATTCAGAAGGGGTCTGAGAAGGTCATTCAAATCTGTCTTTCCTCTTCCTATTTTATCTTTATACAGACAAACACATTCAAGTCAACAAGTCTTTTTAAACAGTTACCCTGTCTAGAGTGCTGGGACAAGGATAAGTGAAAGGAGCCAGGACCTAAGCCTTTGCCTGGAGTGGGCAGAAAAGCCTTTTCAGAAAAGGTAGGAGGTAAAGTGGAAAGTATTGTTTAGACTGGATCTGGGCAACTGTGTCAGGAGAGCATGTGAGGCAGAGGAAATTAGATGCAAGAATGTGCAGAGGCGGGAAGAACAAAGCCGGTCAGTGAGACATCACATCGGTGTGCAAGCTGGATCTGATAGAAAATTCACAGAAAGAGGAGGCGGTAAGGTAAGGCAGGTCTTTTCCACTGAGAACTGATGAGTCTTTGGACTGTTCTGAAAGCAATGGTGACTATCAAATCTTTTTGAGCATGGGGATGAACAATAAACCCATCCAACGATCAAGGGATTTACTCATGGAAAAAGCAAAAGAAAATTTACTCAAGGAAAGAGACTGATTCTGATTTAAGAGAACGTATAGATCTGGTATTTCCATTAAGGCAGTCTATAATGATGCCTTTAGTTTAGGGTTGATGAGTTTACAAACTCATTTCTAGGAAATACACACCCCTTTGCCTGCCACTTGGCCCTATCACTGCCCCTTGTCAGAAATAAGGAGAAGCAGCAGGCCTGGAGAATGAGTGCTGAGTCTCTGAAGACATATCCTTTCAAGATGGTGATAAAAAGGGGTGTAGGCTAGGTGGGAGTGGGTGTATTTGTCTGCTCTGGAACACTAGTAAAAGGTCATAGACTGGGAGGCTTCAACAAGAAAAATTTATTTCTTACAGTTCTGGAGGTTGGGAAGTCCAAGATTAAGGTGTTAGCCCATGTAATTTTTGGTGAGAGCTGTAGATAGCTGCTTCTTGATGTGTTCTCACATGGCAGAGAGGGGCGGGGCGGGGCACTTTTTCCCCTCTTACTATAAGGCAGAAGTCCTAGTCTATCAGGGTCCCATCAATGTGACTTCATTCAACATTAATTACCTCCTGAAGATCTTATCTCCAGATACAGTCACTTGGGGGTTAAGACTTCAGTATGTAAATTTGGAGGGCACAATTCAGTCCATGACAGTGGGTTACGTGCAGCACCGAATCCATTGCACGTTGGAGACTTTCCACTTATCTAGGACTTTAGAAACCTGATGGAAATTGCAAAATCATCACTGTGGCAGGTAAGAAGGTTATACTTTCTACCACATCCTCTCACTATTTTGTCAAACTTTCCCATAATCCTAAAACTGATCAAGACTACTCTTTTGATATATCAAACTCAAGCAAATCATGACACATGATTAATGAGTTATTTTCAGATAAATGTTTTATAACTATATGGAATAAAGCGGGCTGCTCAATCTTTGTGCATGCTCAGTCACTCAGTCCTGTCTGACTCTTTGCTGTCCCATGGACTGTATCCCGCCACGCACCTCTGTCCATGGAATTTTCCAGGCAAGAATCCTGGTTGCCATTTCCTATGCCAGGGGATCTTCCTGACTTGGGGATGGAACCCATGTCTGCTCCATTTCCTACACGGTCAGGCAGATTCTTTACCACTGAACCATCTGGAAAGCCCTTCTGCTCAATCTCAATTTTGCTGGGAATAGTCATGACTTAACTGAGCACTGGCCATGTGATGTGCTGGGGTTTTGCCTCTCATTAATCGTCACAATAACAGCAATACATAAAAGATCTCCATTCCACAGATGAGAAAACTGAAGCATAGAGAATTTGGTAACTTAAGTAACTTAGGACAGATTTCAAATTCAGTCTTGGATGGCTCCCAAGTCCAGAAATTCCCCTGTACCATATTACCATTCTTGATATTATATTGTCTTTCACTGAACGGATGAAATAACAGATCAAAATGATATTTTAAAAAATGAAGAACTTGAAAGAATGAGGTTAACCACCATCTGAATCTCCTGGAGAGTTTTTTGTTTGTTTGTTTGTTTTTTTTTAACCCTGATGTAGTTCTTATCTTCCACCTTAAAACACAAATGTTTGAAGGAGACACAGACATAGAAAACAGACTTATGGACACAAGGGAAGGGAAGGAGAGAGTGGGAAGAATGGAGAAAGTAGCATGGAAACATGTACACCACCATAAGTAAAACAGAGAGCTAGTGGAAATTTGCTCTTTGACTCAGGGAACTCAAACTGGGACTCTGTGACAACCTAGAGCTGGGGGGATGAGGTGGGAGCTGGAAGAGAGGTTCAAGAGGAGGGTACATATTTATACCTATGACTGATTCGTGTTGCTGTATGGCAGAAACCAACACAATATTGTAAAGCAATTATGCTTCAATTAAAAATAAATCAATTAAGAAAACACAAATGTGCAAACCAATGAGGCCCTCGATTCAGAGTCTCTAAAGATGGGGTTAGAAATCTTTATTTTATAAAGTTACTTAAGTAATCTAGCCAGGTTTGGGAGTGTGATGTCCCTCAAAAGACATGTCCATGTCCTATTCTCTGGAAACTGAATGTGATCTTATTTGCAAGGAATCTTTGCCACGTACTGAAGCATCTCTAGATGAGATCATCCTAGATTATGTAGGTAGGCCCTAAATCCAATGACTAGATGGACAGGGAGGCCTGGCGTGCTGTGATTCATGGGGTCACGAAGAGTCGGACACGACTGAGCGACTGAACTGAACTGAACTGAACTGAGTATCCTTATAAGACACAGAGAGAAGAAGAGAAGGCTGTGTAAAGATAGAGGCAGAGGTTAGAATGATGCAGCTACAAGTCAAATAATGCCAGGAGCCACTGGAAGACACAGGAAAGATTCTCCTTCAGAGAGAGTACTAACCTGCTAACACCTTGATTTCTGACTTCTGGCCTGGAGGATTGTGAGAGAATAGAATTCTGTTGTTTGAGCCACCCAAGTTTGTGGTCATTTGTTACAACATCCCTAAGAAACTAATATAAGGATCTAACTGAGGTAAGAGAAAACAGCCAAGTAATTAAGGCAGGGTTGAATGTGGGAGTGAGAGAGAAAATAACTGAAAATAATATAAGACATCTTTTTGCCATTTAGAAATGCTCACAATTTAACAGGCTATTTTGATTTTGATCTCTCACTGTTGGAAGCTCCATCTATATATTATTAACAATCTTAAAAGTATTAAGTAAACTCTTATAAATGGTTTTTACGTTAACTAGGAATGGTCATTCAGGTCTATATAGTTAAGCCCATTGTGCATGTGGGCTTTACGAGTCCTTTCAGGAAAAGATTATATGCCTTCCTAGGTGGGTAGTTGTTGAGGTCTTTTAATGGACTGGAACCTGGTGGTCCAGAGTTGACGATAAGAAAGTAAAAGAGAGAGAGAGAGAGAGAGGCTGATATTGCTTGGTTTATGCAGAAAACCAATAAAGCCCTTGACACAGGGCTTGCATCACTCACGAAGGCACCGGGTGCCCTCTCAAGGGGGGTGAAGGCACAGTGTGCCTTCTCGAGAGGGTCTTCAAAGCCCAGGCAGGAGAGTGAGCATGACGGGTTTCTATGCTCCAGAAAATTAGCCAGAGAGAGAGAGGGAGAGAAAGAAAGAAAGACATGGGGACCCAAGCTCTGATGGAACAAGGGTGTTTTATTCAACATAGTGTGGGTATATATACTGTCTTACAAGGTAGCTTTATTCAGCAAAGATAAAGATCAAAAGTCCAGACTTACAAATTATCAAGGAAACATAAGGTAATCCATATCAAAGAGACAGGGTTGTAAATAATCACTCTTACCGTATGGTTCATAAAGAGGAAGGGAGTTGTAAATAGTTACTTATCACCGTACGGAAAAACTAACAAAGGAAATGCATGCATTCCTCAGCCCTGGGAGCGGTTTGCTATTCCTCTTAATTCCTAATTAATAAGGAACAGAGGATTCATGACAGATCCAAAACAGCACACAGGAAGCCTCCTGTTAAATGCTTCCTGACAGGTAGTGAAGGGGTTAATATAAGGTAAACAAAAAATAAACAATTACCTAGAGAATATGTATCCGTTAAGAAGATGTGAGATAAAGGGAGTGGAAACAGTGAAAGTTACTTCTTTCACTTTGTGCCTCTGGAGGTGCAAATTCCCCTTTCTTCTATGCTTTAGCAAGCAGAGCTCCTGGTGATAAAGGCTTTCCCACTCTCTGGGAGATAGTCAGTGCAAGACAGACAGGAACACTTCTATAGTTAACATGAATAAAAACAAGCAGAAGACAACTGACTGTTCTTGGGCATCAGGCCAGTAATTCTTTTTCCTCTCTAAATGTTCTAAAATATTATGCCATCTTTTTACAGATGGCCAGCAGGCACATGAAAAGATGCTCATCATTGCTAATTATTAGAGAAATGCAAATAAAACTATGAGTTACCACCTAACACTAGTCAGATCATCATTAAAAAGTCTACAAATAAAAAATGGTGGAGAAGATGTGGGAAAAAGGAATCCTTCTATGCTGTTTGAATTAATATAAATTGGTGCAGCCACTATGGAGAAGAGTATGGAAGTTCCTCATAAAACTAAAATTAGAATTTCCATATGATCAGGCAGTGCCACTCCTGGGCATATAGCTGGACAAAACTCTAATTCAAAAAGATACCTGCACCCCTATGTTCATAGCAGCACTATTCACAATAGCCAAGACATAGAAACAAACTAAACGTTCATATGTCCATTGACAGATGAATCAGTAAAGAAGATGTGCAATTTATCTACCTATCTAACTACACAATGGAGTATTATTCAACCAGAAAGATGAATGAAACAATGCCATTTTCAGTTACATGGATGGACCTGTAGATTATTATGCTAAGTCAGAAAGAGAAAGACAAACAGGTCTGATATCACTTATGTGTGGAATCTAAAATACGACACAAATAAACTCATCTATGAAACAGAGACAGTCTCACAGACATAGAGAATAGACTTGCAGTTACCAAGGGGGTGGTGGGAGAGGGATGGAGTGGGAGTTTGAGGCCAGTAGATGCAAACTATTATATATAAAGTGGATAAACAACAAGGTCCTACTGTATAGCACTGTACTGTAGAGGGAATGTATATACTGTAGATACAGTGTATATACTGTACTGTATAGGGAGTGATATTCAATATCCTATAATAAACTATAATGGAAAAACAATATGAAAAATAATAAGTATATAATTGAATAACTTTGCTGTACACCAGAAACCAACACAACATTGTAAATTAACTATACTTCAAGAAAAAATATTATGTCATCTTTTGAAGGACTCAGAGCTGTATAGCAATTATTTTTAATTACATGTCAATTCAAAATAAACAATCGAACTTGGGTCTCCCACATTACAGGTAGATGCTTTAACCTCTGAGCCACCAGGGAAGCTACTATGTATTAAGTCTTATATTATTGACAATTAGAAAAATAGCCAACATCATGTTGGACCAATTCAACATGATATTGCCTCTGTTTTACTCGTATTTTTGGCTATGAAATGACCTCTCGAGATTACACTAGTATGTTGTTTTAGTAATGTATTAATTTGATTTCCCCAAATATATTCTAGCCCTGACATTTTCTCTAAACTCCGGATTGAGCACTTCTAAACTAATTTGACATCTCCATTTGGACAAGTAACCAAAAAATAACTGATTTCTTCCTCCAAACTTGCTCCTTCCTCAATGTTCCCCATCTCAGTTAGTGGCACCACCGTTCACCCAATCACTCAAGTCAGAAAGAATAGAGTCATTCTCCCATCTTCTTCTTCTGGCAACCACCTTACCTTCATCTAGATCAGGTAATATTTTCTCAGTCTTCCAGAAACATTCTGAATCATATCACATCTCTCCCCCTCAGGCTGCTCCATCATCTGTTACCTTGATTACTGCAATAAACTCTTTACTAGTCTCTCTGCTTCTACTCTGGCCCTCACAGTTGATTCTCCATCTAGCAACCAAAGTTTTAAAATATAACCCAAAATATGTTTAATACTGTTCTCAGTTATGTCTGACTTTTGTGACACCATGGTCTGTAGCCCACCAAGCTCTTCTGTCCATGGGATTTCCCAGGCAAGAATACTGGAGTGGGTTGCCATTTCCTCCTCCAGGAGATCTTCCAAGGGATCGAACCTGCATCTCTTGTGTCTCCTGCATTGGCAGGTGGGTTCTTTACCACTGTGCTGCCTGAGTTATATCTTTCCTTAAAATCCTCTAGTGACTTTGAATTACTTAACACACAGGCAACTATTTAAACTGAGACCCTAAGTAACTACAGCTTCAACAAGATAAAAGGGCTGTTAATGATGTCTCCACAGGTCAGGAACCCAGGCTACTTATATCTTATTGCTCTACTATGCATAGTTTGTAATCTTGATCCTCAAGATGGCTTAAGGTCAACTCATCTCCTTCCGGGCCAGTAGGAACTGGAAAAGGGGAGGGGATGCAGGTTTCCATCCACTCACCTTCTACTAGCCAGAAATTAGTTGTTACTGCACTTAACTGCAAGGGAGGCTTAGAAATATAATTTTAATTCCATGTAGTCATACACTGTGTTGGAAATTAAGGGTTCTATTACAATAGCAAAAAGTGAGAATGGATATTCAAGAATAATATGGTAGACTAAGTTCAGTTCAGTTCAGTCGCTCAGTCGTGTCCGACTCTTTGCAACCCCATGAATTGCAGCATGCCAGGCCTCCCTGTCCATCATCAACTCCCAGAATTCACTCAAACTCATGTCCATCAAGTCAGTGATGCCATCCAGCCATCTCATCCTCTGTCGTCTCCTTCTCCTCCTGCCCCCAATCCCTCCCAGCATCAGAGTCTTTTCCAATGAGTCAACTCTTCGCATGAGGTGGCCAAAGTACTGGAGTTTCAGCCTTAGCATCATTCCTTCCAAAGAAATCCCAGGGCTGATCTCCTTCAGAATGGACTGGTTTATGGTAGACTAGGTTATGATAATACATAGACCCAACTATGTTGGTACTCAACAAAATGGAAGTTAGTTTTGTCTCACAAAAGAGTTTTGGGTAAGTGAATATCAATTGATGTAACTTTTCCAGATGTGGTCATTAGGTTTCCAGGTGGTAGAGGCTCTGTCATCCTACACATGTGGCTTTGAAGGTTGCAATCAACATTTCTATCCCAGAGAGCAAGAAAGGAGAAATGGCGCAGAGACACACAGCTGGATCATTTTTATTGGCCAGTCCAGAAGTAGTTCACATCACTTCTACTCACATTCTATTGGCTGGTTCTCATTCGTATGACCATTGCTAAGTGAATTGCTGTAAAATTTGGTCTGGCTATGTGCCCAGGAGGAAGAGGAGAATAGAGATTTGGATAAACACCTAATAAACTTCCCATCTCACACAATAAAATCCAAAGTCCTTACCAGACATAAAGCCCTTACAAAGTGGCCCACAACTAACTTTCTTTAATCTTCCTTCCGCTGATTAGCTCCAGCTCCCCCAGTCCTCTTTCTGTTCCTTGAGCTTATCAAGTCTGTTTTCACTCCAGGGTGTTTGCAACTGCTCTTTGTCTGTGTGGAACATTTCCCCCAGATTTTCACATGTCTCACTCCCTCACTTCATTGAGTTCTCAACTTAAAATCTATCTTCTAGAGAAACTATCTGTAGCCATTATTTGTGTACCTTCCACATCCTTGACTATTTCCCATCAAAGCCAAGTCCCTTATCATGCTTCATTTTTATTCATATAACTTTTTCATTTGTTTATTTATGGCTGGTGTCTACTTGTAACCCATATTCATTTTGATTGTATTATCTGCTTTATTCAGTTATATCCCTAATTGCCCAGAAAATTGCCATAGTAAGCATACAATACATTTTTGATGATTTTTAGTAATTAATTAACTAAGATAGAAACTCTTTTGGTTACACATAAGATTTAATTCACCATAACATTTTATGAACCAATACCTTTCCACTCTTATGAATTTTCTTTATCCAACAGCATTCTCCAGAGTGTTAATGTTTGCATCCCCTGTTTGTAGAATGGAGGTAATCACATACCTATTTCCTAGAATGATAGTCAAGATTATACAAGGTAACGTGTGTAAAATTCTGAGTGGTGTGTGGCACTTGATCACACACACAGTGTGCATTCAACAAGTGTTAGCTCTGCTTACTGCTGTAGCTGCAGCCACCTTTCGATTCTTATAAGGAAAGCTTTCAAAGTACAGAAAAGGGGGGAGAAATCTATTAATCATTAACATATTTCTAAAATATTTCCTTAATTTATGGGGAGAATTAACCAATCTAAAATATAGCTATTTGTTATCCTGATGGTAAAGGGAAAAGTGAGCAAGTTCTGAATTGCCTTTCATCTGTTCAAACTATCTAGATTCTAAGTCTTTCCAGCCCCAATTTGACTGTAGTAATGTAACAGTTTAGAATATTACAGCCATTCTTTCAACATGACCTACTGAAGAAAAAGCAGCACAAAATCCTCTGGTAACAGTCTGTACTGTGCCTAATGCATTATTGATCATGACAGGGATTTCCATTTGGTTTTTCCTTTCAAATTAAGAATACATTCAATCATAAAACCAACGAGTTGCATGTGCTATATTCCAGTTCACAGAACCACGAAAGGAGACACAGTTATGCAAGCTAATCCAGTCTCTTGGATGATTCTTGTGAAAAACTATGATCAAAACAACCCATGTGAATAAGGGTCACCAGGAAATGGCTTTCAAAGATTGAAAGAGGCTGAGAATATTTAGCTAGTGAAAACATTGAAGTAATTGCTTTAAAATAAAGAATCATCCCGTTTGAATTTTGTAGCAGTCATTTAAAAAGTAAGCTCTTCCTTGACTCATTGGTATGAATATCTTTTTCCCTGATGTTACTAAATAATTTCATAGGCCTTGGTAATGGGTCACCAATAGATAGGATGAGTGAGTGGGTCTAAGTCTCCATTACTGTTCGTTCTGGGCCTGGCAGTCTCTCCTTCCCAGATGTACCCAAAAAAGGTCAAAAGGTTTGTATATAATACCTTATGGGCGTAGCATACAACTGCTGGAAGGATTTGGGATGTCTGACAGTGACTGAAATGCAATTCCTATGAAAGGGAAGCACATGAAAAATGGCACCCTTCCCCCTCCCCACCAGCACTCACCACACACAGTTTTAATTCCCATTCCAGCTTGTACTTGATATTTATTACACGGTTACCCAACCTCCTCTACTTCAGGCTGAGTGGCACACTGGGAAATGGAGCCTCTAAATGGATACAGAAATAGAATTGCTGAGGGAAAAAGAGAGAGGTTATGACTTTGGCTGGCTCAGATGACAACTCGCCTTTTCTGGACAGTGGATTCCTCATCCTGAAGTTAAGGGACGGCAATGGGGCAGAGTCAAAGTCTTCCTCGTGCTTTGCGGTTGCTCTTGCTGTTTTGGTTCAAAGGGTAGTATCTGTGCCATCCAAGAAATTGTTTCTCAACCCCGCCCCATGAATGATGTCATTGGTGGAAAGTTGGCAAGGCTCCCTGAACGTTGACACATCTTCTCTTTGGTTTGCCATGCTGGTGCCACATTTTCATCTCTCTGTATATTTTCATGGGTAGTTTAATAAGACATTGAGAAGGTATCTGTTAGGTATTGCTAAATTGCTGCCATGCTAACCTGAAAGTTTTTCTACTTTATTTGATTTTGTTTTTTATTAAGAAAGATCAATTGAGAAGAATAACTGAATCTCAGGCTGAATAGGATCATAATGACCCTCTAAGGATTGATCTCGAACATTCAGTCTCTTTGATGTTGGACACAGAAAGGAAATTGGACACCATTTACTCCAAATCCCTCACTTTATCTTAGGAATTTGAAGGTCCAACAGAATCAATGACTTGCCTGAGGACACAGCTCACTAGAAATAGAGAACTGAGCAGGTAATCTATCAACTGGCTAATATTATTCTGTGTCACTTATCTGAATGGAAGCAAGGAAAGGGAAATAATGAATATTTATTATGGGTCAGGTCTGTGCCAGGTGTTTTATATATATTCTCTATTTTTATCTTCATAAAAGTACATATTGTTATCCACATAATGTCAGTAAGGAATTTTATTTTTAAAAAAAAGTAAGAGATTTTTAAATTTAAAGTTTCTGCAAAGCAGCTATTCAAATTACTAAACACATTTATCAAAGAGGGTAAAAAAAAAATAGTGAGATGTCTTTATTTCTAATGACCATACTGTGTTTCCATCCAGGGTCCCTGCTATTACTATTGAGGTAGCTAGGAACATGAGTTAGTAAGTAGCAAGTCATATTTCAAAAATTATAGTTAGTGGAAAAGACTATGAATAAACTAGGAGGGATATTTCACTAGGAGATGAGACTCTGTGAACCACTAAAGCACACTCTATTAAATAATGATATCTGCATTTAGTCAAATTCTTCATAGGATGTACCTCAACATATGTTATAACCTATGACTGCTTAGTTTTCCTTTTCTGTGCTTCACACTGGCCACTCCCTTTTGTTCTCATAGTCTTTATCCAGACAGGGAAGAGTAAAATTGAGTAGAGTTTCCCTTAGATTACAGTCCTGCCTCCCTGAGATTATACCATACTCTTGACTGGAATTCTGGTTGTGATCAAAACTCTTCAAACAAACATTTAAAGTTCCTGGGTTTACCACCATGATGACATCTCTTTTATTATGTGTAGATTAGACCAGTTTTTCTCTCTCCTAGAGGATGATCTTATCTTCTTTTAAAAATATTAGCAAATGCTTTTATTATCTCAACCATGTATTTATCACTTAGATTATTGTGACAATGTAATTGAATTGTGAGATGAATTAAAGTCACTTCCTCTGTATTAATCATGGAACCTCAGCTCTGGAAGGAAGCTTAGGAAACCATCTCACCCAAGCTTCTTTATCTAGGTGAGGGAATGCCTTATCAGTCACACCATGAGGCTTCTTCTCTTAACTAAATCCAGAAATGACACAGAACAATTTATCTCAAAATTCACTTCAGCTGACATTTAAAAAGCAGTGATTATTCCTTATGGTTAAACACAATCTTTCTAGTTTTGTTTAACTTTATTTCTTCATTAGCTTTTTAAAAAAAATCCCTCTAGAAAAGATGGGTAGAGAAAGGGAAGTATTCCAGAATTGTGGAATGACTATACAGGCAGAAGCCAGGCAAAAAAACAGAAGGTGACCCCACAGTGGTTTGGTTGAATGAACCTTGATCAAAAATAAAAGTGATTAACTAAACTTTGGGGAATGACCTTGACATTCAAAGAGGTTTGGGCCTGAATTTCCTGCATATGTTATATGAATTTTCTATCTCACCAGAATGAGCAGGAAAACAGTTGGTTGTTAAATCTAGGGAAGAACCAGAAGTGAGAGGGTAGACTTCAGATTGGGGCTCATTGAAAAAGGAAGTTGCTTGGAGACCTGCTAGATTGCCTTTATTGCTGCAAAAGCAACAGTCACACCCCTCAACCTCTTGGGTGTCCCAGAAGAATCTCTGTTCCACAGGTAGAGCTTACATTGGGGAAAGTAGATGGGGAAATGCTCTGGGCACCAGGAGGCTCCAGGGCTCCCTTGGGACTAAGGTGATTTTTATAATCCAGCCGTGGACAGTATGACTTCAAAGACCCTATAGAAACCTGAGAGGTAATTTTTAATTTTTACTATATCTTATTAACCTTAAAGTAGCTGGGTGCTTTTTTAGTGGAGATGAAATGCTTTTTTTAGTACCAAACCAAAAATTTACCTTGACAGTCTTTTGAGGTAATGAAGGGAAACAAGAAAAGTGAGTGTTATTAGATGTGAAGAAATTTCCATTTTCCATCTCACTTTGACCTCCGACACAGTGGGCATACAGACAAAGGTTGGTTTTCAGTCAGTAGCTTATCAAACCAGGGTACACGGCGTGCTCCCTGGGACATCCAGTTCACTGAGAGCGGTGGGAAAATACTTCTCTCTGCTCCCTGTTTATTCAAGTGTCACATGTATAGCCTCACTGATAAATGTGCTTTCATTTCAAACAGAATCTCGGAAACCTGGCATTAAATTGATTCTACAAGCACAGGGACACAAGGACCAAGAGACTAACTTTGGACTTAGCTTGATGTTTCCGCTGTTGTGGTTCAATTGCGAAGTTGTGAGCAGCTCTTTGCAATTCATGGATGGCAGCATGCCAGGCTCCTCTGTCCTCCACTGTCTCCCAGAGTTTGTTCAAATTCGTGTCCATTGAGGTGGTGATGCTATCTAACCATCTCATCCTCTGCTCCCCCCTTCTTTTGCCTTCAGTCTTTCCCAGTGAGTCAGCTCTTGGCATCAAGTGGCTAAAGTATTTGAGCTTCAGATTTATTGTCAGTCCTTCCAAAGAATGTTCAGGACTGATTTCCTTTGGGTTGACTGGTTGGATCTCCTTGCAATTCAAGAGACTCTCAAAAGTCTTTTCCAGTAACGCAATTCAAGAGCATCAATCCTTCATGCTCAGCCTTCTTTTTGATCTAACTCTCATATCCATCTGTGACTATTGGAAAAATAATAGCTTTGATGATACAGACCTTTGTCAGCAAAGTGATGTCTCTGCTTTTAAATATGCTCTCTGGGTTTGTCATAACTTTCCTTTCAAGGAGCAAGCATCTTTAGGGATTGTGTTAATCAGGGGCTTTCAGAATCTCTATCCAAGAACACTTCTTTCTCACTGAAAAATGTCAAAACTAAACTGTAATGAGTTTAATTTTCAAGTTGAAGAAAATTTTGTTGTAGAAAACAATGATTTTTAAAGGTGAAAAGATGAACTAGGATGAAAATTACACTTGATACATAATATATATTATATATATAATAAATAATATGAAGCATCTTCTACTGATGTATTTTTGAGGGAGGATTATGTCTCAATATGTCAGCAAATTTGGAAAGCTCAGCAGTGGCCACGGGACTGGAAAAGGTCAGTTTTCATTCCAATCCCAAAGAAAGGCAATGCTGAAGATTCCTCAAACTACCGCACAATTGCACTCATCTCACACACTAGTAAAGTAATGCTCAAAATTCTCCAAGCCAGGCTTCAGCAATACCTGAACCGTGAGCTTCCAGATGTTCAAGCTGGTTTTAGAAAAGGCAGAGGACCAGAGATCAAATTGCCAACATCCGCTAGATCATGGAAAAAGCAAGAGAGTTCCAGAAAAACATCTATTTCTGCTTGATTGTCTATGCAAAGCCTGTGACTGTGTGGATCACAATAAACTGTGGAAAATTCTGAAAGAGATGGGAATACCAGACCACCTAACCTGCCTCCTGAGAAACCTATATGTAGGTCAGGAAGCAACATTTTGAACTGGACATGAAACAATAGACTGGTTCCAAAGAGGAAAAGGAGTACATCAAGGCTGTATATTGTCACCCTGCTTAGTTAACTTCTGTGCAGAGTACATCATGGGAAATGCTGGGCTGGATGAAGCACAAGCTGGAATCAAGACTGCCGGGAGAAATATCAATAACCTCAGATATGCAGATGATACCACCCTTATGGCAGAAAGTGAAAAGGAACTAAAAAGCCTCTTGATGAAAGTGAAAGAGGAGAGTGAAAAACTTGGCTTAAAGCTCAACATTCAGAAAACGAATATCATGGCATCTGGTGCCATCACTTCATGGGAAATAGATGGGGAAGCAGTGGAAACAGTATCAGACTTTATTTTGGGGGGCTCCAAAATCACTGCAGATTGTGATTGCAGCCATGAAATTAAAAGACGCTTACTCCTTGGAAGGAAAGTTATGACCAACCTAGATAGCATATTGAAAAGCAGAGACATTACTTTGCCGACTGAGGTCTGTCTAGTCAAGGCTATGGTTTTTCCAGTAGTCATGTATGGATGTGAGGGTTGGACTGTGAAGAAAGCTGAGTGCTGAAGAATTGATGCTTTTGAACTGTGGTGTTGGAGAAGACTCTTGAGAGTCCCTTGGACTGCAAGGAGATCCAACCAATCCATCCTAGAGGAGATCAGTCCTGGGTGTTCATTGGAAGGACTGATGCTGAAGCTGAAACTCCAGTACTTTGGCCACCTCATGCGAAGAGTTGACTCATTGGAAAAGATCCTGATGCTGGGAGGGACTGGGGGCAGGAGGAGAAGGGGACGACAGAGGATGAGATGGCTGGATGGCATCATCGACTCGATGGACATGAGTTTGAGTGAACTCCGGGAGTTGTTGATGGACAGGGAGGCCTGGTGTGTTGCAATTCATGGGGTTGCAAAGAGTTGGATACAACTGAGCGACTGAACTGAACTGAACTATGCCTCTTCAAGTAGCGATATACTCGTTTGTATATAGCACTTAATGCGTCTGGGCTTAAGGTAGTTCTAAAAATGATTTTATCTCTGAGTATCTGAATAGGAAACACTCACTGTAAAAGATACGTAAAATACAGAAACCTGTATAAAAGAAAATGGAATCCTCTTGCAAACCTTTAATTAGCGATAACCACTGTTAACTTTCTGATATATCTTTCCAGTTTTTCTTGATGCATTTTAAAAACATGATTAAGACTAGACAATGTACAGTGTAATTTGGGGACAGCATTTTACAAATATTAAACCAATGCCTTTGAAAAACGTATTTATTTATTTGGCTGTGCTATGTCAGCATGTGGGATTTTTAGTTTCAGCATGTGAGACCTAGTTCCCCAACCAGATATCTAATCCTGGCCCCCTGCACTGGGAGCCTGAAGTCTTAGCCACTGGCCCACCAGGGAAGTCCCAAGCCAATGCCTTTTTATTTCTCCTTTTTATTTCCTGTACCTTTTCCAAGTGCAAGGTTGTCTTTATGAGCTTCTTGCCCCAGGAAGAGAGGGTGTTGGTAGTGCCTAGAAACTCTTTCAGCTCATTGTCCCCTTCTCAGCAGTTTGTACCACCATCCAACCATGTGCTGTGACCAGAGTCCTTGGGGTCAGACTTGGCTCTTTTCTCCTCATACCCCATCCTTTTGATCAGTACATTCTATTGGCTCAAACTTCAAATTATACTTTAGCTGCCTCTTACAAATTTTGTATGCTGTGCTCTCATTTTCATAGAGCTAAAAAACCCTTTCTAATTCCTCTTGATTTTTTATTTGACCAATGGGTTATTTAAAAGTATGTTATTTAGTTTCTGGATATTTGAGGATTTCCCAGATATATTTTTGCTGCATATTTCTAGTTTAATTTTTTTTTACAAACAGAGGACATGTGATTTGAACAATTTGAAATCTACTGAGGTTTGTTTCATGGTCCAGAATACTGTTTATCTTGGTAAATGATCTATATGCACTTGAAAGAATGTCTGTTTTGCTGATCAAGGGTGCTGTGTTATACAAATGTCAACTAGGTCAGGTTGGTTGATAATGTTATTTAAATCTTTGATTGTGATTGTGCATTTCTCTACCTCTCTTTGATATTCTATAATTTGTGTGTGTATGTCATGTATTTTAAAGTTCTGTTATTAGTCATGTTATTAGTCTGTTATATGGTCATGATTGTTATTTCCTCTTAATGAATTAACTCCTTTATCATTATGAAATCATCTTCTTTATCCCAGATAATAATCTTTGTTCAAAAATTTACTTTTTCTGGTATTAATATAGCCACTTCAACTTATTTTTTGACCTGTGTTAACCTGGCATATCTTTTCGCATCCTTTTACTGCTAACCTATTTGTATCTCTATATTTGTAACCTATTTGTGTCTCTTTTAGGCAGCATGTATTAGGTTTTGCTTTTGTTATCCAATCTGACAACCTCTGCCTTTTGTTTGGGATGTGTATGCCATTTAAATTTAATGTGGTTGTTTGTGTCAAAATCGATTGTCTTGCTTTTACTCCTTGTCCCATCTGTTTTTTCCATTTCTCCTAATTTTCTGTCTTCTTTTGGATTAAATTTTTATTTTTAAAATTTTATTATTAAAAATATTTATTTACTTATTTATTTATCTGACTGCACTGGGATTCAGTTGTGGCATATGGGATCCTTAGTGACAGCATGAGAACTCTTAGTTGTGGCATGTGGGATCTCTTTCCCTGATCTGGGATTGAATTTCAGCCCCCTGCGTTAGGAACACAGAATCTTAGCCGCTGAACCACCAGAGAAGTTTCTGGATTAATTTTTTATTGATGACTCCATTTTATCTCCTTTCTTAAATCATTTAATACAACTTGTTATTATGTTTTCACTTGTTGTGTTAGGATTTTAATACAAAACTTGAACTTACCCCAGTTTACCATTTTGTTGATGTACAAGAGCAACACAATGTATACTTCTATTTCTCCCCTCCCTATCTTTGTGCTATTTTTTCATATATTTTTTTCTACATATTTTATAACCTTACAGTGTATTGTTATCATTTTTATTTAAATAACCACTTCTCTTTCCAGAGAAACTTAATTAATAATAGAGAAGCTATTATGATCCACCCGTTTATTATTTCCAAAACTTCTCATTCTTTTGTGTAAGATCCAGACTTCCATTTGGTATAAATTTTCCTTTGCCTGAAGGACCTTTAACATTTCTTGCAGTACAGATGTTTTGGTGATAAATTATTTCAGGTTGGGTATGTTTGAAAGTGTATTTTGCCTCCATTTTTGGAAGATATTTTCCCTAGGTATAGAAATCTACTCAGCTGACATGTCCCCACACCCCCCCCCCCCCCCCCCACCCCCCGCAGTGTTTTAAAGATGTCTGCTTGTTTACATTGTTTCTGACCAACAATTTGCTACCTTCCTTTTCTCTGTAGGCAGTGCTTTCCTTTCCTCCCTGTTACTGGTTTCAAGGTTTTCCCTTTATCTTTGCTTTATTGAAAATGTTGATTATGACGTGCCTTTGTGTAGTTTTCTTTATGCTTCTTGTCTTGTGCTTTGCTGAATGTCTTGAATCTGTGTGTTTATAGTTTCATCAAATTAGGAAAAAATATGCCTTTATTTCTTCAAATATTTCTATGTCTCCCTTTCTCATTCAGGGATGCTAGTTACAACTAGATTAGGACACTGAGGTTGCTCACATCTCACTGATGCTTCTTCCATGCTACCGTCATCCAGGCCACCCACACACTATTGTATAACTTGTTACATTTGTTTAAGGTAGGGTTAGAACCAGCTTTGTGAGACAGAAAGGATGTGTGTCTTATCCACACCTTCAACTCCAGCATCTAGTTCTGTGCCCTCCCATAGAAGGAATCCAGAAAATATTCATTTGTGGACTAATTTGCATATAACTTTTTGTGGCTTCACTGTCTTCTTGCTTAACACTTATGGTATTAGTTTGCTAGTAAGTACAATTTATGTTAAATTGTGGATGTTGAAGACAAATAGAAAAGAGTGGTCCCCACAGTGCTTGGCAGTGGAGTTTCAGAGTGAAATTCGCTGCAAGCTGTTCAACTGGAGTGGGAACAGTGGATTATTAAATCCTTGACTTCATCCCAGATGTTTCTTTTATTGACTTACTTTCAACACTTCAAATCAACAAGTTAGATTAATACTAAGTTGCAAATTGACCAAAGTAAACTTTTCCTTAGTTATTTCAGATTACTAGCATTCCAGGGAAATTATAAATTGGTTATATTCTAATAAATATTGTTCTTACTTTTGTCTTATTTGTCTTCTTTGAACTTTATGCCATTATTTTAACAAACTTTTTTTCTGGTTGGTTTAAACATGATGATCTGGAGGTAATATTGGTTTTATTTAAAATAATGCACAGCATTCTGAAATGGGAATTTTATTTTAACAATAGGCAACAATGGTCTTTTGTAGGTGCCTGAGATGAGATGATTGAAATACAGGGAAACATGAGTAACTAGTCAATATCAAAGGATTAGGAGGGAAAAAAATACAAATATTATTTGATTTTCTGTCTTTGCATGTGTATTGCAATAATATATTTAATTTAAAAACATACTTAATTCTTAGAATCTGAATCTGAATTTTTCTTGAATAAGTATTTACAGTTTATCTATATTTCAGTCACAACAGAGAGGAAATGGAAATACATCTAGCAAAATACTTCTCTCTTTATAAGAATAGAATTATGAGCTTTTCCCCTTAAGAGCTCAGAGAAAAGTGTGTTGTGGTACCACATATAGTAATACCACATTACTTTTTCCCCTAGCCATTCATTCTTCCCTGGGTACTTCATGTGTCCATATGACATCTAGCCTCCCAGGACCAACCTTTCCTTTAATACCAGTTAACTTAATCCAAACTCCTGACCTGCACAACTGCATGAAGTCCAGGTTGTATAATTGCCCTCATCAAGTATATCTGAGAGTCCTCACGGATTCTTCAGTTCAGTTCAGTTGCTCAGTCGTGTCCGACTCTTTGCGACCCCATGAATTGCAGCACACCAGGCCTCCCTGTCCATCACCAACTTCCGGAGTTCACTCAGACTCATGTCCATTGAGTCAGTGATGCCATCTCATCCTCTGTCGTCCCCTTCTCCTCCTGCCCCCAATCCCTCCCAGCATCAGAGTCTTTTCCAATGAGTCAACTCTTTGCATGAGGTGGCCAAAGTACTGGAGTTTCAGCTTTAGCATCATTCCTTCCAAAGAAATCCCAGGGCTTATCTCCTTCAGAATGGACTGGTTGGATCTCCTTGCAGTCCAAGGGACTCTCAAGAGTCTTCTCCAACACCACAGTTCGAAAGCATCAATTCTTCAGCACTCAGCTTTCTTCACAGTCCAACTCTCACATCCATACATGACCAATGGAAAAACCATAGCCTTGACTAGATGGACCTTAGTCGGCAAAGTAATGTCTCTGCTTTTCAATATGCTGTCTAGGTTGGTCATTACTTTTCTTCCAAGGAGTAAGCATCTTTTAATTTCATGGCTGCAATCACAATCTGCAGTGATTTTGGAGCCCCAAAGAATAAAGTCTGATACTGTTTCCACTGTTTCCCAATCTATTTCCCATGAAGTGATGGGACTGGATGCCATGATCTTCGTTTTCTGAATGTTGAGCTTTAAGCCAACTGTTTCACTCTCCACTTTCACTTTCATCAAGCTTATAGTTCTTCAAAAATGTTCCCCTACATTTGTCCCTTTAGCCAGCCACTGTTCTCCAAACTTCTTCTTCCCTCTCATACGATCGCTCGTCCACCCTGCTGTGGCTTCTCCCTTACCACACGCTATGCATGGGTCTGGACACCTTCATTTCTCTGAAACATCAGTAAATAAGTTTGAGTTTTTAAGGAAACTTCATTGAAGGTTTGGAGGCTACTAAATGGACTGTAGTAATATCTTCAAATATCCAACTATCACTACAGTTAATTCCATTATCTGTGCCCTTCCGTGTGTCGTCCTCTATGTTTTCTTTCTCCTTGATCCTCAGAATGCTGCCTTCTTCAAGGATCATTGCCTGCATCCTCCTACCTGAAATCCAGCTCAGTTACTCATGACCCTCAAGGTCCCGTCCTTTAGATCTCCTAGATCTTTTCCTTTCCTGCTCTTAGGTTAGTTGGCAGGAGGAGCTCCTATTTGTTTAGGAGCACATCTACTTTCCATTGTTGGAGAAGAAAATGGCTCTCCAGTATTCTTGTCTGGGAAATCCTATGGAGAGAAGAGCCTGACAGGCTGTAGTCCATGGGGTCGCAGGAGCAGGGCACAACTGAGAGACTAGACCACCAACACCACCCTCCACTGCAACTTGTGGTCTGCCTATCCATCTCGATCATCCATTGCTTAGACAAGACACTCTCAACAGCTGACTCTACATCTCCCAAGTTCTTAACAGCACATCAGCAGAACAAAACCAAGCAATCCAGCACTCCCGAACCAACCTCATTTACTTCTTCATAGTCTGCCTTCTGGTAAAAGATGAAGATCAGATCAGATCCCAGGGCTCTTCTTGGCACTGCCTGGGGGTATTGCAATGTCTCTCAGGAACCCTCTCCTTTATGCCATGCCTGTGAAAATTAGAAAAAAGTGCCATTTCTCCCAGAAGACTAGCACCTCATGGACTGGGGAGCAGAGTGTTGCCTGAGTTCTCTCTTAGACAAGTTTCCTGGGGTAGGATCCAGTCTACCCACAGCTCCACGGTGGCTCTGATTCTGCAAAGGCTTAGACCTGGCAAAGATCCATCCCAGGGTAGTTCATAAGAAAAGAGCTCAACTTGTGCTAAAACATCTGTCTTTGTACTAATATTAGTATCACCTTGTTGGTTTAGGGCTTTCTGTGGGACTCTCCCCCTGTCTCCCTCCCCACCCCCTGCCAAGGGCAGAGTTTATAGGTTATAAATCTATAACCAAACTGGCTCACAGAAATGGTTTATTCTAGACCAAAAGGAACCTCTGCTCCAGGATATATACCAGCTCCCCTCCTTGAACACAAGAAATACTGTTCCTTTAAACCTTCAAAGTACAGGTCTCAACTTCCTCAAGAAGATTTTTATTGAGAGAAAAATTTTTGTTTACCTTCTTGAAAATTGCTTATAATTTTAAAAGGTTGAAAAAAATAGAAGAGGCAAAGCCCATGAGGCCACCCTGGTTTCCTGATTCTTATTATATTACAGTGGAACTTTCTGGATGAGAGGTTTTTAGGATGAAAATCTCATTTTTCTATTGAGAAGAAGCAAAAATCAAGAATGCTTAAAGAAAAACAAAAGGCTTTTACATGTCTACATTTATTATCTGATTTAAGGGGAACACACCAATAGCTGCTGCCCAATCAGGTTTAGGCCCAGCACACACCCCTCCCCCATCCCTCCCAGTCAGGCAAATGGGGGTGGAGGAGGTCTTCGTGGGGCAGGCAAGGTCTCAACTAAGCCCTGAGGGACTCGGAGAATCCCCAGGCCAGACCTTCATCCCTTGTAACCTCTGGCGGTTACGTGCATAAGCCTAGTTTACAGAGCAGAACATGAGACCTAGAGCTTTCAGGGCCCCCTCTGCTTCCATGATTCCCTTCTGCAAGCTCATTCATCATTATTTGTTAGAGTGTATTGTGTACTCTGGGTTGCAAATCGCAAAACTGCAAGTAAAGAGGGGAGCCACCTGTCTTCTCTGTGTCACAGACATGATGCCAGCTTTGAGATAATGCAGAACAGAACATTATGTCTGCAGGGCATCCAGGAAGGCTCCCCGGAGGAGAAGGCTGAGGTCTTGAAGGCAAGGAGATACGAGCTAGGCATATTCCAGGCTCTGCTTCCAGACTGGGGCCAGGACAAGAGCCTGGGATCCCGGGTAGTTGGGAGAGCTGCAAATTGGGGCATGGAGGCAGGAGTAAAGGTAGGGTAGGGGAGGTGGGAAGGGGAGGGGAGGGTGAGAACCTGAGCGGGGCCAAGTCCAAATGCTGACAGGATCTCCATGGTCCAGCCTGGAGGCACTGCTCCCTCCTTGATGATCTCAGGGTCTTCCCCTCACCTTGGGAGGGAGGCAGGATGGCCCATTTCAATATAAAGTCCTTATTCTTTTGCTCTGTCTTGATTCTTGCTCCAATCCTCAAATACTGTGTATATAGGTTGCAGTTTACGCTACTAGAGAGAATAAATAAATAAAAAGTCACAAAGAAGGGCTCTTTGCTAACACTTTAGTGTTTGTTCACGTCCTTACTAGCTTGTTTTAAAAACTAAAACATTTCTAAAATCATTAAAAGAAAAACAACAGGAAATATGGCGCTTGTGATTGCAATCTCATGTACACTCTCTTTTTTCTCTGTGAATGTCTCCTACACTCAAGTGAAATCTCGCTGGTTATATGTGGGCACGTTTCCAAAAAACCCCAATAGCATGAGGAATTACCCCTGCTTCACTGTGTTTGCCAAATTTTAGTTTCAGGCAAAGACTCTTACAAAAACAATCTGTGAAACAAGAATGTATTTGTCTAAAGTAATAAATAAGCTCTCAAGTGTCCCCAGTGGGGATATAATTTTATCAGCTATTATTTAGCAATCTTAGATATGGTCTTAGAGATTAAGCTGTTCTGTGTTCTTTTGAAAGGAAACTACAATAGCCTCATACATCAAGTGCCTGGCTACTGAAGGTGTTGGAGATACCATTTATATGAGGTCATCTATTTGACTCAAGTTTATTTTGTTACTGTCTTTTTTTAAAAAATAAAGCTATTAAATGGAATATTGACTAATAGGGTCCTTAGATATTCATGTAAGTAGACCGAAGGGTTATAAAAACACAGAAATATGAACACGTTCCTATCATGGGGATTAAAATACTTGCTTCCATCCAGTGATGCATATGATAGAATAAAGGATCTACCTCCTCTCTCCCTGCTTCCCCAGATACCCCCTGGAGAGTGGGTTCACACAGGGGTAAACTTTAGGGTATAAATCTGGGATGAGATGGTCTTCTAGAGAATAAATGTGTGTGTGTGTGTGTGTGAGACAGAGAGAGAGAGAGAGAGAGAGAACTTTGGTTATCCTAGGGTTGCTGAAGACCTTTGAAACGTGAAAGATTACATCAGCTGCTTACTCCTCTCCGAAACCACCATTGTATTCTTTTGTATTCATGCCCTAAGAAAGGTGAACACTCAGACATTTTGTGTTTGAGAATTTTAAAAAAAGGAGCTACTAGCCTGCAAGGGGGAAAACACTGGTTCTGTGAGTGGTGGATGCTGAGAACACTTTGAATCTGAAAAGTAAGTGTGTCTATGAGTGGTGGCAGGGGACAAGGTTGTCTCATTTAGAGACGTCAGGTCAGTGTGTGGAGCAGGGGCGGAACACAGGACCTGACCTGCTGCCACAGACTAGGCACCACTTCACCTCTATGCTCATCCTGTCATCACAATAGGAAAAGTTGTCACGTGACTTAGGGATTGCCGGTCCCTAAGACCTTAGAACACCCTGAGCTGGGCTCAGGGGGAACATTACAAATCATTTCAGGTGACTCCAGTTCATGAGGGAGTGAGCTATGGGGGGAGTCATGGGAGAGACCACAGGCTCTCTTAGGTCAAGAATGATGATCGTTAGTAAACATGTATGTGAGGTTTGAAGTAGGGAAAGGAAAAACAGACATACAGGTAAGTCCTTATCACAGGACCTTGCCTTAACGACAGGCAGAAAAGTGAGAGCAACATAGTTCTGTTACGTTTGTGTGTTACGGGAAATCAACGTGTAGGCTGGTTATGATTTCAGCTGAGACTTGGTGTCCTCCTCCCAGCTCATTGGTTATTGGCAGAACTCAGTTCTGTATGGTTGTAGGACTGAGATGCTGAATTCTTAGAGGCCCTGTTTCCTGCCCCATGGTCCTGCTCACAACAATGAATATACTTAATGCCCCTGAAAGTGAAAGTGAAAGTGAAGTCTCTCAGTCATGGCGCTTTACTCCTCCCAATCCAATAGGAGAACATCACTGCTGCTATGAAGCCTCTCAGGAAAGAACTGAACCGTGTTATAAAGTTACTTGATTAGGTCAGGCCCACCCAGGATGACATTCCCTCCACACTGCCACCCTTTTAACCATTTTTAAATGTATAGTTCAGTGGCCTCCCTGGTGGCTCAGAGGTTAAAGCATCTGCCTGCAATGCGGGAGACGTGGATTCAATTTCTGGGTCAGGAAGATTCCCTGGAGAGGGAAATGGCAACCCACTCCAGTGTTCTTGCTTGGAGAACCCCATGGACAGAGGAGCCTGGTGGGCTATAGTCCATGGGGTTGCAAAGAGTCGGACATGACTGAGCGACTTCACTTTCACTTTCACTTTCAGGGGCATTAAGTATATTCATTGTCGTGCAGCTATCACCACTATCCATCTCTAGAAGTTTTTCGACATCCTATACTGAAACTGTGCCCATGAAACAACAACTTTTTACCTCTCCCACCTCCCAGCTCTAGTAAGCACTGTTGTATCTTTCAGTGAATTTGACTATAGTAGTTACCTCATATAGGTGGAATTAAACAGTGTTTGCCTGCGATTTGTCTTCAAATTTCATCCATGTTGTAGCATATATCAGAATTTCACTGGACTGAGAATATTTCATTGCATGTACATTTTGTCTATCCATTCACCCATCGATCAACATTTAGTTTGTTTCTATCTTTAGGCTCATATGAACAAATATGAGTTTACTTTCAATTCTTTTGTGAATTTACCAAAAGTGAAATTGCTGGATGGAATGGTAATTCAGTGTTTATTTTATTGAAGTATTATCATACTGTTTCCATGCTGTTTTATATGTCAACCAACTGTGCACAGACACACTAACACTGGCTGCTTTCCACTTTTTTGATAACAGCCTTACTACTGGATATGAAGTGATACCTCTCTGTGGCATCTCCCTAATGATTAGTGATTTTGAGCAACTTTTCATGTATTTATTGGCTGTTTTAAATTTTTTTAGAAAATGTCTATACAAGTCCTTTGTTCATTTTTTAATTGAGTTGCTTGGTTTTTACACTTTCAATTAACTCAAAGTCAGCTGATTAAGGACCTTTATTATATCTGTGCAGTCCTTTTACTTTTGCACCTCATGTAACTTAATCATAGAAATGGAATATCATCATATTCATAAGACCCAAACACATGAAAGGTGAAGAGATTATACAGGAGATTATTCTAGGAGTCTGGAATTTTACAGGCCATCTGAGAAGAATGTATCACACAATTTCATATGAAGCCAACTCAAAATAATGAATTCTCCCTGGATTCTGTGAAGCTTCATTTCAATCCAATTTCCTCGATTCTAAACAACTGTAAACTCTGCTAGGAGGAGAGTATTGAAGAAATCAGTATTTTTCAAGCTCAGTAAAGCTCATAAACTACACAAGATAAAACTGAAAAACTCCTGTCCGTGATACATGAAAGAACAGCATTATTATTTACAAAGCAGGTTAGACATTTCCTAAGAAAACTGGACTTCCTTTTCATCTCTTCCTTAAAAAGTAAAAGGTTAATCTCTCTACAAGTCACTGGGTCAGGGCTCTCTGGTTTCTCCCTTTTCACTAACTATGTAAAGAATGTTCAAGAACCTTCCTTCTCTGGTCAGAGTCTCACACCTGTTTTAGAGAGAATCTGGTCACTAGGACAAGACCATAGAGAATGATGGGGGCTCCCCTGGTGGCTCAGATGGTAAAGAATCTGCCTGCAGAAGACCTGGATTTGATCCCTGAGTAGGGAAGATCCCCTGGAGAAAGGAATGGTAATTTACTCCATTGTTCTTACCTGAAGAATTCCCTGGACAGAGGAGCCTGGCAGTCCATGGGGTTGCAAAGAGTTGGACAATGACTGAGCGACTGCACTTTCACTTTCATAGAGAATGAAGAGAGGATTCAGAGAAACTAGTGTAAAATTCAGGGAATGATTCTGTAAGAACAGTTTTTTCTCTTTCTACAACTCCCCCCACCCTTTTTTTTTTTTTTGGATGGAGAAGAAATGGCCAGGAAGATAATTGCTGTTCAGTCACTAAATCATGTCCAACTCTTTATGACCCCATGGACTGCAGCACATTAGGGTTCCCTGTCCTTAACTATCTCCTGGAGTTTGCTCAAATTTATGTCAATTGAGTGGGTGATGCCATCCAACAAGTTCATCCTCTGTTGTTCCTTTCTCCTACCCTCATTCTTTACCCCATCATGGTCTTTTCCAATGAGTTGGCTATTCTCATCAGGTGGCCAAAGTATTGGAACTTCAGCATCAATTCTTCTAATGAATATTCAGGGTTGATTTCCTTTAGGTTGACTGGTTTGATCTCCTTGGTGTCCAACGGACTCTCAAGAGTCTTCTCCAGCACTACAATTCAAAAGCATCAATTCTTTGGTGCTCAGCCTTCTTTATGGTCCACCTCTCACATCCATACACGACTACTGGAAAAAAAAAAAAAAAAGCTTTGACTATACGGACCTTTGTCAGCAAAATGATGTCTCTCCTTTTTAATATGCTGTCTAGGTTTGTCATAGCTTTTCTCCCAAGGAGCAAGCACCTTTTAATTTAATGGCTGTAGTCATCATCTGCAGCTATTTTGGAGCCCAAGAAAATAAAATCTGCCACTGTTTTCACTTTTCCCCATCTATTTGCATGACGTGATGGGACCAGATGCCATGATCTTAGTTTTCTGAATGTTGAGTTTTAAGCCAGCTTTTTCACTCTTCTCTTTCACCCTCATCAAGAGGTTATAAATTTGTCTTTGCTTTCTGCCATTAGAGTGGTATCACCTGCATATCTGAATTTGTTGATATTTCTCCCGGCAATCTTGATTCCAGCTTGTGAGTCATCCAGCCTAGCATTTCGCATGATGTAGTCTGCATAGAGGTTTAAACAAGCAGAGTGACAACAAAAGCCTTGTCGTCCTCCTTTCCCAACTTTGAACCAATCAATTGTTCCATGTCTGGTTCTAACTGTTGTGTCTTGATCTCCATACATGTTTCTCAGGAGACAGGAAAGGTGGTCCGGTATTCAAATCTCTTTAAGAATTTTCCACAGTTTGTTGTGATCCACACAGTTAAAGGATTTAGAGTAGTCAATAAAGCAGAACTAGATGTTCTTGACTTCCCTTGCTTTCTCTATGATGCAACGAATGTTGGTAATTTGATCTTTGGTTTCTCTATCTTTTAATTCAGCTTGTATACCTAGAAGTTCTCAAGTCATGTACTATTGAAGCCTAACTTGAAGGATTTTGAGCATTACCATGCTAGCATGTGAAATGAGTACATTTGTAGGGTAGTTTGAACATTCTTTGGCATTGCCCTTCTTTGAGATTGGAATGAAAACTAAACTGACCTTTTCCAGTCCTGTGGCCCCTTCTGAGGTTTCCAAATTTGCTGGCATATTGAGTGCAGCACTTTCACAGCATCATCTTTTAGGATTAGAAATAGCTCAGCTGGAATTGCTTAACCTCCACTGGCTTTGTTCGCAGTATGCTTCCTAAGGCTCACTTGACTTCATATTCCAGGGTGTCTGGCTCTAGATGAGTGGCCACACCATTGTGGTTATCTGTGACATTAAGACCTTTTTTGTATAGCTCTTCTGTGTATTCTTGCCACCTCTTCGTAATATTTTTCTAGTGCTTCTAATTGTATAACTACAGCTTTTATTCCTATACAGATTTGGAAAATAAGAACATACATTATCTTATTGAATCCTTATACAATGTTAGTATATTAGTAGATATTTGAGTTAAATCACAGAATTAAGTACCATTCAATAAGAACAATAAGTATTTAATTTATAGGATTTTCATGTAAGAAAATAGTGAGAAACAGAGAAAAAAATATATGTATAGTGATGCTTATCACAGCGTTATTTATATTAACTACATTATCTAAAATGTAATTGTAGCAAATAAATTATGGCACATTCATTAAAACATATTATCCTGTTATTAAAAGGATCCTTTTAAAATGTTTTTGTGTCAGTGTTTAATTTTTAAATTTTATTATTTATTAAAGTATAATTGATGTATAATATTATGTTCATTTTCAGTATAAAACAGTGATCAACCAAATACATTAGAAAATGCTCACCATGACAAGTCTAGTAACTATTTGTCACCAGAGAAAATTATTATAATACTGTTGACTATATTTTTTATGCTGTATATTATATCCCTATGACATATATTTTATAACTGAAAGTTTGTATTTCATAATCTCCTTTATCTATTTTATCCAACTTCTCACCCCTCTGCTCTCTTGAAACCACCAGTTTGCTCTCTGTATTTATAAGTTTTTTTTTTTTGTTTTTTCTTTGCCACATGGCATGTAGGATCCTAGTTCCCCCAGCAGAGATCAAATCTGCATCTCCTGCATTGGAAGCACAGAATCCTAACCACTGGACCACCAGGGAAGTTCCTGCTTTATTTTGTTTCTCAGATTCAACATTTAAGTGAGATCTTACAGTATTTGTCTTTCTCTGATTTATTTCACTTAGCATAGTGTCCTCTAGGTCCATTAGTGTTGCCACAAATGGTGAGAGTTCATTCTTCTTTATTCCTAAACAATGTTGATTGTGGGTGTATATATAGATACACACCACATCTTCCTCTGTCCCTCTATGGATGGACACTTGCTTCCTTTCATTATCTCGGCTCTTGTAAATAACGCTGCAGTGAACACAGGCGTGCATATACCATTTCGAGTTTGCATTCTTGCTTTTTTCCAAAAAAAAAAAAAATATATCCAGAGGTGGAATTGTTGGATCATGTAGCAGCTCTATTTTTAATTTTTTGAGGAACCTCTATACTGTTTTCCATAGTGGTTGTGCCAATTCACATTCTTACCAATAATGCACAAGGGTTCCTTTTTCTCTATATCCTCATCAACACTTGTTATTCCTTCTTCTTTTTGATGATAGCCATTCTGACAGGTGTGAGGGGATATTGCATTGTAGTTTTGATTTACGTTTTCCTGATGATTAGTGATGTTAGGTATTTTTTCTTACGTCTGTTGGCCATCTATATGCCTTCTTTGGAAAATTATGTATTCAGGGTCTCTGCAAAATTTTCAATTGGGTTGTTTGGTTTTTTGATGTTGAGTTGTATGTTCAAGCTGGATTTAGAAAAGGCAGAGGAACCTGAGATCAAATTGACAACATCCGCTGGATCATCCCAAAAGCAAGAGAGTTCCAGAAAAGCATCTGTTTTTGCTTTATTGACTACACCAAAGCCTTTGACTGTGAGGATCACAACAAACTGTGGAAAATTCTGAAAGAGACGGAAATACCAGACCACCTGACCTGCCTCCTGATAAATCTGTATGCAGGTCAAGAAGCAACAGTTAGAACTGGACATGGAACAACAGACTGGTTCCAAATAGGAAAAGGAGTACATCAAGGCTGTATATTGTCACCCTGCTTATTTAACTTACATGCAGAGAACATCATGCAAAATGCCAGGCTGAATGAAGCACAAGCGGGAATCAAGATTGCTGGGAGAAATATCAATAACCTTAGATATGCAGATGACACCACCCTTATGGCAGAAAGTGAAGAGGAACTAAAGAGCCTCTTGATGAAAGTGAAAGAGGAGAGTGAAAAACTTGGCTTAAAGCTCAACATTCAGAAAATGAAGATCATGGCATCCGGTCTCATCACTTCATGCCAAATAGATGGGGAAACAATGGAAACAGTGAGAGCCTTTATTTTGTGGGGCTCCAAAATCACTGCAGATGGTGACTGCAGCCTTCAAATTAAAAGATGCTTGCTTCTTGGAAGAAAAGTTATGACCAACCTAGACAGCATATTCAAAAGTGAAGACATTTCTTTTCTAACAAAGATCCATCTAGTTAAAGCTGTGGTTTTTCCAGTAGTCATGTATGGATATGAGAGTTGTACTGTAAAGAAAGTTGAACTCAGAAGAATTGATGCTTTTGAACTGTGGTGTTAGAGAAGATTCTTGAGTGTCTCTTGGACAGCAAGGAGATCCAACCAGTTCATCCTAAAGGAAATCAGTCCTGAATATTCATTGGAAGGACTGACGCTGAAGCTGAAACTCCAATATTCTGGCCATCTGATGCAAAGAACCGACTCATTGGAAAAAACCCTGATGCTGGGAAAGATTGAAGGTGGGAGGAGAAGGGGATGACAGAAGATGAGATAGTTGGATGGCATCACCAACTTGATGGACATGAGTTTGAGTAGGCTCCGGGAGTTGGTGATGGACAGGGAAGGCTGGTGTGGTGCAGTTCATGGGGTCACGAAGAGACAGACACAACTGAGCAACTGAACGGAACTGTATGAGTTCTTTGTATATTATGGGTTTATCATTTGCATGTATTTTCTCCCATTTAGTAGGCTACCTTTTCATTTCATTGAGTTTCCTTCTTTGTGCAGAGCCTTTTTAGATTGATGGACTTCCATTTGTAATTTTGATTTTATTCCCCTTGCCTGAGGAGCCATCTCCAAAAAATATTGCTAAGATCATTGTCAAAGAGTGTACTGTCTATGCTTTCTTCTAGGAGCTTTATGGTTTGGGATTGTACAGTTAGGTCTTTAATCCATTTTGAGTTTATTTTTATACATGGTGTGAAAAAGTAGTCCAGTTTGATTCATTTGCATGTAGCTTTCCTATTTTCCTAACATCGTGTATCTAAGAGGCTGTCTTTTCCTCAATGCACATTCTTGACAGTTTTACTTCTTCCTTCACAATTTATAATCTTTTTAATTCTTTTTCTCTGATTTCTGCATCTAGGACTACCAATACTATGCTGAATAAAAGTGATGAGAATGTACATCCTTGTATTAGTCCTGATCTTAGATATAATGCTTTTAGCTGTTGAGTATCCATGGACAGAGGAGCCTGGTGGGTTACAGTCCATAGGGTTGCAAAGAGCTGGGCATGACTGAAGCGACTTAGTAAAAAAAAAGAAAAAAAATTATGTTAGCGATGGGTTTGTCATATATGGTCCTTATTATGTTGAGGTATGCTTCTTCTACGCCCACTTTGTTGCATGTTTTTATCATTGATGAATGTTGAATTTTGTCAAAAGCTTTTACTATGTCTATTGAGATAACCATGTAATTTTTGTCCTTCACCACTAAGGTGGTGGGTCACATTGATTGATTTGTGAATATTAAACTATTCTTGCATCTCTGGGATAAATGCCACTTAATTAATATTTAAACATACATTTTAATGTTTTGTTGAATTTGGTTTTCTCATGTTTTGTGGAGGTGGAAAGTATTAATGTTATGGGAAAATGAACAGGATACAATATTTGGTAAAAAATAGAGAGACACTGTTTTGTATATAGCATATTATCTCAATTAATGTATTTATGCATACGGGGAAATCTACCTAAATGTATCAAAATATTATTATTGTCACTGAATGATTGAATTATGAGTGATTCTTTTTGTAAACACTTTTGCATTTTCCAGTTACTGTAAAAGCTCATATTATTTTTATAACTATAAAATATATGAATGCTGGTTTATAGAAAGAAATAGTAAATGAAGGGTGAAATAAGCAGTTTAAATTATTCTTCATTCAATCTAGTGACTCAGTTGTAAGAAACTCAGTCTGAGTATTTGTGTTTTTAGGAAAGGAATATGTAAGTCATATTGCCTTGTAAGTTTCATATTGGCTCTTTCTTGTCTACGTTTATAAACAGCTTAGTTTACAAATGATTTACAAACTTTTAGAGGCACCATTCGCTTTCTGTTATAATCTCTGGGAATAATAACCGTTGCACTATCTAGATTAATCTATATTCTGTTGCACTTTTCTGTTTACTTGGCTCCGTCCCTTTCAAGACTGTGAAGTCCTTGAGGACAGAACGAGTGTCCTTAGCACTTAGCTTAATGCTTGGCACACAGGCTAGAGAAATCTTTCAGCAATGCTCCTTTGAGATATAACATGTCACATAGCTTATTTTCCTACTAACTCCTCCAGGAAAAAATTAGTTGCAAAATATATGCTTAAAAACCAAAGGAAATAAACCATTGTATACCTGATATAAAAACAACTATGGTTTGGAGAACCTCTCTCACAAAATGACAATTGGGATTTAGAGCAGTTGCCCATGATTCATTCATCATTAGCTAGATAGTGGGGCTATCTAGCTGAAAACACCTGGGGCTGAAAGCATTTTTAGCTTGAGACAATAACCAGTAAAGCTCATCTTCCTATTTTCTATAGCTGGGGACTGCTTCTACTAAAAGAAACTGAATTTCAGAGAAGTTAACTCAACTGCCCTAAGGCACATAGTTAACGCATGCAGAGTCGGGGACTTAAAACCAGGTCTCTGGACTCCAGTGACAAAGCTTCTTCAGTGTACACTACAGCACAGGCCTGCTGAGTGACTTCTGTGCATTGGGTGAAAGTGGAAGTCGCTCAGTCTGACTCTTCGCAACCCCATGGACTATACAGTCCATGGAATTCTCCAGGTCAGAACACTGGAGTGGGTAGCCGTTCTCTTCTCCAGGGGATCTTCCCGACCCAGGGATTGAACTGAGGTCTCCTGTATTGCAGGCAGATCCTTTACCAGCTGAGCTACGTTGGGTGGGCTTTGACAACCCCAAACATCCATAAACCATGGGTTTGGGGTTTTTGACAACCCAAAACCCATAAAACACAAATGCTAGTCTCTACTCAACTCTGAAGAAAAAAATTATCAAATCTATCTGCTGAGCCAGGTCATTCTGAACCAAGAAAAGTCCCCAGATCAAGAGTCAGATGACAGGAATTCCCGGCAATAACCAAAAAGTCCCCCTCAACTTTTTATGTTGTTCCAAGACAGAAAAATAAGTGGTTTAAATTCTGCCATTGGGAAAAGCCTCAAAAGTGTACCCTGCCAGCTGCCCTTGGCTGTGGGGCAGCCTGAGCTGCTGGAATTTCTTGGCGGCTGGGCTGGGGCTGTAACATTAGCTAGCACTCCTCAGCGCACATCACCCCCCTTGAATTGCCACACTGGACACTTGACCCAGGCTGTGTGTCCTCACTCAAAGCAGAAAGTGCTAAATCAGGAGCCTCCCCCTGGCTGCACCAGTGGGAGCTCTGCAAAGATCCTCTGAATGACTCCCGAGGCTTTCCAGGTTTGACTGCCAAGGCTTATCCTGAACAGCTTCAATGGCTTACAGTCAGGACAAGCCAAGCCGTCCCAAGAGTAAAGACCAACCTAGACAGCTCTCTGATTTGTCCTCCACAGATTCTGAGCAACGCTTCAGTTATTTACAAAACCAGCGGTGCCTCATCTGGACCAGGCATGACACGACTTGAGTACGGGATACTTGAAGGTGAAAACACCACATACTAAAAAATCAAACCTGATCCCGAGGTTGTCAAAACAATTCAGTGCAACCTTAAACCCGGATCACAAGGTGACAGTGGGGAAGCTCCTTTTAAAACTCTACTCTGAGTTCTTCAGCTGAGAACTTCTATAGAACCAAGTGGCAAACTTTAAAAGCCACCAGTCTTGTTATGCGCAGGTTGAGTTATTTGATGTTCTTTCCATGTCCTTGAGAACTCCCTGAACTCCAGGATGTCTAGCATGTCCTTCTTTGTGCTCTCTAGCTAGCGTCTGGTTCATATTCGCCTAATTGCACATACAGTCCATATCGCATGAGAGTTACACACTGGTATGGCCATTGCTTGGGGTTCACCCTCCATCCTCTGAAGATCAGGATCCTTGTATTGTTCTTCTCTGTTGACTTTCAACTAGCACAGCGCTTGACACTCAGTAAGTATTGGCTAAATGAGCATTGTTACTTAAGCAGAAAAGCTTTACAAACAAAACTTCTCCATCTACCACTCCTGCTCACATGAATCTGATTACTTTCCGAGAAAAGGGAGAGGTTCAAAGGCAGTTTTCACCTAATTACTTAAGAGTATTACTTGCCATAAAGAATCTTTTTTCTCCCACTAAAACAAAAAATATAGACTCTATTCTAGAACAGTCTAAAATGAGACAGTGAAACTTGAATAAAGGTAAGGTTGGCATTTTTCTTCTCTGGAAGTAAATCCAGGTTGATGATGAATGTAACCTAGGATGAGACCAAGTCAGTTGGCCTTGCTTATCCTGACACTTCCTGAGAGCCTGGGTGAGTTTTCAGATTATTTTGAGATTTGGTTTCCTCACCAAGGCAAGCCAAGGGTCAACTAAGGAACCCTGTGCTAAATATAGCATTCTTATTAATAAATCCTCTGTGCAGCTCTGAACTGAAGCTCCCTAATCTAGGCAAATAGGCTGCCTTTCACATACTAATACCAATAGAATTCCTGGAATGTTGGATTGAGAAAGCTCGATGGCTGCGCTTAGCTGTAGCCTCATGGCAGATGAATGGCAGCCACCACAAATGCAGATGGGGAATTAGGCACTGGTTTAATCACTTCAGGCACAATTTCATCACTTCCCAGAACAAAGTTGCTACATAGGAGCCTTAATCATTTCAATCTCGAGGGATGCAGAAATGATAAATTCACAACAAATACCCTGAATTCAGAATTTCTTATTAAAAACAACCCTTGAAAAATTCACAGAGAAATGCCTGGGAGTTAAGAACAATAAAACGTCCCAGTACAGATCCTTCTCAGTGTGCCCTGGTAGGTCTGGGTGAGCACAATCCCCCCAGGAGCCTGTGCTGTGGACTTGGAGTCACATCTTAAAAGTCAATTGCTGCCTATTTGATTTGTAGATTGCACAGCCCTGACCTGCATATGGCAACAGCAAAGTTGCTCTTTGGTATCATGGGGAATAATAAGAGGAAAACCTGCCAGGACAAGGCATATGGCAGAACTTGTTGAAGCCCTTTCTACTTCCAGAATTTAGGATTCACAAGGACCTCAAAGGCACCAGAATGTCACTCTAACTTATCCTTAGTGCCCTTAAGAGGAATTATTTGCAGTTTTTGACCCCACATGACCTACCCCAGGTACTACATAGAAGCATAATTAAATGTTTTACTTCCTTGGTGGAGAGTTCATCTCTCCATCTGCTGCTCTCCACCATCCCCCACAGCCATGGTTCATTTAGATGGCATACACTGCTGCTGCTGCTGCTGCTAAGTCGCTTCAGTCGTGGCCGACTCTGTGCGACCCCATAGACGGCAGCCCACCAGGCTCCCCTGTCCCTGGGATTCTCCAGGCAAGAACACTGGAGTGGGTTGCCATTTCCTTCTCCAATGCATGAAAGTGAAAAGTGAAAGGGAAGTCGCTCAGTCGTGTCCGACTCTTCGCGACCCCATGGACTGCGGCCCACCAGGCTCCTTCGTCCATGGGATTTTCCAGGCAAGAGTGCTGGAGTGGGTTGCCATAGATGGGCATATAGGAAAAGAAAAAGTTGGAATCCTCAAAAAAGGAGCAGGATTTGACGAGGTCATCTTCACCATTTAAGTGAACAACATAAATTTTAGGTCACATGAGTGGAAGTAACACTAATATACTTTTTAAGCTGCTGCACATAAGCCATAATTTTAAAATACCCATATGTAGGCTTAACTGTGCTTTGTTTTCTTTCATCACATTATAGAACCTTTTACTCTAAATATATGTGAACAGTTTTCCCCAGATATTTCTGCCCGATACCAAATCCTATCTCTAACCAGTTGCTAATAAGACACACATAAGCGAGAACAGGGAACAAGGATGAAAGTTTTTTGTGCTAACTGCTCAATAGTATGGAGGCAATATATCTTATCCGCTTAGGATGCATCAAAAGAAGGAATACTGAAAACAAGTCAAATGCACAAAGTGGAAATTTTTAAAATCCGTGACAATTTGATGTAAGATTTTTTGTAAAGCCTATTAGTAAACACAAAGCAGGCCCTTGAAACACAATCACTAATTTAAACTAGCAATTGTTCCAATTTCTTAAACTCTCTCTGAATTCCTTAGTCTGAACTGGGATTGTGGGCTATTTCTTTCCCTTTTATCCTCTACCTTCCCAACCAGAAGTAGTTCACTGGCATCAACAGATAAACCCAATGCAATTTTTGAGGATAAATCCTAGCAGATACCATGAATTCTGTATATAGGAGTGAGTCTACAGGGGAACCAAAGACTCTGCACCACATTCGTCTCCAAGTCTAAGGAAGTGACACACCATTTATAGGAGAAGCTTGTCTTTCTGAGAGATCTGGTTTGGCTCATCCAAGGACCAGTATCAACAAAAGGCAAATACACACACTTTTAAATTACATATAAGTAATAGTCTGATATTTTCTTTTCCTTTTTTCCTCTTATCTTCTTATTTCCTGAAGATAAATGTCTCTTTTCACTATGATTTCAACCTCTCCAGACATGACTAAAAGGAATATTTTATCTATAAAATATATCACAAAGAGTATAGTGATTGTCTTTGATGTTACTGGAATATAACTAATTTTAATTATTTACATGTTTTAGCTTTGTTTACTTTCCAGATGATTTGGTGAGAAAAAAACTTTTCATAGAGAATGAGTAAAGCTAGGAAAGTTGATAAAGGAAATTAGTAGAAAGCCCTCTAGTTTCTCTGCTGCTGCTGCTAAGTCACTTCAGTCGTGTCCAACTCTGTGTGACCCCATAGACGGCAGCCCACCAGGCTCCCTCGTCCCTGGGATTCTCCAGGCAAGAACACTGGAGTGGGTTGCCATTGCCTTCTCCAATGCATGGAAGTGAAAAGTGAAAGGGAAGTTGCTCAGTCGTGTCCGACTCTTCGCGACCCCATGGACTGCAGCCCACTAGGCTCCTCCGTCCATGGGATTCTCCAGGCAAGAGTACTGGAGTGGGGTGCCATTGCCTTCTCTAGATGGTGGGAAGCTGCCACATATCCAATAAGGAAATCAGCTCTACCTGTACAATGGCCCTGGTGTCTTCTCTCTTCTTCCCACTGCCACCAAATAAATCCTCATCACTTTTTGCTGGGCTGTTGCAATAGTCAATACCCGGTCTTCCTGTCTTCTTTCTCTCCCCTCTTCAAGCCATTTTAGGTCAATCAAGTAGCCAAGAAATATATAACAAGCATCTACTGCATGCTAGGCATATTTTTAAACAACCATTTTAAACACCATCACAGAGATTTTTGGTGAGAAATGGCTTTAAAAATACCCTTGAATTGATTTTTAAAGAGAAAGACCTGAAAGGATGATCTGTCTACCAAATTCATCCACAGAGGATTTATGAGTAGGAGCGTGTGTGTGTGTGTGTGTGTGTGTGTGTGTACACCCCTCTAGATGAAAATCTGACATTAGTTTTCTTCTCTGAAGAAGATAAAAATATCTTCAATCATTTAGAAGACTACTCCAATAAGAGCCTGTGATACACAGAGGAAAGCTCTGCTCCTAGCTGATGTCCTTAGGTATGAGGAGTGACTGGGTGTCACTGTGATACAATTACTATCACATTTTTCCAGTCATTTAGGCTCAGTATGATTTCAAAGAATCTAGCCACCTCCTTCCTCCCAGGATCTCTGGTCATTTTCAAACTGTATTTCATTAATATTCTTATCACCTCTAGTTCCAAAATCAGCTTTGATAATGTTTTCAAAAACTTGCATTCATTATTTTCAAAATTTCTTAAATTATTCTAGGATGGATTTTATTTTCCTATTTAAATCTGTAAATCTGAAAGTTTTTTTTTAACACTATGTGAATAATAAGTGGAGATTTTAAGACAAAAAAATTTGATCCTAAGAAGTCTTATCAATTAAGATACTCTTTAGGCCTTAGGAGGAAAACTTTATCTATATTCCTAGATTGTACATTGCCTTGTTTCTGTCTGTTGAGAAATGTATGCTTCCTGCTTGGAACTTGTTAAATGATACTGTGGAAAGGGCTTGGGCTCTGGGGAAGACTTGGATTTAAACTCAACCTCTATCCCTTGCTGTGTTCTCCTGGACGAGGCACTTCAGATCTCGGTGCCTCAACTTTATCCTGAAAAATGTCACGGTTGGTGCTGAGGTATGAAATCATTCTATGAACCTTGAATTACTCTGTTAGTTGTGCACTGGTTATGAGAAGGGTGCCTTGAAGTAGTGAGGTCTCCCTGACAGTAAAGGAATGGAGGAAAATCCCCTCCACTCTTGCTTCTTCCTGCAGAGCAGAGATGGGTGCGCCTCTTGAACTTTAAAATCATTGATTATGATAAGTATCTGATAGATACTAAAGCATGAAAAAGTACTAAAAAGCATTAACATCACCCATAGACCCATTAATTATTGAAGTTAATCAGCAAATCTGAACAGTCTTTGGCATAAATATTGAAACTTTTTAATGCACTGTTGGTAACAAATATTCCACTTTTATGTGGGTCACTTTTCCAAGTATTGGTATAATCTTTGTTCTTCTACCTCCTGCACTTTTTTGGCTAGGTACTAACTAGGAGAATACACAGTAGGTACCACCAATTCAATGGACATGAATCTGAGCAAACTCCTGGAGATACTGAAGGACAGGGAAGCCTGGCATACTGCATTCCATGGGGTCATAAAGAGTTGGACACAACTTAGTGACTGAACACACACACACACGTCCAGACATTGGTCTCAGGGATGCATGATTACATATATTCAGTTCTGTAAAAAATAACCAGTAGTATTAAACTAAAGGAGTCAGTATGAACTGACTCCTTTTTATTTCTCAAAAATACAATATTCTGATCTCTAAGCCAAATGGATATTAAATAGATGAAAGATTATTAACAATGATTACACGTAAGTTGTGATTAAATCTGTTGGCTAGTTCGAAATCCTGACAGAAAAGAAAAAAATTATTTTTCTGGCTTTAGAATAGAAATGATACACTGGTCCAACTGCAGACTCTCCCCAAAGCCTGTGGTTTGTTATTGAAAACTTAAATCCGAGAAATAGAGAGAACTTTTGAGGACAATTATACTACTCTGTGAAGAAAGCTGAGTGCCAAAGAATTGATGCTTTTGAACTGTGGTGTTGGAGAAGACTCTTGAGAGTCCCTTAGACTGCAAGGAGATCCAACCAGTCCATTCTGGAGATCAGTCCTGGATGTTCTTTGGAAGGAATAATGCTAAAGCTGAAACTCCAGTACTTTGGCCACCTCATGCGAAGAGTTGACTCATTGGAAAAGACTCTGATGCTGGGAGGGATTGGGGGCAGGAGGAGAAGGGGATGACAGAGGGTGTGATGGCTGGATGGCATCACCGACTCGATGGACATGAGTTTGAGTGAACTCTGGGAGTTGGTGATGGACAGGGAGGCCTGGTATGCTGCAATTCATGGGGTTGCAGAGTCGGACATGACTGAATTGAACTGAACTGAACTGAAGTGATACCACTCTAGTTTCCTGGTTTAACAGTCATTGAATTAAATGGTACTGATGAGCCTATTTGCAGGGCAGGAATAGAGATGCAGACATAGGTGATGGACTTGTGGACATAGCTAGGGAAGGAAGGGTGGGACGAGCTGAGACAGTAGCCCTGAAATACATACACTGCTGTATGTAAACTAGATAGCTTGTGGGAAGCTGCTATATAGCACAGGGAGCTCAGCTCCATGCTCTGTGATGACCTAGAGGTGTGGGATGGTGGGAAGGGTGGGACGAAGGCTCAAGAGGGAAGGGATATATGTATATTAATACTTCTGGCTGATTCACATTGTTGTATGGAGGAAACGAACACAATATTGCAAAGCAATTATCCTCCAATTAAAAAAATGAGTCATTGAATTAATCCTTCTATTTATGAATTTTTATTTATGCAATGTCCACATTGGAGACAGACTCTTTACTGTCTGAGCCACCAGGGAAGATTCCACAATAAACATAATCAATATAATCTTTTAAAATATAATATTGAAAAACATTTTAAAAAATTCAATGGCACATTATTCTGCTCAATGTATATCTCCATTTCCCTGCTGAGGTTATGTGCTATCTGGGGACATTTTGGTCACTGTCAATTCTCTTTCCTGATTAATCACCCTGTCCACTTGCTTGACTCAGACCACTACTCATCTTCCTTGAGATGTAGACATTGCCAACAAGTCCAGGATAGCTATTTTTACAAGCCATGCCCACTAGTTGTTGGAAGTGATCAGCCCATCCAGTCCCAGAAACAAACAGGTCACTGCAAGGGTGCAGGTAGTAGAAAAGGAAAGAGAGTCATGCCAGGCTGAGCTATGGACAGGCTGCTAAACTATGACTTCCAAAAAACTTTAAAAGTGTTGATCCTTCAATCACTCTTTTGAGGAACAAACAGGAAAAGATTCTGATTCCTGAAGACTTATTTTGGCATACATTTCGTAAAAGAAAACGGAGGGACTATAGTTTGCAGTCTCTACATCCCTTCCATCTCTATGTCTCTAATTATTCATGCCAGTCACTTTGCAAGAGGTGACGGAGGGTTGACTGGAGGGCAGCTGAGGGTGGTAGAGATAGAAATGAATCCCGGTCCCAGAAGGCAGACTGCCGCTGCTCTTGGGGCTGGCAGTGTCCCCAGTTTTCCCATCTCTTTCATGGGTCCCTGTCCTGTGAAATACTTGAAGATCCTCTGTATATCCCACAATGCTGGCCACATGGTGGCGCATATGAGTTCCACTCTTAACCATCTACTTAATTTCTCCGATTATGAAGTGAATTTGCATAGGTTTAGCTTAAATTTGAGTAAACTCTGGGAGTTGGTGATGGACCGGGAGGCCTGGCGTGCTGCGATTCATGGGATCGCAAAGTTGGACATGACTTGAGTGACTGAACTGACTGAGCTTGTTTCTGAGATATTAGGCCTTGAAAGTGTCACAAAGTAACATTACTTGAATTCAGTAGATTTTATGTTTTTTAAATATTCCTCATCCCCCCTCCCAATCAATCACATCAGTAGTCAATCTATTATAAAAATACAGTCCCTTCAGCAGCTAAAAGGACAACCAGTAATGATTGATGTATCAAGAGAGATGTTGAAATTTTGAAATCAGAGAGTTTGATCCACTAGATGACATGTTTTAAAAGCTGCTTTTACTTAAATAAACATATTTCTTCTTTTAGCCTTGTGTATTATTAAGGCAATGTTACACTAATTACTAAGAGGCGTGGAACTTATTTGACTTCACATTTGAAAGTCTGACACTAATTTGAGCATTTAATATTTTGAAACATTTTCTGGTCATGTACAAAAAGCTAAATTTGGATGATAAATCTAATGAAACAAAGAATTCACAAAGGTCCTTGTCACAATTTTTTCTTGAGAGAAAGTGCACCATCTAGTTGAATTTCTTAGCTCTAAAGATGAATTTGGTGTGACACCTATGGAATTGGGTTAGCCAGGAAAGCCTGAGGGTTAAGTGAGAAATCTTGAGGTGGTTGAGTTCTCTGAAATAAAGCATTATATAAAAGAACAAGAGTCTACTTATTATCCATGTACACAAAACTTCCAGGAAAAAGTGTTACGATCATTCATTCCTATTCATTCACAGAATGATGGGTTGTCCATTGGGTTGACTGGCTGCTTTTCCCTCTATCTCTGATTTAGATACAATTACACCCCTTCTTCTATCATAGTGTGGGGTCATTATCTATCGGTGGAGTCGGGCACTACAAGGCCTTACTGGAGGAGGAATAACTGTCAAATGGACTCTATGAAGGACCCTCTGAGGAAAAGAATACGGTAGATGGCATCTCTCCTGAATCTGGCTGAAAGGCAGTGAGGAGGTGCAAGGAGGAGACAGTGGCATCGCCAGGAGAGTACTGGCTGGCTGCCCTCACAAGGTCCACATGACGAGACTGCCTCAGGTAATGAATTTGCCACTTGCCAGGGAATGACCTCAGACCTGTGGGCTCTGAAACCCATCAGAAACCCAGAGTTCCTTGAACTTAGAGATATACCTTATGCTGACAAAACTAAAAAGATTATGAAGTAGAAACACAGAATACTAATCTATTAGATTTTAAAGGGAAATGTGACTATCAAGGAGACCTCATATTCAAGTCAGTGTGATCAATACAAAATACACTAAGAAATTTACTTTGGGGAAAATAGAACAAGAGGAATTAGTTGTATGAATAGGATATACAGCAAGCATAAACTCTGACAGCCATCATATCCATCTCTATAAAAGAATACACTAGCCATGTAGACTGGATAAATCCACTACTTGCCATTGCTTGGGCTTGCACAACTCAGATTTGCCCATGATTTTCATAGGCCTTTCTAAATCTCTCTATTCTAACTTCAGTTCAGTCACTCAGTCGTGTCTGACTCTTTGTGACCCCATGAACTGCAGCATGCCAGGCCTCCCTGTCCATCACCAACTCCTGGAGTCCACCCAAATCCATGTCCATTGAGTTGGTGATGCCATCAAACCATCTCATCCTCTGTCATCCCCTTCTTCTCCCACCTTCAATCTTTCCCAGCATCAGGGTCTTTTCATATGAGTCAGCTCTTCGCATCAGGTGTCCAAAGTATTGGAGTTTCAGCTTCAAAATCAGTCCTTCCAATAAACACCCAGGACTGGTATCCTTTAGGATGAACTGGTTGGATCTCCTTGCAGTCCCAGGGACTCTCAAGAGTCTTCTCCAACACAGTTCAAAAATATCAATTCTTCTGAGCTCAGCTTTATTCATAGTCCAACTCTCACATCCATACATGACTACTGAAAAAACCATAGCCTTGACTAGACAGACCTTTGTTGGCAAAGTAATGTCTCTGCTTTTGAATATGCTGTCTAGGTTGGTCATAACTTTTCTTCCAAGGAGTAAGTGTCTTTTAATTTCATGTCTGCAATCACCATCTGCAGTGATTTTGGAGCCCCCCAAAATAAAGTCTGATACTGCTTCCACTATTTCCCCATCTATTTCCCATGAAGTGATGGGACTGGATGCCATGATCTTCGTTTTCTGAATGTTGAATTTTAAGCCAACTTTTTCACTCTCCTCTTTCACTTTCATCAAGAGACTCTTTAGTTCCTCTTCACTTTCTGCCATAAGGATGGTGTCATCTGCATATCTGAGATTATTGATATTTCTCCTAACAATTTTGATTCCAGCTTGTGCTTCATCCAGCCCAGCATTTCCCATGATGTACTCTGCACAGAAGTTAACTAAGCAGGATGACAATATACAGCCTTGATGTGCTCCTTTTCCTATTTAGAACCAGGCTATTGTTCCATGTCCGGTTCTAACTGTTGCTTCCTGACTTGCATATAGGTTTCTCAAGAGGCAGGTCAGGTGGTCTGGTATTCACATTTTTTTCAGAATTTTCCACAGTTTGTTGTGATACACACAGTCAAAGGCTTTGCATAGTCAATAAAGCAGAAATAGATGTTTTTCTGGAACTCTCTTGCTTTTTCCATGATCCAGCAGATGTTGGCCACTTGATCTCTGGTTCTTCTGCCTTTTCTGAAACCAGCTTGAACATCTGGAAGTTCACGGTTCACGTATTGCTGAAGCCTGGGTTGGAGAATTTTGAGCATTACTTTACTAGAGTGTGAGATGAGTGAAATTGTGCAGTAGTCTGAGCATTCTTTGGCATTGCCTTTCTTTGGGATTGCAATGAAAATGGACCTTTTCCAGTCCTGTGGCCACTGCTGAGTTTTCCAAATTTGCTGACATATTGAGTGCAGCACTTTCACACCATCCTCTTTCAGGATTTGAAATAGATCAACTGGAATTCCATCACCTCCACCAGCTTTGTTAGTAGTGATGCTTCCTAAGGCCCACTTGACTTCACATTCCAGGATGTCTGGCTCTAGGTGAGTGATCACACCATCATGATTATCTGTGTCATGAAGATCTTTTTTGTACAGTTTTTCCATGTATTCTTGCTACCTCTTCTTAATATCTTCTGCATCTGTTAGGTCCATGCCATTTTTGTCCTTTATTGACAGAGTAAACTGACAAATTAACAGGAGATTTATTGTAAGGTTTATGTGACTCAGGAGCTTTCACAGGTAAACAAAAATCTGAGACCAGAGTATTTGTATAAACAAATATTGTATAAACAAACAGGCCAGAGTATTTCTCTGCTGGGTCTGATGAAGAGTGTACAGGTGTGGAGAGCTCTGGTAAGTCAAGGCATAGGAGGTAAGTATAGTAAACTGAGGGAACTTAGCAAGCCCTGTGTGCCAGGATTCTTCTTGGCATCCCTTTGTCTTTGGATATAAGGATGCTCTTTTCCTCCAGGTTCAAGGCAGTCACCTCTCATGTAAGGATTGTATGACCTGTTTTAGCAGGGGATGGCAGAGGGGATGACCTTCCTGCTTCTGATGTTTTCTCAACTCCTACAACTTCAAATATTCAGTTTGCCAAGTTGCCATATTTTGGAGTAGCATATCCTGAACCCCATCAGAAAGGGTTCAGGGGCTTTGAGGTGGTTGCAAGTTCATAAATTCTAATAGACATTTCAAGTTGGAGGACTCCAGGAACTTAAAGAACAGATGTAGTTGGAATAATGAAGAAGAAGTAGGAAAGAGTAGGACTAAGGAAAGGCTGGAAGGTTAAGAAGTTTGTCTGAGCATGAAATATTAGAATTTAAGATTCAACATTGACGTAGTTACTAACCATAGGCCAAGGGTGTTACAGGCTACAGGGAGGTGAAAGAAAAACCCCAAACAAAAACCACTGAAGTTGGGGTCAGGAAATGTTGTGGCTAGGGTTCAGTGGGTCAGCGCACCAATATTGAAATCCCTCAAGATAATGTGAAAGATTGTGGTGAAGATAAAGCCTATGAGCTAGAAGTCAAAAACTTTAGAGGTGCACGTACCATCTAATCAAGAGACAGTAGATTGCAGTGGTCAGGTTTACCTACATAAGTGCTGGACAGATTTTGGTTCAAATCACAGCTAAATCACTGACCATTTCTCATCCTTGGGCACCTTGCTCACCATGTCAAATCATACTCTACTCAACTATAAAATGGGGGAAATAATAATGTCTATCTTATAGAGCCTTTCTGTGTAGCAGATACCAATAACAGCCTCCCCAACAGCCATTCGCATCTTCACTAACATAACACAGTCATCTATGAATACTGTGATCAGGTTGGCCCTAAACTTAGACCCACTGGGTAGACCTTGATTCATTTTAACCAGAGCAATTTCTTCATCTCTTCCAATAATTGACTTAGGAAGGATCCAATACCAGACATTGAGATGTAGGATAATTAGGCTAGGATGACTTCTGGGAAACATTATCTTTCTCTTCACAGTTGTTTGTGAAGATATGATGTCTAAAGTTTCTGCAACCATCTTGCTACCCTGAGGAAAATTAACAGATAAACTGAGAGCGTCAGTGCAGAAAGAGAGAAAGAACTTCTAATTATTTGGCAAAAGCAGTATTTGGAAAACTAACTGCAGAAATTCCAAAAATCAGTTGTGAACTTGAGAATTTAGATTGAAATATAATCTACAACATCCATTCATGATAAAAAATGCTCATCAAAGTTAATATAGAGGGAACATATCTCAACATAATAAATGTCATTTATAACAAACCCACAGCTGACATCATACTTAATGGTGAAAAGCTCAAAGCTTTTCCTTTAAAATCAGGAACAACAGGCATTCCCACTCTCTCCACTTTTATTTAACTTAGTTTTGGAAGTCCTAGACACAGATAAGAAAAAGAAATAAAAGGCATCCAGACTGGAAGGGAATAAACAAAACTGTCCACTATTTGCAGATGATATCATACTACATATAGAAACTCTAAAGTCTCCACATAAAAATTATTAGAAATAATAAATCAATTTAGTGAAGTTTCCAGGATACAGAAATATGTTGCTTTAATATACACTAATAATGAACTATCAGAGAAATTAAGAAAATAACCCCATTTACAATCACATCAATAATAATAAAATACCTAGGAATAAACTTAACCAAGGAGATAAAAGACCTATTCTCTGAAAACTATAAAACATTGATGAAAGTATTGTAAAACAATCCAAAGAAATGGAAAGATATCTTATATTGGATTGGAAGAATTAATATTATTAAGATGTCCATACTACCCAAAGCATTCTACAGATTTAAAACAATCCCTATTAGAGTACCCAGGGCATTTCTCAAAGAACTAGAATAATCTTATAACTTATTTGGAACAACAAAAGACCCCAAATTGCCAAAACAATCTTAAGAAAAAGAACAAAGCTGGACATGTTAAACTACAGTAATCAAAATAGTATTGTACTGGCACAAAAGCACACGCATAGGTTAATGGAACAGAACAGAGCCCAGAAATAAAACCCCATATTTGACTCAGATGGTAAAGAATCTGTTTACAATGCAGGAGACCCAGGTTCGATCCCTGGGTCGCAAAGATCCCCAGAGAAGGGACTGGCTACTCACTACAGTATTCTTGCCTGGAGAATTCCATAGACTGAGAGGCCCCATGGGCTATAGTCCATGGAGTTGCAAAGAGTCGGAGTTGCAAACAGTCGGACACGACTGAGCAACTAACACTTTCAACCTATGACAAAGGAGACAACAATATACAGTGGAGCAAAGGCAGTCTCTTCATTAAGTTGTGCTGGGAAAACAGGATAGCTACATGTAAAAAGATGAGATTAGAACATTTTCTCATACTATATACAAAAGTAAACTCAAAATGGATTAAAGATCTAAATGTAAGACCTCAAATGATAGAATTCCAAGAAGATAACATAAACAGGGCACTATTTTTTAATTAAAGTATAATCAATGTACAATAGCATTTAAGTTAGAGGTGTACAATACAGTGAATCACAAGTTTTAAAGGTTATACTCCATTTATAGTTATTATAAAATATTGGCTATATTTTCTGTGTTGTACAATATATCCTTATAACTAACTTATTTTATACATAGTGATTTGTACCTCTTAATAACCTATTTTTATCTTTCTTTCCCCCCACTCACTAGTAAGAACCAGTTTGTTTTCTACATCTGTGAGTCTTACTCTTTTTTTGCCATATCCACTAGGGTTTGTTTGTTTGTTTTTTTTTTTTTAGATTTCACATATACGTGATATCACAGGCTTCACTGGTAGCTCAGCTGGTGAAGAATCTGCCTGCAATGCAGGAGACCACGATTTGGTTCCTCGGTGGGGAAGATCCCCTGGAGAAAGGATAGGCTACCCACTCCAGTATTCTCGGGCTTCCCTGGTGGCTCAGGCAGTAAAGAATCCACCTGCAATGTGGAAGACCTGGGATCAATCCCTGGGTTGGGAAGACACCCTGGAGAGGGCATGGCAACCCACTCTAGTGTTCTTGCCTGGGGAATCCCCATGGACAGAGGAGCCTGACGGGCTGCAGTTCTGACGGGTTGCAAAGTCAGACACGACTGAGAGACTAAGCACACGTAAGTGATATCATACAGTGTTTGTCCTTCTTTGTTTGATTTATTTCACTTAGCATAATATTCTCCAAGTCCATCAGTGTTACAACATTTTATTATGCTTTATGTTATGGCTAGGTAGCATATATACATATACATATACATCTTCTTTATCCATTCATGTGTGCATGGATCCTTAGGTTGCTTCTGTTTCTTGGCAGTTGTAAATAATCCTGCTTTGAAGGCTGGGGGACATGTATCATTTTTGAATTAGTCTTTCATTTTTTTTTTCAGATATATCCCCAGGAGTAGAATTCCTGGGTCATATGGTAGCTCTATTTTCAGCTTTTGGAGAAACCACCATATTGTTTTCCACAGTGGCTGCAGCAATTTACATTCCCACCAACAGTGTATGAGTCTTCCCCTTAGGTAGAACACTCTGACATAAATTATAGGAATACAATCTGTCTTTGATCTTTGGATTTATCTTCTAAGGCAAAGTAAATAAAAGTAAAATAAACAAATGAGATCTAATTAAACTTAAATCTTTTATACAGCAAAGGAAATGATTGACAAAATGAAAAGACAACTGAGTGGGAGTAAATATTTGCAAATGATACATTAAGAGGTTAATATTTAAAGTATATAAACGGCTAATACAAGTCAACAGCCAAAAAAGAAAAAGAATCCAAAGAACACATTAAAAAAACGGGCAGAAGACCTGAATAGATACTTTTCCAAAGAAGGTATATAGATGGCCGACTACACATGAAAAAATGCTCAATACCACTAGTCATCAGAGAAATACAAATCAAAACCATAATGAGATATCATCTTAAACATGTCAAAATAGCTATCATCAAGAAATCTACAAATAACAAATGTTGGTGAGGATCTGGAGAAGAGGAACTCTAGTACACTGTTGGCAGGAATGTGAATTGATACAGCCATTATAGAAAACAGTATGGAGGGTTCTAAAAAAATGGAAAAAATGAACTATCATACAATCCCATAATTCCACTTCTTGGTATTTTCCCCAAAGAAAACAGAAACACCAATTAAAGAAGATATATGCACCCCTATGCTTATTGCAACATTATTTACAATAGCCAGGATATAAAACAACATCAGTGGCTATGAATGCTGCTGCTGCTGCTGACTCGCTTCAGTCGTGTCCGACTCTGTGCGACCCCATAGACGGCAGCCCACCAGGCTCCCTTGTCCCTGGGATTCTCTAGGCAAGAACACTGGAGTGGGTTGCCATTTCCTTCTCCAATGCATGAAAGTGAAAAGTGAAAGTGAAGTCGCTCAGCTGTGTCCGACTCTTAGCGACCCCATGGACCACAGCCCACCAGGCCCCTCCGTCCATGGGATTTTCCAGGCAAGAGTACTGGAGTGGGGTGCCATTGCCGTGGAGATTCCCTGGAGGAGGGCATGGCAACCCACTCCAGTGTTCTTGCTTGGAGAATGCCCATGGACAGAGGAGCCTGGTGGGCTACATTCCATGGGGTCACAAAGAGTCGGACACGACAGCAACTAAAGCATACAGACATATATATTTATACATAGTAGAGTAGGGGTATGAGATTAAGAGACACAAATTCCTATGTATAAAATATGTAAGCACAGGGAAATAAAGCCATTATTTTTATAATAACTTTAAATGGAATATAATCTATAAAATATGGCATTACTATGTTGTACAACTGAAACTAATATAATACTGTAAATCAACTACACTTCAACTAACAATATATATAATTTAAATATTGTTCCTTCTTAGTCTTGTAAAAATTGCATTTAACGTTAAAAGGAAGGTGAAGAGGGTGACCTTTGAATGAGAAGCTAACAGATTTGTCTTTTAAAATCAGCAATGACTGGAACCTTATGAATAAATTATTAGCTGCTCTATACTTCTTTCCCCGAAGATGTCAGATGTCTTAAGAGGTAAATTAATGTTGGTTCAGGAAGTATAAAGTGAGTCATAGGAAGAGAATCTGGTTCAATAATCTCGAAATGTATTAAATGTCAAAGATGATAATTTAAATTCTTTTTTCCTACTTTTTTATCTAAATACTTTTAAGAGGCAAAGCTGGCTTTTGACATAGAATGATTCAACAGCATGAAGCTGCTCACAGAACTTAACTGCTATCAATATATGGAGAGCATTCCAGAATGCCTCCCATGCCTAGACGGACAAAGGTTGTTGACTCATTTGTGAAAGTCTGACATAACAAATACCTTAAATAATTTACCAACTTTGGGTTTACACTTCAAACTTAAACTGAGCCAAACAACCTGTGCACCCAATAAATGAGACTGTTGTATACAATATTTGGATGCACATAAGATGTGTATATGTCCAAAATATTTAATAACAATTCTGGAATGAAAACTGATGATCAGAACGAATGCCAGCCATGGGCTGAGCAGGGTCCTGAGAGGCCTATGTTGTTCAGGCTAATGCTGAAATCCTTTTGACTTAACATCACTGGGAGAGAGGAAGATGCCAGGGGTGGATCTGGGAGTTGTTGCAGAAAGGAAACTGTTTACCAACTGTTATGAGACTATTTCAATAATTTTAAAAGCAGTGTGGCACCCTAGAGCATATCAAGTAAATATCAGTTCTGAATATGGAAACTTATCTAAGTTAACTTTTGATTGTCAAGGAAACAGACTCAGGATTTAATTGACTTTTCCAAAGTCATATCCTCTCAGTTGCATCACCTGAGCTACATCCCAGGTCTCTTGACTCCCAATCTTCTGCTCTTTTCATCAGACTAAACATTCCAGTTCAGTTCAGTTCAGTCGCTCAGTCGAGTCCAACTCTTTGCGACCCCATGAATCGCAGCACGCCAGTCCTCCCTGTCCATCACGATCTCCTGGAGTTCACTCAGACTCACGTCCATCGAGTCAGTGATGCCATCCAGCCATCTCATCTTCTGTCGTCCCCTTCTCCTCTTGCCTCCAATCCCTCCCAGCATCAGAGTCTTTTCCAATGAGTCAACTCTTCGCATGAGGTGGCCAAAGTACTGGAGTTTCAGCTTTAGCATCATTCCTTCCAAAGAAATCCCAGGGCCGATCTCCTTCAGAATGGACTGGTATTCCAGAGGGAATATGAAAACAAACAAGACTGAGGAACAGAGTTTTAATTCATTTACATTTATGTCTAAATAGTCCCATAAGTTTACTGGCTACATTTTAGACACTGCAGGGATACAGATGTGAAAAGGAGCTAAAGATAGCAAGAGTTACTGAGAAAAAAGCTTGTTTCAGCTTTGGGAATGTATACAATATATTCATAATGATTTTATTTATCAAGGCATCTTTCAAGGGAGAAGTCTAGCTTTTCATTAATTTCTTTGGAAATTAGTGCTAGACATTTTCAACTGTGCTAGACATTTTGTATCTTGTTTATCATAAGAAATATTTTAAATGCTCATAGCTTCAGTGAGCGACTTCACTTTCACTTTTCATTTTCCTGCATTGGAGAAGGAAATGGCAACCCACTCCAGTGTTCTTGCCTAGAGAATCCCAGGGACAGGGGAGCCTGGTGGGCTGCTGTCTATGGGGTCGCACAGAGTCAGACACGACTGAAGCAACTTAGCAGCAGCAGCAGCTTCAGTGTTATGCCCATTCTTTATTTGCAACAACAGACTTCTTGCTGTACCAGCCTGAGCATATTTGCACTAGTTCTTTGAAAAGCCCTCAAGGCAGCAGCTTTGCTGATATGCAGTGAGTCAAAATCCAACTCTTCTACCAGCATGGTATTTCACACCAAGGAATATATCTTCTAGAAAGACTTAAAAGTTTAACAGATATGCCACAAAGGGTTAGATAACACTGGTGTTTAGTAAGTAAGAGTAGTGAGAACTACTGACAGTTCATGGACAGTAGACGATCTTTCATCTTGACTCTAAGACATACCTTGAACTAAAAACAAAAAAGCAAAAACACTGATTACCTTAATATTCCTTTGTCTCCAGCCTTTCCTTCTATGCCTCAGTTCAGTTCAGCTCAGTCGCTCAGCCGTGTCTGACTCTTTGCGATCCCATGAATCGCAGCACGCCAGGCCTCCCTGTCCATCACCAACTCACGGAGTTCACTCAAACTCGTGTCCATCAAGCCAGTGATGCCATCCAGTCATCTCATCCTCTGTCGTCCCCTTCTCCTCCTGCCCTCAATCCCTCCCAGCATCAGAGTCTTTTCCAATGAGTCAACTCTTCGCATGAGGTGGCCAAAGTACTGGAGTTTCAGCTTTAGCATCATTCTTTCCAAAGAAATCCCAGGGCTGATCTCCTTCAGAATGGACTGGTTGGATCTCCTTGCAGTCCCAGGGATTCTCAAGAGTCTTCTCCAACACCACAGTTCAAAAGCATCAATTCTTCAGTGCTCAGCCTTCTTCACAGTCCAACTCTCACATCCATACATGACCACTGGAAAAACCATAGCCTTGACTAGACGGACCTTAGTCAGCAAAGTAATGTCTGCTTTTCAATATGCTGTCTAGGTTGGTCATAACTTTTCTTCCAAGGAGTAAGCATCTTTTAATTTCATGGCTGCAGTCACCATCTGCAGTGATTTTGGAGCCCCCCAAAATAAAGTGACACTGTTTCCACTGTTTCCCCATCTATTTCCCATGAAGTGATGGGACCGGATGCCATGATCTTCGTTTTCTGAATGTTGAGCTTTAAGCCACCTTCTGTTCTAATCCAATAATAATAATAATAATAATAGAAACAATGGATATTCAAAATATATTATCAGGTTTTGGGAAAAACACTCCGAGAAAATGGGAAGAAAAGGTTTATTTACTTTTAAATTTGACTGAGGAAATAACCACTAATTAATTAATAACTTTAAAGTGATATAGCAACATGAATTCAGAAAGCCTGTTCATGTTTATTTCTCATTAAAATGCATTTCAAAACACATCCTATTGTTTTGGGCCACTAATGAATTCATATTTAAGACATGCACACAAAAGCCTCTCCCAGGCTTCTGAGACAATATAAAAATGCACCAGTTGACGTTTTGCCTAAATGGAGCACGGTTATCACCAAGTTGCACAGCCTTTTTATCTGTACTGTCACTGCAGGAAATCTCATTGTGTATGTGACCTGAATACATACAACCCAGTGGAAAATTCCGTAAATGCAGAGTAGCCTAACAGCATCCAACAGCTGCTTTTTTATTTTTTTAAGTCAAACACAAGAGATTGCTAGAGATTGCTATTCTCCCTGAACCACTGGGCCGTTTTAGAATTCTCTGTCATTTTCATCTATCTATACTAATTCTTAAACAGTATCCACTCAAATTGCTATGCTTTAACCCTGAGGAATGTAAATACTGAAGTAATTATGAGCCTTATTTTCCAGGGCACACATTTAAATGATTATCTGAAAGTCAAATGTTAATGTCACAAAATAAAGTAAAACATAGTTAATGTATGTTGCCTATAGTTAATGGGCTAAAATAGAGTAAGTATCTTACCATTGCCAGGAAATCTGAATGTGGAAACTAGAAGTGGTTTTTCATTATTCAAGTATTACAGTACAGTAGATATATTTTATTTGCATTAACCTCTTGGCCAGACCAGAGAGACAAATGGTATAAGGCAAAAGGATTAGGAGAAAATGTGTGGATTATTGGATAAAGTGTGTGTGTCCCTTTGGGCAGGGGTGTGGGGTGAGAGTGACTCAGAGCACGGTCCTCATCCCATTTCTATCAGGAGTTCGAGGGCAGTGAGAAAACCCTTTGTCACGTAGAACTTAGCCGTGCTCTTGCTCTCTGGGTCCCTTCCTTCTCTGGGTGTCGTTCCTACAGATGCTTCTCATCCTCTCTTCTACGCTCCACCCATCCTTTAAGTCAATTTGAACAAATATCAGCTGCAAAGTTTGTACTGTCCTTAATTGCATCCCAATTTATACTTATCATCTTTTTTCCCTGGTGACTCAGATAGTAAAGAATCTGTCTGCAATGTGGGAGACCTAGGTTTGGAAGATCCCTTGGAGAAGGGAATGGCTACTCACTGCAGTATTCTTGCCTGGTGAATTCCAAGGACAGAGGAGCCTGGGAGGCTACAGGCTATGGGGTTGCAGAGAGTCGGACACGACTGAGTGACTAACAACATGAAACTATACTCTCAGGAACTTTATACAACCTGGTAATTCTATAAAATTGGGTTGCTATAGATTGAACTGTGTTCCCCAATAATCTCGGATGAAGCTCTAACCCCTAGTACCTCAAATGTGACCTGCTTTGGATAGGGCAGTTACAACTGTAATAAGTCTAGATGAGGTCATGCTGGAGTAGCATAAACCCCTGATCCAACATGACTTGTGTCCTTATATGAAGATGATAGCCATGTGAAGACACAGAAATCTACAGGGAGAATGCTGTGTGAAGATGGAAGCAGAGACTAAAATGGTACATCTACATGCCGAAGAATGCCAAGGACTAGAACCAGAAAGTAGGAGAGAGACATGGAATAGATGATTCCTCAGATCCCTCAGAAAAAAACAACCTGGCCAACACTTTGATTTTAGATTTCTAGCCTCTGGCATTGTGAATCAACCATTTTCTGCTATTTCAAGCCACCGAATTTATGGTGATTTTAAAATATATATATATTTAATTTTTAAAATTAGAGGATAATTCCAATATTGTGATGGTTTCTGCCATACGTCAGCATGAATCAGCCACAGGTATACATATGTTCCCTCCCTCTTGAACCCCCCTCCCACTGCCCTCCCCATCCCACTCTTCTAAGTTGTCAAAGAGCACTGGCTTTGTGTTGCTGTGTCATACGTCAAACTCCCTAGGAAGCTAAAACACAAATCTCTGGAAGAAACTAAAGACTTTCTCCCTCTAGCTCAGTGGTTCCCAACCTTTTTGGCACAAGGGACTAGTTTCATGGAAAACAATTTTTCCATGGCCCAAGGTCGAGGGATGGTTTCAGGATGATTCAAGCACGTTACATTTATTGTGTACTTTATTTCTATTATTATTCCATCAGTTCCACCTCAGATCATCAGTCATTAGATCCTGGAAGTTGGGGGCCCCTGCTCTAGAGGACAATTATATCCATAATTCAAAACAAGAATGACTGCCAGCATTTACTACTTGCTATAATACATGCCAGACACCATTAAGTTTTCCTCCCCAGTGCCTGACCCATCGGGCTACAGAAACCAGGATGCCCTACACCCTTGACTCCAGCATCCAGGGATCCTGCTGTTGGTAATAAATGATCCACTCAGCAGTCACAGTTCTGAGTCTCTAGTAGTGTCACTCACTCAGTCGTGTCTGACTTCTTGTAATCCAATGGACTGTAGCCCACCAGGCGCCTATCTCCATGGTATACTCCAGGCAAGAATACTGGAGTGGGTTGCTGTTCCCTTCTCCAGGAGATCTTCCTGACCTGGAGATTTAACCCCAGTCTCCCACACTGCAAGCAGATTCTTTACCATCTGAGCTACCAGGGAAGCCTGGGTCCATTCAGTCGTCATAGCTAGTCTCTGGTTTGCAGGTCTCAAAATCCCTGAGAATTCCCTTGTGGACTTCAGTTCATGTATACAGTTCCTCCTTAAAAAGAGACCTACTGAGAAGTTAAATAGTCAAGTGAACATTGGGTTGGGGAGGATGAACTCAGCGTCAGATGAGTTAGAGAAACGAGATACTTAAGGGCACCAGACACACTTCACAATGAGGATAACCTTTGGGCTGTGGCCATCTTCTCCTCTGGTCTGGAGAGCAGGAGCTGAGCTGTTGGCGCTTTTTGCAGAGCTCCCTAAGCTGACCAACCTCTTTCTTAGACTAACGTATTTCCCCTTACTTATATTAATATACTAATTAATCAGGTTACAGGGGGATTTATGTTAGTCCGTGAAGCATATGTGAAGATGGGGGTTAAACATGAGTGGATTTTACTGGGGGAAGGAGCCGGGGAGATTGGAAGGGCCACTGGACCATGGGGCAAGTCTGACCCTGAGTAAAGGAGAAAGGGAGAGAAGAGAGGTGGGTGTGTCCTAGATTGCCACACAGGCTGAGGAAGTTCCTCCAGGCTTCTGTGGGCAGGGGTGGGGTGGGAGAAGGTGGCTAGAGGCAAATGGGCAGAAGGAGGAATCTCCCACCTCCCAGGATTGGATTGGCCTCCTGGCTTGCTGCAGTCCGTGGGATGGCAAAGAGTCTTACAGAACCTAGTGACTGAACAACAACAGCATCCTTGCTGTGCTCAGTGACTGGCTAGAGCAGCCCATGGGAGACTGGGCCTCGGTGCTGACTTGCTGGAGGATTTCAGAACCGGAAAGTGAATCTTTCATCAGTTAATGCACCGGGAAGTTGGAGGTCTTCCACGGCCCACACCCCGCAGTCTGGCAGTCACTCTTCCTGTTTAAGGGGATTGACAGCACATCTTGGTAATGCATTGATTTAAAACTTAACTGCCAGAAGCAGCTTTACTTTTCATTTCTTGGAAGAAACCTCATTGTGGTAGGACTTCCAAGCATTCATAATACCAATCTTGTTTTAGTCCATGTAACTGTTGTACATGTTAACACACACATATATACATATGTTTAAGATATACTACCACATTTAAAAAAGAGAGAGAAGGCCATTGAGCTAAACACTTCCTGAGAAATGTAACTTTCCCAAACCCATAGTGAAACAGCTCTTGAATGGAAGGATGCCTGTTTTAGAGCTCTGTATTATATCCACTAGACTTACACAAATGCATTCATAACATCTCAGGGTGAATAAATGACACACCTTATACCTTGCAGCATAGATCACATTTATTGAAACACCTACTTGGCTCTTAAGAATTTTTCACTTCCCTTTAATTAAAACAGCTGTTGTCTGTGGAAATAGTAATGTCCACAATGGTAAGTGCTGAGAACAGGCAAACAAACATCAGTGCACATAATTTTTGTGACGTCATCCAAATGGTACTTGAGCAATATGCTGAGCACAGCCCCCTCTGCCTGGTGGGTGAGCACCATGTAGAGAAGATGTGTGAGGGCTCAGGTATACATGTGGACTCAGCCAGACCAGGATGGGTGTCCATCTGGACCCTCCATGGGTGGATTGCTCTTAAAATGATGCGAAATTCAGGGTAACCCAGAGGCAAGGAAAGCAGTGAAAAATGCCATTCACAGTACAAGAATTTTCCATTGTTGTCTTGTGTACAGTTGAACTTTAGATAAATTAAGTAACTTCTTGTTACTGAAATGAACTGAACTGAATGATGAGTGATGCTGAACATCTTTTCATGTGTTTGTTAGCCATCTGTATGCCTTCTTTGGGGAAATGTCTGTTCAGGTCTTTTCCCCACTTTTTGATTGGGTTGCTTGTTCTTCTGGCATTGAGTTGTATGAGCTGCTTGTATATTTTGGAAATTAATCCTTTGTCATTGTTTCATTTGCTATTATTTTCTCCCATTCTGAGAGTTGTCTTTTCACCTTGCTTGTAGTTTCCTTTGCTATGCAAAAGCTTTTCAGTTTAGTCAAGCCCCACTTGTTTACTTTGGTTTTTATTTCTGTTACTCTAAGAGGTGGGTCATAGAGGATCTTGCTTTGATTTATGTCATTGTGTATTCTGCCTATGTTTTCCTCTAAGAGTTTTATAGTTTCTGGTCTTACATTTAGGTCCTTAATCCATTTTGAGGTTATCTTTGTGTATGGTGTTAGAAAGTGTTCTAATTTCATTCTTTTTTACATATCAGTTCAGTTCAGTTGCTCAGTCGTGTCCGACTCTTTGCAACCCCATGAATTGCAGCACACCAGGCCTCCCTGTCCATCACCAACTCCCGGAGTTCACTCAGACTCACGTCCATTGAGTCAGTGATGCCATCCAGCCATCTCATCCTCTGTCGTCCCCTTCTCCTCCTGCCCCCAATCCCTCCCAGCATCAGAGTCTTTTCCAATGAGTCAACTCTTCACATGAGGTGTCCAGTTTTCCCAGCACTATTTATTGAAGAGGCTGTCTTTGCCCCATTGGATATTCTTGCCTCCTTTGTAAAAAATAAGGTACCCACAGGTGCATGGGTTTATTTCTGGGCTCTCTATCTTGTTCCACTGGTCTATATTTCTGTTTTTGTGCCAGTACCATACTGTCTTGATGACTGTAACTTTGTAGTGTAATCTGAAGTCAGGAAGCTTGATTCCTTCAGCTCTTTTCTTCTTTCTCAAGACTTCTTTGGCTATTCAGGGTCTTTTGTGTTTCCATATGAATTGTCAAATTTTTTGTTCTGGTTCTGTGAAAAATGCCATTGGTAATATGATAAGAATCACATTGAATCTGTAGATTGCATTTGGTAGTATAGTCATTTTCATAACGTTGATTCTTCCTACCCAGGAACATGGAATATCTCTCCATCTATTTATGTCATCTTTGATTTCTTTCATTAGTGTCTTATAATTTTCTGTGTACAGTTCTTTTGTCTCCTCTAGGTAAGTTTATTCCTAGATACTTAGTTCTTTTTGTTGCAGTGGTGAAAGGGATTTATCCTTAATTTCTCTGATTTTCATTGTTAGTCTCTAGAAATCCAAATGATTTCTGGGTATTGATTTTGTATCCTGAAACTTTGCTAAATTCACTGATTAGCTCTAGCAATTTTCTGATACTATCTTTAGGGTTTTCTAGATACAGTATCATGTCATCTGCAAACAGTGAGAGCTTTACTTCTTTTCTGATCTGGATCCCTTTTATTTCTTTTTCCTCTCTCATTGTTGTAGCTAGGACTTCCAGAACTATGTTAAATAATAATGGTGAAAGTGGACACCCTTGTCTTGTCCCTGATCTTAGGGAGAATGCTTTCAGTTTTTCACCATTGAGAATAACTTTTGTTGTAAGCTTACCATATATGGCCTTTAACCCCCTAGGGTTAATTCTCTGGTAGTCTAGGGTCTTGGAGTCAGTGCTCCCACTCTAAAGGCTCAGGGCTTGACCTCTGGTCAGGAACAAAGTTTCCACAAGTGGTTTGTTTTGGCATTAAGTGAGATTAAAACAAATATCCCAAATGAAAAACCAAAGATGAACCCCAGACAAATGGCAGTTACAAAATCAGGCAAATAATAAATTAAATAATGAAATATACACATATACACTCATGAGCAAAGTCAAAACAATCCAACAAAAATAAAGTACAATAGATTGAGCTGGAGAACAAAAGAAATAAAAAATTGTATTTACCAGTTAAGAACTAACTAAATCACAAACTGGAAAACAAATCTAAAGCAAGGTGCCAATTGGGGAATAAAGCAGTGAAAACAAAACTAATAAATATGTTTAGAGGAAAGGAAAAAAGGAAAAGAAAGAAAGAATAGATATGCAAAGTTAAACAGAGATATATGAAAAAGGTTTATATTCATTAAAGATTAACTGCAAGGGGAAAAGAGCAGTAGGAAAGGCAAGCAAAGGAATACATGTATAAAAATATAATAGGCTAAAAAAATTAAAATTATAAAAAAGAGAAAAGAAAAAAGAAATGAAAGAAGAAAGAAAAAAGGAAAAGAAAAGGAAAATTCCATAGAACTGCAAAGGCCCAACATAGAGGCAGAGGTTTATAACAAAAAATAAAAAGTGTGATTGAATATACACATATACATATACAGCCATAAGAAAAATCAAAACAGTCCAACAAAAGTAAAGTATAATAGATTAACCTGCAAACAAAGGAAACCAAAAATTATGTCTACCGGAACAAAAACTAACTCATGCACAAACTGGAAAACAAAACTAAAGCAAGGTGCCAATTGGGGAATAAAGCAATGAAAACAAAACTAGCAAATATGTTAAGAGGAAAGGAAAGAAAGAAAAGAAAGAAAGAATAGATATGCAAATTTAAATAGAGGTAGATAAAGAAGATTTTTATATGTTAAAGGTTAACTGCAAGGGGGAAAGAACAGTAGGAAAAGCAAACAAAGGAATAAATATAGAAAAATAATAATAGGTTTAAAAAATTAAAAATTAAAATTATAAAAAAGAGAAAAAAAACAGAAGAAAGAGAAAAGGAAAAGAAACGGAAAACTCCCCAGAACTGCAAAAGCCCAACCTAGAGGTAGAGGTTTATAATAACAATAAAATATGTGATTGAGGAAAAAAAAAGAAAAAAGAAAAAAAAAGCTCAAAAGCTTAAATAGATTTCATAGTCCCAATGAAATCTAAAACTACAACAGAGGGTGCAGGAAAGAATAAAAAAGAAAATAATCCAAATGAATCTACAGAACAAGTCAAAACATAAGAATAATAAATGTTTTTCTTGAGTCACTGCTGTCAGGGTCCTTTCTCTCGCTGAGAGTCAGTGTCCACCTCACCTGCCTTGGATGCCCTCTAACACTGTGCTGATCTCTGGATCTGCTGTGAGGGTAGCTCAGATTCTCATCTTGTCCTACTCCTCTGTTCTTGCCTCCAATGTCCACAGCTATCAAAACTAGTGTGTTTTCTTTTCTGGGAACTCTCTATGACCTTTTTATATTCCATAGACACAGAATCTGCCTAGTTGATCGTGTGGATTTAATCTGCAGCTTGTATAACTGGTGGGAGGGGTTTCGGGTCCTCTTCCTTAGTCACACTGCCCCTGGGTTTCAATTGTGGTTTTATTTCCACCTCTGCATGTGGGTCATCCACTGGGGTTTGCTCCTGAGGCTGCCCTGGAGGACTTGGGTGTGGAGGTGTTGCAACTGCTTGGGTTGCAGGGGTTCTGGCAGCACCAGGTACTCAGGGAAGTTGGCAGCTAGGGCAGCAGGAAATAATACAGTGCTCTAGAAGGATATGGCAACCAGTATTGGCCAATACACTCCAGTATTCTTGTCTGGAGAACCGCCCCCTGCCCTCCCAGACAGAGAAGCCTGGCAGGCCACAGTCTACATGTTCACAAAGAGTCAGACACTACCGAAGCGACTCTGTGCATAGGTGCAAGACTTTTTTGCCTGTGGCAGCTCTGCCCCAGTGAGAGTCGAGCGTGAAGGTGGTGTAGCTGCTTGGCTTGCGGGGACCCTGGCAGCGCCAAGTGTGCATGGACATGGACGGCCTCTGCTGCAGGAGTTATGGCCCTATCAGTCTTTTTTCAAGCCTCTTGTAGCTGGCAATCAGAAGGCCTCTTTGGCCAGTCTTTCTTGGTAGCTCCTCCTGTTCAGGCACCTAGAGGGCTTCCTTGCCTGGGGTCCTTCTCAGCTGTTCCGTGCATCAGTCACTTAAAGGAGCACCCTGGGTGGGGTTCCTCTCTGCAGTTCAGTGTGTCCGCCGTTTGATGGGCCAGGCTCTCTATTGTTCAGCTGCCAATGCTGGCATGTACGGGGAGAGAGGCTATGGTGATGGCTCCACTCCCTACACGTGACTGAGCAGTATTGCCTTGCTTCCATGGCTGCCTGGCTTTCGTCCATAGGCATTTCCCACCACAACCAACTCCTCCACATCCCAGGGATCCGTCTCTCCGCATCAACAGCAGCCCTTGCCCAGGGATTGCTCCACAATCTCTAAACTCCAGCTGCCAGGTGCTGCGCCATCTGGGGTATGTATGGCTGTGGCAAGGACTGTCCGGTTCTCATTCCATTTAGGCAGCCACAGATCAACTGTTTCACTCTCAGCCTTAAATGTTTCTCCTCTGACTCAGACAATTGCCCCGATGTGGGGCTCAGGCCCCTGCTTCCGTTCCCTCACTGGTGGAGGGCAGGTCCAGTCCTGCTAACACTCCTGAGATTCCCCCCGGTCCCTTCATCCTACCATGTTTTGCCTGGGTCTGTTCTTTTCCACTGGTCAAGTACTCCTGTCCTCTCTCAGCTGGCGTTCTGCATGCACTTCTGTGGCTGAAGGTGTACTCCTGATGTGTCCGTGGGAGAGAGACGTACTCCACGTCTACCTCCTCCATCTTGTTCTCCTGGCTTGGGCTTTTGAAACAGACAATTCAAGGGAAAAATTTGACTACGAAAATGTTGCAAGTCATCTCATTTTGGATGGATAATGAAATAGTGGGATCTCTTGGTTTCTAAAGGAATACTTTGTTTCTGGTTGAGTATACTTATAGAATATATGTTTTAAAACTTAAAAAAAATTAGGGCCCATCAATAGCTGAAAAGATATTGGATAGAAATGCAGAGGGCACTTAGTGCAGTGAATTGTGCTGAACTTTTTCTGAGCCACCTGGAACATTAGGAGTTCCACCATAGGCAGTAGGGGTCACTGACAATGACAGGCAACAGTAACATGAAACCTCCTTCCCAGTTAATTTTATCTCTTTTTTATCTACTCTGATGGGCATGAAGCTGACAAATGCCAAGTACTGAATTAAGCCTCAACAAACCACCATCAGCTGGGATCTTTTACCACACAGTTAATTGGAATCTTTCACCATTTGCATTAGATCAAATGGAGGGCTCAGAAAAGATACTGTAGGGCAGTGGCCTGGGCACAGAAGCTGAGAACTATATCCGTTTCCAATGGTGACAAATGTCATAGGTGACAAAGAATGGCTAACAACTGGGGGAAGGGGAGAAGGGTGCACATACAGGTTTTTCCAAATTTCTCTTAGAATTAGCTAACGTGTACTTATACTTCTTGGAGAAGGCAACGGCACCCCACTGCAGTACTCTTGCCTGGAAAATCTCATGGATGGAGGAGCCTAGTGGGCTGCCGTCTATGGGGTCGCACAGAGTCGGACACAACTGAAGCGACTTAGCAGCAGCAGCAGCAGCAGCAGCAGCAGCAGCAGCATACTTCTTGGCGAAGAAAATGGCAACCCACTCCAGTATTCTTGCCTGGAGAATTTCATGGACAGAGAAGCCTGGTGGGCTAGTCCATGGGGTTGCAGAGTTGAACATGACCGAGACTCTCTCTCTCTCTCTCTCACACACACACACACTTCAATGAAGAGGAAATTGACAAATTTAAGATGGCTCGGGAAATGTAGGTGCACATCCTAGGTCCTGGGTGAACATCAGGTGAGTGAACAGGACTCACAGAGGCAGTGGGGCTGGGAGAAGGAGACAGTGCTGGGGGTTCACAGGTTTTCAATCTAACATCAGTTGACGTCATTCCTTTTCCCTCCCCCAACCCTCACCAGGAAAGAGACCACTGCTGCTGGCCAAACAATTGCATGTGCTCTTTCTGTACACTGCCCTCTTGTGATTTCTCTTCATAGTGAGGCCTAGAGGGGACCTTGCTTAGAACCCTGGGGGCTGGGGCTCCAGGGTGAAAAACAGAAGCAGGAGATGGAGGACTGGGAAGTAAGCTTGCGTGAAAAGAACACAGGAGAGCAAAAGAGACTAAAGTTCTAGAGGAGAGCAAAGACAAACAAAAGGCAAACCAGAAATGAGACGATGGTTTCAAAACATTTTCTTGCCTTTGGATACATGTGCCTCGAAGTTCATAGCAGTATTATTTACAGCAGCCAAGACATGGAAGCAACCTAACTGTCCACTCACTGATGGATGACTGGATAAAGAAGATGTGGTACAGATAGACAATGAAATATTAGTCATACGAAGAAGGAAACAATGCTATTTGCAGCAACATTAATAGATCCAGAGACTATCATACTAAGTGAAGTAAGTCAAAGACAAAATCATAATATATCACTTATTAATATATGTGGAATCTAAAAAATGATACAAATGAACTTACTTGCAAAGCAGAAACAGACCCATAGACAGAGAAAACAAACTTATGCTTACCAAAAAGGAGGGGAGAGGGCTAAATTAGAAGCTTGGAATTAACAGATACAAACTATTAATACATTTTATAAAATAGATAATTGACAAGGTCCTACTGTGTAGCATGGGGAACTATATTCAATATCTTGTAATAACCTATAAATGAATATATACATCAGGCTTCCCTGGTGGCTCAGATGATAAAGAATCTGCCTGCAGCGTGAGAGACCTGGGTGTGATCCCTGTTTCAGGACGATCCCCTGGAAAAGGAAATGGCTACGCACTTCAGTATTCTTGCCTGGAGAATTCCCATGGACAAAGGAGCTTGAGGGGCTATAGTACATGGAATCACAAAGAGTCAGACACAACTGAATGAATAACACATACATATAAATATACACGCATACATGTATGCACAGCAAAGTGATTCGACTGTAGACTCATAAAATATATACATATCTACACATGATTCGTTTCACACAACATTGTAGATTAGCTACACCTCAATAACAATAATAAAAAAAGACTGGAGAGACTCATCAGGGGCTATTGAGCACAGCAAGGGAACACATAGGTGGAAAAAAATTGTCTTTTTGTTGACAAAACAAGTGTTAAAAATATCCTAAGAATTAGGGGAACACTGCTGCTAAGTCACTTCAGTCGTGTCAGACTCTGTGTGACCCCATAGATGGCAGCCCACCAGGCTCCCCCATCCCTGGGATTCTCCAGGCAAGAACACTGGAGTGGGCTGCCATTTCCTTCTCCAATGCATGAAAGTGAAAAGTGAAAGGGAAGTCGCTCAGTCGTGTCCGACTCTTCACAACCCCATGGACTGCAGCCTACCAGGCTCCTCCATCCATGGGATTTTCCAGGCAAGAGTACTGGAGTGGGGTGCTATCGCCTTCTCCGAGGGGAACACTAATATCCTCTAAACAAGGAAATTCCCAACCAGATATTTTCTAAATCCAACACTTCTTAATTTATAACACCTCTATAGGAAAGACAAGGCAATGATTTAGGATGTTTCTTTTATAATAAGATAGGATATGACCAGTACCTTGTTTAATAATGAAAAAGTGAAAGTGAAAGTCACTCAGTCATGTCCAACTCTTTGTGCCTCATGGACTATATAGTCCATGGAATTCTCTAGGCCAGAATACTGGAGTGGGTAGCCTTTCCCTTCTCCAGGGAATCTTCCCAACTCAGGGATCAAACGGGGCTCTCCTGCATTGCAGGCGGATTCTTTACCAGCTGAGACACAGGCAAGCCCCAGAATACTGGAGTGGGTCGCCTATCCCTAACTCCAGGGGATCTTCCTGACCCAGGAGTTGAACCAGGGTCTCCTGCATTGCAGGTAGATTCTTTACCAACTGAGCTATGAGGGAAGCCCACATTTGATAATAGTGATGGATTATATTAACTGAGAGCTTGTAAAGTGCCAGGAACAGCATTAAATACTTTTACTTATTATCCCATTCTATAGGTGAGGAAACTGAGTCAGTGTGTGAAGTAATAGTGCATGATGGGTAGAATCAACCTTTGAATGCAAGACTGTGAGACCAGGGTGCTAATTGTTGTGTTTCACTGTTCACCACATGGAACAGCAAATACAGTGGGAGTGAAAACAGCTCATCAGCTTGCTAGCCCCACCTCCTCTGTCCTGTTTGTTCAATGAACACACAGTGGTCTGTCTCCTATGGAACAGATTTTTAAAAGTATTTTTGTATATTGTGGATTTCCCTAAAGTGCCAACCAAATAAGAGCAGCTGTTCAGAATGCTTTGATTTGATTAGATCCATATGAATAAAAAGAGAAATATTCTTATGATTTTATCCCAAATGTCTTCCATGAAGGATATTGGCTACTACCTCAAACCTTTCTTAAAAATGCATCCTATTTTTTAAAAAATTGAAGTACAGTTGTTAGTTATTACAAGCTATCGAATATAGTTCCCTGTTCTATAGAGCAAATTCTTGTTGTTTAAAAACGAATCCCATCTTGAATACTTAAATAACCTACAGCAAAAAAAGAAAAAAAAAGTCTGACAGTTAAGTTGCCTTGAATACAAATCAATCAGAGGGCAAAAAGCTGGAGGATTTCTCTGCGTTCTCCACATGGGGGCATACACAGCTAGTCCTTTATGAACTAAGAAACAGGCCCGTGGTTCTGCGGCAGTGTCTACCAGATGAGGGAAGTACAAGGGCAAGGGACGAGGATGAGGGGGCAAGGCCAGAGGACACTGCCATCAGCTGCGTGGGGGCAATGGTTGATGGTATTCACGCACGGCTCCCGAGTCCTCTAGCCTGATCGACCTTCCCCTGGGTGGTACCAATGGAGGCCAGACTTCAGAGAGCAACGTGGCCATTCTCTACTTTTACAGAAGTCCTTGTGTAACAACCATTACAACACACTGCAGCCACAGCAAGGACGAGTGCCTTCTTCTCTTCACCTAGAATACTGTCCATTCTGGGTCTCTTCTCCCCAGTCTGGGGAAGAGCTCTTTATGAGATACACAAGAGCCTGGGAGGTGATGGAGTGAGAGCCCTCATGGGATGCACACCTTTTAAAATAGCCTGGTGACTTAATTCCATAGCTAATTCCTGGGTTGGGGTGGAAAATATTTCCAGAAGAAGATAAAAATAACGAATGAAAAGTAGAGAGCTGCTTTAGCATAGAGCAAAGCCCAGGGCAGGAGAAAGACCAAGGTGAGGGAAGCTTTCTATTTTTCCTTCCTCTCTCCCTCCTCTAAGAATCAAACCAAGTATATAAGTTATCTTTAGAGCACCAGAGACAGAAGCATGCAAGAAAAACAAAGAGTGAGGTTTGTTAGAGCCCGAGGAAGACTCCTGGCTGAGAATTAAGAACACCTCTTGACATTCGTTTTATCTTCTGCCTCTGGAATCTTCAGCATGTTCATCTCAAGTAGAGCCGAGGGGTTGGTTCCCTGGCTCCCTCTTTCAATATAATGGAGTTTTGGGTAACTCTCCTCCAGTCACTCCTATCACGTGTTAGTCGCTTAGTCATATCCGACTCTTTGTGAGCCCATGGACTGTAGCCCCCCAGGCTCTTCTGTCCATGGAATTCTCCAGGCAAGAATACTAGAGTGGGCAGCCACTCCCTTCTCTGGGGGACCTTCCCCACCCAGGGATCAAACCCCCATCTCCTGCATTGCAGGCAGATTCTTTGCCATCTGAGCCACCAGGGAAGCCCAGTCATTCCTGCACCTGCCCCTATTGCTGTCCACTGCCCAGCTCATTACAGTGGGTGGCTTGCATAAAGCAGTTCATACCCAAGTTCTGACAGTAGATGTCAGGACTAACCTTGCTCATTTCATTTTCACATCTGCTCTAACAGAAGCAGAATTCAGGTTATTTGTTCAAAGGCAGCATCTTAAGGACAGGACATATCTGAAATGGTACTTTTAAAGAAAATAGATCATTTAGACACTTACCTTAAAAAAAATCTGAATATATTCTTGGGAGGGAAGAGGTTGGAGAGTTTGCACACATACATGGAGACATGAAGTGCAAAGGAGGAAATTTCAGATAGCTTTTCTTCCTCATCAAACTCCCAGACACATTTCTTTACTAGGATGTGCCTGAGGAAAGGGAAAGTTAAGGCTTGAAGTTAAAAGGAGAAAACTTTTATTTCATTACATAAAATATTATATCTCAGGGTCTGACAGAGTTAGCTTTAATTATTTTTTAATAGACTTTATTTTTTAGAGCAGTTTTAGGTACACAGAAAAATTAGGCAGCAGACATTGAGATACCCTGACATCAGAGGTTCCCAACCTTTTTGGCCCCAGGGACCATTTTCGTGGAAGACAATCTTTCCATGGACCAGAAGCAAGGGAATGGTTTTAGGATGATTCAAATGAATTACATTTATTGTGAGCTTTATTTCCATTATTATTACATCAACTCCACCTCAGCCCTTCAGGGATTAGATCCTGGAGGTTGTGGACACCCGCCCCACATCACTCCTGCCCCCCTCCCATGCAACAGCCTCCCCTGCTAATGATTATCCTGCCCTAAGCTGGTACACTTGTCAAATGGATGAACTTATCGTTACTCAAAGTCACAGAGTTCACTCCTGATGTTGTACATTCCATGGGTTTTAACAGGCATACGATGACATATATCCCCCAATACAGGAACATACAGGCAGTCTCACTGCCCTAAACACCCCTGGGCTCTGACCATTCATCTCTCCTTCCCTCCAACCCCTTGCAACCGTTAATTTTTTTTTTTTTACCGTCTCCATAGTTTTGCCTTTTCCAGATTGTCATATAGTTGGAAGTTGTACAGTATGTAGCCTTTTCAGATTGGGTTCTTTCACTTCGTAATATGCATTTAAAATTTCTCCTTGTCTTTTCATGGCTTAATAAGACTTTTAATTTAGCACTTAGTAATATTCCATTGTCTAGATGTACCATAGTTTATTTATCTATTCACCTACTGAAGGTCATCTTGATTACTTCCAAGTTTTGGCTGGATCATACAGTAAGAACGAGATGGGAATACCAGACAAGCTCACCTGTCTCCTGAGAAACCCATATGACGGTCAAGAAGCAACAGTTAGAACTCAGTATTGAACAACTGAGTAGTTCAGGATTGAGAAAGGAATACAGTAAGACTGTTTATTGTCATCCTGTGTATTTAACTTATATGCAGAGCAAATCATGAGAAATGCCAGGCTGGATGAGTTATAAGCTGGAATCAAGACTGCTGGGAGAAATATCAACAACTTCAGATATGCAGATGAAAGCCTTTCTTTTTTATGACAGAAAGCAAAGAGGAATTGAAGAGCCTCTTGATGAAGGTGAAAGAGGAGAGTGAAAAAGTTGACTTAAAACTCAGTATTAAAATGCAAAGATCATGGCATACAGTCCCATCACTTTGTGGCGAATAGATGGGGGAAAAGTGGAAGCAATAACAACTTTCCTCTTCTTGGGCTCTAAAATCACTATGGATGGTGACTGCAGCCATCAAATTAGAATACGATTACTTCTTGGCAGGAAAGCTGTGACAAACTTACACAGTGTGTTAAAAGCAAATATATTACTTTGCTGACAAAGGTCCATATAGTCAAAGCTATGGTCTTTCCAGTAGTCATGTACAGACAGATGTGAGAGCTGGACAACAAAGAAGGCAGAGCGCTGAAGAATTGATGCTTTCCAACTATGATGCTGGAGAAGACTCTTGAGAATCCCTTGGAAAGCAAGGAGATCAAACCAGTCAATCTTAAAGGAAATCAACCCTGAGTATTCATTGGAAGGACTGACACTGAAGCTAAAGTTCCAATACTTTGGCCACCTGATGTGAACTACTCACTCATTGGAAAAGAACCTGATGCTGGATGAGATTGAAGGCAGTGGGAGAAAAGGATGACAGAGGATGAGATGGTTGGATGGCATCACCGACTCAATGGACATGAACTTGGGCAAACTTCGGGATGGTGAAGGACAGGGAAGCCTGGTGTGCTGCAGTCCATGGGGTTGCAAGAGTTGGACACGACTTGATGACTGAACAACAACAGCAGTAAGAATATGCTTAGTTCTGTAAAAAGTTTTCCCACAAGTTTAGTTTTCCAAGGTATCTTCTAAAGTGGCTGTACCACTGTACCAGCAACAAATGAGATTCTGTTGATCCACATCCTTCCCAGCGTTTGCTGTTGCCAGTGTTTTGGATTTGGTTATTCTAATACGTTTCCTCTAATATGTTGGCCACCTGGTGCAAAGAGGTGACTCATTGGAAAACACCCTGATGCTGGGGAAGATTGAAGGCAGGAGGAGAAGGGGACAACAGAGGAGGAGATGGTTGGATGGCATCACTGACTCAATGGACATGAGTTTGAGTAAGCTCCGGGAGATGTTGAAGGAATCCTGACATGCTGCAGTCCATGGGGTTGCAAAGGGACTGAGACTGAACAATATGTTTGCAATGGTATCTCTTTGTTTTAATTTGCCATTCCTTAATGACATATGATATTAAGCATCTTTTCATATGCTTATTTGCCATCTATTCGGTATCTTAAATCAGTATAGCTACTTCTTTCTTTTGGTTAATGTTAGCATGGCATATCTTTTCTTTTACTTTTACTCTATATGTGACCTTTTATTTAAAATGGGTTTCTTCTTCTACTCTGTGGAAATGTAAATTATGCTGTCACTATGGAGAACAGTATATAACAGTCCTTATATAAAAGCTCCTTAAAAAAATTAAAAATAGAGTTACCATATGATCCAGTGATCCCACTCCTGGACATATCCAGAGAAAATTCTAATTTGAAAAGATACATGTATCCCAATATTCATGGCAGCACTAATTGCAATAGCTAAATTTGGAAAACTCAGCAGTGGCCACGGGACTGGAAAAGGTCAGTTTTCATTCCAATCCCAAAGAAAGGCAATGCCAAAGAATGCTCAAACTACCGCACAATTGCACTCATCTCACACACTAGTAAAGTAATGCTCAAAATTCTCCAAGCCAGGCTTCAGCAATATGTGAACTATGAACTTCCAGATCTTTAAGCTGGTTTTAGAAAAGGCAGAGGAACCAGAGATCAAATTGCCAACATCCGCTGGATCATCAAAAAAGCAAGAGAGTTCCAGAAAAACATCTATTTCTGCTTTATTGACTATTCCAAAGCCTTTGACTGTGTGGATCACAATAAACTGTGGAAAATTCTGAAAGTGATGGGAATACCAGACCACCTGACCTGCTTCTTGAGAAACCTATATGCAGGTCAGGAAGCAACAGTTAGAACTGGACATGGAACAACAGACTGGTTCCAAATAGGAAAAGGAGTACATCAAGGCTATATATTGTCATCCTGCTTTTTTAACTTATATGCAGGGTAAGTCATGAGAAACGCTGGGCTGGAAGAAGAACAAGCTGGAATCAAGATTGCCGGGAGAAATATGAATAACCTCAGATATGCAGATGACACCACCCTTATGGCATAAAGTGAAGAGGAGCTAAAAAGCCTCTTGATGAAAGTGAAAGAGGAGAGTGAAAAAGTTGGCTTAAAGCTCAACATTCAGAAAACGAAGATCATGGCATCTGGTGCCATCACTTCATGGGAAATAGATGGGGAAACAGTGGAAACAGTGGCTGACTTTATTTTTTTGGGCTCCAAAATCACTGCAGATGGTGATTGCAGCCATGAAATTAACAGATGCTTACTCCTTGGAAGGAAAGTTATGACCAACCTAGATAGCATATTGAAAAGCAGAGACATTACTTTGCCAACAAAGCAAGAAAGTTCCAGAAAAACATCTGTTTCTGCTTTATTGACTATGCCAAAGCCTTTGACTGTGTGGATCACAATAAACTGTGGAAAATTCTGAAAGAGATGGGAATACCAGACCACCTGACCTGCTTCTTGAGAAACCTGTACAGGTCAGGAAGCAACAGTTAGAACTGGACATGGAACAACAGACTACTCAAGGCTATGGTTTTTCCAGTGGTCATGTATGGATGTGAGAGTTGGACTGTGAAGAAAGCTGAGCACCGAAGAGTTGATGGTTCTGAACTGTGGTGTTGGAGAAGACTCTTGAGAGTCCCTTGGACTGCAAGGAGATCCAACCAGTCCATTCTAAAGGAGATCAGTCCCAGGTGTTCTTTGGAAGGACTGATGCTGAAGCTGAAACTCCAGGACTTTGGCCAGCTCATGCGAAGAGTTGACTCATGGGAAAAGACTCTGATGCTGGGAGAGGAGAAGGGGATGACCGAGGATGAGATGGCTGGATGGTATCACTGACTCGATGGACATGAGTCTGAGTGAACTCCGGGAGTTGGTGACGGACAGGGAGGCCTGGTGTGCTGCAATTCATGGGGTCACAAAGAGTCGGATACGACTGAGCACTGAACTGACTGACTGACTGAAGGCCTGGAAGCAACATAAATGTCCATCAAATATTCACTTAGATGATTGGATAAAGAAGATATGGTACAAATATGCAATGGAATATTACTCAGCCATAAAAAGGATGAAATAGTGCCATTTGCAGCAACATGATAGATCTAGAGATTATCATACTAAGTGAAGTAAGTCAGACAGAGGAAGATGAACTTCATATGATATCACTTATATGTGGAATTGAAAAAATATGATACAAATGAACTTATTTACAAAGCAGAAATAGACTCACATTCATGGAAAACAAGTTATGGTTACCAAAGAAGAAATGGGGGGAGGTATAAATTAGGAGTTCTGGATTAACAGATACTCATTACTATAAGTAAAAGAGATAACCAATAAGGACCTACCATAGAGCACAAGGAGCTATACTAAATATTTTGTAATAATCCATAATGGAAAAGAATATGAAAAAGAATATATATATATGTATAACTGAATCACTTTGCTTTACACCTGAAATTTAAGCAACATTGTAAATTAACTCTGTTTCAATAAAAATTAAAAGAATCAAACAAAAATAATAAAATATAATGGTTTCTTGTAGACAAAATGTCTTATTTTTGGACCCATTTTGATAATCTTTTCATTGGTGTATTTAGACTACTGATGTTTAAAGTGACTGTTGATGTAGTTGGATTAATATTTTACCATATTTATTGTTTTCTAGTCATTGCCTTTGTTCTTTTTTATCTTTCATTGCTTTTCTGCTCTTTGTAGTTTTAATTGAAAATTTCATAGAATTTTATTTTCTCTTCGATTTTAGTATTCCAATCATACTTAAAAATTTTTTTTTTTACTTTTTAAGTGGTTGTCTTAGAGTTTGCAATATACATTTACAACTAAACCAAGTCCTCTTTCAAATAACACTATACCATTACATGGTAGTGCAATACCTTATAATAAAATAATCTTAATTATTATATCCTGGTTGTCATTCATTTCTCTTATACAGAAGCATACATAAGAATACATGATCAAATACACTATTGATATTATTTTGAACTGTTATCAGATCAATTAAGAATAAGAATCTTGGAATTTCTCTGTCATTCAATGGTTAAGACTCCTTGCATCCAATGCAAAGGTTGTGGCTTTGATCCCTGGTGAAGGAACTAAGACCCGAAGTGCCACATAGGAAAAATATATACGTATTTACTTCTCCTTCACCTTTGCAGGATAATTTTGTAAGATTTAGAATTTTACGTTGGTGTTTCTTTAATTCCAACACTTTAAGTATTTCACTCCTCTCTTCTTGCTTGCATGGTTTTTGAAGAGAAATCAGATATAATTCTTATCTATGCTTCTCTACTGGGGCTTCCCAGGTGGCATTAGTGGTAAAGAACCTGCCTGCAATTGCGACTGCAGGAGATGTAAGAGACAAGGTTAGATCCCTGGGTCTGGAAGATCCCCTGGAAAAGGAGATGCCAACCCATTCCAGTATTCTTGCCTGGAAAATCCCATGGACAGAGGAACTTGGCAGGCTACAGTCCATGGGGTCACAAAGAGTTGGACACGACTGAAGTGACTTAGCACACATTCTTCTCTATAGGTAAGATTTTTTCTCTTTGCCTTCTTTCAAGATTTTTTTCTTTATTTTTTATTTTTGTAATTTGAATATAATATATAGATCAGTGTAGTGTTTTAGGCAGTAGTTTTAGTGTAGTGTTTTATTCTTCTCTGAGTTTCCTGGATCTGTCATTTGATATCTGACATTAATTGGGGGAAAAGTCTCAGTTTTTATTGCTTCAAATATTTCTGTCCCCCTTTCTCTTTTTTCTCTTGATATTTTCATTGTAAGTATGTTACACCTTTTGTGGCTGGCCCACAGTTCTTGGCTGTTCTATTTTTATTCCAATCTTTTTTCTTTTTACTTCTTCATTTTAGAAGTTTCGATTCACAGATTTCTTAGAATTTCCATCCCTCTGCTTACAGTGTCCATCTGTTCTTACATGTTATTCACTCTAGCCATTAGAGGCCTTAGCATATTAATCGTAGTTGTTTTAAATTCTTGGTCTAAGCCTGACATCCCTGCCATACCTGAGCCTGGTTCTCATGCTGGGCCTGTCTTTTCAAACTGTGTTTTTACCTTTTAGTATTCCTTGTAATTGTTGAAAAACAGACATGATGTACTGTTCTTTAGTGCTGTGGTGGTAAAGCGTGGGGGAAGGGGAACAATTTTTAATGAGCCTGTACCCCTGAACTGTAAACTTCCCAAGTCTGTGTCCATTTCCCACCCTCTCTTAGGTGGTATAGGATGGCTAGAGTAGGCTGTAATTGGTTATTTCCTTTCTCCCACATGCAAGACTAGAGTTGAATATTTCTCTTTCCTCAGATCGGTTAGGCTCTGCTAAAACCTCAATAATGTAAACTCTGGTAAAAATAATTTCTTTTGCTCATAGACCTTGTTAAGAAGAAGACAAATACTGAACATTTGCTATGCGTCAGGCAGGATTTTGGGCTCCAAGACACCAATAGCAGAACAAAGATGTCTGCTCTCAAGGAGTCTATCTTCATTCCCAGGGAAATGACAGTTTCACAGTTCTTTGTCTTATCTATTCTTGTCCTCTCCCATTGGTAATTCTTATGCTATGGAAACTTGTTATAATTATACTTCATCATGGGCTTCCCCAGTGGCTCAGCAGTAAAGAATCCACCTGCAATGCAGGAGTTGCAGGTTCAGTTCCTGGGTTGGGAAGATCTCCTGGAGGAGGGCGTGACAACCCATTCCAGTATTCTTTCCTGGAGAATACTGTGGACAGAGGTGCCTAATGGGCTATAGTCTGTAGGGTCGCAAAGAGTCAGACACGACTGAAGCAACTTAGCTTGTATGCATGCACATACTTCATTATAATGAGCCTTTATTGAAGTTACCATATGTTAAATCCAATGGGTCCTCTTCTAACATAAGAGTTTTCCCCAGTCACTAGCTCTGAGTTGGAAGTGAAACTGTTATAAATTATTCTTGGTGTTCAGAGAGGGGAACTAAGCAATCTTCTTATCCCTGGTAAGGATCCATCTGATTTGCTTGGATTTGTCCAAAGATTTTAGTCATGGAGAATGTAAAGACTCCTTTCTAATTGCAGACAATTTTAATTTCTCTTTGCCATTATCAAATAGCTACGTAATGCTTTACAAAAACTGAGATGAACTCTCTGGGCATGATCCCAGAAGACATACTGTAACATTATAATGCAGTATAACAAAATTATCTAAACAGTCACACTGAAAGAATTTTAATAAAATGTACACACAAAAGACCACTTCCATCAAAGTCTGTTTTTAGCTGTACTCCAAATTCTTTATTTGAAGATTATTTTATTTCCTTTCTTGACTGGTTTAAATATGAAAATTTTTTGGAATGGATCTGAATCACATTAGGTAAAAATTTATCTCAAAAATATTTTGTCTTTCTATAATGAAGAGCTAGGCAATGCTGTCCAGTGGAATTCTCTGTGATGATAAAAAAATATTCTAAATCTGTGCCACTAGTTGACTGTAGCTAATGAACACTTAAAACATGCTGAGTTTTTAATTCTATTTAATTTCAACTAATTTATAATTAAGTAACCACCTGCTGCTGCTGCTAAGTCACTTCAGTCATGTCCAACTCTGTGCGACCCCATAGATGGCAGCTCACCAGGCTTCCCCGTCCCTGGGATTCTCCAGGCAAGATCACTGGAGTGGGTTGCCATTTCCTTCTCCAATGCATGACAGTGAAAAGTGAAAGTGAAGTCACTCAGTCATGTCCGACTCTTAGTGACCCCATGGACTGCAGCCCACCAGGCTCCTCCATCCATGGATTTTCCAGGCAAGAGTACTGGAGTGGGGTGCCATTGCCTTCTCCGCCTGCATCTAGTGGTTATTTGGAAACTGAAGATCCAGGGCTGCTAGATTCTAAAAGCCATGCATTCTAATTCTCTCCATGAAAATTTAGAAGTCCAGATCACTACCACAGCCCTCATTGCCTATGGAGAAAAGCAGAACCATCAAAAGACTAAAAGGAATCTTTCTCTTCTCTTTGCACAGGGCAGAGGTTGGGAAGTAAGACAGAAATTTTGTGTTTGTCTTTAGCTTTATGGGGGTTAAAAGACAAAAAAAATGTAAATATCCACAAACTATCACTTTCCAATGAATCTATGAAATAGAACTTGGTTTAATACGAAGAATTACAAGAAAGCACTTTTCTTTCTGACATGACATAGACTCAAACAATTTCTAATTTTGTTCGGATGGAAGAATTTCTCCTAAATCTTTTTCTCTTCCTGCAAGTTAAGAGTTTTATTCATTCCTTCAATAGACATCAATTAAGCATATTTACTGTGCTTCCGTATAATTAATAAAGTTTTTAAGTGCTGCAATCATCTATGCAAAGCTGTTTATTAAGTTAGCCAGTAGGGCACAAAGAGAAAATTTCCTTTTTGTTTTCCCCCAAGGACCCTTCAAACCTCCTCTTGCAGGTGCTTTCTTGCCCCTGGAGGAAATACCAAGCATATTCCACAGCTTTTCTAGTCTCCGAGAATCATAAGAGTAATTTCATAGTGTAGACTGAAAAAACATCTTCTGATCTAACCTTGGAATGTCCATCATTTGTCCCCTGTAAAGCCTCTGCCTCTCTCATCAAGGCTGGGAAATCTGCAGGGTTAAGAGACTGAGGTGGATCTCTTTTTTGCTTCTAGTCCCAACTCCTCACCCCTCACTAGCTGCCATTTCAGGCCCCTTCACTGTTGGAACAGATGGTAAAGGAGAGAAATTATAGTGATAGTCCATCCTAACTGCACTAGTATGGTCATAATCTTGGACTAGTTCCCTCAAATGGCAACCCACTCCAGTGTTCTTGCCTGGAGAATCCCAGGGACAGGGAGCCTGGTGGGCTGCCGTCTATGGGGTCGCACAGAGTCGGACACGGCTGAAGCGACTTAGCAGCAGCAGCATAACAGATGCACAGTTGCTGACTCTTGTGTGATCAACACCCCTAACATCATTCTAAGAGGGCACTCACCGCTCATTGACTTGGATGAAGACATGGCATAGGTTGGCTGATATCAGTTCCCACCCTCATCCTCCTGTTTCCTGGGCAGTCCACACCAATGAGGTCTCCTTTTGGGGAACTTTTAGGCCCCTCAGACCATCCTCTTTTTGTTCATCCTGTTTTTGATTCAACATGTGTATCAGTAAAGTACTTTTGGTTGTGACCAGTGATGTACAGGAAAATGTTCAACAAGCAGCTTTCCAGTGAGGGGTGGTGGTGGTGGGAATCCGTAATTCAGAGCATTTGCCAATTTCTGAGCTTTAAATAGTCCCACGATGGTCAGTTTTAACCTAACGAGATGATGTCACTGAATACAGAGTTGGGAAAAGATGTGCCCATTCAGTTCTAGAGAGCTGGCTCCAGGATTTACTGAAGTAACAGTAAGTGACAAACCAAACTGTCTTACACTATAAAGGAATAGATTGGTTAAACAGGAAATTTGGAGGTGGGGTGAGTTAGGGCTTGCTTATCTGTTAGGTCTTGGAATTCATAAAAGATGCAAGTTCTTTCTGGCTCCAGCAACAATGTTTTCTTGATCCTGAGTCACTGCTTTTGACTTTGAGCGGAGTCAGCTCCTTCTGAATCTTTTCTTTGAGCTTTGGAACTTTCAAGTAACTTGGCATCAAAGACCTTATAAGTAGATTTTTCTTTGGAATTTAATTTCTCTCTTCCTCTCTTAGTATAATTTTCAGGTGAAAAAAAAGTTGTGCCAGGTGATGTGTGGAGTCCTGTCAGCTTTCAGAGTTGTGACCTGGTCTGACAACTTGTTTCCACATATCCTTGTTTCTATGTACTCTTTTCCATGATGATCTCATCCTCTCACATGGTTTCAATTATTGTCTCTGTGTATTGTAGATAATTGGCAAATGTGTAACTCTAGCTCTGAAGTCTCTTCATCACTCCAGTACCTACATTTCCTAATGGCCAATCAATATTTTTTACATAGGCATCCCAGTGACTTCAAATTCAACCTCTCTAATCCAAATAAACCACTCTTTCCTTGTCCTTTCCAAACAAATAAACAAACAAGAGTTAAATTTCTCCTGAAAGTATCAGGCACTGTTAAGGGCACCACTACTCTCCAAGGAATACAAATTGATTCATCCTTTGGTAATCAAGGATGATGCTGAGGTCAAACTCTGATTTAAAAAACTAGATGACAGTTTAATTCACTGAGATAGGAACGCACGGAGGACAGAGTGGTTTATGATGACAAGGTTTGGAGGAGAAGGAGTAGAGCAGAGGGGAGGAGTTTGGTCTTGGACATAGTAAATGTAAAGTATGATGGTGATGTCCAAGAGAGGGTGTCTAGAGACAATGACACTCATTGTCTGGAACTCAGGAGAGAGGACTGGGCTGAAGAGAAAGATGCAGTTGATGATGTTGATGTGGAAGGGCACGTAGAGGAAGCAGAGTGAGAAGAGGAAAAAAAAAAAAAAGCCAGGTTGGAGCCCTCTATGTGACATTGAAGGGAAGACAAGGAGGAAGAGATCAGAAGAAAGCCAGGAAAATGAAGTGTTAATGGATTCAAGAGATGAGAATGTTGGAGGGAAAGCTTCGCTCTAGAGAGTCAACTGCTGCTGAAACCTGATGCAGGGTAAAGTCCTGTAAAGCAGTCTCTGGATCGACAATAAAGAGCATGCGGGAGATCTTCCAAATGCGTTTTCAAGGGTGTGTTGGGTGAACAGCCAGAATGTGGTGAGTGGGAGGTGAGGACACAGATGACTGCTCAACAAATGGTGTTAGGAAAAGTGATAACCTTTCAGGAGGAAGAATCAGCACATGTGGCCAGAATGTGGAGAAAACAAACGAGCAAGAAATAAGCTCAAGTGCTTGTCCTCCAAGAGAAATGTAAGAGAGAGCTTCATTTGAAAGGCAGCCAAAAGTTCACTGGCATTTTCGGGGTACACATGTGAAGAAAATATTTTCAATACCAGAAAGGGCAAGAGCAGAGGTGTAGCAACAGCAGAGGAGGATGTGTGCTGAGGACCTGCAGAGTTTTAGAAAAATTAGCTAAAATGAAATAACCAAGATGGAGGAAAGAGAGGGAAGCCTGGAATATGAACACTGGCTAGGAAGCTCTCTGCCACTACTCTTTTCACGGATGCTTCAACACCTTCAAGGCTGTGCTGTTTGAAAAGCATCACCACTGCTTTAAAAAGAAAAACCACCATAAAAACCTCTTCCTGTGACCTCTGCATTTTCCCCTAGCTCTAACCATACTCTCTCCTGTTCACAACCAAACATTTTGAAGGCTTTCCATCCATGCAAGCTGATCTCTTTACAGTTTTCTGAGTCAGTTTCACAGTCTTATTTCACTTATCCCAACTCCGTCTAAATTTTATCTTCAGGTTCTTTCCCAACGAGGAAGAGGAAGGGAAGGGAACGTGGATTGCTGACTGGCATAGTCACCATACATGCACAAGGCAGGCCTCTCTGTCTCCGGGAGGCAGAGTCATTCTCTCGGCTCCCCTTGGCTGCTGTCCCCACCCTCTGTACTCTTCCTCCCTCTGTGTTAGGTGTCTTTGAGCTTCAATCCTCTCAATCTTTCAGATACTTTCTCCTCAAGGTTGAACTTTTAATTTTTATTTTTAATTGGAGGATAATTGTTTTACAGTGTTGTGTTGGTTTCTGCCATAGAGCAATTTGAATTAGCCATAAGTATACATATATCCCCTCCCCCTGGTTTGAGTTTTTATACTGACATATAGTTGATTTACAATGTTATGTTAGTTTCAGGTATACAAGAATGTGATTCAGTTATACATATCTATTCTTTTTCATATTCTTTCCCATTATAGATTATTATAAGATATTGTGTTTAGTATGCAGTTCAGGAAGCAACAGTTGGAACTGGACATGGAACAACAGACTGGTTCCAAATAGGGAGGCTGTATATTGTCACCCCGCTTATTTAACTTATATGCAGAGTACCTCATGAGAAATGCTGGGCTGGAGGAAGTACACTCTGGAATCAAGATTGCCAGGAGAAATATCAATAACCTCAGATATGTAGATGACACCACCCTTATGGCAGAAAACGAAGAACTAGAGTCTCTTGGTAAAAGTGAAAGAGGAGAGTGAAAAAGTTGGCTTAAAATTGAACATTCAGAAAATGAAGATCATGGCATCTGGTCCCATCATTTCATGGGAAATAGATGGGGAAACACTGGAAACAGTGTCAGACTTTATTTTGGGGGGCTCCAAAATCACTACAGATGGTGATTGCAGCCATGAAATTAAAAGATACTTACTCCTTGGAAGAAAAGTTATGACCATCCTAGACAGCATATTAAAAAGCCGAGACATTACTTTGCCAATGAAGGTCTGTCTAGTCAAAGCTATGGTTTTTCCAGTAGTTATGTATGGATGTGAGAGTTGGACTATAAAGAAAGCTGAGTGCAGAAGAATTGATGCTTTTGAACTGTGGTGTTGGAGGAGACTCTTGAGAATCCCTTGGACTGCAAGGAGATCAAACCAGTCAATCCTGAAGGAAGTCAACCCTGAATATTCATTGTAAGGACTGATGCTGAAACAGAATCTCCAGTTATTTGGCCATCTGATGTGAAGAACTGACTCATTTGAAAAGACCCTGATGCTGGGAAAAATTGAGGGTGGGAGGAGAAGGGGATGACAGAGGTTGAGATGGTTGGATGGCATCACCAACTCAATGCACATGAGTTTGAGCAAATTCCAGGAGTTGGTGATGTACAGGGAGGCCGGACATGCTGCAGTCCATGGGGTCACAAAGAGTTGGATATGACTGAGCGACTGAATTGAACTGATTGAGTTTAGTTCCTTGTACTATATGGTAGGTCTTTGTTGTTTGTTTATTTTATGTATAGTACTGTATATGTGTTTATCTCCACTCCCTTCCCTTTCTCCTTTGGTAACCATAAGTTTATTTTCTGTGTGTGTCTATTTCTGTTTTGTAAATAAATTCATTTGTATCGTTTTTTTTAGATTCCATATATAAGTGATATCATGTGATATTTGTCTTTGTCTGACTTACTTCACTTAGTATGATAACCTCTAGGTCCATCCATGTTGCTGCAAATGGCATTATTTCATTATTTTTTATGGTTTAGTAGTATTTCATTGTGTGTGTGTGTATACTACATATTCTTTATTCATTCATCTGTTGATGGACATTTAGGTTGCCTCTGTGTCTTGGCTTTGCACACAGCACTTCCAGATACTTTTCAAACCTTTGATTGATGCTGATTTACTTTCTGCTCTTTTGGCTATTACAAGTTTTCCCCTTAACTACAGGGTCTTGGGAGGGCTCAATTTTGTTCTTGAAAATAGTCTAAAAGAATAGGGGAATTAAATTTTTTCCTTGCCAGATTTTTATTAGCATATCTTAAAATGAATCAATATCCAAAAACAAAAAAATTTTTTTCCTTTAAGTTATGGGCTATGGCATGATAAGTGTTCCCTTCCTAGGCCTTTGCCTCTAGCCAAATGTTTGACCTTCGTGGCCTTTTCCTTTCTTTCTATTCAAGACCCTGCTCATATGTCACTTCCTCAGAGAGCCCTTCCTTAGTGATTCCTGCCCAGTCATTCTTCCATCACCTGTATTTGTTATCTTCAAAGCACTTATCACTGGATAAAATGATCTTGCAAGCATCTTGCCTCTCTTGTTCATAGTGGAATCTTAGGAGACTTGAGTAGTGCCTGACCCACAGTAAATATGCAGTAAATATTATCTATATAATTTATTGATCCAATAAGGTAAATTCACAATGTTAGTAGCTTTTATTCTTGAAATGCACAGTGTCTTTTCCCTTCTTTCTCAAAAAATAGCAGAAAATGTAGCATAAATTGTGACTTTTAGGTCCTATTTGTGGAATTTAAATCTTTGAAAGCTTCCATAGTCATGCCACACTTTGACTCAAGGAGAATTTACTAAATACCTACTAAGGGCAGGTGTGGTAGAAGACACAGAGATAGAAGTGACAGTTGCTGAGTTCTGCTGAAACATCTCAACATGCTTCCCTGACCCTCATGACATAGAGGTAAATATTCTAACCTGGCCTTGAAGAGCTTCCACTCTTCCTTTCTATAATTTGACCACACAGAACTCTTCTTTAACCCAGTTCATAAATTAATTATTTCTATGCTTCTGTTGATTCCATTAGACAATATTTCTTTTATACACAATCAAATCTTGGCCATCCTTCAAGATTCAACTCAATACTCCTTTCTCTATGTTCAGTTCAGTTCAGTCACTCAGTCGTGTTCTCCACGTACTTTCCCCCAAATCTTGGTTTTCATTGTTATTCATCAACTTGGAACATTCAGAGTATACAGCTTGTCATAGAACTTCAAATTTGTATTGTTCACTCTTTTCTGTCCTAAATTTTGGCTACATGCTGGATTTCAAACTCCAAGAGGAGTTTGCAGCTAGTGCTCCCTAAATAGTGATCCTTGAACTGAGTGCCCTGAGATAGGTTTGAAATTCAGAATCATGTTCGTGCAATAGAATGGAAAGAGATCCTGAGAACCTGTCCAGAAAAGATTATTCTGTTCCCCACCTAAGCTAACAAACTCTCTGCCATGGTCGTAAAAGTTTATTTTTTCCTTTATTGACAAACATCTACATTTGGGATGATTCAGTGGCCCTGTGTGTTTCCCAACTCTCTCACCCTCCAGTATCCAAGGTCCTTATCATCAAGATGATAGAATCTTTGGAACGATGAAACTGACAAGGTGGAGGAAGGGTAAGGAGGAAACGTGATGGTTTGTATATTTTTTCACTTAGAGAATTGTGGAGGTGCATTAACTCATCTGCTCTGCCTAACTTCTGAAAAAGATTTCAGTGAGAAAATAAATGAGATTGCAACACTTCTTGTCTTTCAAAAGTCAAGCACTGAATTATATGTGGGTCTGTGTTTTCTGCCCAAATTTGCAGTGGAAAAGAAAGGATTCCAAAGCTGTTGGTGTCATGATGCCAAAATATCCAGATGAAGAATTCAATCAATTGTGCAGATGTTCCAAATGCAGCGTGCCAAATATCCCAATCTGTGGAAACATCCAGTGACCATTGCTTTCATTTTGTTCTGGATATTTTGGCAGGGTACAGTTGCAGACTGATTTACTGAGCTTAAGAGCCAAAATCACAACATTTTCTATCCAGAGTTATCAGGTTGATACTCTTGAATGGGCTTTTGATATTTTAAAGATTTATATTTTCTTCTCTTAGGGAACTCTTCAAGAAGGAATTGACTTCTATTATTTATCTTAATCAGAAGAGGAAAAGGTAGACAAGATAGATAAATCCTCAGAAATTGCTGCAGAAATGAATAAACATTGTATTCTTAAAAGAAAATGGTGTACAGCAAGACAAACATTTTAAAGAGATTTAAATGGAAAAATGTACAAGATACTGTGCATTAAGTGTTCTCATATTAACATATTAAGCTGTAATAACACAATCTCTTTAAACTATGCTCTATTTCAGGAATGCTCTGATTTGGTCCCATTATCCAAGATTCCACAGCCTGCATTTAATGGTACCAGAAGAACTGTACACCAGAGTTCCATTTTGAATTTTGTGTCCAGTTAATCCCACCCAACTTCACATTCCACATTGCTGAGTCACTCTCCAGACTACAGGCCCATGTGGTCCTCTGTCTTCTTCCTTATTTTATCCTAAACCACTCTTGTTTTTTTTCTCTTCTCACATAACCTACAGTCTCCTCTTATCTGATCCTTGATTATGGGGGTGGGAGGAAGGCAAAGACAAAAATTTCTTAGTCCGCACTTTTGAAAAAGTGAAGGTTCTTTTCAACCATGTCATGGTCTGTGTTTGTTCTTTTAAAATATTTTACTGTTACTGTTATTAAAGAGACAACCAAATGTTGTTTCTAAGACACTTATTAAAGAGACAACCAAATGTTGTTTCTAAGACACTCATGACTATCTTAACCAAGTGTCTGAATTTCTTCTGACAATTTTTTTCATTTTTGCCTTCCAAAATAGAATCCTAATCATAGAAAAAATAAAAATGATCAAACTATCTTTCATACCTAAAACTATATGAGATTTCCCAGAGAGTCCCTGAAAATTGCAAATATTATTTTTTTTTTCATCTTCAGAAAGGTGCTGAAAATAACCAGATTTGTTTGATGAGTTGCGTTACTTGTCAAATCAGAAGAGAGAGTCATTCCCAGGTTAACTTTGTAAAGGTTTTATTAATATAACTGCATCGAAATTGTATGTTTTATGGGAAATCCTTGGTAAATTGTCAGTATCATCACTGTACACAATATAGCTTAACCTTCAGGGATAACATTGATCAGAACTCTAGGTTATAGCTGTGTCAGATGGTCCTGTTTTATCGGAGTCCTGGTACTGCTTGAGGCTTCCCTGGTGGCTCAGATGGTAAAGAATCTGCTGGCAATGCAGGAGATCCCAGTTGGGCCCCTGGGTTGAGAAGATCCCTTGAAGGTCATGGCAACCCACTCCAGTATTCTTGCCTGGAGGGTTGCATGGACAGAGGAGCCTGGCGGACTACAGTCCTTGAGGTTGCGAAGAATCAGACAGGATTGGGTGACTAACACTGGTACTGCTTTGCCTGGTGACCAGATCATCCTCATACTCTCATCTTCTGGGATTTACTTTAACTCTTTCAATCCCCATCTACATGCTAGTACTCCCCCAATTTCTATCTTTCTCATGTTTAAACATTATGCTCATGTATCTTAATTTAAACCAAAGTAATCGTTAACATGTTACTCACCATGTTTACAGGTCAGAGATTCTAATAATCTGCACTTTCCATGACATTTATAAATCTTGGTTTGTTTTAAAATCTATTTTATGTTACTATTTATTTTATTAGTAAAGCTTTACAAAGTTTCAATCTGTGTTAGCTCTGCTGCTGCTGCTGCTGCTGCTAAGTCGCTTCAGTCGTGTCCGACTCTGTGCGACCCCATAGACGGCCTCAGGGACTAATAAATGGACGCTTATGAAAGCTGTATCACAAGTCCAAGGAGATCTTCAAGATACTCGTGAAGAATTATAAGTATATTTTATAAGTGGCAGTCAGGAACACCCTAGTGGATAGGATAGATAAGTGACATTTCTATAGGAAATATTTTGTTGCTGAGAGACTTTGCATCATTCTCAATATGATATGGCAGGTGTTTCCTATCATTAGTCAAAAAGCCCAAAATAAAAGACACACTGCAGCAATATTCCTATCATCAGCTTTATCATTATAACCACAAAATAAGCAACTAGAATATCTAAAGAAATTTTCTTCTGTTTTGAGAGAGGAGATAGATGAGGGGAAAAGGAGGAACAGGTAAAAATAGTAACAAAGAAGCAGGAAGAACAGTAAAAATACCAAACAGAACATTTGGAAGGTACCAAAAAGTGAGGAAGATACACACAGAGAGACAGAAATAAAGAAAGTGGGAGACACACTCAGAAAGAGGATCAGAGCACACTTTCCAGGCAAAGCCTCTTATAGAATTTTACAGGACAGGAATCTGACAGAATGATGACCTCCAGGAATCAGAATTCCACCAGGCCAACAAAGTCTTGTCCTAATGAGCAAGTATAAAACAAACTGGAAGGAAAAGCTGTCTATCATCCTGGTCCACATTAAGTGTAATGTTTTCGTCACATTCCCCCCAACATACTGAAAAAATCAAATAACAAAATATTTATTAAACAGTTCAGATGCTAAAAACTTAATATTCGTGTCACATATACAGTTATACAAAGCAAATAACAACAGACTAGACATCTGTACAGTGCCATATGCAAAGGCCAAAATATCTTTTGGAGCTTAAGGCCACCTTAAGCAATGGACGCTTTTCTAAACTCTACTATATATAAGTCTCTCTGAACCTGTCTGTGATTTTGAAAATATGCTTTTAGAACTAATGTGAACTACTGCATTAGAAACATGGGAAATTTATGATTATGTACACAAAAAGACTAAATTATTGAGTGACACTTTTAAGAAATACTGTATTTTTCTACTAAAACATGTTCTGGAATTGCTTTGCTTTTCTCCTTAAAAGTGTACACCAGTCACTAAATTTGTCAACATTGACATTTTTACCACAGAATAACAGCAATAATTTAGTCATCATTTACTGAGCACTTACTATGTGGCTAGCATTATTCTAATATTTCACATGTACTGGCTCATTTAATTCTCACAAAAGCCAATGTGTTTGATATTCTTATCCCCATTCTACAGATGTGGAAGTCAAGAGACAAGCTAAATAATTTGCCTCAAGTGACAGCTTCCGTAAATGGCTGAGCTTTCGCTCCTGCTGTTACCTATGCCTTGGTTGCTGTTCAGTCGCTCAGTTGTGTCTGACTCTTTGTGACCCATGGGCTGCAGCACGCCAGGTTTCCCTGTCCTTCACCATCCCCCAGAGCTTGCTCAAACTCATGTCCATTGGGTTGGTGATGCCATCCAACCATCTCATCCTCTGTCATCCTCTTTTCCTCCTGTCTTCAATCTTTCCCAGCATCAGGGTCTTTTCTATTGAGCCGGCTTTTTACATCAGGTGGCCAGAGTAATGGAACTTCAGCTTCAGTGTCAGTCCTTCCAGTGAATATTCAGGATTGATTTCCTTTAGGATTGACCTATGCCTACAATCGCTGTGTTAGCATTTCTGCCCATCACTTTCCCACTTATTCTCAAGGTCTAGGTCAAAAACCACTGTCCTCAATTAAGCTTTTCCTAGGCTTCCACTCTTATTCTTACCCTCAGGAGAATGAATGACCCCCTCTCCACCCATACTCCAGCACTTTGATATTCTTCAGCCCAACTTTGTCGTTACACCTTTGGTTTCCTCTAAAACAACACGGACTATAGCACAGCCCAGATGCTTCACAAGCTGCATAAAATTATTTAATAAACTCTGTACAAACTTCCTCCAACTACATATAATGTATTTTCCCCCAAACCACCACGTTTAGCACTTTTCTTTCAGGTATGTTATCATTCTGCCCTTTTTGTTTTAGATAAGAGCCATTCTATGAGGTTCTATGAACGTAAGAGTTTTGAAGTCTGTTAATAAAGTGATGAACAGAGGCTACCTGAAAAGAAATGCAGGAGCTCCAGAAAGTGGGAAGCAGGAACCTGGCCTGAGAAGCTCACTCTTCCTTTTTTAAAAAATAATTTATCTTTTATTTTTATATGATTTAAAAAGTAACTTTCCATTTACATTATTAAGAAATATTGACTATATTCCCTGTGTTGTACAGTACAGCTGCGCAGCCTATCTTAGAGCCAACAGTTTGTACCTCCCACACCTCCTCCTCTGGGCTGTCCCTTCCCCCGACACTGGTAACCACTAGGTTTTCCTCTATACCTGTGAGTCTGCTTTTGTTGTTGTTATACTGACACATAAACACAGTGTTTGCCTCTCTCTGACTTATTTCACTTAACACAGTGCCCACATTTAGCACTTTTCTTTCCTGTATGTCATCATTCTGCCCTTTCTGTTTTAGATAAGAGCCAGGCTACGAGATTCTATGGATGTAAGAGTTTGACGTCTGTTAATAGAGTGGTGAATAGAGGCCAATTAAAAATGATTTAGGTATTTTAATACACAATATCAGTCGTGTGTATATATATACGTCAATCCCAATCTCCAGTTCATCCTATCTCTCCTTCCCCCTTGGTATCCATGTTTGTTCTCTATGTCTGTGTCTCTGCTTTGTAAAGAAAATCATCTATACTATTTATATGTGCCTGCCTTAATATAGCACAGGGAACTCTACTCACTGCCCTGTGGAAATCTAAAAGGAAAGGAAATCCAAAAAAGAGGAGATATGTGTATACATATACCTGATTCACTTTTGCTGTATGTCGAGACTAACAGAACACTGTAAAGCAACTATACTCCAATAAAATTAATTTAAAAGTGATTTAGATCACTGTGCTGTCTCTCAACTTCTATTTCCTTATATGCAAAAGTAAGTAAAATACTTGCCCTAGGATTGTCATAAAGTTTATATTTTAAGTGTTTGGGGGATAGTAATCAATACACAGGTTATTGTTTAGTCCATAAATTGTGTCCAATTCTGCGACCTCATGGACTATAGCCCATCGGGCTCCTCTGTCCATGGGATTTCTCAGGCCAGAATACTGGAGTGGGCTGCCATTTCCTTCTCCATCACTCTTCTTTTAGTAAGAGGTTAATAAGCACATAAGACTAAGAGTGTAGAAAGTCCTGAGAATGACAAGATAGGACCCCAGTGAGGGCAAGTAGATAGGGGTCTTCAAAATGTGTGACATCCAGGGGATTAAAGAAAGACATTGGGAATTACTCCCCTCCTAGTTCAATAGCTGTGGAAAAACCCACGATTGCAAGCCAGCCAAGGCAGAATGGACCTGGTATCTTTAAATTCTAGAGCTATGAGAACTGGCCAAAAGGGATTGACAGAGCCAGATAAATGTATTAACTCCCACAAACACCAGACTTTCCGTCTTGTGCTCTGATTAACTGGATCCGGCTTGTACCATAGAATCCCACATGTTATTAACTGGCTGTGTATGTGGAATCTTTTCCTGGTCATAATACATATTGGGAGTGTCAGTGTTGGGAGAGTTCTTATTTCTCATGCAACATCTTTCTTGTAAGTTGGAACTACTGTCTTTGGATGGTGAAAGAGACAAGAGACAACTCCGTTTTGTGTGAAAGTTGCTCAGTCGTGTCCGACCATTTGCGACCCCATGGACTATACAGTCCATGGAATTCTCTAGGCCAGAATACTGGAGTGGGTAGTCTTTCCCTTCTCCAGGAGATCGTCCCAACCCAGGGATCAAATCCAGGTCTCCCACATTGCAGGCAGATTCTTTACCAGCTCAGCCACAGGGAAGCCCAAGAATACTGGAGTGGGTAGCCTATCCCTTCTCCAGGGGATCCTCCCAACCCAGGAATCAAATCCGGATCTCCTGCACTGCAGGCAGATTCTTTACCAACTGAGCCATCAGGGAAGCCCTTGGATGGTGAAGTCTGTAAATGGGCTCTATATCTTGTAGTTAAGGAGTTTTTCCAAGATAATTTAGAATTAAAACAGACAATTGCAGTTTGATTTTTGGTGTGATGGTGGTCTTCAAAGAAAAGAGTATGTCTTTTCTATCTCCTCTAAAATTTCTGACAGTCTGTGCTTATACCTCATAGTTCAGTTCAGTTCAGTCGCTCAGTTGTGTCCGACTCTTTGTAACCCCATGGAGTGCAGCATGCTAGGCTTCCCTGTTCGGTCTTTTCCAATGAGTCAGTTCTCATTAGGTGGCCAAAGTATTAGAGTTCCAACTTCGGCATCAGTCCTTCCAATGAAAATTCAGCACTGATTTCCTTTAGGATGGACGGCTGGATCTCCTTGAAGTCCAAGGGACTCTCAAGAATCTCCTCCAATGCCACAGTTCAAAAGCATCAATTCTTCGGCACTCAGCTTTCTTTAGAGTCCAACTCTCACATCCATACATGACCACTGGAAAAACCATAGCCTTGACTAGATGGACCTTTGCTGGCAAAGTAATGTCTCTGCTTTTTAATATGCTGTCTAGAATTGGTCAAAACTTTTCTTCCAAGGAGTAAGAGTCTTTTAATTTCATGGCTGCAGTCACCATCTGCAGTGATTTTGGAGCCCCCCAAAATAAAGTCTGTCACTGTTTCCATTGTTTCCCCATCTATTTGTCATGAAGTGATGGGACTAGATGCCATGATCTTTGTTTTCTGAATGTTGAACTTTAAACCAACTTTTTCACTCTCCTCTTTCACTTTCATCAAGAGGCTTTTTGTTCTTCTCCACTTTCTGCCATAAGCGTGGTATCATCTGCATGTCTGAAGTTCTTGATATTTCTCCCGGCAATCTTGATTCCATCTGTGCTTCATCCAGGCCAGTATTTCTCATAGTGTACTCTGAAAATAAGTTAAATAGTCAGGGTGACAATATATAGCCTTGACATATTCCTTTCCTGATTTGGAACCAGTCTGTTGTTCCATGTCCAGTTCTAACTGTTGCTTCTTGACCTCATAGTGCTATAATTTTTTTTCAGTACTATAATTAAAAATGAATTTAAAATAGTTTATCTCAGTTAATACTTTCCAGGTAGCTCAGTGGTCAAGAACCTGCCTGCCAATGTAGGAGACACAAATTCGATCCATGAATTGGGAAGATTCCCTGGGAAAGGAAATGGCAACCCACTCCAGTATTCTTGCCTGGGAAAGGATGAGGAGCCTGGTAGGCTACAGTCCAGTTCAGTTCAGTTCAGTTGCTCAGTCGTGTCTGACTCTTTGAGACCTCATGAATTGCAGCACACCAGGCCTCCCTGTCCATCACCAACTCCTGGAGTTCACTCAAATTCACGTCCATCGAGTCGGTGATGCCATCCAGCCATCTTATCCTCTGTCATCTCCTTTCCCTCCTGCCCCCAGTCCCTCCCAGACTCAGAGTCTTTTCCAATGAGTCAACTCTTTGGATGAGGTGGCCAAGGTACTGGAGTTTCAGCTTTAGCATCATTCCTTCCAAAGAAATCCCAGGGCTGATCTCCTTCAGAATGGACTATTTGGATCTCCTTGCAGTCCAAGGGACCCTCAAGAGTCTTCTCCAACACCACAGTTCAAAAGCATCAGTTCTTCGGTGCTCAGCTTTCTTCACAGTTCAACTCTCACATCCATACCAGACCACCTGACCTGCCTCTTGAGAAACCGATATGCAGGTCAGGAAGCAACAGTTAGAACTGGACATGGAAAAACAGACTGGTTCCAAATAGGAAAAGGAGTATGTCAAGGCTGTATATTGTCACCCTGCTTATTTAACTTATATGCAGAGTACATCATGAGAAACGCTGGACTGGAAGAAGCACAAGCAGGAATCAAGATTGCCAGAAGAAATATCAATAACCTAAGATATGCAGATGACACCACCCTTATGGCAGAAAGTGAAGAGGAACTAAAAAGCCTCTTGATGAAAGTGAAAGAAAAGAGTGAAAAATTTTAAAGCTCAACATTCAGAAAACGAAGATCATGGCATCCGGTCCCATCACTTCATGGGAAATAGATGGGGAAACAGTGGAAACAGTGTCAGACTTTATTTTGGGGGGCTCCAAAATCACTGCAGATGGTGACTGCAGCCATGCAATTAAAAGACACTTACTCCTTGGAAGGAAAGTTATGACCAACCTGGATAGCACATTGAAAAGCGGAGACATTACTTTGCCAACAAAGGTCCATCTAGTCAAGGCTACGGTTTTTCCAGTGGCTACAGTCCATGGGGTCGGAAAAAGTCAGACACCACTTAGCGACTAAACAGCAACAAGAACAGCAATCTAAGTAATTACATGCACATGGTTTAAAAACAACAGTCAGTATTTAGACATTTTGATTAAAAATTACAGATTGATTAACCCATCTCTCCTTATCATTCCCCCCACAACACACACATGCACAAATAATTTTCAATTTCTTTAACTGTTGTCTGGGTTTTACCATCACATTTTAAAACTGCAATATCTCCATCTTGATTTATTTCAACTTTAGCTAATATTTATTGTTGAGATTATTTGTGTCTTACAAGTCCCCCCTCCTTAGCACTTCCCTTTGCCCCTTCTTCTGTTTCTTCCAGCTATATCACAATTTCTCAAATTAAATGTTTAGTTCACAATTGCATTACTATAGCTATATAAACACCACTGAGTCAAACTTTATAGTTTGATATATTTTCTTTTTTCTATAATAATACTTAATTGTCCTCTATTTTTTTTGTAGTTTCTTGTGTATCTATTCAACTGCTCCATGAGACCTGTAAAATAGTATTAAATTATCCAAATACCTACCTCAGATATTTATTGATGTCACATCTGCTCCCTGAAACTCACACACAAACCTTCATTCCTGATTCTTCATTTCTTCTGTTCCAGATTTCATAAATTACTTTCTAGTCTTGAGTGAAGCTTTCATCTGGATTCTTCCCTTTGCTGTTTTCCTATCTTGGGTCCCTAATTTCCTGGGTCATACAACTTCCTTCTGTAGGTTTATATTATCATTTTCTAAAGCATATTCTCCAGTACCTTTGTAAGAAAGGGTGCAGGGGTGATTATTTTCCCCAGCCCTAGTATATCTGAAAATATCTTTTTGCTATCATACTTCCTTTGTAGTTAGGCTGACTATAGAACTTTGGGCCTAAAGTCTTTTTTTCTCAGATTTTGAAGATATTGATTAGTTAGCTTTTGATGTTACAAATGAAAAGTGTGATGCCATGCCACTGATTTTATATATATCTCCACACATATACACATCAGTTCAGTTCAGTCATTCAGTCATGTCTGACTCTTTGCGACCCCATGGATTGCAGCATGCCAAGCTTTCCTGTCTATCACCAACTCCTGGAGCTTAGTCAAACTTATGTCCATCGAGTCAGACACATATACACATATATGTTCATATTTTTATATATGTTCATATATGTGTACACATGTATGTTCTGGCTATTTAAGTATTAAGAATCTTATATTTATGTTTTTGGTCTTAATTTAAAAATGTCTTGAAATAAATTTAAAAAAAAATTGTTACTCAGAGTGTTCTGTGGAGTTTTGATTTTGGAAGCTCATGTCCTTTAGCCATAGAAAATTTTCTTGCTATTTCTATTTTACTTTCCTCTACTCCATATTCTTTGCTCTTTTTTCCTAGAAATCTTATTATTGAAATTTCTTGTTGATCTTCCAATTTTATCTTATCTCTACTGGATTACAACTCTTTGTCTTTTTGTTTCATTTTTCTGGGATTGTTCCTTTGATTTAGTTGTAATTGCATTTTTATTTGTGGAAATCTTTATCTATTCACAGGAACTTGGTCTGTTATGAAAGTATTGAGATGGATATTTTTTTATCCATCTCTCTAAGGTTACTAATGTCTTTAATTTGAACTTTTCTTCTATTTCTTATATTGTGTTTTCCCCTGAAAGTTTATTTGTGTGGTTTGTTTTCATTACTGTCTTTAATGTTGTAGGCTTTATACAGATGTTTGATAGTCTGTGGCTTGCCATGCACATTTTTCTAATGGCTTTACTGATATATACTGCTCATACAATAGCATTCACCCATTTCAAGTGCACACATCAATGTTTTGTAGTGTAATCACAGAGCTGTGTAGCCATCACCGCAGTAAGGCTTAGCAATTTCCATTACCCCCAAAAGAAACCTTGTACCATTAATAGTCACTATCTGTTTACCCTCAGTCAATTTCTCCCCTCCTTGCTCCTGACCCAGCTCTAAGAAGTCACTAGTTTACTTTCTATGTATTTGTCTATTTGGGACATTTCATAAAAGTTGAATCATAAAATAGTCTTTTGTGACTATCTTCTTTTATTTATGAAGTTTTCAAGATTCATTCAGTGTTGCTGCATGTATTAGAACTTCATTCCTTTTATTGATGAATAATATTCCATTGTAAGAATATATCATACTTTGTTTATCCATGTCAGTTTATGGGCATTTGAGTGGTTTCCACTTTTTGATTCCTATGAAGAAGCCTGATATGAACACTGTGTACGTTTTTATGTGGGCATGCCTTCATTTCCCTTGAGTTTATATTTAGTAGTAGCACTGGGGGATCATATGATATTTCTCATACTGTTCATGGTGTTATCAAGACGAGAATGCTGAAGTGGTTTGCTAGTCCCTTCTCCAGCATACCATGTTTTGTCAGAATTCTCCACCATGACTTGTCTGTCTTGGGTGGCCTTACATGGCATGGTTCATAGTTTTATTGCTTTGGGAATTTGAAAAACTCAGAAGTGGCCACAGGACTGGAAAAAGCCAGTTTTCATTCCAATGCCAAAGAATGGCAATGTCAAAAAATGTTCAAACTACTGCACAATTGCTCTCATTTCACATGCTAGCAAAGTAATGCTCAAAATTCTCCAACCTAGGCTTCAACAGTATATGAACCAAGAACTCCCAGATATTCAAGTAAGATTTAGAAAAGGCAGAGGAACCAGAGATCAAATTGCCAACATCTGCTGGATCATAGAAAAAGGAAGATAATTCCAGAAAGACATTCTGCATCATTGACTATGCTAAAGCCTTTGACTGTGTGGATCACAACAAACTGAAAAATACCCATGGCAGATCCATGTTGATGTATGGCAAAACCAATACAATATTGTAAAGTAAAATAAAATAAAATCTGAAAAAAATAAATAAAAAATTTAAAAATTTTTTGAAGAATTAAAAAAAAAATGTAGGAATACCAGACCACCTGACCTGCCTCCTGCAAAACCTATATGTAGATGAAGAAGCAACACTTAGAACTGGACATGGAACAACAGATTGATTGCAAATTGGAAAAAGAGTATGTCAAGGCTGTATATTGTCACCCTGCTCATTTAACTTCTATTCAGAGTATACCACAATCATGTGAAAAGGCTGGCTGGATGAGGCACAAGCTGGAATAAAGACCACCAGGAAAAATATCATAACCTTAGATATGCAGATGACATCACCCTTATGGCAGAAAGAAAAGAGGAAAAAGAGCCTCTTGATGAAGTTGAAAGAGGAAAGTGAAAAAGCTGGCTTAAAACTCAACATTCAGAAAACTAAGATCATAGCATCTGGTCCCATCACTTCATGGCAAATAGGTGGGGAAACAGTGACAGACTTTATTTTCTTGGGCTCCAAAATCACTGCAGATGGTGACTGCAGCCATGAAACTAAAAGACACTTGCTCCTCAGGAGAAATGCTATGACCAACCTAGGCAACATATTAAAAAGCAGAGACATTACTTTACCAACAAAGGTCCATATAGTCAAACCTGTGGTTTTCCCAGTAGTCATGTATGGATGTGAGAGTTTTACCATAAAGAAGGCTGAGTGCCAAAGGACTGATGCTTTTGAACTGTGGTGTTGGAGAAAACTCTTGAGAGTCCCTTGGACTGCAAGGAGATCCAACAAGTCCATCCTAAAAGAAATCAACCCTGAATATTCATTGGAAGGACTGATGCTGAGGCAGAATCTCCAGTTATTTGGCCATCTGGTACAAAGAGCCAACTCATTTGAAAAGACCCTGATGCTGGGAAAGATTGAAGGCAGGAGGAGAGGTGGATGACAGAGGACAAGATGGTTGGATAGTATTAGTGACTTAATGGACATGAGTTTGAGCAAGCCTTGGGAGATGGTGATGAACAGGGAATCCTGGTGTGCTGTAGTCCATGGGGGTCGTAAATAGTCAGAAATGACTGAGCAAATGAACAATGATATTTCTATGTGTAATTTTTTAAGGAACTGCCAGAAAAGATTTCCGAAGTGCTGTGCCATTTTACATTCCTACCAGTAATGTATAAGCGTTTCAATTTCTTTATATATCTGCTTTCAGTTGTTATTATTTGTTCTTTTAATTAGAGTCATCTTAGTGGGTATGAAGTGGTAGCTTATGGTTTTGATCTGCATTTCTCTACAGGTTAATGATACTTTCATGTGCTTCTTGAATAAGTGTATATCTTCTTTGGAGAAGTATCTCCAGATTCTCTGTCCATTTTTAATTATATTATTTACCTTTTTATTGTTGAGTCATAAAAGTTTTTTAATGTATTTTGGATATGTTTTTTTATTGGAATATAATTGCTTTACAATGTTGTGATGGTTTCTGCTGCTCAATGAAGTGAACCAGCTATATGTATGCATATCTCTCCTCCTTCTTGGGTGGATGTAGGTCTCTTATCAGACACGTGATTTGCAAGTTTTTTCTCACATTCTGTGTTGTCTTTTCAGTTTTTTTGATGGTTTCTTCTGAAGCATAAAAGTTTAAAATTTTAATGAAGTCCAATTTATCTGTTTTTGTTTCTTTTATTGCTTGTGTTTTGTCTAATCCATGGTCATAAAGTTTTAATCCTATATGTTCATCTATAACTTTTATAGTTTTCAGTTCAGTTCAGTCGCTCAGCTGTGTCCGACTCTTTGCAACCCCATGGACTGCAGCACGTCAGGCTTCCCTGTCCATCACCAACTCTTGGAGCTTGCTCAAACTCATGTCCATCGAGTTGGTGATGCCATCCAAACATCTCATCCTCTGTCATCCCCCTGTCCTCCTACCCTCAATCTTTCCCAGTATCAGAGTCTTTTCCAGTAAGTTAGTTTTTTGCATTAGGTGGCCAAAGTATTAGAGCTTCAGCTTCAGCATCATTACTTCCAATGAATATTCAGGACTAATTTCCTTTTGGATTGACTGGTTTGATCTCCTTGAAGTCCAAGGGACTCTCAAGAGTTCTTACATTTAAGTCCATGGTTCATTTTTAGTGGGGTGTGTGTGTGTGTCTGTGTGTGTGTGCGTGTTTGGTATGAAAAAGCAGTACAACTTCATTTTTCACATGTGGATGTCCTATCAACTCAGTACCATATCCTAAAAAGACTTGCTCATTCATACCAAAAAGTGAAATACTAAAAGACTAATACTAATACTAAAAGACACATTGCTATGTGCATGAGAGGGGTTAATCAACAGGTAGGCTTTACTTTAAAGTTTTGGGGCAGTGAATTGGCCTTTTCCCCGAGTTTCCTAGATAAATAATATGCAATAATATGTCACTCTGTCCTCAACACCACACCTTAATGCTTTCAGGTCCAGAACATCTCTTGTTCAATTCCTTCAAATAGTTTGTGGTCACTTAGAGAAAGGTGATGAGTAGGTGGTTTGGAAAAGGTCGTGACTTGTCTGATGTGGGAAGGAAGAAGTTATCTAGGATGTTCAACCACTTCCATTGCAGACTTCCAACTTATCCCCTGGTTTTAACCTTTTGCTATAGCCACACTTTGGTGACTCCAAGTTCTGAGACTATGAGTTTCAATGCAGCAGATTGGCTCATTCCTCATCAGTGTTCCTTTCAGCAGACACTGCAGTGTTAGCTTCTTCCTCTCTAAGTCACTTACCAGGTGTTTTTCACTTTATCGTCTGAAAGTATTGGAATCCTCTGTCTGTTGATGATTCATCTCCCTCTCTTGCTTTGTTCATTCCTCATTTTAATGGTGTTCAGGAGCAAGAGAGATAACCATGTGATAAGCATACCACATTTAGCAGGAAAATTCTCTTCAGTTCTTACTGTGCATGGCTTCCAAACCAGTTTCATTTTAAATCAGAATATAGCTCTTTTCAGTAGGATAATCTAATTTAGCAAATGTAAATTTACATTTCGACAGTGACAGAGAGTCATCTTTCTAAATAGTCCATATTAGATGCCATCCCACTGGCAAGTGTAACATCCTTCAATGGCAGTGTTATGTTTCCTTGTTTCAACATTGAGTTCCCAGAGTTTAGCACAATGTTTAATGCATGGGGAGTCTCAATAAATGCTGTAAATGGATGGACAGATTAGTGAGCAACCACATGATACTGATCGAAAGTTTTCAACTACCATGAGTAGCTTACTCTTACATAGTAATTTTTTTTAGCACTTATAACACTGATTTTGATTGACTTTTACATCTTGACCTGGGGGAGTAGATGAAGTGTATTAATTTCTTAACTTTAGTCCCAAAGTTGAACTGTATTTTGCTCATATGCAAGTCAGTACTGACTGATGAGTTATAAGAATTTACTTCAAGTTCAAAGAAATCTGACTTCAAAACAGGTTAAAACTTACTCTTAAATCAATTTCCCCACTTTCTTTCTTCCACTAATTCCAGAACACAAAGTGTCATTGTTTGCCAACATGACTTAAAATAGAATTAATAAATCCAGTTCACTTTGATGATTAGAAAAGATAATTAAATTTATAACAGGATTTTAGTATATATTTCCATGCTGTTTAAACATTATCTTTTTAAGCCTAAGAGATGAAATGAATATTCTTTTTGAGTGAGCTTTGGTTTCATTTCATTATGAAGATTCTAAAGAGATATATAACACCTGGAGACATTTGTTTGAGTCTAATATTTTTCTTGTATAAAGTCTTTAAGACATGATAGCTGAATAAAATACATTATTTGAAGTTGAAGAAGCAAGAGTAAAATAGACAGAGAATATTATAATATTATATGGTTATAATTTGATACATTTTTGCTACACCTAAATATAATATATTAGTAAACTCTGGAAATGAAAAATGCAAATAGGAGTTTTTAGTGATTTGGCTTCTCAAACTGTTTAGCTTGCTGAGGAAGCTGCAGATAACTTTTAGATACAGCCCATCTAAATTGTTCAGTTGGTCTCAAACCATTGCTTGTATCTTGGATTTCTGCCTAGCAGTTTCTTTAGGATTGCTAGAAGATGTTGTTGCTTGTCTTTTCAAGCATAGTTGAGACACAATCAAGAAAAGAGCATGTTTCCATTATTCTGAAAAAATACAGAAGCAAAGTGGGAAAAAGTTGTTTGATATCAATCAAGCTGTGATTGATAATTAAAACTGTTTTGTTTCTGTTTGGAGGCTTAAATGTCTTAATAACTACTAGAATTTATTGTTTTTCTTCATTATCATTAATTAGGTATTTAAAAATTATACCAACATAATTTTTTTGAATCTCAAATAATAACAATTTGAAAAGTCATTTACTTATATTATGATAACATAAATCTGTTTCTGGTAGAAACAAATGCTGGAGATACAGAGAAGTAAAAATAAATATTATTTTCATTATATTTTTCTAAAGAGAACATTTCACAAACCCCAGCCTGGTGAATTCACTTTTAACTTTGTTCTAGAGTGTTTTATTTCTGCATCAGACTCAATTGTTGATGTTCCTTGAATTTTACATCCTACTGTTCTTTAGAATCATTTGTCTATAGACTGACTGTTTGTATGCCCCTCAAATTCATATGTTGAAATCTAATCCTTAGTATGATGGCACTTGGAAGTGGGGATTTTGGGAGGTGATAAGCTGATGAAGGTAGAGCCCTCATGAAAGGAATTAATGTACTTATAAAAGGGACCCAGAGAGCTCCCCCACCCCTTCTGCCACATGAGGCTGTGGGAAGAAGTGGCCAGATAACCAGGAAGTCAGTCACTGATAACCATTCATCAGTCACTGAATCTGTTGGCACCTTGGTCTTAGACTTGGCCTCCAGAACTGTGAGAAATAAATGTCTGTTATTTGTAAACAATCCAGTCAATGGAATTCTGTTATAGCAGCCCAAACTAAGGCACATTTTATATTTGATTAGTTTGCCTGTTTAAATAGCAATGGATGCTAGACTTTCACGGAGAAGGCAATGGCAACCCACTCCAGCATTCTTGCCTGGAAAATCCCATGGACGGAGGAGCCTGGTAGGCTGAAGTCCAGAGGGTTGCGAAGAGTTGGATACGACTGAGCGACTTCACTTTCACTTTTCACTTTCATGCATTGAAGGAAATGGCAACCCACTCTGGTGTTCTTGCTTGGAGAATCCCAGGGATGGGGGAGCCTGGTGGGCTGCCGTCTATGGGGTTGCACAGAGTTGGACACGACTAAAGTGACTTAGCAGCAGCAGCTAGACTTTCTAAATTCTTGCATGTCCAAAATTGCCTTAATTTTCTGTGACCATTTGATCAATATTTGACTGGGTACAAAATCCTAAATCCAAACTTTAGAACTTATACACCATTATTGTCTTGCTGTAAACGAAATGTCTGATACTAGCTAGTTATTTTTCTCTTTATCCCAGAGTTCTAAAATTTCTTGAATATGTGTCTAGTTATGTTTTTTTAAGTTATTATTATTGTCATTTAATAGGGTCTTTCAAATCTTTCTTCAGCTCAGTACATTTCTGCTCTTGTTTCTCAATTATATCTTTCCTTCTATTCATGTTGTTTGCCTCTTTTAGAACTCAAATTAGGTGGCTATTGGGTTTCCTAAATATATCTTCCACATCTCTCAACTTATCTACTGCTTTTAAAATAGACAGTGGAAAATAAAATTAAGAACAAGGTCTTAGAGTCAAATTCCCTGGATTAGAATTTCAGTTCTATCACCTTATTAGCTGTGTGACTTTGGGTATGCTACTTAACTTCTCTCTGTATATAATAATAGTTCTCAGTTCAGAGAGTTGTGAAAATTAACTATGTTATTATAACTAAAGCACTTACAGCAGTCTGGCACATTAAGTGCTCCTGTTTCCTCATTGATGTTTTGCTTAAATATTCTAAAGAGTTCCTTGAATTTACCTTCCATACCATCAACTTTCCTAGATGTCTAATTCATTTTTCAGACTTTTTTTTTTTTAATTTGGGCAATGGTATTTTAATCGCAATAAAGTCTCTCCTGTTTTCTGATTGCTCTATTTTCATAGCAGCATGTTCTCATTTTTGGCTACAAAATCTTCTAAATTCTAATATTATTTTTATATGTAAGCTCTTTTTCTAAAAAAATTATTGAAATGTAGTTAATTTGCAGTGTTGTGTTAGTTTCAGGTATACAGGAAAGCAATTCAGTTATACATACACACATATGTGTATATGCATATTTTCTTTTTCAGATTCATTCTCATTATATGTTATTATCAAGGGATTAGATCTGATAGAGTGTCTGAAGAACTATGGACAGAGGCTCGTGACATTGTACAGGAGGCAGGGATCAAGACCATCCTCAAGAAAAAGAAATGCTAAAAGGCAAAATGGTTGTCTGAGGAGGCCTTACAAATAGCTGTGAAAAGAAGAGAAGTGAAAGGCAAAGGAGAAAAGCAAAGATATACCCATTTGAATGCAGAGTTCCAAAGAATACCAAGGAGAGATAAGAAAGCCTTCCTCAGTGATCAGTGCAAAGAAAGAGAGAAAAACAATAGAATGAGAAAGACATTTCATGCAAAGATGGGCTCGATAAAGGACAGAAATGGTATGGACCTAACAGAAGCAGAAGATATTAAGAAGAGGTGGCAAGAATACACAGAAGAACTATCCAAAAAGATCTTCATGACCCAGATAATCACAATGGTGTGATAACTCACCTAGAGCCAGACATCCTGAAATGTGAGGTCAAGTAGGCCTTAGGAAGTCCAGTTGAGCTATTTCAAATCCTAAAAGATGATGCTGTGGAAGTGCTGCACTCAATATGCCAACAAATTTGGGAAACTCAGCAGTGACCACAGGACTGGAAGAGGTCAGTTTTCATTCCAATCCCAAAGAAAGGCAATGCCAAAGAATGCTCAAACTACCGCACAATTGCACTCATCTTACACGCTAGCAAAGTAATGCTCAAAATTCTAAAAGCCAAGGCTTCAGCAATACGTGAACTGTGAACTTCCAGATGTGCAAGCTGGTTTTAGAAAAGGCGGAGGAACCAGAGATCAAATTGCCAACATCAGCTGGATCATCAAAAAAGCAAGAGAGTTCCAGAAAAACTTCTATTTCTGCTTTATTGACTATGCCAAAGCCTTTGACTGTGTAGATTTCAGTAAACTCTGGAAAATTCTGAAACAGATGGAAATACCAGACCACCTGACCTGCTTCTTGAGAAACCTGTAAGCAACAATTAGAACTGGACATGGAACAACAGACTAGTTCCAAATAGGAAAAGGAGTATGTCAAGGTTGTATATTGTCACCCTGCTTATTTAACTTACATGCAGAGTACATCATGAGAAATGCTGGGCTGGAAGAAGCACAAACTGGAATCAAGATTGCTGAGAGAAAGATCAATAACCTGAGATATGCAAATGACACCACCCTTATGGCAGAAAGCAAAGAAGAACTAAATAGCCTCTTGATAAAAGTGAAAGTGGAGAGTGAAAAAGTTGGCTTAAAGCTCAACATTCAGAAAACTAAGATAATGGCATCTGGTCCCATCACTTCATGGCAAATAGGTGGGGAAACAACGGAAACAGTGTCAGGCTTTATTTTTTGGAGGCTCCAAAATCACTGCAGATGGTGACTGCAGCCATGAATTTAAAAGACGCTTACTCTTTGGAAGGAAAGCTATGACTGACCTAGATAGCATATTAAAAAGGAGAGACATTACTTTGCCAATGAAGATCCATCTAGTCAAATCTATGAGTTTTCCAGTAATCATGTATGGATGTGAAAGTTGGACTATAAAGAAAGCTGAGTGCTGAAAAATTGATGCTTCTGAATTGTAGTGTTGGAGGAGACTCTTGAGAGTCTCTCGGACTGCAAGAAGATCCAACCAGTCAATCCTAAAGGAAATCAGTCCTGAATATTCATTGGAAGGACTGATGCTGAAGCTGAAACTCCAATACTTTGGCCACCTGATGTGAAGAACTAACTCATTTGAAAAGACCCTGATGCTGGGAAAGGTTGAAGGCGGGAGAAGTGGCTGACAGAGGATGAGATGGTTGGATGGCATTACCGACTCAATGGACATGAGTTTGAGTAAACTCCGGTAGTTGGTGATAGACAAGGAGGCTTGGCATGCCGCAGTCCACAGGGTCGCAAAGAGTCGGACACGACTGAGTGACTGAACTGAAGTGAATAACTGATATGTTACTACAAGATATTAAACCTAGTTTCTTGTCTTATGCAGTAGGTCCTTGTTGGTTATCTATTATATATATATATATTTTTTAATCCTCAATAAAGTCTAGGTTCTTGTTTGTTTACCAGGTTATAGGCTTTTCCCTAGAGTTAGTATTTCTTTTATCTTGTCTTTCTCTTCCATGTTATTGATTTTCCTTAAATGCTTAGTAACCTTTGATTTCCTTTTTATATTTATGAATATTGATCAGTACACACACTGAGTCTGGTTTTCTTTGTAGCTGTGTTCAGTCTGGCTTTATATCAGAATACAAATAGGAAAATAGAAACCACACTAGGGATTTCAAACATTAATACAGATCAAATTTTAAAAACAGAGATTCTACAAGATTGTTGGAAATTATGGAGATGCAAAAGATGGCAAGATCAAGTTACTCAAAGATGAATAAATAAAGGAGGCTGCTACCATCTCTGTGCTGAAGAGGAAAAACTATCTAAAGGCCAGATCAGCTCTTGTTATTGAACCCCATATGCCTGAGTAGGAACCCAGTAATTTGATCTAAGTGGTTGGGACTGGGGTCTACAGATTTAAATAACTTCAGGAAAATGGCAAGTTCCCTACAAAAGATGGAGCAGGTGGACCAGTGGGTATGAAATAGCAAGGATGGTACTGTGGCTAGCTGGACAATGCACACTCCACCCCCCCAAAATTTGCATATAACTTTTACAAAATATTTTGCTGTATAACATGAGTTTGCTATTATTTGTGGAGTTGAATGTTAGTAAATTATATCCTACTTTATCATTTTATTATAATCATATGTATATATATATGTATATATATATAAAATCACATATCACAGCATGTTTTGGGGCATAGTGTTCTAAACAGTTGTTTTTTATTCAGTGCTTTTGAAAGTATAGGAAAATGATTCTGTTTCTTTAAATACTTTATAGACTGTTTTTTGTAGCTGTGACAAACATGAGCTGAAGTATCATGATTTGGATGCCTTCCAGACATGAATATCACTTTTCAATCCGTAAAAGGAGTGATAGGATCCTTGGCAAATGGACTGGAACTGACTGAACATTGGAAGAACTGGCTTTATGCTGACCGACGCAGTGAGAAAAGGAAACAACGGACAGCAAAGCGGACCTGTTGTATGATGGCTTGAGTTTTCCCACATAGTATTATGTTTATGGGGGAAAAACTCATACCAAGACCAAGCAATTATCTTCAATACTAGGAGAAAAGAACTAAGAAGTTTTCATGTCAAATGCATGCCAGGCACTGTGCGTGTGTTGTTTTGTTTTTCTCAAACCAACCTCATAAGGCAGGCATGTCAGCCCATATTGTTGTTGTTCACTAGCTCAGTTCAGTTGTGTCTGACTCTTTGTGACCCCATGGACTGTAGACACACCAGGCTTTTCTGTCCTTCACTGTCTCCCAGAGCTTGCTCAAACTCATGTCCATCGAGTTGGTGATGCCATCCAACCATCTCATCCTCTGTCATCCCCTTCTCCTCCTGCCTTCAATCTTTCCCAGCATCAGGGTCTTTTCCAGTGAGTTGGCTCTCTGATGACACATAGCAATCTGAGGCTTAGAGAATTTAAATCCCTTGACCAGTCAAATTATCCAAACTATGAAGTGATAATTCTGCTATTCAAACATAAATCTGTTTGATTTTAATACCCAGGTTCTTTCATCTGTACCATATCATCTCTTTATGAAGTCAGAATTTGGTGAGACGTTTCAGAAGACCTTGGGGAAAGTTCTCAACAAAGGAGTATTTTTGAGAGCTTTCAATTTTCCCCCTAACAATATGTTGAAAAAAAATGTTGCAAGTTTTAGACATTTTACTGATTAGTTTGCGAACAGCACAATAAACGGGTAGAATTATTTCAACTTCACCTCCACTTAGGTATCTATTGAGCCATCAGGCATTGAAGATCACTGGCGGTGTTTGCTCTGTTCCACAAATAGTGATGACTCAAGCACACAGAGTTGGAATTAAACCTGGTTGCTCACACATGCACCCTGAGCTGTGGTCCCCAGTGACTTACCGCATTTCTGAATGTTGACAGTGAGCCATGTCTAAAATCCCAGCTAGGAATAGAAGGGGACTGAGAAACCAGATACCACTCACTACTTCCAGAAACCTCACGGCAGCATAATGGAAAAACCAGAGTAGGCCTTCAATAGGCAGCTGAAAGATTAAATTCTGGGTTGGCAGAATGAACCTATGTGAAATGTAATTGATCAAGGGGCAACTGATTCTGTGACTTGTAATAAATGAGGGGCCCCTGGAAGCCTGGCACTTTTGAATGGTGTCTGGCTGTATTCATTCCTGTTTAAGAGCAACATGTTAATATGTTTAGGAGCATATAATGGGCACTGCCTAATACCACTAATTGCCACTTAATGTTAATCTTGGGTTTTAGTCTTTCTGTGTGCTCTATGATCCCTTAATTGGTTAATTAGACCAGCACTAGCGGTGGAGGAGGTAAGAGTGCTGCTGCCTGCATCTACTCACAAAAGACTGAAAGTCAACGACCACTGCCCTAGGAGGACCACAGCTTGATTTTTTCCTTTGCCACATCTTGTCTTGAAATAGTTGTACCAGGAAAGCCTTTCACAGTTGTTGCCTGAGTGCTAAGTTGCTTCAGTCGTGTCTGACTCTTTGCAAATCTATGGGCTGTAGCCTGCCAGGCTCCTCTGTCTGTGGGATTCTCCAGACAAGAATTCTGGAGTGGATTGCCAAGCCCTTCTCCAGGGGATCTTCCTAATCCAGGGACTGAACCCTGGTCTCTTATGTCTCCTTTATTGGCAGGCATGTTCTTTACCACTAGTGGCACCTGGGACTCCCAATCACAGTTGCTAAATTTACTAAAAAGATCCTAAATGGCTTCCCAACAACTTCTCTAATCCTGTGGTCCCCAAACTTTGGCCTGCATCAGAACCAATAGATTGTGGAGTTGCCTGTTCATTAAATCTAGGGTGAAGCCCCCAAATGTGCATTTCTAGTAAGTCCTTAGATAATGCTGATACTACTGTATACTTTGAGCACTCTTGTTCTTACTGGATATGCCAAAGCCACCATAAAACACATGTCTTGGGCAATATTCAAAGACCTGGCCTTTCAGAAGCCCAGCACGGAGATTCAAGTCTTTGTGAAAAAGGATCACTGAGGAAAAAGCCAAATTCTGGTTTTTACCTTAAGTAGGGGAAGGCCACAGTGACTCTCTAATTTAGTGGTTCTCAAAGTGTGGTTCCCCAACCAGAATTCTCAACATCACCTGGGAGCTCGTTATGAAAGCAGAGTCTCGGGCCCTCCCCAGATCGACTGGATGTGACATTCTGCAGGTGGAGTCCAGCAATCTGTGTACTTTTGTTACTGAGTCCAAGCTCACTCTGCTCACCACATGACAGACCAATGAGTCTGAGAGATGAGGTGTTGAGGCAAGGAATACAACTTTATTTGAAAAACTGGCTGACTAAGATGATGCAGACTAATGTCTCAGAGTAACCATCTTGTTGGGGGTCTGGATGCCAGGTTCTTTTATAGTCAGAGAGAGAGAGATGAAATGAGGAACTAAATTCAAAAGGCAGAATAGAGAGGGAGAGGCAGTGAGGAAGTAAAATGAAAGGGTCTTCAGTCTTGCAGAACACCTGTCTTTAGGAATGGCCAGACTTTGGAAGGAGTGTGTTAATCTCTTCTTTTTGTTGTAGCTATTTGCAGGTGGGCAGGGCCAGATTCTCTCTCTATGAGCTATTTACAGGCACTTTAGTTTACAGTCAGGCAGAGGGGCAGGGTCTTCTGAGGCAGGCTATTATTTTTGATATAATAACAAAAGCAGTGAAAAGCAAGTCAAACAGTTTCCCACATGGAGTCAGAATTGGCTTTTTCTCTGCAACACTTTCACGTATCCACCACCATGGGCAAGTTCCAGCACCACAAAGATTCTTCAGTTTGTCCTTTTATAAACATACCCACCTCCCTCCCACACAGCCCCCACCTTCCTGTCCCTAACCCTTGGCCACCACTAATCTGTTTTCCATTTCTAAAACTTTGTCATTTCAAAAATGTTACATTAATGGAATTATGCTGTATGTAACCTTTTGGGATTCACTTTTTCCACTCAACATAATTCCCTGGAGATTCATCCAAACTGTGTGTATCAACAGCTTGTTCTTTTTTTATTGCTGAGTAATTTTTATGGTACTTGTGTACCACAGTTCATTCCTAGTGAAGATTCTCTAGATTGATTTCGGTTTTTGACTATGACAAAAAAAGTGGCTGTTGAATATCCATGTACTGGCTTTTGTGTTAAGCATATGTTTAATTGCTCTGGGGATAAATATCCAAGAATACAATTACCAGGTGGTATGTAGTTTCATTACTTTATTGATAAAGGTCTGTATTGTCAGAGCTATGGTTTCTCCAGTAGTCATACCAAATCACCTGACCTGCCTCCTGAGAAATCTGTACACAGGTCAGAAAGCAACAGTTAGAACTAGATATGGTACAACAGACTGGTTCCAAATAAGGAAAGAAGCACGTCAAGGCTGTATATTGTCACTCTGCTTATTTAACTTATATGCAGAGTACATCATGAGAAATGCCGGGCTTGATGAAGCACAAGCTGGAATCAAGATTGCCGGGAGAAATATCAATAACCTCAGATATGCAGATGACACCACCCTTATGGCAGGAAGGGAAGAAGAACTAAAGAGCCTCTTAATGAAGTGAAAGAGGAGAGTGAAAAAGTTGGTTTAAAGCTCAACATCCAGAAAACTAAAATCATGGCATCCAGTCCCATCAATTCATGGCAAATATATGGGGAAGCAATGGAAATAGTGACAGACTTTATACATTTGGGCTCCAAAATCACTGCAGATGGTGACTGCAGCCATGAAATTAAAAGACACTTACACCTTGGAAGAAAAGCTATGACTAACCCAGAAGCATATTAAAAAGCAGAGATATTACTTTGCCAACAAAAGTCAGTTTAGTCAAAGCTATGGTTTTATGCTTCTGAACTGTGGTGTTGGAGAAGAATCTTGAGAGTCCCTTGGACTGCAAGGAGATCCAACCAGTCAATCCTAAAGGAAACCAATCATGAACATTCATTGGAAGGACTGATGCTGAAGGTGAAACTCCAGTAGTTTGGCCACCTGATGTGAAGAACTGACTCATTGGAAAAGACCCTGATGCTGGAAAAGATTGAAGGCAGGAGGAGAAGAGGACAACAGAGGATGAGATGGTTGGATGGCATCACCGATTTGATGGACGATTTTGAGTAAGTTTCAGGAGTTGGTGATGGACAGGGAAGCCTGGCATGCTGCAGTCCATGGGGTTGCAAAGAGTTGGACACGACTGAGCAACTGACCTGAACTGATGTGTGGATGAGCAAGTTGGACCGTAAAGAAAGCTGAACTCTGAGGAATTGATGCTTTTGAAGTGTGGTGTTGGAGAAGACTCTTGGGAGTTCCTTGGACTGCAAGGAGATCCAACCAGTCAATCCTAAAGGAAATCAGTCCTGAATATTCATTGAAAGGACTGATGCTGAAGCTGAAGTTCCAATACTTTAGCCACTTGATATGAACTGACTCACTGGAAAAGACCCTGATGGTGGGAAAGATTGAAAGCATGAAGAGAAGGGGATGACAGAAGATGAAATGGTTGGATGGCATCGCCAACCCAATGGACATGAGCTTAAGCAAGCTCCAGGAGTTAGTGATGGACAAGGAGGCCTGGAGTGCTACAGTCCATGGAGTCGCAAAGAGTTGGACATGACTGAGCAACTGAACTGATGTAGTTTCCTGTTTAATTATAAAAGAAACTGAAGCTATTTTCCAAACTGGCTGAACCATTTAGATACAGCACTGTGGAAATCTACAACAAAGTATGAATAATCCTCTTCTCTGCATCCTTGTCAGCAATTGGTGTTGGTACAGTTTTTTCTTTTTCCTTTTTTTTAAAAATATAAATTTATTTATTTTAATTGGAGGTTAATTACTTTACAATATAGCACTGTTTATAATAGCCAGGACATGGAATCAACCTAGATGTCCATCAGCAGATGAATGGATAAGAAAGCTATGGTACATATACACAATGGAGTTTTTTCTTTTTTTTAGGCATTTTGATAGTGTTGTAAAGAAGAAAACATTCTGTCTCCATGTTGGAACTATTTCTTTGGATTTGCTTTTTGTTGCTGTTGTTGTTATAATTAGACGTCTGCCTCAGAGGACCTTGTCCCTCTGCCTGATGGTTAAATTGAAATGCCTTTGTTCAGCTCATAGAGAGATAATCTGCGCCTCCACACTTACCTTTGAATGTCTGCAAGAAAGAAGAGATTAATATATCCCTTTCCTGATGCTGGTCGTTCCTGGAGACATTTTGCAAGGCTGATGGCCCTTGTTTACTTCCGCACTGCTTCTCCCTCTCTATTCTGCCTTTTGACTAGTTCCTCATCACCTCTCTCTGGTTCTATAACAGAATCTGGCATCTAGAGCACCACAAGATGGTTGTTTTCAGTCATTAGTCCACCATCTTCTCAGTCAGAATACAGTCATATTCCTTGCCTCAGTACTTTGTCTCTTAGATTCATTGGCCTGTCATGTGGTGAGCAAAGTGAGCTTGTACTTTGTAACAATCAGTTCAGTTCAGTCACTCAGTCGTGTCCGACTCTTTGAGACCCCATGGACTGCAGCATGCCAGGCCTCCCTGTCCATCACCAACTTGTAACAATTCCCTGTCCATCACAAAACTCATAACAACTCATTCCTTCATAACAATAGGTGTGTAGTAATATCTCACTAGGATTTTAATTCACATTTTTCTTAAGACTAATGATATTGAACACCTTTTCATGTACTTCTTTTCTATCTGTATATCCTCAGTGAAATGACAGCTCATGAGATTTTTTTTTCCATTTTCTAATTGCATTATTTTTGTGTTGTTGAAGTCTTACTACTAAGTTTTGAAAATGTTTTCTATATTCTAGATACCAATCCTTTCTTGGACATGGGGTTTGCAAACATTTTCTCCCAGTCTGTATCTTCTCTCTTCATCTCCTTCACATGGACTCTCATAGATCAAGTGTTCTTAATTTGATGAGGTCCATTTTTTCTTTTATTAAAGAGATGATGCATAATGACCACTTTTTATTTGATTTTTCTTGTTTCTTGAGATAGACTTGTATCACTATAAATGATAATGCATTTGCTGTGTCCCAAAGACTTTGGAAAGATGTATTGAAAAATATATACATATATAATGGTAAAATATACATAACATAGTGACTATTTTAGAGTTCTAGTGACTGAGGGTTTTTTTGTTTTGTTTTGTTTTTAACATAGTGACTTTTTAGAACACAAATGTGATTATGTTGCTTTCCTGTTTAAAACCTTTGACTGCCTATTTCCCTTAGGATAAAGTTTAAAATTCTTAATGTGGATGAAAGCCCTCCACTATTCTGCCAGGAGGTCATTCTTCTCTGCACTTTAGCCAAACAGGAACTAAAAGTAGATATCTGGTGTTCTTGCTCTTCACTCCTGGGACCTTCTTCTTCTCTACCTTCTTCTATTTCACAGCACAAACAGCACAAGGTGCTCTTGAAGTAGAGTGGTAAGTGCCCATTTCCTTGCCTCCCCTCCATTATCTAAGCTCCTTGAAGGCAAGGACTATTTATTCATCACTGTCTTTCCATTGCCTGTCAAAATGCCCGTTACATAGGGCACTAGACCTAAGTCACTAAACCCTGGGACTGCAGCCCTCCCCACAGGACCACCCTGCAAGGAAAGAAAACAAATCTAACCAAAACTTCAGCTTCAAAATGAACATCACTCTCATAATCTCTGATGAGCTTTCAAAACATTCTGCAATTACAAAGCAGCCTTTATTTTTGAGCACTTGCATGGCATGGTATTTTGGCAAGTACTTTATAATGAGCTCGTTGATTGCTTCTCAAAACCCTTAAGGAGAAATGTTCACCCTCTCTCAGAAATTAGAGAATGAGCCCAGATCAGAAAATCACATCTAAAGTCATATGGTAAATCATTAGCCCTCACCACAAAGTATCTTTGTCTCCTTGGCTTTGACCTTGATATATAATTGCTCATTATACTGGGGAAACACACAAAACTCTTGGGACACTTAGAGGGGGTTATTCAATACAACTTTCCTTTTTGGGTCATTAACAGAAATTGAATGACAATTCTTTTATTTTCCATTTTTACTTCTTAAATTAATGTTTATTGGAGTAGTCACTTTGCAATGTTGTGTTAATGCCTACTGTATAAAAAGGTGAATCAGCTATACATGCACATATAGCCCCTCTTTTTTGATTTCCTTCCCATTTAGATCACCACAGAGTACTGAGTAGATAGAGTTCCCTGTGCTATACAGTAGGTTCTCATTAATTATCTATTTTATGCATAGTATCAATAGTGAATATATGTCAATCCCAATCTCTCAGTTCATGTTATTGCCTCTTTCCCCCTTGGTATCCATACATTTGTTCTCTACATCTGTGTCTCTATTACTGCTTTGTAAGTAAGATAATCTATACCATTATTTTAGACATCTGTTTGAATGTATGAATTGAACAAATACATTCTTAAATTTAGATACAAAACTAATATTTCTGTTTAAAGAGGGAGTCTCATTATGAGTCTTGCTCAACATTACTGAACATTTTCTGGCTTATGGGATTGACTCCATACATTAGTATAATCATTCCTCTGGCTTCTATAATATTGGAAGTAGAGAAAAATATTCACAAATGGCATTAGTCCACTCTCTTTACTTGGCACAGTTTCATCTGGATCTTTTCTCTAGTAGTTGAATGGTGTTAAAGACAATCCATTGTAAGCCACCCCCATTATCAGATCAATTTGAGCTTTCAATACAGTCCCTTACACAAGGAAGAAGGGCCGGCTCAAAGGGAATCATACACTGTAAAGAAAATTGAGGAAGAAGACTGACCATCCCATCCGCCACATAGTTCTAAGGTATTGTATCCTGAGGGCCTACATTGTCTCCTTTGGGGCAGCTGGGGTTGGGACAGATAAAGTACTAGGGCTTCTTGGACCAAGGCTTGAATGCTGCTCATCTACATTCTTGCATTCTTGTGCAGAGGGAGAAGACATAGGGGACAGGTCAGTTTCAAAGCATCACCTAAACCAGTGAGCTAGATATAAGAGCAGCCCCAGCCTGCCTTTGGCTCAGGTCTCACTCCATATCCATCCATCAGGGCAGGACCTGCTCATCTCTGGTTGATCTACCCCAGGACTACTGAATCAGGAGCAGAAATTTACTTCTGATAGACTTATTTTCTCCTACACTCATGCAGGTATATTACCTCAATCCTCAATGATATTATTTTGCTTATGAAGGTAACACTTAACTAAGATTTAAAACACTTCTGTAGTCTGGTTTTGGTGACCAGTATAAAACTGTTGCTCATTTGTTTCTTCAACGTGTTCTTACTGACTACTTCCTCTGTGCTAGACACTATGTTTGGCACTGAGGATTGAGTCATAAACAACATGAGCAGGGCCTTTACATTTAAAGCTTACAGTCTAGCAGGGGAAGAGCCTAATATCAAACAGTCCTGCAAGTACACACATACCTCCTTTAAAGCCAGTCTTTGTATGCAGCATTGATTTTTTACAACATCATTTATTTTGAAGCAATTTTCTTAAAACACATACACAAGACACACATATAGCACATTATATATAAAACACTTTACTTCAGTTCACTGTGGGTGCCTGTGTTTCCCCCATGCTTAGTGAAAGCAAGTTCAACCATTGGAGCATGATGCTCCACACTACAAAGACCCACAGCCAGCACATGATGGTCAGGATAGCAACACTGCATTGCCTACATCCACATGGAGCTATATTCTGCCAACAACTTGAATGAGTTTGGAAGTGCCTAGATCCTGCAGAAAGGAATGCGGCTTTGCTGATACTTTTGACTTTGCCAAAAATCATATCAGAAAGCCAGCCAAGCCTATTGGATTGTTATGGAGCTGTGAAATGATAATTAATGCTGTTTAAAATGCTGAGCTTTGATAATTTGTTGCAGCAGCAAAAAAAAAAAAAAAAAAGAATACAGGACTAAGGGAATAAATACTAATCAAAATTTTATTGCAAAATTCTAGCAAGAGATGTTGGTGGCATAGTCTAGGCAACATTGTGGAAGCAATGAGAAATGGTGAGATTCTGTATATGTTTTTAAGGTAGATCCTGGATGATTTGCTGAGCTGGTGTATGACTGAGAGGAGCCAAGGGTCCCTCCAAGGTTTTTGGTCTGATCATTTGGAAAAATGTTGTTTCCATTGAAATAGAGTAAACTTTGGGAGGAGCAGTTTGCAAAGGTACATCTACTGAAGCAAGTGGGAAACAAATTATACAGAGCTTTCTAAGAATTTTTTAGTATTACCTTAAAAATAAAGGAATACTATTAAATACTTTGTATAAACTTCAGACAAAGTTTAGAATCAATTTGCATCTTAAAAAGAGCACCCAGGAACCCTCATGGTCAAACAGATGTAGTGAGGTGTGCATCACCCCATATAAACAGGTAACTTACACATTTAGGAAGACCAGCAAAGCCAGGGTCCCCCAAAATGAGACCAAGCACAGTTTCCTAGCTTATTGGAACAGAATTTCTCAAATTAATAAAATGAGAGACTATTTCACAGGAAAAAACATACACATGGGCTACCAGGATTTATTAAACCTATTTTAATTCCAGGCAAGAATACTGGAGTGGGTTGCCATGTCCTCCTCCAGGACATCTTTTCAACCCAGGGATTGAACTCAGGTCTGTGTGTCTCCTGCATTATAGGAGGATTCTTTAGCACTGAGCACCGGGGAAGCCTCTATTTTCATTATAACATTATTTAACTATGCAATAAAACTATAGTTCTTATGGTTATAAAACTCAATAAATGCACAAATTAAACATTAGGAAAAATAGAATTCAAATTTAGAACACTAACACACTGTTATAAAAGATGCTGTTTCACAGAAGTTAAATTGCCAAAGCTTGACTTAGTAGTTGAAAGATGCAGTTTCTTTTTTTTTCTAACATCAACAATATAAATGCCAATGTTTGCTCTCAAATGTGTTGCAAAAAGTCATGTTACTAACATCAAAGCTCTGCTTGCTAGTTCAAGATAATCAGATATCAGGTCAGTCAAAATTTTACCAATTTGCCAGTCTTCAAATGGCATTTTTAATAAGGCACTGTTTGATAGCTCTGTAAAGTGTACTTACTAGCATCAAGGTGATATAGCATTGCAACATCTTAGAAATCATTATTATCATTACATTTAATAGGTTTATTGGACAGTCTGTATTATATATTTACCTCCACACCAAAGAGATATAGCTGCTGCTGCTGCTGCTGCTAAGTCACTGCTGTCGTGTCCAACTCTGTGTGACCCCATAGACGGAAGCCCACCAGCTCCCCCATCCCTGGGATTCTCCAGGCAAGAACACTGGAGAGGGTTGCCATTGCCTTCTCCAATGCATGAAGGTGAAAAGTGAAAGTGAAGTCGCTCAGTCGTGTCCGACTCTTAGCGACCCCATGGACTGCAGCCTACCAGGCTCCTCTGCCCATGGGATTTTCCAGGCAAGAGTACTGGAGTGGGGTGCCATTGCCTTCTCCAAAGAGATATAGCAAATGGGTACACATAAAGATGGGATTTGTGTGGTATATATTTACAACACAGCACAGTTACTTTTGAATTTAGCATCAGTTCAGTTCAGTTCAGTCGCTCAGTCGTGTCCGACTCTTTTTTGGACCCCAAGAATTGCAGCACGCCAGGCCTCCCTGTCCATCACTATCTCCCGGAGTTCACTCAGACTCACGTTCATCGAGTCTGTGATGCCATCCAGCCATCTCATCCTCTGTCGTCCCCTTCTCCTCCTGTCCCCAATCCCTCTCAACATCAGTCTTTTCCAATGAGTCAACTCTTCGCATGAGGTGGCCAAAGTACTGGAGTTTCAGCTTTAGCATCAGTCCTTCCAAAGAAATCCCAGGGCTGATCTCTTTCAGAATGGACTGGTTGGATCTCCTTGCAGTCCAAGGGACTCTCAAGAGTCCCCTCCAACACCATAGTTCAAAAGCATTAATTCTTCGGCACTCAGCTTTCTTCACAGTCCAACTCTCGCATCCATACATGATCACAGGAAAAACCATAGCCTTGACTAGACGGACCTTAGTCGGCAAAGTAATGTCTCTACTTTTGAATATACTATCTAGGTTGGTCGGAGAAGGCAATGGCAACCCACTCCAGTACTCTTGCCTGGAAAATCCCATAGACGAAGGAGCCTGGTAGACTGCAGTCCATGGGGTCGCTAAGAGTCAGGCACGACTGAGCGACTTTACTTTCACTTTTCACTTTCATGCATTGGAGAAGGAAATCGCAACCCACTCCAGTGTTCTTGCCTGGAGAATCCCAGAGACAGGGGAACCTGGTGGGCTGCCGTCTATGGGGTCGCACAGAGTCAGATACGACTGAAGCGACTTAGCAGCAGCAGCAGCATCTAGGTTGGTCATAACTTTTCTTCCAAGGAGTAAGCGTCTTTTAATTTCATGGCTGCAGTCACCATCTGCAGTGATTTTGGAGCCCCCCAAAATAAAGTCTGACACTGTTTCCACTGTTTCCCCATCTATTTCCCATGAAGTGATGGCATACCTGTATGCAAAGAAGACAAGGAGAGGAAAATAAAATTACATGGATTAAAAAGAAAGAAACAAAACTGAAATTACTTGCAAATGATATGATCGTGCATATAAACATTCCAAACACATTCTAGAAAATTAGTAGAAATAACAAGAGAATTTAGCAAAGTTGCTGGAAATAAAATCAAATAAAGATTGATAATGCATTTCACATTCCAGCAGCAGTTTACAAATAAAATTAAAGAGATATTATTTAAAATAACATTAAAGAGGTACTTAATACTGAATATAACAAGAGATAGGCAAAACTTTTCTGGATAAATGTATCAAACCTCTCTGAATGATTGTTTTTAGTTGCTAAGTTGTGTCCAACTCTTTGTGACCCCAAGAACTGTAGTCTGCCAGGCTCCTCTGTCCATCGGATTTCCCAGGCAACAATACTGGATTGAGTTGCCATTTCCTTTTCCAGAGGATCTTCCCAATCCAGGGACCAAACCTGCGTCTCCTGTGTCTCCTGCACTGGTAGGCAGATTCTTTACTGCTGAGGCACCAGGGAAGCCCAAATGATGTTTAAGGAAGCCTAATTAAGTAGAAAGATAGACCATGTTCACTGATTAGAGAATGAAATATTTTTAAAAGTTTGTCTCTCCAAATAAATTTAATAAAATGCAATCATATACCTGAGATTTTTTTTTGAAAATTGATGTTAATTGAAAATTTTTTATATGCAAAGAGCCAAGAATAACTGGGACATTTTTAAAGAAAAGACAGGTGGGGTCACACCCAAGTTGTCCTCCTTTCCATAAGACATTATCAAGTTAAAGTAATTAAGACTATAAGGTATTGGTACAAGCACAGAGAAATAGATAAATAGAAACAAATTAGAGACTCCTCAAATAAACCCATAATATATGGGCTGTTGAAATAAGGCAAGAATAGATCTGCAGATCAATAAGAAAATAATTTTTTTTCACTAAGCAATTCTGTGCATTATTTATATTTTCAGAAAAAATAAAGCCTTTCTCACATCATAAGTGAAAACAATCACAGATTAAAAACTAAATGAGAAAGTCAAAATTATTAAACCTTAAAAATATAAAATAGAATACTTTATGACTTCAGGTAGGGAAGAATGTTGTAAATATGATATAAAACTATAAAACATGAAAAACTGAAGAATTTGATTGCATTTAAGAACTCAAGTTCATCAAAAGACGACACAAAGGAAATGGCAATCCACAAACTGGGAGATAGTATTGAAACACATCCATAAAATGGGTAAATCTAGAGATTCTTCTTAAGATATTATAAGAAGGACCTACATAAAAGGGAAGGTTTATGTATAGCTGATTCATTTTACTATACAACAGACACTAATACATCATTGTAAAGTAACTATACTCCAATAAAAACTAATTTTTATAAAAGGGAAGGTAAAGGGTGGGGATGGGATAATTAGAAGATTGAGGTCTTTGGGAAGGCAGGAGAAGATACAGAACAATAAAAGAGACACTTGCTATTGATAACTGTAGAAATAATTAACCTGTAGCAGAAAGAATGAAAATAAGAGTGGAACAGATTCAGGAATAGTTTTAGACTTGTTGGAGCAAAAGAGGTGGCAGGGGCCTCATGAGTGATGATTTCTATTTTCTTTATAAGTTATGAGGTAGTATTAAGATAGCATGTAAATTTGGTGGTTGCAACCCCATGGATTCTCTTGCAACCCCATGGACCGTGGCCTACTAGGCTCCTCTGTCCATGGGATTCTCCAGACAAGAATACTGGAGTGGGTTGCCATTTCCTTCTCCAGGGAATCTTCCCAACCCAGGAACTGAACTTGGGTCTCCTGCATTGCAGGCAGATTCTTTACTGATTGAGCTATGAGGGAAGTTTAGGGAGATCAGATGCAAGGTTGGGGATGAGGGAAGAGCAAATGAAATACTTGTAAAAGGAAGAATGAATTTACTTCCAGCAGTACCGAGGGCCAATTTGAGTTTAATGAGCAAGAGTATCTATAGCTGTTATTTTTCACAATTACGTGAAAAGATTTCTAATGCTCAGAAATGCTCAGTCTTTGAACACATGTTCAGAGAATGCCAGTGACTGGGTTTATCCAGAGTTGTGGTTTTCCAAGAAGGCATGATGGAATAATATTTTATTTAGTACTATTTAAATTACTCACCTAGAGCCAGACATCCTGGAGTGTAAAGTCAAGTGGGCTTAGGAAATATTACTATGAAGAAAGCTAGTAGAGGCGATGGAATTCCTCTGGATTCAAATCTTAAAAGATGATGCTGTGACAGTGCTGCACTCAGTATACCAGTAAATTTGAAAAACTCATCTGTGGCTACAGAACTAGAAAATATCAGTTTTCATTCCAATCCCAAAGAAAGTCAAGGCCAAAGAATGAACAAACTGCCATACAATTATGCTCACTTCACATGTTAGCAAGGTAATGCTCAAAATCCATCATGTGAGGCTTCAGCAGTACATGATCCAAGAACTTCTAGTTGTTCAAGCTGGATTTAGAAAAGGCAGAGGAACCAGAGATCAAATTGCCAACATCTGTTGGATCATAGACAGAGCAAGAGAATTCCAGGAAAAAACATCTACTTTTGTTTCACTGATTACACTAAAGCCTTTGCCTGTGTGGATGACAACAAAGTGTGGGAAATTCTTCAAGAGATGGAACTACCAGACCACTTTACCTGTCTCCTGAGAAACCTGTAGGCAGGTCAAGAGGCAACAGTTAAAACTGGACATGGAACAATGGACTGGTTCAAAATTGGGAAAGGACTACATCAAGGCTGTGTATTCTGTTTATTTAACTTTTATGCAGAGTACACCATGCAGAATGCCAGGCTGGATGAATCCCAAGCTGGAACCAAGACTTCCAAGAGAAATATCAACAACCTCAGATATGCAGATGATACCACTATAATGGCAGAAAGCAAAGAGGAACTAAAGAACCCTTGATGAGGGTGAAAGAGGAGAGTCGAAAAACTGGTTTAAAACTCAACATTCAAAAAATAAACATCATGGCATCCAGTTGGATCACTTCATGCAAATAGATGAGGATAAAGTAGAAATTATAGCTATTTTCTTTAGACTCCAAAATCACTGCAGATAGTGACTGCAGTCATAAAATTAAGACACTTGCTCCTTGGAAGAAATGTTATGACCAACCTAGACAGCATATTAAAAAGCAGAGACATCACTTTGCCTGCAAAGGTCTGTATCATCAAAGCTATGGTTTTACCATTAGTCATGTACAGATGTGAGAGTTGTGTCATAAAGAAGGCTGAGTAACAAAGAATTGATACTTTTGAATTATGGTGCTGGAGAAGCCTCTTGAGAATCCTGTGGACAGCAAAGAGACCAAATCAATCAACCCAAAGGAGATCAATCCTGAGCATTCATTGAAAGGGCTGATGCTGAAGCTGAAGATCCAATACTTTGGCCACCTGATGTGAAGACTGACTCATTGGAAAAGACCCTGATGCTAGGAAAGTTTGAGGGCAAAAGAAGAAGGGAACAACAGAGGATGAGGTGGTTGGATGGCATCACCGACTCAATGGACTTGAGTTTGAGCAAACTCTGGGAGATAGTGATGGAGAGGGAAGCCTGGCGTGTTCCAGTCCATGGGGTTACAAAGAGTTAGACATGAGTGAGCAACTGAATAACAAGAACAACAGTGATGATTCTTCTTCAGTTTTTTTTTTTTAAGGAACCTCCATATTGTTCATCATAGTGGCTGTACTAATTTAAATTCCCACCAACAGTGTAGGAGAATTCCCTTTTCTCTACACCCTCTTTAGTATTTATTTGTAGACTTTTGATGATAGACATTCTGTCCATTGTGAGGTGATACTTCATTGTGGTTTTGATTTGCATTTCTCTAATAATTAGTCTAATATAATGGATATGAACTTGAGCAAACTCCAGGAGATGGTGAGGGACAGGGAGGCCTGGCATGCGGCAGTCCATGGGGTCATGAAGAGTCAAACATGACTTGGCAACTGAAAAACAATAATTAGTCACGTTGAGCATCTTTTCATGTACTTACTGGCCATCTGTATGTCTTCTTTAGAGAAATGTCTATTCAGGCATATGTTCAGTTCAGTTAAGTCACTTAGTCACGTCTGACTCTTTGCAACCCCATGGACTGCAGCACGCCAGGCTTCCCTGTCCATCACCAGCTCCCAGAGCTTACTCAGACTCATGTCCTTCAAATCGGTGATGCCATCCAACCATCTCATCGTCTGTCATCCCCTTCTCCTCCTGCCTTCAGTCTTTTCCAGCATCAGGGTCTTTTCAAATGAGTCAGTTCTTTGCATCAGGTGGCCAAACTATTGGAGTTTCAGCTTCAGCATCAGTCCTTCCAATGGATGTTCATGACTGATTTCATTTAGGATTGACTGGCTGAATCTCCTTGCAGTCCAAGGGACTCTCAAGAGTCTTCTCCAACACCATAGTTCAGAAGCATCAATTCTTTGACACTCAGCTTTCTTTATAGTCCAACTCTCACACCCATACATGACCACGAGAAAACTATAGCTTTGAATAGATGGATCTTTGTTGGCAAAGGAATGTCTCTGTTTTTGAATATGCTATCTAGGTTGGTCATAACTTTTCTTCCAAGGAGCAAGTGTCTTTTAATTTCATGGCTGCAGTCACCATCTGCAGTGATTTTAGAGCCCCCCAAAATAAAGTCTGTCACTGTTTCCCCATCTATTTGCCATGAAGTGATGGGACTGGATGCCATGATCTTAGTTTTCTGAATGTTAAGCTTTAAACCAACTTTTTCACTCTCCACTTTCACTTTCAGCAAGAGCCTCTTCAGTTCTTCACTTTCTGCCATAACGGTGGTGCCACCTACATAACTGAGGTTATTGATATTTCTCCTGGCAATCTTGATCCCAGCTTGTGCTTCATCCAGCCTGGCATTAGGCATATGTTAAATGGAGCATAACACTTTGAAAAGGCTATGGATATAACCAGACACATATGGTAGTCATCACATTAGCAAGAGTTTTTCGTTGTAAGCAACCAGGCAAAATGATTTAGAAAGAAAAGAAATTCATGAAAAGGAGCATGAATACTTCAGAGACCTACACAAAGGAGGGACAAAGCCACTATAAGCTGGCAGAGTCCCATTCTACCAGGAGGGGGCAGCTTTTCATTTTTCACACAAAGACCTCAACAGGCCCTGGGTGAAGAATTTGATACAGGCTGACAAATCCAAACGAAGCTCCACTGCTCCATGAGGCTGGTCTAGGGACTCCTTCGCTGCCACCTCCCCGAGTACCATACCCTGTTGTGTGACAGACCAAGCATGGGCTCAGCCCACACCACTGGCACTCTTGTTGCTGCTGGCAGAGACAGTGGCTCTAGGGGGGAGTGTGTTGGCAATACCTGAGTTTCTTTTGGTCCTTGCTTCAAAAAAGACAGGAAAAGCAATTCTCTGACATACTCTGCTGTGATAACAGCAATGTCTATTGCTTGAGTGGCTTGAGCCACTCACCAAGACCCAAGAGGTGAGGAATTTCCCAAACACAAGTAGGGGCTCTGGTGGGCAGCTGAGAATGCCAACACTAACTTGTTGTTTCCTGTCCTTATTTGTTTCTTTTACCATCTATTTTGACTTTACTTGGCATTCTAAAACACAAATGAGATGGTGCCTACCTGCAATAACAGGTTACAGGAAGTCAGCACAAAGTTGAAAAGGGGGTCAGTCCATGGATAGTGGGGACTTTAACTTAAAGAAGAAAGGACATTTCCAATAACAAGAGTGTCCTTCAGGCTACTTATAAGCATTACATCACATGGATCACTGCATGGTATGAAGAGATGTGGAAACTGAGCTGTTGGTCTAAAAAATGAATGCACTAGATATGATTAAGTTTAACTCAAATTTTTATTTATTAAAGTTTGACCCCGGAATGTTATTTCTTCACACAGTCAAACACACAAAATGATGGAGATTACTATCTGTATAAGTCTGTGTGTGTGTGTGTGTGTGTGTATATATATATATGTATGTATGTATGTATGTATGTAACAGTATATATAAAGTATATATGTATAAATAATCATCATTGTAATCATTCTTTCTTCATTTCTGTTTTCTTACTTTCCTTTGTATTTTGCCTCCTTCTCCCCCCGCCCTTTCCTCCAATATTATTGATTCAACTTGATTCCATAGCAACATGTATTTCAACCATCAGCCATATATTCTTAATCCTGGCTCAACTTAATTCAAATCAATAAATATTTATTATTTGCTGTTATGTGTAACATATACAGATGTTATTAAAAATTCAGAAATACATCTTTTTGTCCCTCTCTGTCTCTCTCTCTCTACAGCTTATAGCAGATCAAGCTGCCCCAGATAGATATTCTGTAAAAGCAAATGAGATGACTAGAAGGATATGGGCAAGATATTCATAAAACGAATGAATCCATTACCCATAAAATACCAGTAAAATACTTCTCTTTATCATAACTTCTTTTTTTGTTGTTATCGTTCTTTAATATCTGAAAACATGCTAATTTTAACATACCACTCATCAAAATTTAAATATATTTAGAAATTCACTACATAGAAGATAAAATCTGCAGATAAATTAAATAAAGCCCTTCTTCATACAACAGAAAAATATTATGTATTTTAACTCTCTTTTCCAGTATTCAGCAAATATATTCTCATGAAACAGTGAATGATATTAAGAAATGCATTTAACATTTTAAAGGTTCTAGTGCATTTATAATTTACAAGAATTTAAGATGTTATTGTTTCAATATGATAGATACAACTGGAGTTAATTTATTAATGACACACTTTGAAGCTTTTTTTGAATTCTTGTTTGTCTTTATTTTAAAAATTCAAGCTTTGGTTCTTTCACTTAAAAAACTATTTAGATATCAGAAGAAGTGTTTTCAAATTCCTTAATACACTCTACAAATTTTCTCAGTTTCAATATCTATCTAAGATAGTCTTTCTTTTAATAGAAAATTTCTCTTTCACATCCATAGCCTCGTTAGATAACTGGATACACTCTGAAGCTTAATCAGGACTATGATGCCTATGTCCTAGGAAAGTGATGTTCTAAGTCTGCTAAAACCCAGTGGAAGAGAGCTGGCCCACCCACCAAGACTAAAGAGGTGAGGAATTACAGGCAACTCTTCTGGGTATTGTGTTCAACTCTAATTAAGGACAGAATAAGGACACAGTTGTGTTTTTTAAATCTAACTTTTTAAGATCTATTTTGTCACTTAACATTCCTGAGACATAGATGAGCCATTACCAGCACAATTACCGTGAATTGAAGACATTTTGTAAAAGAGATTGTTGTTGATGATGTTAAAGAGAGCAATGACTAACAGGTTTTGAAAGAAAAGGGATCTGCTCTTTTAAATCAATATGTGGCACACATGGGCAGTTGAAAATCAAGTTCTGAGACTTGAATTTGGAGAATTCAAGCAAAAATTATGAATAGCTCTGCTTTTGTGTTCATATTCCTGGTCTGTTTGTTCCCCCTTTCCCTACAACTGCTCTTCGTAACTTTTATCATTTCTTTAAGCTCTTTGCTCAATTCCATCTCCTTTGTGAGCAAATAACCTTGCCTCCTACCCTTCAGAAGTTTTCAGGGTCAAACTCTCCCAGAGTCCCAACTTTTGTACAGATGTAAATAGGCATCTGATTACTGGTATCTGTCCTGCTAGATAGAAAACCATTAGATCAGGGATAGAGCCTGTTCATCAGTGTCCCCAGCTCCCAACACATGGTCTAGTTAGTAGGGGCTCAGTAGGACTGTTACCCAAATGAATGAACACACTTCCTTTCTCTTATATGTAACTTTTTGTTTTAAACACAAAAGTTTTGCTTTTAACATATATTATTGTGTTTTTTAAAAAAGCAGAATAGTACATGAAATAATGTATTATTACATTATTTCATGCACTATTACATTATTATGTCAAAATAGCCCTCCCCGGTAAATTCCACTGGCTCCCTTCCTCATCTCCTCTCCAGCCTCAGGAGTTAAGCTTCCCCTTCTGCCCCAGATTCCATCCTCTTGTTGTGATCTCCTCTAGGAAGCACTTCTCCTCCACGTGGACAAATCAGGGAGGAGGGCTTGGCAGGGCATTTACTCCTAGAGGCCAAGAGTTGCAACAGCTGAGGATGAGGGCAATAGTGTGGCCAAGGAGAGCAGTGGCCAGGTGCCAGAGAAGCTAAATCAGTCACCAGATCTTAAGGGTGAATGCAGGCGACAGAAAATAAGTCAAAGTAAAAGGTCAAGGGAATGCAGCAGGAAGTCAAGAATGTAAATGTAAAGCAAGATGAAGTGAGAGGTCCAGGGCCACATGAATGAATAGAGAAGGGACATTGAGAATGCATTTTTAAATTAATTTGGGAGAGTTTACCAAGCAGTGAACAAATAGGATAATAAGACCCAGGTTGGCATTCTGACACCTCTTCAGAATTTCAACGCTATTAATTACCTCTCTCTCTCTCCTGGACATTGCACATCTCCCTTGCCTCTAATTTTCTTTCTCAGATTATAAATATACCAAGCTTTTTTCACATAACAACAAAACAAAAACCTTTTTCTTAACCCTGTCTCCCCTTCAAAGTACTCCTCCCAATCTCTCTTCTGCTAATTCTGGATAAATTTCTTGAAAGAATAATACAAGGTCACTGTCTATATTCACCACCATCCCTTACTGCCCTACTCAGTGGAGTCTGCCTTCTTCCACACCACTTTGCTGAAAATCATCTTTGCCAAATCATCAGTGGCCTTATTGTTATCATTAGATACAGACGAAATGCTTTCAGTCCTAGCTGAACTGATTCTTTCAGGTCTGACACCATGACTGCTATCTCCTCATTTGGCCTCTCTGACACACCCTCTGCTGATTCTGCTGCTCTACCTCTGGCTCATGCTTTTAATTTCCTTTGTGAGACCCTATTTCTCCACTCATTTCTGTTTCTAGCTGTAATATTGTGTGGAAGGCATCTGACTGTCTGTGTCTTCCCATTCCGGAGTAGCTAATAGAATTAGCCTGCTTGAGCACCACTCCTGAAACAAAACCTGCTCTGGGTGATTGTTGGCACTGCTCTCCACTTGTGTTCAATCTCCTCTTCCTACATCAGCTCACTCTTCCTTTCTATCACAGGAAAACATTCGTGTCCATCATTTATCATATTTTTTCGATGACAATTTACTGAGGACTTTGATTTGTCAGGAATTTCAGTGGGTGCTTACTTTTGTTTATTTACTCATTCATTTATTTCTTTGGTCAGCAAATATTTACTGACTCTTACTATGGTGCGGGCAGTGAATATATAATTTCTAGTTACTACAACTAACTTAGGAGACAGCATGTTGCAATTTTACAGATGATGAATCTGAGGCTGGGAACTGTTCATCTCAAAGCTCTAATAGGCAAACCAGACATCTGAATTCACAGCCCTTTTCATGTCACGAAAATATCTTAAAAAAACCTCTATCTTTCATTGCATGTCTTATGCCAGGAGATTTTCCCTCCTTTATCTTATTATACCAGTGGGACCACTAGCCTATGGTTTGATGTTATTTTTGAAACATGGGAGGGGGAAATTCATAGCCATGAAAATACAGAATACAAGAACTTTGTTATCAGCACCATTACACATATTTCCGCATGATCCAGACGAGGCTACCTATAAATTATGCAGCTCTAGATTCACTTATTTATTCATTTTCTCATAGAGCTTACAATATACAAGCAGAGAATAAGGAGTTGGGGAGACAGAGTTTAATCAATTAAATGAATAAGAGAATATATTGTTGTATCTGAAAAAAGTCCCTGGAAAAAAAAAAGTCCCTGGAAGGAAAAGGGTGCAGTTAAATATAAGCTAATAACAAAGAAAATTGATCCATATTGGTAGGTCAGAAAAACTTCCCTAAAGAAGTGGTATGTGAGTTGAGATTTGAGTGATGAATAAAAGTTAAGCCCATAAATGGGTAAGTAGAACACTCCAGGATGAAGGAACAGCATATACAAAGTCTTGGGGAGAGGAGGAAGTATAAGGCTTTCAAAACCTAGAAAGCTGGGATGTATAGTGAGAGTAATGGGAAGAGGCCAAGAGGGGTTGCCTGGTTAGATTATGATGAAAATGCTTCATTCTTTTTAATCTTAAGGATAATAATGATGGGATCTTATCATCAAATCTGTGTTCAAATCTGTCTTCTAGAAGTTCACTCTGGCTACAGTGTAGAGAATCTTGCTATAAGGGTCTGGTCTGGGGAGGATGCACAGAGAATAGCCAGGAAGCTATTGCTGTCATGTGAGTATGAGATGATGGCTTTGGACTAGTGCTGCGGTCATGAAGGAAGAAATAAATAGTCAATTTGATACATATTTGAAGAGGCAGAATTGGTAGGACTTGCTGACAGAATAAGTAAGAAGTGGAAAATGTGTCAAGGCATCTGAGATGCCCAGTTGCATGAATGATGGTGCCATTTGCTGAGAGAGAGAAAGGCAGAAGTCCAGATTTGGAACAAATCATGGGTTTGGTGGGTTATGTTAAGATTGGAGAGTTTGTGGCACAATAAGATTGCTGCTGAATGTACAGATCTGGAACTCAAAGGAGTCACCTAGGTTGAAGATATAAACTTAGGAGACATCAGAGGAGTAGTTATCAAGCCATGGGCATGAATGAGACCAAGTAGGGAAGAACTATAGAGTGAGGAGAAAAGAGGCCTATGATTGACCATACACAACACTTTCATGTAAGGAACTCACTTCCCAGTCATTTAAAAGAAAAACATTTTCTGAAGAAATGTATGAACTTCTTAAAATAAATTTCTCTTAAATATATTTTAAAATATTAGTATTGATAAGAATTTGGAAAACACCTTACACCTCTGTGGCCCCAAATAAATCTGTAATTTTTACTTATTAAAAAATTTCAAATCATGTAAGATATTGGCATTTGTCTAAGTCTAAAGGTATATACATGGTATTTGTTGTGTTTCTGTACTTTTTGAACAAGTGGAATATTTAATAATAAAACAACAAAAAGTAGCAACAATAAATTCCAGGAAATAAAGCCTAAGACAATAAAACTCAGGCCAAAAATTAAACAACAGAAGCAGTTAAGGGAAAAAATAAAGGATGATAGATGTTGTCAAGCAATTTCTTAGCCTCAGATGGAAAGATTTTAGTCTCAAACTAATAAGATTGGACTGCAAGGAGATCAAACCAGTCAATCCTAAAGGAAATCAGTCCCAAATATTCATTGGAAGGACTGATGCTGAAGCTGAAACTTCAATACTTTGGCCACCTGATATGAAGAACTGACTTATTGGAAAAGACCCTGACGCTGGGAAAGATTGAAGGCAGGAGAAGAAGGTGATGACAGAGGATGAGAAGGTTGGATGGCATCACTGACTCGATGGATATGAGTTTGAGCAAGCTCTGGGAGTTGGTGAATAGGTGGATAGGGAAGCCTGGAATGCTGCAGTCCATGGGGTCGCAAAGAGTCAGACACGACTGAGTGACTGAACTTAACTGAATAAGATATACCGTGAAAGATTTTGGTGATATTTTTGTAGGAATTTCCAACATGATAGAAACCATAATAAATAAGATCTTGCCTCTGTTTAAATTTCTGGATAATGGGAAACAAGAAATTGGCCAACATTATTTGCTTTGGCTGCACATAAAAGTCATTAGCCTGGCTTAATGAATGGATACTACTCTTGTGAAACTGTATAAGCAGGGATATTATTTAAAATTTGGAAACAAAGTATGTCTGAAAGAAGAGTAGTGATCTACAAGTGGTCTCTAATCAGAAATGGCTTTGGTAGTATAACGGAATAATGAAGTATGGAATAATTCAACTTATTCCCTCCTCAGTACCACTAATTACTGCAACCACCAACACCCCTTCCTACCTACTACCCCCAAGAGAGGGTGAGGGATGACTTTATAAAGGTGCTTTCTCTAAAAAATTACCTGCCTCTATACTAAGGAGTATATGGCTCAGTAATTGATCTGCCAAAACAATCTTGAGAAAAGAAAACAAAGCTGTGGTATCATACTCCATGATTTCATAATATATACAAAGCTATAGTAATCAAATAGTATTGTAGTGGCACAAAAATAGGCACATAGGTTAATGGACCTCATCAATTCAGTTCAGTCGCTCAGTCGTGTCCGACTCTTTGTGACCTCATGAATTGCTGCACGCCAGGCCTCCCTGTCCATCACCAACTCCCGGAGTGCACTCAGATTCACGTCCATCGAGTCAGTGATGCCATCCAGCCATCTCATCCTCTATCAGCCCCTTCTCCTCCTGCCCTCAATCCCTCCCAGCATTAGGATCTTTTCCAATGAGTCAACTCTTCACATGAGGTGGCCAAAGTACTGGAGTTTCAGCTTTAGCATCATTCCTTCCAAAGAAATCCCAGGGCTGATCTCCTTCAGAATGGACTGGTTGGATCTCCTTGCAGTCCAAGGGACTCTCAAGAGTCTTCTCCAACACCACAGTTCAAAAGCATCAATTCTTTGGCTTCTTCACAGTCCAACTCTCACATCCATACATGACCAATGGAAAAACCATAGCCTTGACTAGACGGACCTTAGTCGGCAAAGTAATATCTCTGCTTTTGAATATGCTATCTAGGTTAATCATAACTTTTCTTCCAAGGAGTAAGCGTCTTTTAATTTCATGGCTGCAGTCACCATCTGCAGTGATTTTGGAGCCCCCCAAAATAAAATCTGATACTGTTTCCACTGTTTCCCCGTCTATTTCCCATGAAGTGATGGGACCAGATGCCATGATCTTCATTTTCTGAATGTTGAGCTTTAAGCCAACTTTTTCACTCTCCTCTTTCACTTTCATCAAGAGGCTTTTTAGTTCTTCACTTTCTGCCATAAGGGTGGTGTCATCTGCATATGTGAAGTTATTGATATTTCTCCCAGCAATCCTGATTCCAGCTTGTGTTTCTTCCAGTCCACCGTTTCTCATGATGTACTCTGCATATAAGTTAAATAAGCAGGGTGACAATATACAGCGTTGACGTACTCCTTTTCCTATTTGGAACCAGTCTGTTGTTCCATGTCCAGTTCTAACCGCTGCTTCCTGTCCAGCATACAGATTTCTCAAGAGGCAGGTCAGGTGGTCTGGTATTCCCATCTCTTTCAGAATTTTCCACAGTTTATTGTGATCCACACAGTCAAAAGCTTTGGCATAGTCAACAAAGCAGAAATAGATGTTTTTCTGGAACTCTCTTGCTTTTTCTATTCTATGCCAAATGAGGAGAGAACATACAGTGAAAAATGGACAGTCTTTTCCATGAAATAGGTTGGGGAAACTGGACAGTCACATGCAAAAGAATGAAACAAGGCCATTATCTTGCAAAAAATCAATTTTCAAAAAAATTAATTCAAAATGGATTAAAGATGTGAATGTTAAGACCTGAAACCATAAAATTCCTAGAAGAAAATAGGCCATTACCTCATGGATATTAGTCTTAGTGATGTTTTCATGGCTCTACTTCCAAAAATAAGAGAAACAAAAGCAAAAATAAACAAATGGGACTACATCAAACTATAAAACTTCTGAATAGAAAAGGAAACTATCATCAAACTGAAAAGGCAACCTATTGATTGGGAGACGATATTTGCATATCATATATTCAATAAGGGCTTAATATCCAAAATATATAAAGAACTCATAACTCAACAATAAAAAATGAACAAGTTGATTTAAAAGTGGGCAGAAGACCTGAATAGACACTTTTCCAAAGAAGACATATGCATGGCCAACAGGCATAGGAAAAGATATTCACCACTAATTATTATGGAAATGCAAATCAAAATTGCAAAGAGATATCATCTCATACCTGGAAGAATGGCTGTTATCAAAAAGACAAGAAACACCAAGTGCTGAAGAAAATGGGGAATGATTTGTACACTGTTGGTGGGAATGGAAATTGGTGCAACCACTATGGAAAACAGTATGGAGATTCTTCAAAAAGTTAAGACTAGAACTACTGTGTGACCCAGCTGTTTCACTTCTTGTTATGTATCTGAAGAACATGAAAACACTAACTTGAAAAGATATATGCACTCATGTTCATTGCAGTATTATTTACAATAACCAAGCTATAGAAACAACCTAAGTATTCATGGATGGAGAAGATGTGGTATACATACAATGAAATATTACTTATCCATAAAAGAATGGAATCCTCTCACAGATGGATGGACCTTAAGGGTATCATGCTAAATGAAACAAATCAGACACAAAAGGACAAATACCATATGATTTCACTCATATGTAGAATCTAAAAAACAAAATACAATAACAAAACCCCCCAAACAATAAACAAACAGAAGAAATTCATAACAGATTACTGGTTACCAGAGGGGAAAGGGGTTGTGGGGTAGATAAACTTTCTGAAAGATGTCAAGACTGGTTGTATCTCCTTGCAGTCCAAGGGACTCTCAAGAGTCTTCTCCAGCACCACAGTTCAAAAGCATCAATTCTTTGGTGCTCAACTTTCCTCACTCAGTTGGTAAAGAATCTGCCTGCAGTGCAGAAGACCCAGGTTCAGTTCCTGGGTTGGGAAGATCCCCTGGAGAAGGAAATGGCAACCTGCTCCAGTATTCTTGCCTAGAGAATTCCACAGACAGAGGAACCTGGCAGGCTATATCGCACATATACCTCACAACTTCTTTATCCATTCATCCACTGATGGACACTTAATGTGTTTCCATATCTGACTGCTGTAAATAATGCTGCTATAAACTTAGAGCAAGGAGATCAAACCAGTCAATCCTAAAGGAAATTGGTCCTGAATATTCACTGGAAGAACTGATGCTGAAACAAACTCCAATACTTTGGCCATCTGATGCAAAGAACTGACTCATTGGAAAAGACCCTGATGCTGGGAAAGATTGAAGGCAGCAGGAGAAGGGGACAACAGAGGATGAGATGGATGGATGGCATCACTGACTCGATGGATATGAGTTTGAGTAAGCTCTGGGAGTTGATGATGGACAGAGAAGCCTGGCATGTTGCAGTCCATGGGGTCAAAGAGAGTTGGACACGAGTGAGCAACTGAACTGAACTGAACTGAACTAAAACATAGGGGACATATATTCTTTTTGATTTAGTGTTGTTTATTTTGGATACATTCCTAGAAATGGAATTGCTGAATTATATGTTAGTTCTATTTTTAAATTTGTGAGTGTCCTAAACACTGTTTTCAATATATAGTATCTGTACCAATTTACAATCTCACTGATGGTGCTCATTTCCCATTTTGTCCAAATCCATTCCAAGATTTGTTGTCTTTTTTCTTTTTGGTAATGGCTATCCTAACAGTTGTGAGATGATATATCATTGTGGTTTTTATTTGTGTTCAATCAAATTTAGAACACTTTCATCACATCCCAAAAGAAATTCCATACTCATAAACAGTCACTCATTATTTCCCCTCACACCTAAGCACCCATCCCCACATAGACCTGGGAAACCACCAATCTATTTTTTCTCCACACATTTGTCTGTTTTGAACACTTCATATAAATAGAGTCATATAGCATATGTGTTTTTTTTTATGGCAAACTTCTTTTTTTAATAACTTTTTATTTTGTATTGGGGTATAGCCAATTAACTATGTTGTGACAGTTTCAGGCAAACAGGGAAGGGACTCAGCCATACACACGTGTATCCATTCTCCCCCAAACTCCCCTCCCACCCAGGCTGTGTGATTAGCTTCTTCTTATTTTATTTATTTATTTTTTGGCTAGCTTCTTTTATTTGACATAATGTTTTCAATGATCATCCATGTTGTAGCAGATATCAATAGTTTCTTTTTTAACAAATAATATTCTATTGTATGGACAGACCACATTTTATTTATTCATGTATCAATCGATGAACATTTGGGTTGTTTCCACTTTTGCACTATTATGAATAATGATACTATGAACTTCAGTGTAAAAGTTTTAGGTGGATGCATGTTTTTGTAGGAGTGGAATCACTAGGTCATATGGTAATACTCTATTTAGCTTTTTTAGGAATTGCTGGACTGTTTTCCAAAATGGAAAAGTCTTTATTTCTCTTGAAAAGTCTTTGTTTCACCTTAAGTTTTGAAAAATGGTTTTGCTGAATATAAAATTCTTATTTAGCATTTTTATTCTTTGAGGACTTTGACTGTGTCGTCCCACTACCTTCTGGGCTCCAACTTTCCTGAACAATGAAGTTGGCTGTTAACCTCACAATTTTCTCATATATAATTAATAGCTTTTTTCTTGATCTTTTAAAAGTTTCTCAGTGTCCTTGGCTTTCAGGAATTTTACTATGATATGTCTAAGTGTGGATCTCTTGGTGTTTATCTTACTAGGAGTTTGCTGAACCTCTTAGATGTGTAGATCATGGTTAATGGATTTTCTTTCTTTTTAAGAAATCAAACTGGTAAATGTTCAGCCATTATTTCTTTAAGCTTTTTCTTTTTTCTGCTTTTTTCTCTCTCTCCTCTCCCTCTGGTACTTCCACTATATATATGTTGGTGCACTTTAGCAGGATCCCATGTTTCTCTGCAACTCTGTTTATTTTCTTTATTCTTTTTTTTCTCTTTGTTCTTCATATTTCATAATCTTTATTGATCTATCTTCAAGTTCTCTGATTTCTTCTGCCAATGGAAATAAACTGATAAGCCTGTGTATTGCATTCTTCATTTCAATTCCTTCACCTTTTGTTGCCAAATTTTCCATTTTGTTCTTTTGGATAATTTATATCAATTTATTAATATTCTCTATGAGAAATAGTCATCATACTTTTTTTCTTTAAACACAATTTTCTTTATTTTTTGAATACATTTATAATAGCTGCAGTAGAGTCTTTGTTAAATCCAATAACTAGACCCAGTCACAGGTAACTTCTGTTGTCTGCTTTCTTCTCCTGTGTATGGTCATACTTTCCTTCATGTTTTATATCTCATATTTTTTTGTGTTAAAAACTGGATACTTTAGGTGAAATTTGTAGTAATTTTGGATACTGTTCTCCCCTTTTCCCTAGAGTTTATTTTCCTTATTGTTTGCTTTTTCATTTGTTCAGTGACCTCACTGAAATATTTTAAATGAAATCTATTTCCCATAAATGTAAAGTCTCTGATGTTATTCCTCAAAGGATGCAATCTTGGGTAAGTACACATTTACCCTGGGAGTATAGTACTTTCATGCATTGGAGAAGGAAATGGCAACCCACTCCAGTGTTCTTGCCTGGAGAATCCCAGGGATGGGGAAGCCTGGTGGGCTGCCGTCTATGGGGTTGCACAGAGTCAGACACAACTGAAGCGACTTAGCAGCAGCAGCAGCAAAGTACTTTTAACAGAGTTCTCTTTGACTGACTTTCCCTGATTTCACTGTTGAGTTGTGTGCCTCTGCTGGTGTCACATCCAGATGTTAGGCTCCACTAGTAGCTGGATGGTCACTCTATTGTTTTGATGATACCCTAGGGCATCCATTGTCCCGCAGTATGATCCAATTAAATTCAGGTTCCTTTGCAAGGGTAGTCTTTGAAGACAGTCTTTGAGGTTTTTCTTGACTCTAAAGAGATCTCAGTTTTTCTTTCCCTGGTTCTCTCAGTACATAGACTGGCCTACAATTTAACTTGTTACGTTCATAAAGCTATTAGCCTCCATTTAATTGCTTTCCACCAAAACCACCATTATTTTTAAGAGTGCTTGAGCTTGAAATTCCCCAAAATCTGTTTCAAATAAAATCAGTTCCTCTAGGAAGAACTTTGGAGCTATTCTTACTGACTGCCTCTCTCTCTAGGCAAAACCTCTGAGTCCCTGCTTAGGAGCTGCAGAAGGGGATAGCTGTCTACTCCCCTCCGATTGTCACCCTTCTTTTATAAGCCAAGTTCTGTGCCTCTGTTGGTGTGGACCATCTGCTCTCTGAGTGAGCTGGTATAATCAATTCCCAGTATTCTTGGTGTAACTCTCTCTCAGAAATACAGGCTAGATGAAGGAAGGAACCCCTAATCTCTTGATTGTGCTCACCAGGAATTTAGACTCTGCAAGCAGGAGTGGTGAGAAATGCTGGCATTCTGCTCGACCAGTGAGAAATTGTATCCCTTCACTGAGATCTGAGGAAAGCTCCAGTTTCTTAGGCACATCCCCCGATGTGGAGCTCCCTTACACTGAGTTGGGGAGTGAGAGAGAGGATCATGGTACAAGAGCCACAAGCTCTTGCTATTCTTACTGAGATTTAGTAGATTTTCTTGAATAAGTAAAATTTTCTTCACTTGCTATATGCTTTTTGGGACATTTCCCAGAGACTCTAAATTGTTGTTTCTTTCAGTGTGTGATTGACATAAAAACAGACACATAGATCAATGACAGAGAATAAAGAGCCCAGAAATAAATTGACCCACACACCTATGGTCAATTAACCTTTACCAAGGGAGTCAAGAATATACAATTGAGAAAAAGGCCATCTCTTCTACAAAGTGTTAGGAAAACTGGACAGTTAACATGTAAAAGAATGAAGTTAGAACATTTCCTCACACCTATACAAAAATAAACTCAAGATGGTTTAAAGACCTAAATAAAGACACAACACCATAAAACTCTTAGAAGAGAATGTAGGTGAAACATTCTTTTACAAATTTTAATTCATGTATAGTTGACCTACAATGTTGTGTTGAAACATTCTTTGACATGAATGATAGCATTTTTTTCTTAGGTTGGTCTCCCAAGGTAAAAGAAGTAAAAGCAAAAATAAACAAATGATATCTAATTAAACTTAAAACCTTTTGCATAGCAAAAGAAACCATCAGCAAAATGACAAAATGGAAAGACAACCTGCAGAATGGGGAAAATATTTGCAAATGATGCATCTGACAAGGGGTTAAATTTCCAAAGATACAAACAGTTCATACAACTCAATATAAACAAACAAAAATGAGTAGACTTGAATAGATATTTTTCCAGAGAAGACATGCAGATGGATAACAGGCACATGAAAAGATGTTCATAACTAATTATTAGAGAAATGTAAATCAAAAGAACAAAGAGATATCACCTCACACCTGTCAGAATGGCTATCATCAAAAATGTTAGAGAGAATATGGAGGAAAGGGAACCCTTTACACTGTTGGTGGGAATGTAAACTGGTTCAGTCACTATGGAAAACAGTACAGAAGTTCCTTTAAAACTGAAAATAGTACTACCATATGATTCAGCAATTCCATTCCTAGGTATATATCTAGAAAAAACAAAAACACTAATGTGTGAAAGATACATGCACCCAGTGTTCATAGCAACACTATTTATAGTATCCAAGACATGAAAGCTGAGTGCCTATCAACAGATGAATAAATAAAGATGTAGTATATACATACTGTGGAATATCAGCCTTAAAATAAAGAATGAAATACTGTCATTTGCAGTAATGTGGATGTACCTAGGTAATATTATGCTTAGTGAAATGAGAGACAAATACTATATAATGCCATTTACAAGTGGAGTCGGAAAAATAATACAAAAGAATCTATATACAAAACAGACTCACAGACTTAGGACACAAACTTACGGTTACCAACAGAAGAGAGATTGGGGGAGGGGTAAATTGCAGTATGAGATTAACAGACACAAACTACTATACATGAAATAGATAAGCAACAGGATTTACTGAAATATCCCAGGGAATTACACCCAATGTGGTCCACTGGAGAAGGGAATGGCAAGCCACTTCAGTATTCTTGCCTTGAGAACCCCATGAACAGTATGAAAAGGCAAAATGATAGGATACTGAAAGAGGAACTCCCCAGGTCATTAGGTGCCCAGTGTGCTACTGGAGATCAGTGGAGAAATAACTCCAGAAAGAATGAAGGGATGGAGCCAAAGCAAAAACAATACCCAGTTGTGGATGTGACTGGTGATAGAAGCAAGATCCGATGCTGTAAAGAGCAATACTGCATAGGAACCTGGAATGTCAGGTCCATGAATCAAGGCAAATTGGAAGTGGTCAAACAAGAGATGGCAAGGGTAAATGTCGACATTCTAGGAATCAGCAAACTAAAATGGACTGGAATGGGTGAATTTAACTCAGATGACCATTATATCTACTACTGCGGGCAGGAATCCCTCAGAATAAATGGAGTAGCCGTTATGGTCAACAAAAGAGTCCGAAATGCAGTACCTGGATGCAATCTCAAAAATGACAGAATGATCTCTGTTTGTCTCCAAGGCAAACCATTCAATATCACAGCTATCCAAGTCTATGCCCCAACCAGTAAGGCTGAAGAAACTGAAGTTGAACAGTTTTATGAAGACCTACAAGACCTTTTCGAACTAACACCCAAAAAAGAATTCCTTTTCATTATAGGGGACTGGAATGCAAAAGTAGGAAGTCAAGAAACACCTGGAGTAACAGGCAAATTTGGCCTTGGAATGCAGAATGAAGCAGGGCAAAGACTAATGGAGTTTTGCCAAGAAAACGCACTGGTCATAGCAAACACCCTCTTCCAACAACACAAGAGAAGACTCTACACATGGACATCACCAGATGGTCAACACCAAAATCAGATTGATTATATTCTATGCAGCCAAAGATGGAGAAGCTCTATACAGTCAGCAAAAACAAGACCAGGAGCTGACTGTGGCTCAAATCATGAACTCCTTATTACCAAATTCAGACTCAAATTGAAGAAAATAGGGAAAACCGCTAGACCATTCAGGTATGACCTAAATCAAATCCCTTATGATTATACAGTGGAAGTGAGAAATAGATTTCATGGCCTAGATCTGATAGATAGAGTGCCTAATGAACTATGGAATGAGGTTCATGACATTGTACAGGAGACAGGGATCAACACCATCCCCATGGAAAACAAATGCAAAAAAACAAAATGGCTGTCTGGGGAGGCCTTACAAATAGCTGTGAAAAGAAGAGAGGCGAAAAGCAAAGGAGAAAAGGAAAGATATAAGCATCTGAATGCAGAGTTCCAAAGAATACCAAGAAGAGATAAGAAAGCCTTCTTCAGCGATCAATACAAAGAAATAGAGGAAAACAACAGAATGGGAAAGACTAGGGATCTCTTCAAGAAAATTAGAGATACCAAGGGAACATTTCATGCAAAGATGGGCTCGATAAAGGACAGAAATGGTATGGACCTAACAGAAGCAGAAGATATTAAGAAGAGGTGGAAGAACTGTACGAAAAAGATCTTCATGACCCAGGTAATCATGATGATGTGATCACTAATCTAGAGCCAGACATCTTGGAATGTAAAGTCAAGTGGGCCTTAGAAAGCATCACTACGAACAATGCTAGTGGAGGTGATGGAATTCCAGTTGAGCTGTTTCAAATCCTGAAAGAGGATGCTGTAAAAGTGCTGCACTCAGCATGCCAGCAAATTTGGAAAACTCAGCAGTGGCCACAGGACTGGAAGAGGTCAGTTTTCATTGCAATCCCAAAGAAAGGCAATGCCAAAGAATGCTCAAACTACCACACAATTGCACTCATCTCACATGCTAGTAAAGTAATGCTTAAAATTCTCCAAGCCAGGCTTCAGCAATACATGAACCGTGAACTCCCTGATGTTCAAGCTGGTTTTAGAAAAGGCAGAGGAACCAGAGATCAAATTGCCAACATCCACTGGATCATGGAAAAAGCAAGAGTTCCAGAACAACATTTCTGCTTTATTGACTATGCCAAAGCCTTTGACTGTGTGGATCACAAGAAACTGTGGAAAATTCTGAGAGAGATGGGAATACCAGACCACCTGACCTGCCTCTTGAGAAATCTGTATGCAGGTCAGGAAGCAACGGTTAGAACTGGACATGGAACAACAGACTGGTTCCAAATAGGAAAAGGAGTACGTCAAGGCTGTATATTGTCACCCTACTTATTTAACTTATATGCAGAGTACATGATGAGAAACGCTAGACTGGAAGAAGCACAAGCTGGAATCAAGATTGCCAGGAGAAATATCAATAACCTCAGATATGCAGATGACACCATCCTTATGGCAGAAAGTGAAGAGGGACTAAAAAGCCTCTTGATAAAAGTAAAAGAGGAGAGTGAAAAAGTTGGCTTAAGTCTCAACATTCAGAAAACGAAGATCATGGCATCCGGTCCCATCACTTCATGGGAAATAGATGGGGAAACAGTGGAAACAGTGTCACTTTATTTTGGGGGGCTCCAAAATCACTGCAGATGGTGACTGCAGCCATGAAATTAAAAGACGCTTACTCCTTGGAAGAAAAGTTATGACCAACCTAGACAGCACATTCAAAAGCAGAGACATTACTCTGCCAACTAAGGTCCGTCTAGTCAAGGCTATGGTTTTTCCTGTGGTCATGTATGGATGGAGAGTTGGACTGTGAAGAAGGCTGAGTGCCGAAGAATTGATGTGTTTGAAGTGTGGTGTTGGAGAAGACTCTTGAGAGTCCCTTGGACTGCAAGGAGATCCAACCAGTCCATTCTGAAGGAGATCAGCCGTGGGATTTCTCTGGAGGAATGATGCTAAAGCTGAAACTCCAGTACTTTGGCCACCTCATGTGAAGAGTTGACTCACTGGAAAAGACTCTGATGCTGGGAAGGGTTGGGGGCAGGAGGAGAAGGTGACAACAGAGGAGGAGATGGCTGGATGGCATCACTGACTGGATAGACGTGAGTCTGAGTGAACTCCGGGAGATGGTGATGGACACTTGGGAGGCCTGGTGTGCTGCGATTCATGGGGTCGCAAAGAGTCGGACACGACTGAGTGTCTGAACTGAACTGAACTGAACTGATCTTATAATAACCTTAATGAAATGTAACCTGCAGAAAATTAAATCACTATGCTGTAGATCTGAAATTAACACAATATTGTAATTGATCATATTTCTTATTTCTGTTTACTCAATCCATTCTCATTGTGATAGATTAAACAAGGTCTCAAAGTTTTAACATTTTTTCATTAAGAGGATGAGGATGAGGTCAGGCTCTGTGACTGCTTGACCAATAGTATATGGTAGAGGTGCTACATTCCCTTTTCTAGGCCCCGACTTAAGCAGATAGCATTTCCAATTTCTACCCTTTGGAACATTCACTCTTGGAAATCAGTCACCATGGCAATGAGAGCACTCAAGCAGTTCCATGTGCAAGGCCCACGTGGAGAATAACTGAGGCTCTCAGATCATAGCTCCAGTTGAAACTAGATGACAGTCATCACCAACTTGTGAGCCATGTGAACGAGCTGTCTTGGAAGTGAATTCTCACAGCTGATGCTCTGTAGAGCAGAGATTAGTCATTCTTACTGAGCAAATTCATATGCAAATTTAAGTGCCACCAGCCCCCAGTTCTCAGTGTTATAACCAAGGTCCTTCTGCTCATGATCTGCTTCTTGAATTTCCTAACTCAGGACTTCTCTCCACCCTCCCTGTCCCACCCTCTACAATTACCTGCTCAGCATCTCCACTTGCCTGGCCCTCTCACTTCTCCATGGAAGAAGCTGCATCAGAGATAATATGGTGAATTGTCACCAGACCCTGTAAGTACTGAATTTAGACTGCTGGACCTACCACCCTCCAGCACATCCTCAAATTTGTCTCATCAGTGGGTGCATCTTGTCTAGACAGTCTCTGTCTTAGTGGGAGTGAGAACCACTTGAGGAATGTGTTAAAAATATGTTTTCCTCACATTCTAGAGACACTGGTTCGGCATGCTGGGGGTGGAATGAGAGAGTATTCTGGGGAATTCCCATTCAGGTGGCTATTTAGGGACCCTGCCTCACACAAAATTTTCATCTGGTTCCAGGCCCAGGAAAATGAGCCCTATCCAGGTAAAGTTTATGGACCTGGATTCCAAAGCCAGTATGATCCATATAACAGATATGGACACTAAAATAGTAAAATTCCAATCTGTTTGTGACCTCAGTTATTCTCTGACATTAAGTTAGGACCCTGGGGAAGGGTGAGAGTTAACCTTACAAAAAGACAAGATCTGACCCAGTATAATTTTGTTTTCAAGAGATAGCATTGTAGTTTTCAAACGTGGCCACACATTAGGATGATCCAAGGTATATCATTAAAAGGTAGATTCAAGGGACACAAACTGATGTTACCAAATCAACTTCTTCAGAATGGAGTTTGGGAGTTTCCATATACCCCATGCTTCAGACAGATCTGGTACAAATCTGTGTGTGGACCTGTCAGCAATTAGAAACAATAAAGATATAGCACATTTCTTCCGGTTCCCGAAATTCCACACTTAGAGATTCATTCCTTTGGCCTAAAGGTTGTTTGGTTATTCTATCAGTAGCAAACATTCCAAGGAAACAGGATCCCTTTAAGTGTTGGAGAATAGGAATAATTAACATTAAGCACTATCACGTTGCTTTGGGTGAGGGTTTCGGGATGTTTTCCAACCATGACCCAGCTGGAACCTTGAGGTTGCTTAGTTTCACATTCCTTCACACGTTCTTCTCAACACTGTCCTCCAGTCACCCCCCAAATTATTTTAGAATAATTATTTTTACCTGTGCACTCCTCTCCCTTAGACTGCTAATTCTTAAGAATAGGGTGGGTGGGCTAGCTGACTTCAGTTGTGTCCAACTCTTTGCAACCCTATGGACCAAAGCCCGCCAGGCTCCTCTGTCCATGGGATTCTCCAGGCAAGAATACTAGAGTGGATTGTCATGCCCTCCTCCAGGGGATCTTTTCAATCCAAGGATAGACCTGCCTCTCTTGCGTCTTCTGCATTGGCAGGCGTGTTGTTTACCACTAGCACCACCTGGGAAGGCTTCTTAAGAACAGCGAATGTCTAACTAGTATCTGCATCTTAGACATTATCCAGCCTGTGAATAAATGTTGCTAAATAGACAGAAGATAGTACCTCAAATCCTCACATCTTAATGCCGATGACAGCCTAAGAGGTCCTAATATGGGGGAAGTATCACCTATTTGGGTTTCCCCAGTGGCTCAGTGGTAAAGAATCTGCCTGCAATGCAGCAGACACAGGAGACACGGGTTCAATCCCTGGGTCGAGAAGATCCCCTGGAGGGGGGCATGGCCACCCACTCCAGTATTCTTGCCTAGAGAATCTCATGGGCAGAGAAGCCTGGCAAGCTACAGTAATAGGGTCACAAAGAGTCAGACACAGCTGTAACTGAACACACACGCACATCATCTATTTAGGACTGACCTCAGCACAGAAGTTGACAACTTATGTCTGTCAACTGAGCAGATTTTGACATGGAGAAGGATAAGAATGTGAGGGTGTGGGGACTCCCCCCGCAACACATCCCATGGGGCAAGAGAAAGCTGAAGATGCATTAGACGTATGTCAAACTGTCAACTTTTGTGCTGAGGTCAGTCCTAAATGGGTGATGTGGGTGTGTGTTCAGTTACAGCTGTCTCCGACTCTTTCTGACCCTATGGACTGTAACCTGTCAGGCTTCTCTATCCATGGGATTCTCCAGGCAAGAATACTAGATGGTTGCCATGCCCTCCTCCAGGGCATCTTCTCAACCCAGGGATCAAACCCATGTCTCCTGTGTCTCCTGCATTGCAGGCAGATTCTTTACCACTGAGCCACTGGGGAAACCCAAATAGGTGATACCTCCCCCATATTAGGACATCTCTTAGGCTGTCATCAAGCAGTTCTTTTCAAGGCCTGTTCACAGAATGGGTGATTCTGAGGATTTTGGTGTATTGCATGCTTAAAGGTCTGCTTTCCCTAAAGAAGTACAAGCTTCTGAATAAAATGAGAGAAAGAGCATTACATTTTTATGAGGTATCCAGAGATTAGAACATTACCTCAGGGAGCAAAGTAGGGAGTCTGCCTTCCTAAATGGACAGAAGGCTCTTTCTTGTCCTGCAAAAGATAGAAAATAGGACATGTTCAGGCAGGGACCAGAGGATACTCAAAGGGGAAAGTAAAAGCGTATGTCAGTCACATTCCATCGCATTTACTCCTCTGGCTAAGGCCAGCCTAAAGAGTGGGGACCCTATTTGGTGAGCTGATTTTAAAGTGAGAGCAAAGGTAACAAAATACTAGGTTCATGAACAGAAGACTCAATTTGATGAGGATACTTGAAATTTACATTTGGAAACCAATTGTCATGATCACCTCGACACTTTTGTGTACTAGCTCATACCTTTGAACAAGGATGGCCAAGTTTATCTGGAGGCATTTTCCCTGTAAGTTGTAAGTAGAACTGCTAACATAAAAATGGGTTTTGTTAAAAAACACAGAGCCCAGAAGCTGGGCTTGACGTGTGACTTTGTCCTTTACACGTTAAATATTGCAACAGGTCTTTCCTAACATACTACATGCTGCAATGTGTCAACATAGATTTAAGAAAAATTTATGCACTGACTGTAAATCTCAGTTTTAAATGGACTTTTCATTTTTTTTTTAATAAGTTTTAAAGGAAACTCTGTTTCATGCACCAGATCTTCCTCAAAACAATGGTGTTCAGTGTTCCTGAATTTGAGGCTCATGCATTACCATCCCATTCAGATGCTCTCACCAGTTTACAGTCTGGCTTTATTATAAAAGCCAGAACCCTTTTTTTACCTTGAACTCTCTATGGCAGATTAAACTAACAGATTCCATCCTCTTCTATCTAGAGCATCAACAGAGGGTCTCTTATCAAAAATATCCCATCAAGCTGGATCATTGCTTCCAGAAAGCAAAGGGATAACTGATAACTAGTGTATCATGATGTTAATGTGATGTGCTTGGCTTAAGGAAGAACATAAAAAGAGCTGAAAGGATTTCGTTAGGGGTAGGATGGGATTCTCTCAGATTCCTAAGTATAAGTATGTATGAAAGTCGCTCAGTCATGTCTAACTCTTTGCAACCCCATGGACAATACAGTCCCTGGAATTCTCTAGGCCAGAATACTGGAGTGGGTAGCCTCTCCCTTCTCCAGGGTATCTTCTCAATCCAGGGATCAGACCCAGGTCTTCCACATTGCAGATGGGTTCTTTACCAGCTGAGCCACAGGGAAGCCCAAGAAGACTGGAGTAGGTAGCCTATCCCTTCTTCCAGCAGATCTCCTCCACCCAGAAATAGAACTGGGGTCTCCTGCATTGCAGGTGGATTCTTTACCACCTGAGCTATTGGGTTACTAAAGGATCAGACAAAAAGAGGAGTAACTCTGGTTGTCTCTAGATGAGTAAATCATGTGTCTGTGAAATGTGTGGATTTGCAGAGGATCTAGGAACACAAACCAGCCAGCCCACAGCTCTCACTGATAGAGAGACAGAACTAGAATCAGGTTCTTGCATTTATTCCATTGTGGGGACAGGAGTTTGTCCACCTCTGGAGAGAATGGGGGAATGTATCCCTCTTGCTACCGAAGGTGATCCCTCTGCCTGAGGTGGATCTGCATGTCCCACGATCTCAGGAGCACCAGGCTACCTTGCCTCCCCCACAGGCACAGGTTTCCTATATGCATGGGAATACATTAAAGTTGTTCACTTTCATCTTCATGACTCATTTCCTCAGGTAAGTCTGTCCCTATGGTCAGTGTATCCATCTTTCACTGCAGTCTTTGTCATTTTATGTGTATTAATGTCACACTTTGTTTTATCCTACCAGATCATAAACCCCACGAGAACAAAGATTGTGTCTGCTTTGACTCACTCTCAGGCTTTCCTGGTGGCTCAGATGGTAAAGAATTCGATCTCGGGGTTGGGAAGACCCCCTGGAGAAGGGAATGGCTACCCACTCCAGTATTCTTGGCCTGGAGAATTCCATGGACAGAGGAGCCTGGAGGGATATAGTCCATGACGTCCCAAAGAGTCATCACAACTGAGTGATTGACACTTAACACTTTGATTAAAATGCTTTCTCCTACCAAATTATAAACTGCATGAGAACAAAGATTGTGTCTGTTTTGACTCACCATTTTGTCACTCATAGCTAGAACTTAGGAAGTACCCAGTAAATGTTTTTTAAATCAAAGGATGAGCAAATGCAGACAGGACTGGATTTTCTGAGGAAGGACATGGGGTCATGAGATTTAAACAGGGGACTACCTGTGGGCAGGCAAAGTCCAGAGAGGAGAGATGTCTCAAGTGAAAGCAACATACATGAGGCTTCATGTCAGAGCCTTCCTTTGTGCAGTCAAATTAGTCAGAATTTCAACCCCGAATCATCCACCTTGGGATACCCTTCAGAGATGTGCTTCACTCCTCAGAACTTATCATATTTACAAAGTCCTGCACTTGTGAGCTATTGAAGTCTGTCCAAGCAGGATGACATGAAAGAGAAGGGTCTGGATATTCTGCTTTGCTGACAGCCTCATCAGAGAAGGATCTGGAAAAGCATTGAACCTCTATGTGACATAGAAGGAGGAATCCCCCTTGGTCAGCAACAGCTATATGGAGTGGCACAGAAAATCCCAAGAAGACTCAGTTCTTCTAATGTCCCACACAGGTTAGGAAGAACCTTCATCCAGGCTGAAGTAAAATAAGACTCCCAGTAAAGCCATTTGATGAAAAAATTAATAAATGAATCAATCAATTGATGCTTCTCTGTTTTACAAAAAGTTGAAGAGCTAAGTGATAATTTTCTTCAAGATAAGGATGGAATTTAATCAAACAAAAACATTTCAAATTCAAATACCACTATGAAGACACTTTTGGAACTCACTGGTTTAAAATTATAACCTGGAGGTGGTCCTAAGATGGCAGAGGAATAGGAAGGGAGACCACTTTCTCCCCAACAAATTCATCAAAAGAACATTTAAACGCTGAGTAAATTCCACAACAACTTCTGAATGCTGGCAGAGGACATCAGGCACCAAGAAAAGCAGCCCATTGTCTTCAAAAGGAGATGTTTTATCAACGGTGCTGTATAGATTGAGAAGTCTTGAGACTACTATGAAAATAAGACTGAAAACCAGAAGTAGGAGGCTTAAGTCCAAATCCTGAGAACACCAGAGAACTCCTGACTCCAGGGAACATGAATCGACAGGAGCTCATCAAATGCCTCCATACTTACACTGAAACCAAGCACCACCCAAGGGCCAACAAGTTCCAGAGCAAGACATACCATGTAAGTTCTCCAGCAACACAGGAACACAGCCCTGAGCCTCAATATACAGGCTGCCCAAAGCTACTCCAAACCCATTGTCATCTCATAACTCATTACTGGACACTTCATTGCACTCCAGAGAGAAGAAATCCAGCTCCACCCACTAGAACACTGACACAAGCTTCTCTAACCAGGAAACCTTGACAAGCCACCTGTACAACCCCACCCACAGCAAGGAAACTCCACAATAAAGAGAATGCCACAAACTGCCAGAATACAGAAAGGCCACCCCAAACACAGCAACATAAACAAGATGAAGAGATAGAGGAATACACAGCAGGTAAAGGAACAGGATAAATGCCCACCAAACCAAACAAAAGAGGAAGAGATAGGGAATCTACTTGATAAAGAATTCTGAATAATGATAGTGAAAATGATCCAAAGTCTTAAAATCAAAATGGAATCACAGATAAATAGCTTGGAGACAAGGACTGAGAAAATGCAAGAAAGGTTTAACAAGGACCTAGAAGAAATAAAAAATAGTCAATATATAATGAACAATGCAATAAATGAGATCAAAAACACTCTGGAGGCAACAAATAGTAGAATAATGGAGGCAGAAGATAGGATTAGTGAAGTAGAAGATAGAATGGTAGAAATAAATGAATCCGAGAGGAAAAAAGAAAAACGAATTAAGAGAAAGAGGACAATCTCAGAGACCTCCAGGACAGTGTTAGAAGAAGAAGACAAAAAGAAAGGCCATGAGAAAATACTTGAGGAGATAATAGTTGAAAACTTCCCTAAAATGGGGAAGGAAATAATCACCCAAGTCCAAGAATCCCAGAGAGTCCCAAACAGGATAAACCCAAGGTGAAACACCCCAAGACACATATTAATCAAATTAACAAAGGTTAAACACAAAGAATAAATATTAAAAGCAGCAAGGGAAAAACAACAAATAACACACAAGGGGATTCCCATAAGGGTATCAACTGATCTTTCAATAGAAACTCTTCAGGCCAGGAGGGAATGGCAAGACATACTTAAAGTGATGAAAGAAAATAACCTACAGCCCAGATTACTGTACCCAGCAAGGATCTCATTCAAATATGAAGGAGAAATCAAAAGCTTTGCAGACAAGCAAAAGCTGAGAGAATTCAGCACCAACAAACCAGCTTTCCAACAAATGCTAAAGAATCTTCTCTAGACAGGAAACACAGAAAGGGTGTATAAACTCGAACTCAAAACAATAAAGTAAATGGCAATGGGATCATACTTATCAATAATTACCTTAAATGTAAATGGATTGAATACCCCAACCAAAAGACAAAGACTGGCTGAATGGATACAAAACCAAGACCCCCATATATGTTGTCTACAAGAGACCCACCGCAAAACAGGGGACACATACAGACTGAAGGTGAAGGGCTGGAAAAAGATATTCCATGCAAATAGAGACTGAAAGAAAGCAGAAGTAGCAATACTCATATAAGATAAAATAGACTTTAAAACAAAGGCTGTAAAGAGAGACAAAGAAGGACACTACATAATGATCAAAGGATCAATCCAAGAAGAAGATATAATAATTATAAATATATATGCACCCAACATAGGAGCACTGCAATATGTAAGACAAATGCTAACAAGTATGAAAGGGGAAATTAACAGTAACACAATAATAGTGGGAGACTTTAATACCCCACTCACACCTATGAATAGATCAACTAAACAGAAAATTAACAAGGAAACACAAACTTTAAATGATACACTAGACCAGTTAGACCTAATTGATATCTATAGGACATTTCACCCCAAAACAATGAATTTCACCTTTTTCTCAAGCGCACACGGAAGCTTCTCCAGGATAGATCACATCCTGGGCCATAAATCTACCCTTGGGAAATTCAAAAAAATTGAAATCATTCCAAGCATCTTTTCTGATCACAATGCAGTAAGATTAGATCTCAATTACAGGAGAAAAATTATTAAAAATTCCAACATATGGATGCTGAAAAACATGCTGCTGAATAACCAATGAGTCACAGAATAAATAAAAAATAAATCAAAATATGCATAAAAAGGAATGAAAATGAAAACACAACAACCCAAAACCTGTGGGACACTGTAAAATCAGTGCTAAGGGGAAAGTTCATAGCAATACAGGCACACCTCAAGAAACGAGAAAAAAGTCAAATAAATAACCTAACCCTACACCTAAAGCAACTAGAAAAGGAAGAAATGAAGAACCCCAGGGTTAGTAGAAGTAAAGAAATCTTAAAAATTAGGGCAGAAATAAATGCAAAAGAAACAAAAGAGACCATAGCAAAAATCAACAAAGCCAAAAGCTGGTTCTTTGAGAGGATAAATAAAATTGACAAACCATTAGCCAGACTCATCAAGAAACAAAGGGAGAAAAATCAAATCAATAAAATTAGAAATTAAAATAGAGAGATCACAACAGACAACACAGAAATACAAAGGATCATAAGAGACTACTATCAGCAATTATATGCCACTAAAATGGACAACTTGGAAGAAATGGACAAATTCTTAGAAAAGTACAACTCTCCAAAACTGAACCAGGAAGAAATAGAAAATCTTAACAGACCCATCACAAGCACGGAAATTGAAACTGTAATCAGAAATCTCCCAGCAAACAAAAGCCCAGGTCCAGACAGCTTCACAGCTGAATTCTACTAAAAATTTCAAGAAGAGCTAACACCTATCCTACTCAAACTCTTCCAGAAAATTGCAGAGGAAGGTAAACTTCCAAACTCATTCTGTGAGGCCACCATCACCCTAAAACCGAAACCTGACAAAGATGCCACAAAAATAGGAAACTATAAGCCAATATCACTGATGAACATAGATGCAAAAATCCTTCACAAAATTCTAGCAATCAGAATCCAACAACACATTAAAAAGATCATACACCATGACCAAGTGGGCTTTATCCCAGGGATGCAAGGATTCTTCAATATCTGGAAATCAATCAATGTAATTCACCACATTAATAAATTGAAAAATAAAAGCCATATGATTATCTCAATAGATGCAGAGAAAGCCTTTGACAAAATTCAACATCCATTTATGATAAAAACTCTCCAGAAAGCAGGCATAGAAGGAACATACCTCAACATAACAAAAGCTATATATGACAAACCCATAGCAAACATTATCCTCAATGGTGAAAACCTGAAAGCATTTCCCCTAAAGTCAGGAACAAGACAAGAGTGCCCACTCTCACCACTACTATTCAACATAGTTTTGGAAGTTTTTCCCACAGCAATCAGAGAGGAAAAAGAAATAAAAGGAATCCAAACTGGAAAAGAAGTAAAACTCTCACTGTTTGCAGATGACATGATACTCTACATAGAAAACCCTAAAGACTCCACCAGAAAATTACTAGAGCTAATCAATGAATTTAGTAAAGTTGCAGGATATAAAATCAACACACAGAAATCCCTTGCATTCCTATATACTAATAATGAGAAAATAGAAAGAGAAATTAAGGAAACAATTCCATTCACCATTGCAACGAAAAGAATAAAATACTTAGGAATATATCTACCTAAAGAAACTAAAGACCTATATATAGAAAACTATAAAACACTGGTGAAAGAAATCAAAGAGGACACTAATAGATGGAGAAATATACCATGTTCATGGATCAGAAGAATCAATATAGCGAAAATGAGTATACTACCCAAACAATCTATAGATTCAATACAATCCCTCTCAAGCTACCAAATTTCACAATTTGTATGGAAATATAAAAAAACTCAAACAGCCAAAGCAATCTTGAGAACGAAGAATGGAACTGGAGGAATCAACCTGCCTGACTTCAGGCTCTACTACAAAGCCACAGTCATCAAGACAGTATGGTAGTGGCACAAAGACAGAAATATAGATCAATGGAACAAAATAGAAAGCCCAGAGATAAATCCACGCACCTATGGACACCTTATCTTTGACAAAGGAGAAAAGAATATACAATGGAGAAAAGACAATCTCTTTAACAAGTGGTGCTGGGAAAACTGGTCAACCAGTTGTAAAAGAATAAAACTAGAACACTTTCTAACACCTTACACAAAAATAAACTCAAAATGGATTAAAGATCTAAACATAAGACCAGAAACTATAAAACTCCTAGAGGAGAACATAGGCAAAACACTCTCCAACATAAATCACAGCAGGATCCTCTATGACCCACCACCCAGAATATTGGAAATAAAAGCAAAAATAAACAAATGTGACCTAATTAAACTTAAAAGCTTCTGCACAACAAAGGAAATTCTAAGCAAGGTGAAAAGACAGCCTTCAGAATGGGATAAAATAATAGCAAATGAAGCAACTGAAGAACTAATCTCAAAAATATACAAGCAACTCCTGCAGCACAATTCCAGAAAAATAAATGACCCAATCAAAAAATGGGCCAAAGAACTAAACAGACATTTCTCCAAAGAAGACATACAGATGGCTAACAAACACATGAAAAGATGCTCAACATTACTCATTATCAGGGAAATACAAATCAAAACCACAATGAGGTACCATTTCACACCAGTCAGAATGGCTGCTATCCAAAAGTCTACAAGCAATAAATGCTGGAGAGGATGTGCAAAAAGGGAACCCTCTTACATTGTTAGTGAGAATGCAAACTAGTACAGCCACTATGGAGAACAGTGTGGAGATTCCTTAAAAAACTGGAAATAGAACTGCCATATGACCCAGCAATCCCACTGCTGGGCATATACATCAAGGAATCCAAAATTGAAAGAGACACGTGTACCCCAGTGTTCATCACAGCACTGTTTATAATAGCCAGGACATGGAAGCAACCTAGATGTCCATCAGCAGAGGAATGGATAAGAAAGCTGTGGTACATATACACAATGGAGTATTACTCAGCCATTAAAAAGAATACTTTTGAATCTGTTCTAATGAGGTGGATGAAACTGGAGCTGATTATACAGAGTGAAGTAAGCCAGAAAGAAAAACACCAATACAGTATACTAATGCATATATATGGAATTTAGAAAGATGGTAACAATAACCCTGTATGTGAGACAGCAGAAGAGACACAGATGTATAGAACAGTCTTTTGGACTCTGTGGGAGAGGGAGAGGGTGGGATGATTTGGGAGAATGGCATTGAAACATGTATAATATCATATATGAAATGAAAAAATATAAAAAAGAAGGGATATTATGTAAAAAAAATAAAATAAAATTATAACCTGGCTTTGTGTACTGTGCTTAGTCACTCTGTCATGTCTGATTCTTTGCGACCCCATGGACTGTAAGGCTCCTCCATACATGGGGATCCTCCAGACAATAATATTGGAGTGGGTTGCCATGCCCTCCTCCAGGGCTTCCCTGGTGGCTCAGGCAGTAAAGAATCTGTCTGCAATGTGGGAGACCTGGGTTCAATCCCTGGGTTGGTAAGATCCCCTGGAGGAAGGTATGGCAATCCACTCCAGTATTCTTGCCTGGAGAATACCTATAAGTGGAGGAGCCTGGTAGGCTGAAGTCCATGGGGTTGCAAAGAGTCAGCCATGACTGAGTGACTAAGCACAACACACAAAGCCAGATTATAATTTTAAATCAGTGAGTTCCAAAAGTGTCTTCATAGCGGTATCTGAATTTGAAATACTTCTGTTTGATTAAATTCCATCCTTATCTTGAAGAAAATTATCACTTAGCTTTTCAACTTTTTGTAAAACAGAGAAGCATCAATTGATTGACTCACTTATTTATTTATTCAGCAAATATGTTTTGATATCACATCTACAGAACTTACTGTCTCAAGAGGAACCATGTAAACAATTTATCATACAATGAGAAAGAATGAAACCTACAGCAGAATTGGAACAGGGCCATGGAAAAGTAAGCACACAATTTTGACCTCTTTCACAACATCTATCTCTTATATTTGAAGACTAGAAGTTAAATGCTTTCATGGTTTCAAAATTAAACTGCAAATTTTGTATTGCTTTACATTTCAATCTTAAGAAATTTAAGTAATAGGTTAATGATAGTTTCCTGTTCTCCATTACTTCAGAAGGCAAAATTTTAGGGAACTAGGGTTTTATTGTGGTAACAAGGGAATAAAAGAAGTAAATACCCATAAGCTGTGCAATTGTAGAATGTTAAGATCACACAGGAGGCAAGGATTAAATAGTCTGCTCTCTTGTACTAAGAAGGAGGAAACAGGCCCAGGGGAATAGAATGAAGTTTTAGGGTAATTATAAGAAATTTTCAGTAACAGATGATACAACTATAATCAGTATTTTCCATGTGAAAAAGGATGATTTAAGTGCCTTACGAGATTTATTTGATTTTTTGAAACAACTCTAGAATAGATAAAAATACATGCTCAGTCATTTCAGTTGTGTCCACCTCTTTGTGATGCTACGGACTGTAGCCCTCCAGGCTCCTCTGTCCATGGAGTTTCTCAGGCAAGAATACTGGAGTGGGTTACCATGCCATCCTCCAGGGGATTGTCCCAACCCAAGGATTGAACCTGAGTCTCTAAAGTCTCCTGCATTGGTAGGTGGGTTCTTTCCCATTTGTAGGTGGTTCTTTAGCACCACCTGGGAAGTCCTAAATTACAGATGAGGAAACTGGGGCATAGAGAAGTTAATAATTTACCTAATTATTATGTAACTAATAACTAATTACCAGCTAGTAAATATCAAAGTTGGAATTCAAATCCAGGAAGGATTCTGGCTCCAGAAATCAGAAACCAAGTGTTTAACTTTACATGTTCTACATCTTATTCATTCACAAAACATACATGTATATATTAATACTTATTTTAAATGTGGTCATTCTCATTAAACATCTCTAGTTTTGAGAGATTAGTGATAAGTTCTTTCATTTTATTTTTCCAAATAAAGGAAATAGTAAGTTGTTTGACACGACTATGTTTCTAGCTCTCAGAGGAATGTTGCAAAGGGGAAAAATTGCTTTGAGAGTAATTTGGTATTTTCTGAAAGCTGCCATGCTAGTGTGTTACCTGGCAATAGCAAATCAATGTCAGTCTCTGTTCAAACACCAGTTACACAAAGCATGTCAGAGTAACTGGTAGCCTGGCAGACTGAATCAGCAATTGTCTCTCTGGGCACCAAAATTTAACTGGCCACCTAATTATGGTTCTTCTTAACTACAGAGAAAAAATTGAGAGAAGATGCAAAATATCACTAGGGATAAATCACAGATCACTTTATTTAACAAATAACTCAGGCACAGATAGTGTGTGACAGTATACAAATTGTAGGGGTGTTCTTCATTAGTTCAGCCACTCATCCAATAAATAAGTACAGAGCTACCCTACGGCAAATGTCAGGAACACTGATGAGAATAAACAGAATGGTTGCTCAGGAGCTTGAAGTCTAGTGGGGCCTATACTCATGTGTTATGATGTGCTTCTGGAGCCCAAATTAGGACAAGTCTAACGATGGGAGAGAAGGGGGAGACCTTTGGAATCATATATAGCTGAATCCTTACTCTGATTCTGCCTCTGGTAAGTCCCTTAACTCATTCACTCTGTTTTCTCATCTGAAAAGTAAAGATAAACACCAACCTCACAAGTAGTAGTAGTAGTGTTAGTCGCTTAGTCAAGTCCGACTCTTTGTGATCCTATGGACTGTAGCCCACCAGGCTCCTCTGTCCATGGGATTCTCCAGGCAAGAATACTGGAGTGGATTGCTATTCCCTTCTCCAGGGATTGCCATTCCCTTCTCTTTCGAAGGCTGGTTTAAAACAAGCCCTTGAGGATTGTTAAGTAGAGTCAGCATAGTCCTCAAAGGCTCAAGAGTTTGATGATATTATGGAAAGACAATGTCATGCCAGTTGTCTCATACCACCTAGACACTGCTCAGAGCTCTTCTAAAACTCTAAGAATGTAAAATAGCTACAAAAGATGACAAATTTGAATTTTGCTCATCACTTTGTGGCTTTATAGACAATGCAATTCATTTTATTTCAATACATGTATGATTAAAGCAAGTAGCACATATGTAAATGAACAACCTATAGTTCTCTAGAAAATTAGGCAAAGAACCACTATTTTTCTGTACTAGCTAAGATATGGACACTAAGAACTGACTAAATAAGCAATTCATTAAAAAGTTGAGTAGCTTCATAGTGAACTAGTATCAGTCTTAGGACTGCATTTATCCCATCTTTATTTGTATTTTCTCTGAAAGGGCCTTTTGTTTTGGAACCTTGGATTTTGCTTTTACTAATTTAGGTAGAGAGAGATATATATCTATCATGATCTCTCATTAATCCTCTTCCAATTTTACCAAGTTTGACAATTTAGTACTTTTATAAAAGATGCTTATATTGTTTAAACAAGAATCGATGGAAAAGTGTAATAATGTGAAGATAATCTAGTTTCAACAAGTTTAAAGAGACATCAAAACTATTCTGATGTATTCTAATTTCTTGGTCTGGTCGTGAAGATCTTTTTTGTACAGTTCTTCTGTGTATTCTTGCCACCTCTTCTTAATATCTTCTGCTTCTGTTAGAACCATACCATCTCTGTCCTTTACCGAGCCCATCTTTGCATGAAATGTTCCCTTGGTATCTCTAATTTTCTTGAAGAGATCTCTAGTCTTTCCCATTCTGTTGCTTTCCTCTATTTTTTTGCATTGATTGCTGAGGAAGGCTTTCTTATCTCTTCTTGCTATTCTTTGGAGCGCTGCATTCAGATGCTTATATCTTTCCTTTTTTCCTTTGCTTTTAGCTTCCCTTCTTTTCACAGCTTAACTTAATATGCAGAGTACATCATGAGAAATGCTGGGATGGAAGAAGCACAAGCTGGAATCAAGATTGCCGGGAGAAATATAAATAACCGCAGATATGCAGATGATATCACCCTTATGGCAGAAAGTGAAGAGGAACTAAAAAGCCTCTTGATGAAAGTGAAAGAGGAGAGTGAAAGGGTTGGCTTAAAGCTCAACATTCAGAAAATAAAGATCATGGCATCTGGTCCCATCACTTCATGGGAAATAGATGGGGAAACAGTAGAAACTGTGTCAGACTTTATTTTGGGGGGCTCCAAAATCACTGTGGATGGTGACTGCAGCCATGAAATTAAAAGACATTTACTCCTTGGAAGGAAAGTTATGACCAATCTAGATAGCATATTCAAAAGCAGAGACATTACTTTGCCAACAAAGGTCCGTCTAGTCAAGGCTATGGTTTTTCCAGTAGTCATGTATGGATGTGAGAGTTGGACTGTGAAGAAGGCTGAGTGCCGAAGAATTGATGCTTTTGAAGTGTGGTGTTGGAGAAGACTCTTGAGAGTCCCTTGGACTGCAAGGAGGTCCAACCAATCCATTCTAAAGGAGATCAGTCCTGGGTGTTCTTTGGAAGGAATGATGCTAAAGCTGAAACTCCAGTACTTTGGCCACCTCATGAGAAGAGTTGACTCATCGGAAAAGACTCTGATGCTGGGAAAGATTGGGGGCAGGAGGAGAAGGGGAAGACAGAGGATGAGATGGCTGGATGGCGTCATTGACTCGATGGACGTGAGTCTGAGTGAGCTCCAGGAGTTGGTGATGGACAGGGAGGCCTGGCGTGCTGCGATTCATGGGGTCACAGAGTCAGACACAACTGAGTGACTGAACTGAACTGAACTTATGTGTGTGTATGTGTGTTAATGGAGAGTTTTTAATCCTCCTGATTATTATATATTTGCATTGTCTAGATGGATTTTTGTTTTTGTTGTTATCCTTATTTTTTTTAAGTGCTGAGATGCTGCTGATACATTAGTTAATGGGAACTGTAAAATAAGACAGTTCTAGATATTCACAGTCTGAAAAGTGAACCTTACCATTCTGAATAAAGTTAAATTGGGTATGTGAGAATTTAGAAAGTAATTTGTGTTGCCTGATAAGTTTGTTAAACTGTGGGGCTCAGATCTCTACAGAACATTTTCTCCCTTAAAGAATGACAAATGAGCATTAAATAAACAGGAGGTTGTGAACATATTTGTTACTTGCATAGGCTTTTTGGAAACAGGAATTTTGGTTAACCTCAGAAAAGTTTCAATGTAAACAGCTTTCCTTAAAATGGTAAGTCGTGCCTTTAACAAGCAGAACTGAAATTGTAGTGCTATTTATTAAATCCTAATTCCTTCTTCATATATACTGAGGATTATGCTTACAGTGGAATCCTGGAATGGGTGGGAAATGACCGCAAAAGACCCCTAGCTATGGTTGAGGGCTGGCAAACTATCTTCTACACTGCTTTTGCATTAAGTGATTTTTACTGTGAATGAAAGGTTTTTCATTTACAACCCTTCCTCAATTTTTTTTTTCCTTTATGTCAGATTCAGGTTTGACATCATCAAACCTACAGGAAGTTTAGGGCCACCTACTGAAAGAAAAACTCTTTTACAGACTTCAAAATGAGCATGGACATGTATTTCCACATATAGGACAGATCCAATAAATGCAACCTTGACTAATGAAGGAACTTAATCGTTTAAAAAAAAAAAAACCCACAGAAAAGCTCAACTCACACCACGATATCCTCTGCTGTCGTGGGTCCAGGAAAGCTGGAGCAGGGGCTGGCAGGTCCCAGGCTTCACTCTTGGGGGACAGCTGGACAGCTCAGCCCCACCTGGGAGGATGCTTTCGTTGACATCTCAGGTTGCCGCCTGACGATTGGTGGCTGGGGCTGGAAGGGAGGGTCCACAGGAAACGCGACACTGGGGATGCTGCCCCCTATCACATGATGGAAATTTCCACCCTTTAGAAAGGCGAAAAGAAAAGAAAGAAGGGTCTCTCAATCCACCCCTTTTCCCTGGATCCCAATCGGGAGAGGGAAGAAAAAGGCGGGTGAGTGAAACTGTTTATATTTTCCGTTGACTTAAAGACTTGTCAGTGTGCAAACCTGTGGCTGGATCCCAACTGGGATATGTGTGTGTGTGTGCGCGCGCGCTCGAGTGCGCATGGGGACACGCACACGTCTGCAGCGTGGTCTCTCAACTTTCTGGGGCTTAGGTTAGACGCTGTGGCTCCTCGTGTCTTGTTGATGGTCCTAAATCCTTATCATTTTCCAAAGGATCCCACTGCGTGTAGGTTACTGCAGGCTAATGACCGGACTGACTAGAAATTAAGTAAACCAGGGCAAACCGAGGTAAAGGGCACAGGCTGGGAAAGCTCCTGTGAGTCTCTATGCCAGAAGTGACTGTGCCAAGGCGGCCTATTCCTGGGGGGCGGGCAGTGGGTGGCTTGCGCTGGAACGCCCCGCCCGCGAGCCCGGGTTCCCTGGGTGCTCGAATTTCGAGATGCTTGTTTTGAGACCGCCATCCACAGCCGTGGCGCTGCCGCCTGCCTGGCCAGGGGATCCGTGACCCTCTGGAGGAACTGGGTCCACCTTAGCTCAGGATCATGCTGGAGAGGTGTTACCCGAGTCGCGGGACCAGTGCCCGCGTCCTCGGGGTGGGGACACTGGATGCAGGACCTAAAATAGACCCATCTTCCCTGACAGCTGGGCCCCCCGGGAGGCCAGCGCTGTTCCCTGGGTCGGGAACTCGGGCTTGGCCCAGGAAACTCCGGGGAGGCTCCTTTAGGGGAGGAAGAAGGCGAGATCAGCGCTGGATCTGGGGACCGTGGCTGCGGGCGGTGAGCGCGTTCCTTGCCGTCGGACTGAGAAGCCTGGGGCGCGCAGAAAACAGGGAAAGAGCGGCGCAGAAAAGCGAGCAGAAAAGACAAGTGGAACCAAGGGAACGGAGAGGGGCCGTCGGGGAAGAGGGTTGAGGTCCAAAGAGGAGGGGAGAAGGAGAGAGCGATAAGGGTCCAGACGCTGAGAGGGGTAGGAATAGGAAGGAAAATGGAGAAAACGGAGAGAAAGAATGGAAGGAAGAGAGGATGGAAACGGGAGCGGGGACGCTGGGAGCACCTCGGAGTCCGGGAGAGGAGAGGGGTGAGCGCGGGAACCAGCTCCAGAGCCGCGTGAGGTGCAGGAAGGGGCTCTTCGCACAGGTGAGCGTGCGCCCTAGAGAGCGCTGGCTGAAAGTGGGGAAACCGCGCATCCTCTAGCTTCCCCTTAGTGATCCAGCAGGGAAAGGTTGCGAGTGTCCCTTCCACGTGTACCGGAATCAACCCAGGAAGTGGGCACCAGGTTGCCAACTTGGTTAGAGGAACTGGGTAAACTAAACCAGGGATGATCCAGAAATCCCCACCTGCAGTCCTCCGCAGAGCCTTTAAATACCCGGGCCTGATTTCACCGGAGGACGCCAGGTTGGCTGTTGATGTCTATCTCTTAGTGCAAAAGGTGTATTTCTACCTGTCTCAGAGGGATCTTAGACCCTGAGAAGAGAGGAGAAGCGAAGGGTAACCTCTGCGCTGGAGGTGAAAGAAGACCTGGCCTTGCACTTACCTCCACCGCCTCCTGGTCAGGTGCCCCATCCCCCAAGGCTGCTGGACCTGCTTTCTTCGTTATTGGTTGGGTAGTGGTGCACTTTGGCACCCTTAAGGAAAGGAGGGAGTGGCCAGCCTTTCACCATGAATGGTCTGTTTCCCAAATTCCTGATTTCCTATATTCTTCTTTATTTGCTCCCTAGGCAGTGCAGACATAATCATTATGACATCATTATGACTAAATTGTCTTATGTTGTAAAGAGAAGATCCTACACCCAGATCACAATTTCCAGGGCCTGGGTTTGTTTCAGCTTTGGTTAAAACTTTTCATTGATCTTAACTTTTGCTGGGAGGAGGTGTAAATTCGCCTGTGGGGTTTTTTTTTTTTTTTTTGGTCCCCATACTGCAATAAGTCTCTGAGGAGTGGGTGAGATTGGTGGACTCTCTCATATGGAACACAAGAAACGTTTGTGTGTGTGTGTGTGTGTGTGTGTGTGTGTGTGTGTGTGCATGTGATATAGTCTCAAATTCTAACAAATGAATCTACAGAAAAATCTGTAGATTTTTAGGTAGAAGATTATAAGCGCAGAGACACTGAAGAGAGTATCTGATCTAGACACTGAAGAGAGTATCTGATCTCCCCAAGTTACAGAATACCCTGGGGTGGCAAAGAGTCGGACATGACTTAGCAACTAAACAATAACAAATATGTGTTCAGAGACAGAAAGCTTCTAATGGGCTGATTTTATCACAAAACCTCAAAAAACAGGAAGACTTGGGTAAAGGAATAAATAACTTTCAAGGCTGTGGGCATAGGACGTCAGCTCTTCTGCCAGAGTATGGAGTGCTAGGTGCCCCAAAGAGGCTAGTTTCTTTTAGATTCATCATAATAATGGCTCATGCATACATATCAATTATTATATTCCCTATATGTTTCTAAGTGCTTCTTTTAACATTTGACCCTCATTTGACCCTAGCCTATTGAGTTAGATTATATTATTCTAGCTATATTATTGGAGAAGGCAATGCCACCCCACTCCAGTACTCTTGCCTGGAAAATCCCATGGATGGAGGAGCCTGGAAGGCTGCAGTCCATGGGGTAGGTAAGAGTTGGGCACAACTGAGCGACTTCCCTTTCACTTTTCACTTTCATGCATTGGAGAAGGAAATGGCAACCCACTCCAGTGTTCTTGCCTGGAGAATCCCAGGGACGGGAGAGCCTGGTGGGCTGCCATCTATGGGGTCGCACAGAATTGGACACAACTGAAGTGACTTAGCAGCTATATTATAGATCAAGAAATGGAGATACACAGTGTGGGAGACAAAGAGCATTTTTGGAAGTTCTGTTTGGGCATTAATTATTCTTAAGTGTACAGAACAATCTTCTTTCACTTTACATTTAATCATACTCAGAACTAGACAGGTTCTGGAGACCCAAGACTGACTTCTTAGTCTATTAGAGACTAATTCTATCCTAAGAAAGCCAAAAGCATGACCATGAAGCTTAAGAATTAATCTTTGTCAGACCCAGGACTGGATTTTTTTTACAAGTAGCATTTGAGAAATGCATAACTATGGTTCAGTTCAGTTCAGTTCAGTTGCTCATTCATGTCTGACTCTTTGAGATTCCATGGACTGCAGCATGCCAAGCCTCCCTGTCCATCACCAACTAGCTAGCTCAAACTTATGTCCATTGTGCCAGTGATGCCATCCAACCATCTCATCCTCTGTTGTCCCCTTCTTCTCCTGCCTTCAGTCTTTCCCAGCATCAGGCTCTTTTCCAATGAGTCAGTTCTTCACATCAGGTAGCCAAAGTATTGGAGTTTCACCTTCAGCATCAGGACTGATTTCCTTTAGGATGGACTGGTTGGACCTCCTGCAGTCCAAGGGACTCTCAAGAGTCTTCTCCAACACCACACTTCAAAAGCATCAATTCTTCAGTGCTCAGCTTTCTTTATAGTCCAGCTCTCACATCCATACATGACTACTGGAAAAACCGTAGCTTTGACTAGATGGACCTTTGTTGGCAAAGTAATGTCTCTCCTTTTAAATATGTTGTCTAGGTTGGTCATAACTTTTCTTCTAAGGAGCAAGCATCTTTTAATAGCATGGCTGTAGTCACCATCTGCAGTGATTTTGGAGCCCAAGAAAATAAAGTCACTGTTTCCATTATTCTCCCATCTATTTTTCATGAAGTGATGGGACTGGATGCCATGATCTTAGTTTTTTGAATGTTGGGTTTTAAGCCAACTTTTTCACTCTCCTCTTTCATTTTTAAGAGGCTTCTCAGTTTATCAAGCTCTCAGGACAAGCATAATAAATATAGCAGCTTGTGAACTTCTGAGCTAAAGGTTTTTCTTCTTTTATAATATCATTTTTGTTAATTTCTGCAGTGGTTTTTAGGCATATCCCCCCCACACCCCCTGCCCGCCATCCTTTGTACTGACAATATTTTTTCTAACTATTTTTTTCTTCTCATTTTTAAGTTTAATTTTTATTTTATTTTGGAGTATATATCTCTCCATTCTTTTTCAGATTCTTTTCCTGTTTTTAAAAAACAAATCTCTTTTATTTTTTTATTTTCTGCAAATCCAAAGCAATAATTTCTATAGAAAACAAAAGTTGAATGAAGTTTAATGACCATATATTTTAATATGTATAAGTAATATTACTATTCTAAAAATGTATAATATATATAAGTAATATTAATATTCTAGAAAATTCCATGTATCACATGAAACCATCTCGCATACTACTACTACCCTGATGATGTCTTGTAGGAAGATGAGGGATAGAAGAAGGGGAGAGCCAAAAGAAAGGAAAGGAAGACTCTTCAAAGTCAGACTAAGAGTCAAGCCCTTTTTATGTGTGAATCACATTTAATACACACAGTACTCCACTGTATAGGTATTTGTAATTTCCATCTTACAGAGGAAGAGATTCCAGCTCAGAGAAATTAAGCAAAGAGCCAAGGATCACAGAGATAGTAAGCGACAGGGCTGGCATCAGAACTGTGGTCCCTCCTATGCCAAAGTTCCTGCTTCCTATAAAGATAGCAATAAGATGAAGACTACGAGGAGAGCAAAAACTGAAATCAAGAAGCTTAGAGAGGTGTTATACAGCAGAGTGGGCTGTGAGAAATGGGAGAATGGAAAAAACAAATCACTTTCATGTGCCTGCTAATCTTCTGATCTTCTTTCCACTGTTTGTAAAGACCTAATTTCATTCATTCATTCTGCAAACAATCATTGAATATCATTATCCCCCAGGGAGTATATTAGGGAGTTTCTTTTCTCCTTGTCTCCCTAACACCTACCAGAGTCCCAGGCAAATACTAGGTGCTCAAGAAATGTTTGTGGAGTAAAAGGATGAGTCTTGTGAAGGAAAGAATAAATAAGCAAACAGTTGTGTTAACAGCATGTGAAGGGCCAGGGAAAAAAAATCTGATTTGAGCACTCTGCCACCAAACCTGGCTTAAGAAAGGGGTCAGAGAACATTTCTAGACCAGATGATACCTCAGCTGGGTTTTGAAGCAGAAATAAAAGTCAGCCAGGCAAGGAAGTGAAGGAAGTAGGGGAGGATTCTCAACAGAAACACTGGCCTAAGCAGAGAAAGAAGTTAGAGACCACTCAGGAATTTAAAAGTTCAGTGGAGATTGCTGGGAGGAGGTGAGGGTGGGGGTGGGGATGGGTGGGGAGGTGGGGGGCGGGGGAGTATATGGTCTGGGTCCTCGAATGATTTCTCTGCAAATGTCCCATAACTCAGCCTCTCTCTTGAATGTCGGAAGTGAAATGTGCTAACAGGGAACAAAATGACTGACTATAATAAGAGTTAGTGATACATTTTATTATTTTATCATTTTATTATGGCCCTATAATAGAGGACTATAACTCTTTATAATGTTAGTGTTTTAAAACCTAAGCTCAGATAGGAAGACCAGACTTTGTTGTCCTCTGTATGGGAAAACCAAATTATTTTTCTTGTTCTAGGATATTTTACTAAGGTATAGGTACAATCTACATAATCATGAAAAAGACTTCCAAGCTAATGCTTTATTATGCTTTTCTTAAAAGGTAGCTTGGAGGGCTGTGGATTTCTCTTCTTATTTTAGTTTTTGTCTATTTTTTCATTTTAGCATGCTAAAGAAGAATCAGAAAGTAAAAATTTATTAAAAAAAAAATGAAATGAGAAGACAGTAATACATTTCACTCTCCTATCTCCAAAATAGATGTTTAAGCTGAGTAAAATTCTAGCTTTTGATAGCAGACTTTGAAAACTCAACTCCCAGCATCTCTTTTTTCTTTAGGGATCTTTTATACTAGTTTTTCATTGCAGGTTCAGAGGTCTGCATGCCACTTCACCATTTCCAGACTTGTAAAACACTCATTCACACTGTCATGAGGAAGGGAATTCAAAGAGTGACTGAAACCTATAAGTAATCCCCAACCTAATTTCCATTAACAGATTAAAACCTCCACATTTTAGCATTAGATCCTTGGGTAAGTTTCTTAATCTTTCAGAGTTCAATCTCTTTGTCTATAAAATTTGGATCATAATAGAATCGATCTCATGACCTATTAAATGAGTTAACATGTAAAATTCTTAGACTAATGCCTAATACATAAGAAGCGTTTAATATGTGATAGCTCTTATCATTAATGTTACTCCTGCTGTCACCCAAAGCACTGAAGTGTTAACAAATGTCTATACTAAGTGTTATTTGATAACATGTTCTCCTCGAAGTGCTGTAACTACAATGAAGAAAACCGAAGGGAGGAAATGAAAAGAGGGCTAAATAATACTCATGTGGGACAGTCCAGCCCAGAATAATGTCATTCCCTGTATGGCACTGGTGACCCACTCCAGTACTCTTGCCTGGAAAATCCCATGGATGGAGGAGCCTGGTGGACTGCAGTTCATGGGGTCACTAAGAGTCAGACATGACTGAGCAACTTCACTTTCACTTTTCACTTTCATGCGTTGGAGAAGGAAATGGCAACCCACTCCAGTGTTCTTGCCTGGAGAATCCCAGGGACAGAGGAGCCTGCTGGGCTGCCGTCTATAGGGTCACACAGAGTCGGACGCGACTGACGCGACTTAGCAGCAGCAGCTGTATAATAAGATTGAAATGTTCCTTTATTCCTGTTGGCTATTTGCCCCTAGCACTCCTGATAAGTCTAGTGTGTATTCATCATTAAAATGAATATCATGTCCGGTTCCCTTGTTTTCTCTCATTTTTGTCTCGTTTGAGCACTGCTGTCACCATGGTACCTCACATAGTGTCTGGCGTAAACAGACACTCAGGGATGTTTATTGAATGAAGGAAGGAAGGAGGAAAACATGTTCCTTTTTTTTAAAAAAAAAAAAAATTTATTCTTCAAATAAACACTTTTTCATCGCAATATTAAAGGCCCTTACAAAATAAATCTGCATTGTGAACAGTCAATATAAATATTTTAAAATTAAATTATTTTTTCATTGTGCTTCACTGCACATAATGAAACACACAGGTTTGAGAGTCAGGGCATGTGGATATGAATCCTGGAGCCATCACAGAGTTGGGCTTCCTGGATTTGGATCTTGGCTCCATCCTTCTGACTTCTCAGGTTCAAATTCTGGCTCGCTCACTTTCTACCTGAGCCACATTGAGAAGTCACTTAACCTGACTGCTTCATTCTCTTCATCTGTAAAGTGAGTGAAACAGTTCCTATTTCAGAGGGATTTTATGAGAATTAAATGAGCTAATTTATTCAGAAGCATATTTGGCACTTTGTAAGCACTAGAGGTGTTTGTTAACAGTTAAAAGAAACCCTTTATTTCCAGGTAGCTATAATACCTGCATTACAGAATTAATTTGATGATACTGCACGATACATATTAATAACAATAAGCACCCGCAAATGTTACTGTTGCTACTGCTATTATAATTCTGTTTTATGGGGAGGAGTTGGAGCCCCGCCCGTAGCCTTTCCATTCTCGGTCCATTGAAAGTTTCATTGATTCTACCTTACTTTTCCTCCCCACTCTGTGTGTTTGTGCTGTTTTGTTTCCTTGCGTCATTCGCGCCTTTTACACCGCATAACTCCTCAGGACAAGGACTTTATTCTTTGTTTTGGCATAATTTTATAACACTGGGTACACTCACAGTACTATAAAAATGTTAAATGAGAAAAAGAAAAAAAGATGTAACTCACCAGGAGGCAACTCTGGCCGACAGCTGATCAGGCTGCTGTTGTGTTCGTAGTGTTGGTACTTGGTGAGGGCCGCCCAGCAGCGTCTCCAGGGACAACTGGTGGTTCGTGGGCAACGCTCAGGTCCCGCCGGCTCGTGGGGAGCATGAGCTGGGTCGCTGTGCACAGGGAGGACCTCAGGAGGCCCCCGCCTGGGGTTGCCACATCGCTCACAGGTTTGCCTGCTTTGCCATTAATACAAACTTCACTAGAAAGATCAGGCTAATGAGTCAGGCAAACTTGGAGGGAGACGTAGCAAAGAACTGAAAAAGGTGGGGAGAGAGAGGCATTCTTTAAGGAGAGAGGCTACTGTGATCCTTTCTGTCTGAAGAAACGTTTCCTGTATGCTACATGGGGCTACATGCTATGGTCTTATTTCCTGGAATTTTTCCAAAGGGGACAGAGGAATGTGGTACCTGGATGCAGAATGTTCTTATAGACTAAACGACCAAACTGCCACTGATTGTTGATGGGATGCAACTAAAGGGGTTTGTGCTTCCACCCTACTTTGTGCATCCTTGGAAAACAGTCAGACGGTTCAGAGCTCTGCAGAAATGGAGGATGCTGTGACAGCCCCGAGAACACAGTTCAGCACGGTTTTATTCCTTCTTGCCTTTGAAGCAGCTCTTTAGTGACAGCACACCTTTAAAAAAGATCTGATACTTTTTTTGGCATCATTAGCTATGCTGTGTTTATACTTGCTGTGCAGAGGAGTCCACACTGTTGGTTGATTTGTATAAGTTTATTATTTTAAAGCAATTATAGTTTCACAGGAAGTTGCAAAGGTAACATAGAGAGACCCCATGTACCTTTCAAAACTAGTTTCCTCCCGTGGTTACCTGGGACATAATTTTCTTACAATATCAAGGCCAGGAAAGTGACATTGGTGCAATATGTGTTTATAGTTTCTGTGTCATTTTATCACATGCACAGATTTGTGCAATCACCATCACAACCAAGAGAAAGAGCTTCCATGCTGCAGAGATGAAGAACCTTTGTAGTCACACCCTCCTCTTTCTCTCTACCCTTGACAGACAGCTATTTTCCCTCTCTTTATTTGTTTATTTTTATCATTTTGAGGATGTTACATAAATGGAATCATAGTGTATGGGATCTTTTGTGGGATCAATTTTTTTTTTCACTTGGTATAATGCTCTTGAGAGTCATTCAAGTTGTTGTATCCATGCATGCATGCGTGCTAAGTGACTTCAGTTGTGTCCAACTCTTTGCAGCCCTATGGACCGTATCCCAACAGGCTCCTCTGTCCATGGGATTCTCCAGGCAAGAATACTGGAGTGGGCTGCCATGCCCTCCTTCCGGGGATCTTCCTGATCCAGAGATCAGAACTGCATCTCTTTTGTCTCCTGCATTGGCTGGTGGGTTCTGTACCACCAGCGCCACCTGGGAAATGGGTTGTCATATTCATAGATGGGTCCTTTCTATTGGCAAGTAGTATTCCAGTTGTTTGACTGTATTTACTGGTATATTTTTATATTTTTTCCTCTCACTTGATATACTTATTTAGAACTTTAGTTGGATTAAAGAGATGCTGAAGGAACTTGATGACGTGAAGTGTGAAGGTAAAATTTGAATGTTTTCCTCTTAAAAATGACATTTGTATGGTAGGGCAAAAAGGTGTATGAACTACATCTCCATTTGGGATGGAGGTCATTGGAGGGATGGAAAGGAGAAAAGGAATAGGGCAGAGAAAGTATGTCTTCAGACAATAAGTTATAAAATCTAGAATCTGTTAAAATTTCCACACCCATTTAATAATCTATTCTGTGATTTTACGTTTAGTTTAGACAACTCCAATTTCTTGAAACTAACAAAAACAAAGCCTCTGTAGTAGGAAATCCCCTGCCAGTTTACGCTCAGTCACACAGCTGATAACTCAGGGACAGACACGTGACTGGAAATGCCAGGAAATGGCACTTTAGTTTGACAGGGTCACTGAGAGTCAAAGTAGCATCTTTGGCCCCAGGGCAACTATCAAGGGTCCAGAGACAGTCAGTATTACCTTACTCTGGCTTTTCATCCCACCGGCCAACATCCCCTAGAGGTCACTTAAGTGTTAAGAGAGGATGTTACCTCTCACCTGAATGCCCACAAACCTGGGCGCTGGTGTCTGTAATGACTAAGGAGCGCATCACTTCTGTAGGACTGGAAGAGGTAAGCTTGGCCCCCCATCAGTCAACACCTAATTAGGGAACTTCCCACCCCAACACTACCATGCCTCCAAGCAGAGGAAAGAATGAAATATCCACTACTATCTGCAAGTGTACACTCCTTTAAGTATATTTTTAGAATTTCACATTTTGGGCTTTCTGAGTCAGAACAATTCACAAAATAACACTATCAGTCAGGAACCCTGACTAGAACCAAGTTTAACTGAAGGCATTGTCCACTAAATCTCCATTTTAATGCTTTACGTTACCAGAAAAACATTTCTTATCCCACATCCTCTGCCTGAGGATGGAAGGTAGATATAGGATGCTGGTTCTAAAGCCTAAAACATAGAAAGGACCAGGAGTGTCATAGCTAAAATAACTTATAACTTCTTTGATAGGCAAATCTGCTTTTTTGAATCCTTCAAAATGAAATATAATTGTTTGTACTGTCTTTATGATTTATTTTATTTTGTATAAATGTTACATATCCCATATTGATTTACAGGCTGTTCTTCTGGGTCATGTCTCCTGTGTTTGGACCACATGGTCACACAGCATGTGGTAGGGCAGTTAACTCAACCCTGTAATCTTGAAGGAGCCAACACTTGGCTGTCAATGGGAAGACTGAACAAAAGGCCCACTGAATTTAGTTTACCTTTCTTATATTAATGCTGTTTACTTATATGGCTAATGATGACAGTCATTGGTGTAGCGGAGCAGACACAAAATATAAGCACATACATAAACTGTGGTTCCCAGCACTGTAGTGATTTTTTTTAAGGGGTGATGGGGAGGTTGTTTGTTTTTGAATTTTTGTTTTCTAAAGAAAAGAAGTAGAGCTTTTCTGAAAGAAAAATAAAATATAAATACTGCATGTATTATATTAATGTACATAGAAATCAAGTACTAGCTGTACAGTTACTTTCAAACAATGTTGTAACACTATAGCAGTATCCACACTTTGAAAAATGAAACAAAATCCAATGCTTTACATTATTTTTTATACCAGAATTACAGAATGTTCAAACTCCTTAACTGGTGGTCAAGGCCAACCTCAGACAGAACACGAACACGAACATGTTTGAACTCTGCACGAACATTCCATTTGAGATGAAATAGACTGTAGTCGTTTTGCTATTTCTGGGCCCAAACTTCTGAAACCATTACTCCTGCCTGGAACCCCTCTCACCTCGGAAGCCACACCATTTTTCCTCCATAATACCTGCTCTATTTGCCCCAACTCTCTTGCTGAGCCCTCCAATTTAGTTCCATTACTTGGTGACAGGGACCCTAGAGTGTCCAACGTGGAGTAGGTACTCCATGGACACTGAACTGGATTCTGCAGTCAGACGTGGGGGTATGCGTGTCCTGCTCAGCCAGTCCTTCACCAGCTTTGGTCTTTGGATAAGTTACTCCATCTTTTTGATCATCAGTTGCCCCACTTGAAAAATGGGGAGATAATATGGCATCATCAACTCAGTGAACATAAATGGGAGCAAACTCCAGGAGAGAGTGAAGGACAGGGAACCCTGGCGTGGTGCAATCCACAGGGTGACAAAGAGTCGGACATGACTTAACAACTGAACAAGAACAAAGGTTAGGATATTACTGACTTGATACAAGTGCCTGGCATAATATTGGGCTGTCATGAATATGTTTATTACTAGTGAGAACTTAAATAAAAGAGATTTCAGACTTTACAAAATTAACAGGTGATAATGATGTGAGTGGAGAATGAAGAAAACTTGATTGTTTAGACTTCTCTGAATCTTTCAACCTTAATTGATAGCACAAGGAGGAACAGAGTCAGCAAAGAAGAGAGTCTCCAGCTGCCCACCCACTGAGACTGGATACAAACAAATGGAAACAGAACGATTCTTCCCTTCTTAAATCTATGGAAATATGTGTGGCTTGGCACAGATTTTAGTTTTAGTAAGAGATAATCAAGTGATGGATGAATTTTTATAAAGAAGGGAATAAATCCTAGATATTAGCTACAGAGAGTAATTAAAATAGTCTCATGATGAATCATCTATCCTTGAAGCTATTCACAAACACAACCTGTAGCCTCAGACAAGTGAAAATTTCCATGAATTAACTGGTTGTTCGAGCTACATAATACCAAATTATTAGAGTTCTAATGATTCCCTACAAATTGGTTGATATTTTACTGAAGCATGGCTTCAATCAAATCAAGGGCATAACTATTAGCTCTTTTTCTGGTTACACTTATGTCTAAACAAACTCCTTTTGTGTTTTGAATTACAGACCTAAAAAGGCTGTGTTTAGACCATAGCATTCAATTACAAACAGAACAGCTATACTTTAAATAAATAGCAAAATATACTGAGTCTGGAATAAAGGGTCCCATACAAATTCTGACTTTTTCCTATTTGGGGCCACACCTTAAATAATTACTCTTTTATTAAGTGGTTGGAACTCTATTGGAACAACTCTAGAGTTGTTTCAGAATAACAACCTCTTCTAAAGGAGTTCTCAATATTAGGTGAAGTGCACATACGCACATGGATCTGTACAAATTTCACAGTCACAGAGGAAGAACATTTGCTCAAAAGTCTCCTTTGTCTAACTAAAGATATGGAAAAGCTCTGTTAAATGACTGAGGAATACAGTGTTCTTATTACGGGGAAATTGTACCTGCTACGGATTGCTGATTTTCAAAGAATTAGAACATAGCAAGATTCATTTTAAAATCACAGTCTTATCAAATGTAATTTAATCTTTCAATGTTTCAGAGTGCCCTGGGCTCACCATCATGAACTTCATCTGTAGTGGCCAAATTCAAAGGTGCCAGTTAATAGAAATTTCTGGTTGGTTGAAGAACTTTATAGTGTCTTCCTTCTGCTTTGAAACTTCTGGGAGCAATATCAAGGAAAATACATGTAGTAGTTCTGAACTAGGAAACTTAACCATGTTTAATATGGAAATCTCTAACATATTTCAAAGTAAAGAATGATATTTTGTAACTCTGTCTTCATCTAACTTCAATGGTTGTTAATACTTGTCTGTTGCATTTCACCTGTACCCAAGCCTTTCCTCCCTGCTACCCCTACCATAATCATTATCAGATTATTTCTAAGCAGATCCCAGTCATCATACCATTTGGTCCATACATGATTCAGGATGTATCTCAAAAAGATAAGAAGTCTTTAAAAATAGCTAAAATGTCATCACACCTTAAGTAAACCAGTGTTTCCTTAATATTATCAAATATTCAGGTAGTGTTCAAATACCTGATTCTCTTTTTTGTTTGACCCTTACTGTGTTTGAATCAGAATGAAACAGGTGAACACACTCATTGGTTGATATTTCTCCTAAGTCTGTTTTAACCCAGAGGTTCAACCACACTTTATCTCTCTCTCTTTTTTTAACCTCATATAATTTATTTGATGATAAACCCCAATCATTTGTCTGATAGAATTTTCAATATTCTGAATTTTGTTAATTTATACAACCTTAAAAATGTCACCCTAAAACTCTAATCTTCTGCCTTCTTCAATCTAACTCTTGTAAATTGCTTCTGTTTTAAAGAAAAATTGCACTTTGTTGTCATTTCTTTGCCTGTTTCCTTGAGGGTCCTGTCCTGCCGCCTACATTTTGTGCTGCTGCTGCTGCTAAGTCACTTCAGTCGTGTCCGACTCTGTGTGACCCCATAGATGGCAGCCCACCAGGCTCCCCCGTCCCTGGGATTCTCCAGGCAAGAACACTGGAGTGGGTTGCCATTTCCTTCTCCAATGTATGAAATTGAAAAGTGAAAGTGAAGTCACTCACTTGTGTCCGACCCTCAGCGACCCCATGGATTGCAGCCTTCCAGGCTCCTCCGTCCATGGGATTTTCCAGGCAAGAGTACTGGAGTGGGGTGCCATCGCCTTCTCCAACATTTTGTGCAGTTTTGCACAAATATCCTTCCTCATAGTATCTGTAATTTACTGAACATTTCTTCCAGATAGAATCTGGCCAACCCGGAGTGCCCTTTCAGTATGGTTTCAAAATGTGTATTGATCTACTAACCCAGGTGCTTACTCAACTTTCTCTAAGATTGCAAGACAGCACCAGTAAATAGTAGGGGTTGTTTTGATTTTAAAAGCTCTGCTATGTGACTACATTTTTAGCAGCGTACTTTTCTATTACTGATATACAAAGATATATTTACTTGGAAGTTAACATATTTGGGATTTGTCTTAAAATAATGGAGTGGTTGTTTACATGTAATGAGATTAACCATGGCTGATAATTGTTGAAGCTGATAGTGCATATGTAAGGTTTCCGCATATTATTCCACCAACATTTGTATAACTTTGAAATATTCCCTAATAAGAAATAAAAATGAAATACAGTATATAAGCTAAGTTATGTAATGAAACATTCTATTTTGGTAAACTTTATTGCTAAGGACACTTAAAAAATCGTCTAGACCTACAGGGGTGGGACAGGGGTATAGGTTCAAAAGGGGGGATATATAAATATACTTATGGCTGATTCACATAAATATACTTATGACTGATTCACATTGTTGCACAGAAGAAAACAGCACAGCATTGTAAAGCAGTTATCCTCCAATTTAAAAACATCATGTCTAAGGAACAATGCACTTTGGTTTGTCCAAAAACAAGTTAGTTTTCAAGTGAAAAAATCAATATTAAATAATATTTAAATAAAATGGAGAAATGGGGTTGGAGTGATTAAAAATGTGACTCCGCGCAGAGGTGATTCATTCGTTTTGCGATTTGACTAAGCTGCCTTCTTTAACACTCCAGTGTGGCAGAACCCATCAACAGGCCCCTATAGTCTACCAATAGTTGACAAAAGACTCCCCGAAGAGGAATGACCCAAACCCTTTGATTATCACTTAAGAGAAGATGCTCAGATGGATTATGACAGTCATACTCATAAGCTTTCCCTGCTATTATGCCAGATGAGAATTCAGGTTTTATTTTCCAAGGTGAAGGTCAAAACAAAACTTTCCCAAAACCTATCAACGTTTAACTTTACTTTGATTTCCCTTTGTTCTATTTGTTGAAAAGGTAAGAGAATTAACACCTTATGCTTACATTAGCCATATATACTAGAAAATACTTTTCAAAGGACATTTAGCTTCTATTCATAGTAAGTTTCTATTATCTCATTAAGTAATTTTGTTGTTTAGTCGCTAAGTCGTGTCTGACTCTTTTTGACCCCATGGGCTATAACCCTCTAGGCTCCTCAGTTCATTGGATTTCTCAGGCAAGAAAACTGGAGTGATTGCCATTTCCTACTCCAGGGGATTTTCCAGACCCAGGGATCAAACCTGCATCTCTTGCACTGGCAGGCAGATTCTTTAATACTGAGCCACCAGGGTAAATTTAACTTTTTGTTATAATCTGCTATGCAACAGCAAAATTTACAATTCTAGGGACATTTTCATGGGCAAAAGGTGAAAAGTTGGAATTTAACTGTATTTATCATCATCAATTTAAAATATGTAATAATATCATTGGTGATATTTTTACTTATATGAGTGTAAAAGTATTTTGTGAATTCACTCAGGCTTGGCCCTAACCCTGTAAAACATATCTTCCCTTAAGATACTGAATTACGCAACCTGGAATTCTCCTTTCATGGACTTTTCAGAAGTTTAATGGTCTCAGCTGGTGAGAGGTTATTCTCTACCCAGATTCCTCAATCCCTCTGAGCTATTGCTTTCTACCTACTTAATTTTTAAGAATTTTGATCAGAATTGAAATAAAAAGCTAACTTGTGTCTCTTTGCAATTATTTCAATAAAACTAATATAGATATATGTCCTCAGTTTCTAGATTTATTGTTTTATTAAAAAATTAGAAAAATGATTCAATAACCTATGCGAATACATTTTTTTTATTCCTTTATGCTCTACCAAAATTAAGTAAGAAAAATAGATGGAGGCAACCCACTTTTGAATAGGGAAAACATGGAAATAGTCAAATGTGTTGGGCTTCAGATTTCATGGGATTTAAGCCAACAAATATACCGAATATTGAGGCCAAAGAAAGACCCAGTCACCTGCTCACCTGACAATAAAGCACAAATCACTTTTTCAGCATAAAAAGAGAAGGAATGTTTTTTACTTCTTTAAAAAGATGTAGAGTGGGTTTTTTCAGGTTCTACAATGTTCACTTTTAACAAATAAACTTGAAAACAAAATGTCAAATGTCATGGAAAATAAAAATAAGGCATTATATTTACAAATCATGTATTTTTTGTAAAATGATAGCCATTAACTCAAATTCTTACACTGCTGTGTCTGTCTTCTTTGCCAGATTCACTGTTATATATCCAAATACACCACAACTTTCAGATTTCTTTAAAAAAAAATAGTGGTAGCAATAATAGGTACTTAGAAACAGTCTAAGTATTTAAAAATATTTTTATGGTTCCATATAAAAATGTTATTTCTATACACATTTCCATTTTGAAGGATATCTAATCTGTACTTGGACAACTAGCATATTTTTGTATGTTTCTTTAAAAAAAAAAAAGGTTCTCCTTATCTTAGAAAAGCATATAGGCTTTGTGTTGCAATGGTTGCTATGGCAAATTTGTATATTTTAATAAATACCAGACCAGAGTAAACAGACATCACAGCAGGCAGAGGTAGCTGGAAGCATCAAGAGCATGTCAGTATTTCTGTTATGAATATATATATTTTCAGGGTTTCCTATGTTTGAAATGTTAACTCCAAGGCAAGTTAACACAAGGCAATGAATGCTAATGCTTAAAAGGCTGACTTTTATTTTTAATTAACTAATTTAATTGGAGGCTAATTACTTTACAATATTGTGGTGGTTTTTGCCATACATTGACATGAATCAGCCATGGGTGTATATGCGTCCCCCATCCTGAACCCCCCTCCCACCTCCGTCCCCATCCCATCCCTCAGAGTCATCCCAGTGCACCGGCCCTGAGTGCCCTGTCTCATGTGTCGAACCTGGACTGGTGATCTGTTTCACATATGGTAATATACATGTTTCAGTGCTATTATGTCAAAGAAGCCCACGAAAGGAAGTTATTTCTCCTGGGGATCTGTGAATATTGCAAATAACAAAAGTTTGGAGGCTATTCCTGGAATGTTTTCTAGTAGGCCCAGGAATTAAATTTGCCACCTGATTTTCAGCCAAGAATACAGAATGAAATGTTTATGGAAGAGCCTGATGGGCTACAGTCTGTGGGGTCGCAAAGAGTTGGACATGACTGAGTGACTTCACTTAGTTAGTAGATGATAATCGCTCTTCTGAGTCAAAAATAATCTACTGTTTAAGAGGGTTCTCATGAAAACATTAAATTCCTAGGCTACTTCATATAGTTCATGTACTTGAAAATATACAACCAACAGCAACAACTAATATTTGTTTACTTCTATACAGGTGGCACTAGTGGTAAAGAATCTGCCTCCAAATTGCCCAACATATAAGAAGCTGAGGGTTCAATCTCTGGGTCGGGAAGATCCCCTGGAGGAGGGCGTGGCAACCCACTCCAATATTCTTGCCTGGAAAATCCAATGGGCAGAGTAGCCTGGCAGTCTGTGGTCCATAGGGTCATAAAAAGTCAACACGACTGAAGTGACTTAGCACAGCACAGCACATATCTGTATCTATATTGCTATATCCTAAGCTCTGTTCTAAATTCTGTACGTGAATGATCCCACTTGTGGAAAAGTAAATAACAAATGCATATGCCTTCTTTAATAAGTTACTGTGTTCAGTTCAGTTCAGTTGCTCAGTTGTGTCTGACTCTTTGCGAACCACATGAACCACAGCACACCAGGCCTCCCTGTCCATCACCAACCCCCAGAGTCCACCCAAACCCATGTCCATCAAGTCGATGATGCCATCCAACCATCTCATCCTCTGTGGTCCCCTTCTCCTCCTGCCCTCAATCTTTCCCAGCATCAGGGTCTTTTCAAATGAGTCAGCTCTTCACATCAGGTGACCAAAGTATTGGAGTTTCAGCTTCAACATCAGTCCTTCAGATGAACACCCAAAGTTACTGTGTTCCATGCAAAAATAAGAACAAAAAAGAAGGAAAACGCAATATAATAGAAAATAAAATGTCTTAATTTACCAGTCTATTCAAGATACAAAACAAAGACCATTTCCATTTGATCCATAGAGCTATACATAGGTGCTTTTTAACTTTTTATAAATAGAATCTCTGAAAAGTCATTCCACCCCCCCCAACCCTCCCCCACCAAATCTGCTTTGAAAGAAAATAGTTACTTAAGCATTTGTGGTGGAAACTCAGGAGGCCATATGACCACATCTGTTTCTACACTTTGAAAATGACTTGTACATACACCTAGACATTCCTCATGGGTAGGTCTAAACTTGGTGACAATGCATATGGAAACTGAACACTTTTATTTGCTAAAATCCTAGAAAAAAAATAAACAGAGTCTCACATTTTTCATTCTAGCTGGAGTGAGAAGACATCTAAACATGTGTTTCATCTCTTTGCCACATACTTCTAAATCCTAATATTAGTGCGGTAAATACTATCTATACCAGATATAAAAGAAATATGTAAGCTGTATTTCCTATGACAAAAACATGACCCAAAACACTGAGAAAAGTCTTTGGGGGATATTTTCAACAACTCACTGCAGTCTCATTTTTTTCTGTTTCATATTGTAGTTCTTGCTCCTGTTGATGCTTTTCATAATCGGGCGTGGGAGTGATAAAAATCTTGTTTACTTAACAATTGCCCCAGGAACACCAGTCTACGTGGTGACACATTGGACAATGAGCAATACAACAGACTAGTTATTGTTATCCTACCACCAAATGGGCAGATTTAAAAAGCAACTAAATTTATCTTCTGAAAATTAAACAGCTTTGTTGAGACCATGAGTCTTAGTAGTCTAAATAAGTATTAAGTCTCGAGACATTATTGATATAATAAATATACTTCAACATTATTCTGTTTAGGAGAAAGACAGGGCTTGATGTCAGTACGAGTACACTCATGTGAGAACAGTTCATTATGTCAGCAACTGGAAGACCAACTGTTTGAAAGAGGAAAAGATGGAAAGAAAGTAAAATATCAGGATGGATAACACCAACTTTTACCAGCATTGTGTTTATTACCATTTCTACCCGTACCACCTAGGAAAAAATGGCCTGTTTCCCAAAAAGCATAAGAATGTTTGCTAAGAATACTAAAGATTTTTAATGTTGTTTTTTTGTTTCTATAAAGCTTTCTGTTTGAAAACACCTGCATATATGATTCCTTATCTCTAAATTTCTGAGAATAAATTGACCTGGAGGCAATAAAAAATAAAAAATTTGACGTGCTAGTCATTTAAACTGCAACTCAAATTCTAAGCAGTCTTATACAAGTTAACTGGAAATTAGTGAGAAGTAGCATATGTGCATGCTTATAAGACTTCCCTGCATTTAAGAGATAAGGAAATGGAAGTTGTGGGGTCCTTCTTTGATCAAGAAGCTGCCTCAAAGAGAGCCAGGCATCCATTCATGTTGCCAGCTTATCCAGATACTGATTCATAATGATTAAAAAGGTCTTACCTTTGAATCAACAGGTTCTGATTAGACAAACCTATGTGGGTGGACAATTTGAGAATTAGTACAAGAAAGCCAGCAATCTCAAATCCCATAGTGTAAGCAAAAGGTCAGTCATTTATTGTGGCATCTGAAACATGTGTCTTGGTACATTTTGGGGTCTTCGTGTTTTGTCAATCTTATAGGAAAAAAAAAAAAATCCAAAGCAAGCCAAATCAAATCTCCCTAGATCTACCAGCACATTTGCATGTTTAAACACTGTGTCTTGAGGACACATTCAGAGGTAAATATGTACCGTGTACTGTTCAGCTTCACAGGTTGGTTAATGTTAAACAAAAACATGTATTGCAAACAGTATCTTATTATGAGGCTGCTTTCTGAGATTCCACGGGTCAGGGTCAAAACCTGCCGTTTTCTAGCTTTTCAACAGCACTAATCAATAGTTTAACAGATGAAATAATACTCTAATGAACAGTGACAATACACTTCCAAACCAAAAGTTGTTGCAACCAATTTAATTCTACGAATGATTTTGCTAATGTCACATTGCCCTTATAATCAAACAGCCACAAAAATACTTTTTATCTCTATAATGCTTAAATATCCATTATCTCATTTCATCCTCACAGTCATAATGATTCTTATTAAGCACAATTTTAAAGACTGAGTTCTAGAATATTTAAATTCTTTTATTTACTTTTCAACAAAGAAAATAAGTACCATATTAGCTTTCGAAGTTAGAGACAATTCCTTAAGCATACACATATAACAAATACATAATATTTATTATGTGTCAGAAACCCTTCTAAATGTTCTACAAATAGGGACTTAGTTAATCTCCACAACAGCAGGGGGAGGGAGGCATTATTATCTCCTTTTTACAAAAGAGGAAACTGAGACATGGAGATAAAAAAGCAACTTGCCCAAAGTCAGACGATTATGAAGTGACAAGAGGCAGATTTAAGTTTAGGCAGTCAAAGTCCAGAACCTGTACTAGATTCAACTACACTAAATGAGACGCAGTGTCTGCTCCTAAGGACTTCAAAGTCTAGAAGCTACTGTAGACAAATATACTAAGAGAGCATGTTGGCATGGTAGCAACGCTTCTAGAAAGCAGAGACAGCACAGAGGAGGGAGGGATTAACTCTGCTTTGTAAAGGCCTTCAACTAGTAGGCAGCAGGATAGGGTTTAGATCTGAATCCTTGAATTTGGACTCCAGAGTCCGTGTGCTCTCCATTTCACAGGGCAGCTCCATGTTTGATAGAAGAATTGGGAATTACAGGGAGAAAGCAACAATTGCGCTTATAGTGCCCTAGCATATGAACCAAAGGACAAAAGCTCAGTTTGTTTAAAAAGGGGGAAAAAAGCACTGTGAATCCTAATAGATATAAATGTAAACGTACATACAGATCTTTCATATATGTAATGTAGAATATATAATTTAAAAGATATATATAGATATACAATTTAAAAGATATATATAGATAGCCACCAAACTCTTGTATATTTCAACCCAACTGTGAAGCTCTCCAGTCATTTTTGTGACTTGGGGTTTGTCAGAAAAAACAGCCAGATGTTTAGAAGTAGAAGGGGAGACTAAAGACAGGGAGACACTGATGGGCCCGGTTATAGGAGGTGTTCAGTGTTTACACCCTAATTGAGTGATTGCTAATTGACTGATAGAAAACAGGAAAAGGAAAGGAAAAAAAAAGATTAAAGACAATTCATTCTGTTATTCATCTTTTAGCTTGCTAAAATTTTGATGAGTTATTTAAATCTAAATATTTAAGATAGGAAGTTTATGTCAACGATCAGAATTTTACGACCAAAGAGTCTCTAGTGGAAAACCACTTTGCTATTTCTTTGACAGTTATATAAATATAGTTACCATCTATTTACATTTCTAAGTTTTGTGGTTCAAACGGTGGCAAAAGGGACTCTATGGGAAGAAAAAAATAACTGTTTTGCCAGTATGAATGATAGTCATGTTTATAAGTGTTTTTCCATCACACAGTGGATCCTCAATAGATGAATGGGTGAATTTCATTTACTTCTTCCGGTGGTCTTGTTGTCACCTCAGGAATTATATACTCTTTGTAAATGAGAAAACGAAGGCCCACAGAGTTTACTGAGTTGATAGTTCCACAGCTAGTAAATGATGGATTTAGACCTGGACCCCAAATCTTTAGAATCAAGTGCAATGGAAAGTGTTAGCATAACAAAAGAGAGAGAGACCTTGTTTAGCCATTCAAATTCTTTGGGTGTCAAAGATTAGAAGGGATGAATAGAGACAGTTTCAAGACAGAAAATGTGAACTCCTCTGAGGCTTCCTCTGAAAAAGCTGTTAAAAGTCATAAGTTTCAAAGGAAATGTCATCAGTCTTTTAAAATTGAAAAAAGGCCACAAGCAAAATTATTTGCCTTACCATGATTGTCTTATGTGCATGTAAAAATCAGATCACCCATCATTAAAAAGCAAGTATCAGTCTTCCAATTGTTATTTATTACACTACACTAGATACTATAAAAAAAAGAATTAGAGACTGTAGACACTTGAAAGTTAGGACATTAATATTACTAAGTATATTACTCATATATAATTTACTTGGTTATCAATCCTCACTTAGATGTATTTTTAAAATAATTAAGGAAAGTTTACCAGGACAGTACAAAAACACATTAATAATACTTTCCTGCTGTTTTAATATTTAAAAGATGGTAGGAATTCTTTTTGACCAATACAATTTGCCATAATTTTATCCATATTAAAAAGTTTATGTCTGCTTTCTCGCCATCTTTGATACAAAATTCTCTCTATTTTGATAGCTTTCGAAAATATACCATCTTTACCATGACTGACATACATTTTTTGCAATTAAATTAATAAAAACTTTGAAAAAGGAAAAAAGAAAGAAGTTTAAATAGGTTGAACCTGAGATACAACTTAAAATATAATCTTCAAATATCTAGGAATAACTAAAGAAAGGGTCAAGATTTCTATAGTTAAAAATTCAATTCCTGTAAGTCTTATAATTACGATAGTTATGTGAGAGGTGGGCCATAACGAAGGCAGAGCACTGAAGAACTGATACTTTTGTACTGTGGTGTTGGAGAAGATCCTTGAGAGTCTCTTGAACTGCAAGGAGGTCAAACCAGTCAATCTTAAAGGAAATCAACCCTGAATATTCATTGGAAGGACTGATGCTGAAGCAGAATCTCCAGTTATTTGGCCACCTGATGAGAAGAACTGACTCATTTGAAAAGACCCTGAAGCTGGGAAAGATTGAAGGAGGAGGAGAAGGGGACCACAGAGGATGAGATGGTTGGATGGCATCATCAACTCAATGGACATGAACTTGGACAAACTCCAGGAGATGGTGAGGGACAGAGAAGCCTGGCATGCTACAGTCCACAGGGTTGTGAAGAGTTGGATACAACTTGGTGACTCAACAACAAATTATATATTTACATCATTTTAAGCAAAATGCCTCATGAACGTGAATTTTTCTGTTCTTAGGAAAATTATAATACAACAACCCTGATGGTGCAAACACAAAGCAGTGACCCCAGCTCACCTAAACACAATGCAGGAAAGCCTGTGACTGTGTGGATCACAATAAACTGTGGGAAATTCTGAAAGAGATGGGAATACCAGAGCACCTGACCTGCCTCTTGAGAAACCTGTATGCAGGCCAGGAAGCAACAGTTAGAACTGGACATGGAACAACAGACTGGTTCCAAATAGGAAAAGGAGTACGTCAAGGCTGTATATTGTCACCCTGCTTATTTAACTTATATGCAGAGTACATGATGAGAAACGCTGGACTGCAAGAAGCACAAGCTGGAATCAAGATTGCCAGGAGAAATATCAATAACCTCAGATATGCAGATGACACCATCCTTATGGCAGAAAGTGAAGAGGAACTAAAAAGCATCTTGATAAAAGTAAAAGAGGAGAGTGAAAAAGTTGGCTTAAAGCTCAACAGTCAGAAAACGAAGATCATGGCATCCGGTCCCATCACTTCATGGGAAATAGATGTAGAAACAGTGGAAACAGTGTCAGACTTTATTTTTTTGGGCTCCAAAATCACTGCAGATGGTGACTGCAGCATGAAATTAAAAGACGCTTACTCCTTGGAAGAAAAGTTATGACCAACCTAGATAGCATATTCAAAAGCAGAGACATTACTTTGCCGACTAAGGTCCATCTAGTCAAGGCTATGGTTTTTCCAGTGGTCATGTATGGATGTGAGAGTTGGACTGTGAAGCAAGCTGAGCACCAAAGAATTGATGCTTTTGAAGTGTGGTGTTGGAGAAGACTCTTGAGAGTCCCTTGGACTATAAGGAGATCCAACCAGTCCATTTTAAAGGAAATCAGCCCTGGGATTTCTTTGGAGGAATGATGCTAAAGCTGAAACTCCAGTACTTTGGCCACCTCATGCGAAGAGTTGACTCACTGGAAAAGACTCTGATGCTGGGAGGGATTGGGGACAGGAAGAGAAGGGGACGACCGAGGATGAGATGGCTGGATGGCATCACTGACTCGATGGACGTGAGTCTGAGTGATGGACGTGAGTCTGAGTGATGGACGTGAGTCTGAGTAATGGACGTGAGTCTGAGTGAACTCCGGGAGTTGGTGATGGACAGGGAGGCCTGGTATGCTGCGATTCATGGGATTGCAAAGAGTCGGACACAACTGAGGGACTGAACTGAACTGAACTGAACCCTGGTGGTTATTACTGTTTGCAGTAGCCTTAAACTATCACCATTCCAGACAAAGCACATTTTCTTCATGTATCTGAAATTGTGAGCTCTATGTGGCATTGCTGGGCCAGTCTTTTTAAATGAACTCATCTGAACCGAACAGAACAGAGAAAAAACAAGGAGCCTTAAACCCCTGTGATCCCACCAGTGACTTTGCCAGTCAAGTTTTTTTTTTTTTAACATTTCAGGAACACCAGACAGCTGGGAGCTGCTTCTTACCTTCTTGCTTTTTCTTGTGCTGTCTCTCTACCTGCAGTCTGCTCCCCACGCCATTGATCCTAGCCAGCTCCTGTTTATTCTTTCAGTCTAAGCCCAGCTTCACCTCTCTGATAAGTCTTCTCTGTCCTTTTCAAGCTGAGTTGGGTGCTGCATTTCTCTGACCCCCGCTCCTCATTCCCCTGGGCATTTCACATACCTCATTATAGCATCCTGACCTACATAGCGGATTCCCTGGAGAGACCGGGGCTTCTTGAGAACACAGACTGGGTCTTCTATTTTTGTCTATCTTGCCTTAGCCCCTACCTTAAAGCCTGGCACATAGGTGTTCAATAATACTTATTGAATGAATAAATGAAGATGACTGCTTACTGGGCTGTAACAGAAACTGACTATCTCAGTTCTCAATGAGAAAACATTGAGGCTCCAAATATATTTAAATATCTCTATTTTTCTCAATAATACTTTGAGAGTTATTACAGTACCTCTTGCCGATTGGGAAGAAAAACAATCCATCCCTCCAGAATAAACTGGACATGGATAAAATTATCTATACCTTAAATAACTCAAATGCCCATTCAGAACTGAAGTTTTTTTTTTTTTTTAAGAGATTTGATTGTTTCTGGTCAAGCATCCAAAATATTCTCACTAAAAATAGAGATTTAGTTTGTGGCTAATGTCTGGGATTGATTAACAATTTTTACAAAACCTAGTATTTTAATAGTATTTATTATTTTTTTCATAGTAAAAGTAATCCATACTCTTTAGTTTATGGGAAAATATAGATGAGAAAATAAAGATTATCAACATTTTCACAATCTGGAAATAAACAGTCTTTATATTCTGATATGGGCAACACTGGGAACATATTATTGTTAGATTTTGCATCTTGCTTTTCAAAATTTATTATAATTATAATTTTCTCATGCCCTTATTATTATTTGAGTATTCTTTGTACACATGATTGGTGATTACTGCTTAATATGCCAGGAATCCAACTCTCTATAAAAGGACTAATGGCTCCTTGCATGTAGTATGGACATTCACCGTACCATCTCATAATTGTCTTTGAGCACAAGAAGGAACTACTCCATTTTAATATGTGGCACGATGCTCAATTAGAATAATTATAATGTTTCTTGTTGCACCCCTTAAATAAGTTCTAAAGAATTGTTTTGGATGCACACATTGAGACAGCACCTTTAATAAAGACTTTCACTCATTCAACATTTATGCAATACCTAGGCATAGCCTGTTTATAGGTAAACAAACCTGTTAAGGTAAACATACAAAAGAAATTATTTACAACTAATCTAACTTGGCTGTCTAGACATACTTGAATTTATCCCCAAACCTCCTAAGTATACCATCTGCCCAAATGTCCCTCTCAACTGCTGTCCTGCTGAATGAGGTCAAAACAGTTACTTTTTCTGAGTCAGCTTTCCTATATTTAAAGAAAGTCTGGTGTTAACCAGCCCTCCAGGAAGTATAATTCCTAACTCATAAAACCCATAAAGTACAAGTAGTTCAGTGAATCTTGCCATGCTGGCTTCCTGCTAACCCATGTAGCAGAGGACAGTACATCTGTCAACATGCTGCAAAGAGCTCTGACCTCACCATGACCTGGCCTTGGGGGTTGCTTACTGCTCAGCAGAGGGAGAGAGCTGCCCCCTCGCTTACTGAGATCTGACTCAGGAAATCATCTGCATTCCCAGAAAAGTCCATTAAGAAATGTCAACATCACCAGTATAAGTCTCACTCAGCTCAAATTCCTTTGAAGAACACCTTAGGGTAGACTTGCTTGCCTGGTTTCAAAATTCTGGAGAGGCCAGCTTGAGCCTATCTTTTGTTATTAGGGATGCTGATTCTCGTACAGGATGGATTTGTGTCATCCCCTTTTTGGAGAGCCCCTTCCCTTTAAAAATCTGCTGGGTGATTTTTTGGTCTCCTTTGCTGTCTATCTCCTCCCAGTCTAGCCTGGCAGCCTATTGGGTCCCAGCTTAAGAAACTGTTGGTTGTCCAATCCAGGCAAGATGACGCCAGGATTACAAAGTCCAATCACTGATGAAATTACAAAATCCAAATGCACAGAAATTGTTTTGGAAGGGAATTTGCTTTGACAGGAAAGGGAAGGGAGAGAGCAATGAAAATTAATGTGCTGTGCCCGAATAGCATGTCGTTTTTAAAACATTAATTGCTGTTTGTTAGAAAGGCAGTCAACTCAACTTAGCACAATGTTAATACTGCATTTTATGTGAAAAACATAAATTATCAAGGTGGTTTATTTAGGAAGTGCTGTTATAATTTAATCATTATTTCCTAGAAGTGTGGTTTTCTCAAGCAGGCATTTTACATGATAGGAATCATATAAAGCAAGGGACTGGTGCTGAAGCTGAAGCTACAATACTTTGGCCATCTGATGTGAAGAGCCAACTCATTGGAAAAGACCCTGATGCAAGGAAAGATTGAGGGCAAGAGGAGAAGGGGGCAACAGAGGATGAGATGGTTGGATGGCATCACCGACTCAATGGACGTGAACTTGGACAAACTCTAGGAAAAAATGGTGATGGACATGGAAACCTGGCATGCTGCAGTTCACGTTCACAACTTGGTAACTAAACAACAACAATTAACATTTAAAATTTCAGTACATTATTTAAGTTATAAGTTATCCACAAGCCCCACAGATCTTGTTATCTTTCTTCACCTTGGTGTAGCCGCTCAGGCAGAAGCCTAGAACGAACTTGAGATACGCTTTTCTTTGCATCGTTTCAATGTGGGATCGAGAAATGAAATGGACCAGAAGGATCTTAGTTGCTTGAAAGGCAAAACACAGAAAACAAAACATGAACAACATGAGCTGTCTTCTAACTAGTTTTTTTTTTTTTTTTAATCAGCTGAGGCTAAAGGAATTTTCTATTTAGGTCTGTGGCTAAGTCAGTAAATTTGTCAACCTGCCCCAAACTTGTTTGCTAATTTTGCAACACGGTGATTATTCAAACATTTCCAGAATGCTCCATTGTATAACTATAAAGGTGATTTAGGCTGGATTCAAGAAAGGGGGACGCCATCCATCAAGCAATTTCCTCAGCACATGTGGGTCATTGCCCTTCTCTTGGTCAGGGAATTTTTTATTTTTATTTTTCTGAACAGAAAAGCAGAGCCTCTCCTTGGGGCCAGGCTGGGCAGCCTTTTGAGAACTCATATTTGAGAGGGTCCCAAATTTAGACTTTTAGAAGGTATCATCAAATAAGGCTCTTCATAAAGTCACTTGTATTATATGTGTGTTGAGGTGTTATTTTGTGAAATAGGAACATTGAAAAATGTATGACAGTTCAGAAATCTGCTTTTGGATTTTTAAAAAATTTAAAAAGTATTTTTGAATCCTCTGCTGAAGAGGAATTAGAAAATTATTCATTTGTATTTCTATGTTTACAGTTAATTTGGTATGTGGTTTTTGAGGGTCACATTTACATTTTTTCTTCTTGTAGTCCTTATTTTCTTCTGTAAGTTGAGATTAATAATTTCATAACTATGAAGAGAGAGACCTATAGCACATCTATGCTTCCCTCTCTCTACAGTTGAATCAAAGGACCTACACGCTCAGATCACCTCCAGGATAACACGAATTCTGTGATTTGAATGATTTAGGAAGAATTCTGCAATGTTTCTATATGGTTTTTCTTGTTTTTTAAAAAATGTATTCATACTAAGACAGATAAGATGAAGAATTTGGAGGGCCAAAGAGTGACATCAGTAAAGATCACAAATGCTCTTTGTCCCTGGAAGCCGGAAACCCAAAAGCCAGAGAATAAATCCTAAGTTAAAAAGAAGTAATCAAAGTCTTGTTTCTAATTGCAGTTATGATAGCGTCTTCCATTTCTAGAAATGGCTTGGTCATTGTAGATGATTACCTACAATACTATAAAAAAATAGTTGGATTAATTCACATATTGTCTGTATTTGGAAGCAGTAATATTGTAGGATGAGGATAGATCTATAATCTTGGCAACTGATCAACTGTATTCAATTTTGGGTTCACAAATCTAAAACCTAGAAATTGTAAAAGATAACTTATTGAAGAATAAGGCCTCGTAAAGACGGTATAGCAATTGAGAGAATGACTTTGAAACATATATTCAGTTCAGTTCAGTTCAGTCGCTCAGTCGTGTCCGACTCTTTGTGACCCCATGAATCGCAGCACGCCAGGCCTCCCTGTCCATCACCAACTCCCGGAGTTCACTCAGACTCATGCCCACTGAGTCAGTGATACCATCCAGCCATCTCATCCTCGGTCGTCCCCTTCTTCTCCTGCCCCCAATCCCTCCCAGCATCAGAGTCTTTTCCAATGAGGTAACTCTTTGCATGACGTGGCCAAAGTACTGGAGTTTCAGCTTCAGCATCATTCCTTCCAAAGAAGTCCCAGAGCTGATCTCCTTCAGAATGGACTGGTTGGATCTCCTTGCAGTCCCAGGGACTCTCAAGAATCTTCTCCAACACCACAGTTCAAAAGCATCAATTCTTCAGCACTCAGCCTTCTTCACAGTCCAACTCTCACATCCATACATGACCACAGGAAAAACCATAGCCTTGACTAGACGGACCTTAGTCAGCAAAGTAATGTCTCTGCTTTTGAATATGCTCTCTAGGTTGGTCATAACTTTTCTTCCAAGGAGTAAATAATAGTTGGTGGGAACTTGCTCAATCCAGAGAGCTCAACCCTGTGCTCTGCAACAACCTAGAGGTGTAGGATAGAGGGGGTGGAAGGGAGGTTTAAGAGGGAGGGATATATGTATGCTTACGACTGATTCACATTGTCGCAAGATAGAAACGAACACAGCACTGTAAAGCAATTATCTTCCAATTAAAAATAGACTAAAAAAAGACCATGTAGCACAGAAAAGTTAAAAAGAAACAGAAGCAAGGAAAAAGGTAGGTGACCTAAAGGGAAATTAAAGTAGGAGCAAAGAAAAGCACTTGAATACAGATACAAAGGCAATACAAAATTATTAAAAATTAGGTGATTTTGTTTCTTAATCATTACTGTTTCTACCCATATTCTTCCAGTTTGGCTATAACCACATTGTATTTCCAAGTATTATTTTGTCCCATGACTAAAATTAGAAATTTGGGTACAATCATGAGAACAAGATGTTATCTTCCCTATGTCATTGCAAAATGCCGTGATAGTCTGGCTAAAGGATATATATATATTGCTGACCAATTTTTAACTTTATCCAGCTGGAACTTTTCCTTCAAAGATGTTGATGAAGGTAGAAATTTGAAACAAGATGAGTCGTGCTTTTAAATACAGGCAAGGGAAAAAATCTAATTTAATGATGGGTAAGATCTGAATCAGTTTGAGTCAGAAAGTTTGTACTTTTACTAGATAACATATTGGGATATATATTCCAGGATCTTCTCTGTACTGTTTGAAAATGAGAACCACAGATTGATGGGGTGCTGAAGTAGATGAGTTACCACTATATATTCTCTTTCTCTATATAAAGAAATATAAAGGTTTCATTACACGTTTCTTATTCCTGATAGAAGTATCACATAAAATTCACACCATGTGTTGTGAGCTAGTGAAAGTGATAAATAGAAACAGTAATACAAGAAAGAGTCAAACTACCATTGACCCCACTTCAAATCCTTTTCATTTGCCTTCTCTTCTGTCATTATTCTCAGACAGGTAAATATCACCAAAGCCAAGCCATCAGTCAGCCTCTTCAGCATCTTTCTTGAACTCTTCTCCATGTCTACCCTATCATCCCACCTGTATCCTTCCCTGCTGATTCTATGATTTTCTTCAGAAGCTTTTAAGAGATCTTGATCACAGAAATCTGAGTTCTCTAGATTTAATGCCTTTTATAGCCTAAAGTATTCCATTCCAATCTGTTTTTCTCTGAAAAGTCTCTGCTGCACCCAGACTAGTTTTCACTGTTGCCAGAATATGCTTCTAGCATTTCTACATTTTGCCTCCAAAATGCCTCTCCCTTTCATCTCTACCCATTGGAATCTCACCCAGACTTTAAGGCCCTTTTCAAGATTAGTAGGCTCCCTCAAGTCTTGGATGATCTTAGCCCCTGGGGACTTTTCATCTTCTAGAGTCCTGGAGTATATGATATAATTCTGTTAATATTAATCATATTGTAATCTGAAAGCTGGGTATCTCTTTAAGTGGACATATATTACACCTTGCAAACCAACTTCCCACTTCAACCAAGTCTCACCAACTTCCCACCTCAACCACCTCTGTTCTTGGTGGCGCTTCTATGAATTCCTTATGGAAAGGATCATAGTATCTGTCATTTCATTGTTCATACTTGCTTCATTATTCACTATCCACATATTTTTCATTTTATTCATTTTTTAAAAGTTTGTACATATTCTGGTTCGTTACCTCTTTGTAAATGGATGCTTGTACCAAATTAGATCCTATCAGATTATGTGGCATTTTCATGTTTTAAAAATCAAAGAGTATACACCTACTGTCAAATGTATATGAAATTACATTATGATATAATTTAAGAAATATTCAGAACATAAAACTATAATGCTTAAGTCTGTATTTTCCTTGTAAAAAGAAAGTTACTATGAGTTTTGTCAAGACCAAACCATACATTTCTTCATTAATCTTTGCATGTCCAAATATGTCAGATATCTAGGGAGAAAATAATTGCACAATAAAAAAGTTCCTAAGTCATTTTAATTTAGCTAACTTTTGTCAAGTTAGTTTTTATCTATGTATATTTGACTTTTGAGTCAATGTCAGGAAAGTTTTCTGATAAGAATTTTGCAATTAGAGTAGGTTCTAAAAATATATAAAACTCTTCATAGAAGTCTCTTATGTGTACTTTTCATTTTAATCCAGCATGCTCATTTGCTATAATTACTTAGTTAGCTTGAAGAACATAAGAATTATATGGATGCCAAGACTTAAAATTTGAGAGGTAAAACTGTAGGTATTTATTCATTTATCTCCACCCTATTTTGCATGAAGATATACTATGAAATGAAACTGTATTATTACATGAAATTTTGCTAGAACACAAATATTTCATTTTCTAACAATTAGCTCAGGTTTTTGCTTTCTTAATTTTATACTCATCTGATAACTTTGCAAACAGAAGAAAATCTTAAGTTGGAAAGATAATAGTTAAATGATGGAAATAACTTGAAAAGAAATATTCTTTAAATTTATTTGAAATTTAAATTAGTGTTGTTGTTGTTGGTCAGTTGCTCAGTCATGTCTGACTCTTTGCAACCCCATGGACTGTAGCTCATCAGGCTTCTCCATCCTTCACCATCTCCCGGAGTTTGCTCAAACTCGTGTCCATTGAGTTGGTGATATCATCCAACCATCTCGTCCTCTGTTGTCCCCTTCTCCTTCTGCCTTATATCTTTCCCAGTCTCAGGGTCTTTCCCAATGAGTCAGCTCTTTGTATCAGGTGGCCAAAGTATTGGAGCTTCAGTTGACAACAAATTAGTGTATTTGTTATCATTTTTCCCCTAGGCCATAATAATTTTCATCTGATCAGGGACAAAGTTACAAGGTAACTGAAAAATAAAGAAGCAGAACTAAAAGACAGATGAAAGTAAACATACCATGTTAAAGTTAATAGACCAAATGAGCCTATTTGCAAAGGAAAAGAAAAATGGATAATTGGACAGTTTACTCATTGTTTAATTTCTTGCATCAACACAAGATTTTCTCAAAGAACAATGTTTAGTTGTTGTTTTTTTTTTTTTTTTCCAGAAATAGGAAATTGACACAACTGTTGCAATCTAGCATCTAGCATTTCTTTTGATTGGTTACTGAAGAGCTCATCGATGTTATAAATATTAAAAAGGCAAAGAACTCTTAATTCCGGACTGATTTTTTAATCTGTTTTCTCACTTAACTTTTAGAATGTTGTCTGCTTTATACATTTTTATAACAGAATGAATTATTTGCCAACACATTTTAACTCTTCTTCTGATATATGGAAAATCAAGTAGATTTTTTTGAAAGGGAGAAAATGTCTGTTTAGAAATTATCTAAAAACTCCAAATAATGTTTTACTTACTCAGCACATTACCTTTGAAATGGTAGCAGAATCTTGAAAGGGCTTATGTTTTCCAGCCTCACGTCACCTTGAGTAACTTGGTGCTGTTGTGTCTGTTATTCTAATATAACATTTCCTCTGAATAAAATTGACGATTCCAAAGAAAATAACTCTTCTGCTATTTAATACTTTCTACACTTTCTGATTGTAATAATTCATTAAGTAGTCTGATTCCATTATTATGGTATTACTTTAATTTGACTTCAGTTCATAAACCTCTAGAAAAATTAACATTTCAGATTTATCAGTCAACCAAGCTGTAGAATCTTGATACAGAAAGATACCCGTCAAGGTAAAGCTTTCAGTAAGTGACTACTTTGTTGTATAAAAGCCAAAATTCTAAAAGCAAACAGAAATTGGTGTAACTGGTGTTCAATCTGAGTGTAAAACAGTAAACTGATTTAGCTTCTCTATTTTTTTAAGAGCTGACGCAAGTTGGACAGAGGGAGGTGTTGGGGTGAGGGGTTGGTGGTGATTGGCTTCTCTAGCTCACTCCCACTGGTCTTTAAATCATTGTCTAAGTCCCCAGAATTTCACATAAGTCAACTCTGCAACAGGGGTCTGCTATGCCACACAATTCTGGAAAGACTGCACAGGACTGGATAAATAATTAAGGTAAAGCCGATTTTACATGAAAACTTACAGTGTTGAAATAATGCTTCATTTCTTCTTTTTATGGTATTGATTATTTATTACTTTTCTTATAAAAAATCTATTCAATATAATGTCAAATATTGAAATTATTTACCCAGATCCTGGGAGGAGACTCTGGAATGAAGAGTTGACACAGTTTGTCTTAGGAAAAAGTATAACATTTGAGATGTACACTCTTAGTGTTATTAAAGATTTTCTTTATCTTAAAGACAAAAACACCCACCAAAACTTAGTTTACTCAAAGAAGGAGCATCATACCACTACAGCAGATGTGAAAGGCTAAGTGTTTGGGTGGCGTCATTTTCAAAAGAAAAAAAAAATGTTGTGTCTTAGCTTGTGTTTTTATGTAACCGTTTTAGTGAAGGAGTATTTTTACAGCAAATTTACTGGAAGAAACTGACAGATTAGTAGAATATAAGCAAAGCTTTAGATATAGAAAGGCTGGAATCAGATATCTAAAAATTAGATCTGTACTCCTCAAATGTATTTACCAGACAGTGGGATAATTCTCAATGCATTTTGAGCTTCTTATAGAGCATATGGTGATTATTTTAATTAAATGTCTAGGTGATAACGAAACTTTTATAACTCAGGGAAAAAATATTTTAAATGATGATATACATCATATTCATGGACAATTCATTGACTAAGTTTTATTCTTGACAAACTAAAAAAAATTAGGTATGTTTCTTGGAAAAGATAGCCATTTGTTTTACAAGACAACATCTGCCATTTTTTCAGATTTATATTTAGATAGTGTTTTGGGATTTTCTGGAAAGTCTTTCTACTTCTAAGAATTATATCAGTAACATTTAAATAACATTTAGTTTTGAGAGCTCAACTCTTGACTTTTCTTAAACTATGTTATACAGTGTGCTTTAGGGGTTACTGAAGCTATTATTTTTAATATATGAGTTAATTTTTTAAAAGTTAAACAGTTTATTTCAGAAGGAAAAAAGTACCTCTGCAGGTGGTCCAGTATGTATTATATAGAATATAGACATTTAGAACTTAATATATCCATAATTTATGACAGATTATTAAATATTATGCATTAACATGGATAGCATAAGGAGTTCACTGTGTAGTATTAAATATGCTACATATTGAGGAACACTTCTGGAAACAAACTACTGTTTGGGAAAATAGGAACTAAAATTTATGCAGGAATTTAAGGTATTTCTTAACATTAAGATGACTAGAGAATCTATGTCTTTTTCTAAGAGCAGAGCTAGAAAATTTATAAGTGAAATAATGTATATGGATTTTATGAATAGTCCTTTATACTTCATCAAAAGGCTGCTTTAATTCTTATATTAGCAAGCATGTAATATTCTTAACAAAGGGACAAGACCTCAACATACGGTAAATTCTTTTAACTTTCCAGTTCTCCCTTGATATTATTTCTAAGCTATGTCTAAGTAGAGGAAGGAAATGAAAATGGTAAAATATTAGTACCAGCAATATGAAGTTGTCAAGTGAATGTGTACACGCTTAGTCACTCAGTCATGTCTGACTCTGAGACACCAATGACTATAGCCCAGCAGCTCCTCTGTCCATGGCATTCTCCAAGCAAGCATACTGGAGTGGATAGCCATTATCTTCTCCAGCAGATCTTCCTGACCCAGGGATCAAACCTGGTCTCCTGCCTTGCAGGGAGATTCTTTACCATCTGAGCCACCAGTGAAGCCCAAGTCAAGTGAATACAGTTTTGCTATTATTGGCAGTTTCTTTTGTAAGATGTACTTCAGACTGACAGTGAATGCTTTTATGAAAGCTGATTTCTGTGAGAAATCATGCCATAGACTAATGAGTAATCTGAGTATCAAATGTGATTAGAATGACATTGTTGGGGAAATTGTTTAAGAGAATTTTACATAAAGGTAATATTAGATTCATTTCATTGTCAAATCTATATTCATTTATCCAAGATATATTTTGGATGTGGATTTAAATCAGCTCCTTTGATGCAAGATAATTTGGCTTTTAGAAGTTGTGGTTGGTGGTGGTTTAGTCACTAAGTCGGGTCCAACTCTTGTGACCCCATGAACTGAAACCTGCCAAGCTCCTCTGTCCATGGGATTTCCCAGGCAAGAATACTGGAGTGAGTTGCTGTAGGATCAGCAACTTCCTGCTCATCCAACCGAAGGGTAAAATCTGCTACCTGAACCTAGACTTCAGAGTAGATTCATCAGAACTGGACTGGCATGAAAAACAAATAGCAATGGTGGGAAATTTAGCTCCTTTTGTGCTTTCATTTATCAGGTAAAATAAATGTTTATAAATAATACTACAAAGAAATGTTATATATAATGTTTAATAACTAAAAGTTGAATATAAGGAATCAGCTATTTAGGACATTCAGATAACATAATAAGTATGATGAAACAAAGACTTCTAAATGGTGATAGTGTTCCAAATACTTTTGTTTCAAATTTTGATTTTGTACCTTCATGAATGAATAAAGTAAAATGGCAATGCAGAAGATCACTGGACTCAAATATCCAGTCTGTTTCGGCAAAATTTCTATTGCTGAGAAACCTAACTTCATTAGCGAGAAAGGCTAGACTATAGAAAGTTCTGTCAAATCAAATCTGGTTTTTCTTTTAGAAGAATTTTGAACATTCTTTGTACAGCAAAGCTGTTCTTCTTCTTGGGAACCAGAAGGGAACATGTCTATTTCACTTTGAAATGTTAACCTATAAAGCTATAATAAGAATTGTACTTGCATTTATAAAGGAGGTCATATAAAATTGCCTTGGTCTTCGAAGAATATGTCACCAGGTACTGTGTTAGATAATGGAAAATATGTGTAGTCTACAAACCTGACCTTGTCCCACCTTCATGAAATTTTTTTTTGCCTAGCAGAGGAGACAGTTATTAATATTCATCAAATAGTCATACATCTAAAAATGTAAGTTCAAAGTGTGATGAGTTTGTAAGGAAGAGGAGGCCATGTTCCATGGGGGAATCTAAGTTAGACATGGGGCCTCTCTGACCATGTGGCATTTAAAGATTTTCAGGTTCTTTTAGTTAACGGTGGGAGACACTTTGTTAAGAATGTGGGGAAGGGAATTCCAGGCAGAGGGAACAGCAGGTTAAAAAGGTCTCGAGGTGGCAATGAAGAAATGAAAGAAGTCTAGGGAGTCTAGTGAGTAAGGGGGCATGTGATTCAATGCAGGACTCCAGAGCTCTGTCTGAATTAAACTATATAGAGCCTTATAGCATGTTAGGCAATTTGACTTTATTCTGAAAGGTAATGAGAAAAATAATGTTAGGTCCTTCAACATGTAGTCATTTGGATTAACATAGTGGTCATGGAGAGAAAAGTAAATTAATTTTAAATAAAATTTAAATCTTTCTCTGCCAGAAAGATTGATATGGTGATAGATTGAACATGGGAGAGGGGGCACAGTATAGAGAGGGGGAAGTACCTATAATGATGACCAAATTCCTCTGTTTCTTTTAATATTTATTTTATTTATTTGGCTGCACTGGGTCTTAGTTGCGACACACAGGATTGCAGCATGTGGGATTCAGTTCCCTGACCAGGGATTGAACCCAGGCCCCCCTGCACTGGGAGCACAGAGTCTTAGCCACTGGACCACCCAGGAAGTTCAGCCAGATTCCTCCTGTTGTTACCGAAAGGTGTATGGGGTCTGGCTGCTTGACCCCCAAAAGCCAATGAATAGGCAGGTTGGTGGAAAGGAAAGTTTGCTTTATTTCAGATGCTGGCAACTGGGATGGGGTGGGGGAGGGCAGACATCTGTCCAAAGGCCAAATCTCTGCCCCTGCCCCCACCATCCCTGAAGAGCAGGGGATGAGAGCTTTTATAGACACACAGAGAGAAAGCTATGTACAAAAACAACACAGTCAGCTCTGACAGTCATCTTCAAATTGATCCTTGGTGGTCTGATCAGTCTCATCTTGGTTGTTTTAGGTACAGTTAATCTTCAGTTCTAGGGTCCATTTGTTCCCATTTCTTTGTGGCCAGTTCTCAGAATTGCGGCAGCTCATGTCTTGGGTACAGTCTAGTCATCATTTAGTTAATTCTTCCACCTGATGTTTGAGTATCTGTAAGACAGCTCTCTTGCCTGAAAATCCCATGGATGGAGGACCCTGGTAGGCTGCAGTCCATGGGGTCACAAAGACTCGGACACTTACTGAGTGACTTCACTTTCACTTTTCACTTTCATGCATTGGAGAAGGAAATGGCAGCCCACTCCAGTGTTCTTCCCTGGAGAATCCCAGGGACTGCGGAGCCTGGTGGGTGGCCATCTGTGGGGTCGCACAGAGTCGGACATGACTGAAGCGACTTAGCAGCAGCAGCAGCAGCAAGACAGCTCACAAGATATGGCTCAGAATATTATCTGTAGCCCTTGAGAAAGAACTAAAGGTCCTTGACTATGCTTAATGACTACATTATTATTATTATTATTATTAGGTCTCCTTTGACTGTTTTCCTTAGTTTCTGCATTTCTCACTTCTCTGATTAAACTTATTCTTTAACTAAAGTTTTCCACAGGCAGAAGGCAGGCAGAGGGGAGGAGGGCAAGAACTATCGGGTCCTGCTCTGTTTCACTGTGAGCACTTCTTATGAAGTGCCGGGTACTGAGATAGGGAGCAGCAGAAGAATCTATGGCCATGAAAACTAATATATTATATATTATATTATGAAAAGGGCTCCCCTGGTGGTTCAGACAGTAAAGAAGCTGCCTGCAATGCAGGAGACCCAGGTTTGATCCCTGGGTCAGGAAAATCCCCTGGAGAAGGGAATAGCAACTCACTCCAATATTCTTGCCTGAAGTTTCCCATGGACAGAGGAGCCTGCTGGGCTGCAGTCCGTGAGGTCGTGAAGAGTCAGACACGACTGAGCAACTGAGCACACACACATATTATGTTACTATATTTTTCAGTCACAGCATTGTTCTTTTCTAGTCTCCCCAGGGAATGATTCATTGATTAGTTTATTTTTTTTTGTTGTTTATTTTTTTTTTGTTAGTGTGTTTTCTTTTTTTTTTAATTTATTTAAGCATTTATTCAGAGAAAAAAGTAAAGATTACAATATAAGAGCTTGTTCAAAAATCTGTTTTCTCTACTAAACAAAATTCATCAGGTATAGGGATTCTGTCTTATTCGTGCTTTATCTTTCATAGTTTCCGGCTTATAGGTCATTCTCAGTATTTGTTGAATAAATAAATAAATACCATCTTTATATGCTTTCATGTTGATTAATCATGTGTTAAGGTTTAGCAATTATGCTATAGTCTAAATGCTTCAAAGGGCCTACTTTGTGCATCAGGCAAATGACTCAGTGTATCTAATTTCTCATAATGTCCTAATTCATTTAAAATTGTGCTTTTAGCTGTTGTTCCCTTAAAATAGATCATAACAGAATCTTCAGAGCTAAAGATATGAGCTGTGAAACTGTGTTCCAAATTAGGTGAGAAGATATCCTTTGACCAGGATCAAAATTAGGATTAGGGGCCTTTCTTCATGCAATCTGTCTTATCAGACAAATGGCCTGAGGTGGTAGAGAGCTCAGGGAAACCCAGAAACTGAAAGGAGGCCAGAATACCTAGAACAGTGAAGCGAGAAGAGTGTGGAAGGAGTGAAATCAGGAGTAGAGGGACCATGTGGAACTTGTGGGCATGTGGAGAATTTTATATTTTATCCTAAGAGTAAAGGGGAGACAATAGAGGATTTTATGCAAATAAACGACATGATCTAAGTTTTGTTTTTAAAAGATCAATATGCCTGTTTGTAGAAAATGAATGAGGAGGGGGAGGGTAGGCAAGAAAGGATGAAGGTATCAGTTATGATTGTTGCAATTGACAATGTAAGAGAGTTTGGACAAAGCTGATGGTGGAAGCAATAGAAGGAAGTGGACTAATTTAAGAAATACTTTAATTGTTGTAAAATCAACTAGACTTTAGTTAAAAAATGTTAAGGATAAAAAATTAGAAGACTGATATTTCTGATGTGAAGATCTGGATAAATGGTGACAACATTCTTTGGACTGGAAATATTGGAAGAAGGAGGAACTGTCACAAGTTAGATTTTAGGCACATTGAATTTGAACTGCCTTTGAGATACACAAACGTATATACATCATTGGACACGTGTAACTGGAGGTCAGAATGAAGTCCTTGGCCAGAACTGTGACTTAGAGAGTCCATGGTTTATGAAGCCTTGAGTAGATTGGAACAAGGGGAGTTTAGGACCTATCCTTGAGGAATTCAAGCAAAGAAACTTCAAATGAAATGATCCTTCTTAAAGGAACAAAGTCACAAGAGATCTGTAAAATAATAAAACTCAGCATTTAAAAAACTAAGATCATTGCATCCGGTCCCAACACTTAATGGCAAGTAGATGGGGAATTAATGGAAACAGTGAGAGACATTATTTGGCGGGGGGTGGGGGGGTAGTGGGAGGGGGGGGGGGGCGGCGGCTCCAAAATCACTGCAGATGGTGACTGCAGCCATGAAATTAAAAGAAGTTTGTTCCTTGGAAGAAAAGCTACGACCAACTTAGACAGCATATTAAAAAGCAGAGATGTTACTTTGCCAACAAAGGTTTTTCTAGTCAAAGCTATGGTTTTTCCAGTAGTCATGTATGGATGTGAGAGTTGGACTATAAAGACAGCTGAGTGCCAAATAATTGATGTTTTTGAACTGTGGTGTTGGAGAAGACTCTTGAGAGTCTCTTGGACTGCAAGGAGATCAAGCCAGTTAATCCTGAAGGGAATCAGTCCTGAATATTCATTGGAAGGACTGATGCTGAAACTGAAACTCCAACACTTTGGCCACCTGATGCAAAGAACTGACTCATTTGAAAAGACCCTGATGCTGGGAAAGATTGAAGGCAGGAGGAGAAGGGGACAACAGAGGATGAGATGGTTGGATGGCATCACCAACTCGATGGACATGAGTTTGAGCAAGCCCCGGGAGCTGGTGATGGACAGGGAAGCCTGGCGTGATGCAGTCCATGGGGTTGCAAAGAGTTGGATATGACTGAGTGACTGAACTGAACTATACTGATCAGCAACAAATGGAATTTTAAGAATTCCTACAAGCCAGGAAGCAGATAGGGGTGGAAAACCTGTGAAAGAGAAAAGGAACCAGGGTAAACCAGGTAATTGGGCTTTTTCCAGAGGCAGTCCAGTAGGAGTCCCAAGTTAAGTCAGTATACACAAAGAGGAGGCATGATTCAAGAGCAACCAATGACCACATGTTCACCAAGGAACTTTGGTTTGGACTCTTCATCTGTTTGGGCTGCCTCTTTTGGTCAAAAAATAAGGCTGCAATCTAGTCTGTAAAGAGAGCCTAAGAATGAACTCTATAATAGATATTAAGACCCCCACAGCAGGCAAAGAGAGATAACAAGCAAAAATGGAAGCTCCACCAAGAGGAAAATACATCATTGCGTTTTACTCCCTGAGGAGCCTTCTCTACAGTGCCAGCTATGTCTGGGAGTGGAGTCCTGCAGTTGCTCTGCACACAGACTGATTGCATAGATGCCACTTACCCCAGACCTGTTGTTTGCTGTTTAGTCACTAAGTTGTGTCCAACTCTTGCAACCCTGTGGACTGCCTCTTGCCAGGCTCTTCTTTCCATGAGATTTCCCAGGCATTCCCTTCTCAAGGGGATCTTCTCCACATCAAACCTGCAACTCCTGCATTTGCAGGCAGACTCTTACAGGGGACCTACAAGGGAGCAATCTATCAGTGGAATGAGCCTGTAAGATTTCAGAGAAACCCCAAATACTAGTTTTCTAAGTTAACCAATATACTCTTCATTCATAAATATGAACAGACAACCTAGGATCATTAAGAATTTCAGGAAAGCCGGCAAATGGAAGAGAAGAGCCAAGATGAACAACTCCAGGAAAAAATACATAATTTAGGGAACAACAAGAGCTTTTGGAAACTTGAAATCAATAGCCTTAGAAAGATTTGTGTAAATACTGCATCTTTAAAATGAACAAAAGAGATGGTATGAAAAAAGAAGAGAATAAACAAATGATCAGAAATTAAAAACATGATTGTGAAAAATAATTAGCTGGCAGGTTGAAAAAGAAAATGGGTACAGCTTAAAAGTAAACAATGGTTTTCTTACTCTACCCCCAATACTTTCTTCTGGTACCAAAAGTGTGAGTTTTTCCCATACCAGCCAATTCTCCCACACCAGCAGGGAGTCCTACAATGTAGTCAATTCTGGCTCTGTTTCCTGGAGTTAGCATCAGATCCCACATATTACGGGCTCCGTCCCACAGACTGCCTCCACTTCAGATGCAATGGCAAGTTCAGACCTCCTGTACTTCTGACCAGTCAGCTGTAAGTCAGATTAAATCGTGTTCTAGAATCACTCACAGAACTCAGGAAGACAGTTTGCTTACTAGATTACTGGTTTGTTATAAAAGGATATAATTCAGGGACTGCCAGATGGCAGAGATGCACAGGATAAAGCATGAGGAAAGGGACTCGGAACTCTCATGCCCCCTCTTTGTGGACCGCTCTCCCAGCACCTCGGTATGATAACCGCTCCAGAAGCTCTTCAAACCCCTTCCGTGATGGTGTTTAATATCTAGACAGGACTAAATAATTGGCCATGTGTGATTGACTCAGCCCACAGCCTCTCTCCTCTCTCAGTTGACTGGAAGTAGGGTTGGAAGTTCTAGCTCTCTAATCAATTGGTTGGTTTCCCTAGCAAGCAGCCTCCATCCCAAGGGCTTTACAAAAGCCACTTCATTATCATAAACTCAGGTGTGGTTAAAAGGATCTTGCTATGAATAACAACAACAGCAATAACAACAAAAACATCTTTATCATTCCAGAACTATTTCAGGAACCGGGTACAAAACCCAAATATTAGTTATGTAATTGCATTTGGAGCTTTGTGCCAGAAATGGGAATGAAGACCAAATGTATATGTATTATATCACAGTGTTATATAGCTGAAAATCAAATCTGCTATTCTGGAAACTGAGGAACTATTTCTGAACACTGAGTAACAAAATGGGAAATAAAGAGAAAATCTTGGCAATAGAGATAAAGAGGGCCAGTACATGACTAATACAAGTTTCAAAGGAAGGGAAACATTTTTAAAATGGTAGAACATTTTTATCAGAAGAAAGATACAAGTCTCTTAAATGAATGGGCTCTCCATGTGTGGATTAAGATGAATTTTTAAAACTACTCATATCTAGTTACATCCTGGAGAAATTTCAAATTGTATTAAAGAGGAAAATTCTAAAACCTTTCAGAAGAAAAAAAAATAAAACAAAGATGAAAATCTGATTTATCAGAGGAAGCTGAAAGTCAAGAGACAAAGATTTTCAACCTTGTAAAGGAAAATGATTTTGAATCTAGAATTCAAACAATCAAAAAAGTTTGAGAATAAAGTAAAGACATTTTCCAACATGAAACAACTCAGGAATTCTATTTCTGGACTTACTGTGTGAAAAAGTTATACAAGGGAGTATTTCAGCACAATGCAAAATGAATTGAAGAAAAGAGATAGCTTGGCATTCAAGAAACATGGGCAGCTGAATAAGACCCAGAAGAGGGAGGAGGAAGCCCTTCAGAAAGTAAAAGAGTGTGGATAATTTGCTTCCAAAATTCTAGTGCATGCCTGCTGAGTCGTTTTAGTCATGTCTGACTCTTTTGCGAGCCACCAGGCTCCTCTGTCCATGGGATTCTCCAGGCAAGAATACTAGAGTGGGTTGCCACACTCTTCTCCAGGGGGTCTTCCCAATCCAGGGATTGAACCTAAATCTCTCATGTCCCCTGCACTGGCAGGCAAGTTCTTCACCACTAGCGCCACCTGGGAAGCGAAAGTTTTAGTAGTATAGGATTATATTGCCTTTATTATGTAGTCAAATATACCACTTGGTTCTTTGGGCATACTATTTACACAATTGTAATGTTGTAAATTCTTTGGCATTGCCTTTCTTTGGGATTGGAATGAAAACTGACCTTTTCCAGTCCTGTGGCCACTGTTGAGTGTTGCCAACAAAGGTCCATCTAGTCAAGGCTATGGTTTTGCCAGTGGTCATGTATCGATGCAAGAGTTGGACTGTGAAGAAAGCTGAGCGCCGAAGAATTGTTTGAACTGTGGTGTTGGAGAAGACTCTTGAGAGTCCCTTGGACTGCAAGGAGATCCAACCAGTCCATTCTAAAGGAGATCAGCCCTGGGTATTCTTTGGAAGGAATGATGCTGAAGCTGAAACTCCAGTACTTTGGCCACCTCATGCGAAGAGTTGACTCATTGGAAAAGACTCTGATGCTGGGAGGGATTTGGGGCAGGAGGAAAAGGGGACGACAGAGGATGAGATGGCTGGATGGCATCGCCGACTGGATGGGCGTGAGTCTGAGTGAACTCTGGGAGTTGGTGATGGACAGGGAGGCCTGGCGTGCTATGATTCACGGGGTTGCAAAGAGTTGGAGACCACTGAGCGACTGAACTGAACTGAACTGAATGTTGTAAATTACAGCACAGCAATGTTGTAAATGCTGATTTTTTTAGGTAAATTATGAGAGATTTGTTTTACAGAATAGATGACATTATCATGAATCTTAACATTGTAGAAGTATTTCATGAGCTGAAACAATTAAGAGTGTGGAGGAAACAATTAGGAGTATAGAAAGAAGTATGTTAATTTCCTTATATTTCCTAAGTGTCAGTTTAGAGTTGATAAACCAAGTCAGAGAGGTCTTAGTGAATAGTTTAAATTTAGAATGACTTACTTTATTTTATTTATTTATTTATTTTTTATTTCTTAGATGCAAATACTTTTCTTTTTTTTTTAAATTTATTTATTTTTTATTTTACTTTACAATTCTGTATTGGTTTTGCCATACATTGACATGAATTCACCACGGGTGTACATGCATTCCCAAACCTGAACCCCCCTACCGCTCCCCCCACAACATCTCTCTGGGTCATCCCCGCGTACCAGCCCCAAGCGTGCCATATCCTGCATGGGACATAGACTGGCAATTCGATTCTTACATGATATTATACATGTTTCAATACCATTCTCCCAAGTCATCTCACCCTCTCCCTCTCCCACTGAGTCCAAAAGTCCGTTATACACATCTGTGTCTTTTTTGCTGTCCTGCATACAGGGTCATCATTGCCATCTTTCTAAATTCCATATATATGTGTTAGTATACTGTATTGGTGTTTTTCTTTCTGGCTTACTTCACTCTGTATAATTGGCTCCAATTTCATCCATCTCATCAGAACTGATTCAAATGTATTCTTTTTAACAGCTGAGTAATACTCCATTGTGTATATGTACCACAGCTTTCTTATCCATTCATCTGCTGATGGACATCTAGGTTGTTTCCATGTCCTGGCTATTATAAACAATGCTGTGATGAACATTGGGGTACATGTGTCTCTTTCAATTCTGGTTTCCTCAGTGTGTGTGCCCAGTAGTGGGATTGCTGGGTCATAAGGTAGTTCTATTTGCAATTTTTTAAGGAATCTCCACACTGTTCTCCATAGTGGCTGTACTAGTCTGCATTCCCACCAACAGTGTAGGAGGGTTCCCTTCTCTCCACACCCTCTCCAGCATTTATTGCTTGCAGATTTTTGGATCACAGACATTCTGACTGGTGTGAAGTGGTACCTCATTGTGGTTTTGATTTGCATTTCTCTAATAATGAGTGATGTTGAGCATCTTTTCATGTGTTTGTTAGCCATCCGTATGTCTTCTTTGGAGAAATGTCTATTTAGTTCTTTGGCCCATTTTTTGATTGGGTCGTTTATTTTTCTGGAATTGAGCTGCAGGAGTTGCTTGTATATTTTTGAGATTAGTTGTTTGTCAGTTGCTTCATTTGCTATTATTTTCTCCCATTCGGAAGGCTGTCTTTTCACTTTGCTTCTATTTTCCTTTGTTGTGCAGAAGCTTTTCATTTTAATTAGGTCCCATTGGTTTATTTTTGCTTTTATTTCCAGAATTCTGGGAGGTGGATCATAGAGGATCCTGCTGTGGTTTATGTCGGAGAGTGTTTTGCCTATGTTCTCCTCTAGGAGTTTTATAGTTTCTGGTCTTACATTTAGATCTTTAATCCATTTTGAGTTTATCTTTGTGTGCGGTGTTAGAAAGTGGTCTAGTTTCATTCTTTTACAAGTGGTTGACCAGTTTTCCCAGCACCACTTGTTAAAGAGATTGTCTTTACTCCATTGTATATTCTTGCCTCCTTTGTCAAAGATAAGGTGTCCATATGTGTGTGGATTTATCTCTGGGCTTTCTATTTTGTTCCATTGATCTATATTTCTGTCTTTGTGCCAATACCATACTGTCTTGATGACTGTGGCTTTGTAGTAGATGACTTACTTTAAATGAACAAGTAAAAACAGTAACTGTCATTAGTGATTGCTATTGGGAAGTGAAACTGATACTGCGTGATACTGTGGGATGTTGAGACAAGTTTGTACTCAGTTAATAGAAGTTTCTACTTTTTCTTTTAATTGTATGCTTCTCTCTGGTGCTTCAGAGATTTCTCTCTTTGTCTTTGATGTTATATACTTACACTACTTTTTATTAGTGAAAATATTCATTTTTCTTCCTCCTGCTGGAAGTACTGTGTGGTTTTTTTGAATCTTGAGAACTACTCTCTTTCTTTAGTTCTCAACAATTCTTTGTACTTTTTGTCTCTCATCTCACGATTCTTTCATATTAGAATAACTATTCAGACATGTTTAACTTTTTACTTCTGTTTTTCTTCCCCATATCTCTTAACTTCATAATTTCCTTTCTTTGTGATATAATTTGAGTGATTTCCACCAATCTATCTTCCAGTTTCATTACTCTCCCTCCAGCTGAGTTTTTTTTTAATATGATTATATATTTTATTTTTAGAATTCTTTTTGTCTTTTTCTCAAACCAGTCTGATCTTCTATTGTGTTCATAATCTGTCGATGTTATTTCTTATTTCAAATCTTTTATTACTTTTTATTATATTAATGTTATAGTCCATTTTATTTTTTCTTTTATCATAAAGTCCATTTTCAATTACTTTGCAGTTTGTAGTCACTCAGGTGTGAATTATTACTTCTTGTGCCTACTGACTCTCCTAGTGAGTTTCAGTTTCCATACGTGATTTGCAGCTTTTGTGATTTGGAGTATGAAATCATCTTAATCAAGGGTTGTCCTCCACAGATGGGCTGCTGCAGCACTGGATTTATGGAGTCATTCTAATGTGCCTGTTTCTTATTTGCCAGGGAATTTATGGATTCCATGTGTACTGGAGCAATTTTTAGGTTAGTTTTTCTGCTCAGGATTTCCTTACGAAATGGTAGTGTATGTTTCAGAACCACACCTTCCAAGAGTGATAGTATTTTTCCCAATATATTGATTCAATAAGAATTGAATGAAACTAATGGTAAAAATTTCAGAATATTAACATTAATGGATTCATAGCAATTTTTTTTGCACAGTAGTAGTCCACCCCTTTTCACTTAATTGAGGAAAATGAGGTTAAAAAAAGTTAAATATGCTGAGATCCAGTGAATTAAAGGCAGAGCAAAGTCTAAAAGCTCCATCCCTTTCTTGTTAAAATGCATTTCAACTTTGCATAGATGGTGACTGAGACTGATTCAAAGATAAACTTGTACTTACTTTTATTACTGTTCTTAACTTTGGTTTCATGATCCAAGTGCCTGAAAAGTGGCTTCCTGAGCCTGACGCTACCTTGTATTGTATGTTATTAAGTATTTTGATGGTGTTAATTCTTTCATGCCCGATTAACAGATTAAAGCAAAATTAACACAGTCATTTTCTGTGTTACTGTTGGTGGAGACACTGTCAGATGCCACCTTGGCAGATCTTTCTTTTTCAGCAGTTTACCATTGTCACCCATTTAAATAATACAATTTGCTAACAAATACTTAAAGTTTCTTGAAGACTGCTACCATGTCTTAAGATTTATTTTTTTCTTCCTACAGTGACTATTAAAGCCCCTACCATTGAAAAACATTCTATAAATACCAGCTAATGTGGCAATTTATTAAGAATTTTCCTTTTTCTCTTTCATTTTCTTTCTTTCTTTTTTTTTTTTTTTGTATTGGGTAATGGAAACTTTGGAGACATACTTTGTGAATTTTTCAGGAATTTATTTACTTTTCATGTTTTTACAGATAACATACACAAGTAAGTGGTTTGGATTTATTTAATTAATTTAAAGAAATTTATAATGATTTATTTTGTGTTCTGTTTGCAGAACAGACTGTTCTGAACATAACACCAAGTAGGAGAGCCTCAAGCTGAAGGTACAGTATCTTGTTTACACTGAAGGAGCTTGTGTGTGGACAAGGAAGCGCTGACAGCTCAAATGGACCCCATGGAACTGAGCAATGTCAACATCGAGCCTGATGATGAGAGCATCAGTGGAGAGAGTATTCAAGACAGCTACACCGGGATGGGGAATTTAGAAAAGGCAGCAATGAGCAGGTATGGGGTTAAAATGATGAGGCCCCATGGAAAAATGAGAGGCTTATGGACATGGAAAACAAAACTTTTGTTGGGAAGAACTGAATTTATTACCTATTTGAGAGATAACAATGATGTTGATATTAACACGTCAACTCTCTGATCCTGAAGTACACATTGTTATATCATTATTGTATGTCAGTCCTTTGTATAATCGCTTCTCCGCCTTTTGGCTAAGATCTAGCGTAGTCCTTTGTATGATTATTTTAAAACTGCAGTTACAGTGTTCTTGTTCCTATTAATAATATATAATAATTTAAATTACAATTAACATACCACTTCTCTTACCTTTTGGGTTATTCTCTCAGGTTCCTCCTCTGTTAAGTGTTTCTACATCTCCAGAGTTCTGCTGAGATTCTTCTCTGGCTAAAAGTGTCCTTTGAGCAAACTTACTCACCACCATCATGGCTTCACCCACTGAATATATGCCATATTTCAGCCTGTTAAACTTCTCAACTGAATTTCAGATCATCATATCCAACTGTTTACTATACATCTCTACTGGATGACTCATGTGTCTGACTTGCCTCCTTGATTAAGTTACACTTGTGATGTCTAATATTGAACTCTTGTCATCCTCTTCAAAATTTTCCCTTCTTCTAGCAGTTTCATCTTGGTGAAAGTCATCAGCATCATTCAGCAACTCAATCAAAGGGCCTTTGGTATCAACTTTGACTCATCCCTTCTGCCAAACTGCATGTACAGTGTTTGACTATATCCAGTTGCTTCCACCTCATTAATGTTTCATATCCACCCACTTGTCTATATCCATTCTATTGCCATCTTGCTTTTGTCCCTCATCATCTGTCACTCATCCACTAGAACAGCCCTGATTAGTCCCCATCTTACTATTTACTCACTTCCATCTAGCCCTCCATATTCCTTGCAAAAGTAATCTTTTACAATTTCAAATTGACTCATGTCCTATCCTAAGGTAAACCCTTTGAGTGCTTTCTCAGTAGCTATGAGAGAAAGATTATACTACACATTGCTTGGCATATGAAGCCTTTCATGATCTAGCCCTCACCTAACTCTCCTCTTCATCCCTTGCCCTGTTTATGTGCTGTTTTCTAGCCTTGTCGAGCCACTCAAAACTCGTGTTCCTGCAGTCACTCTGCTCTGTCTGCCTGGAATGCCCTGATTTAAGTATTACCCACTCACCTTCCCCCTTTTTCTCTACTGGCTACACTCTGTCTTCAAGACTCAGCTCAATATCAGGTCTCCTATGAAGCCATCCCCCACTTAGAAGTGATCACCTACTTTGTGCACCTTCTCCCTACCCAGATGTTTGTGATGCCACTACACCAGGTTAATGGCACTGCCTGGAACAGAGTAGCTGCACAACTGTTACTTGATAAGTTTAGTAACTTCTTACAAAATACTATATAACACAAATTATTCATGATTTAAGATATTCAGAAGTGAATTTTTTTAATTAAATCTAGGTCTGGAGTAGAGAATATTATCTTCAAATCAGGACGTCTTATTGCATTCACAACACCCAGGAAGGGTGTCAGGAGGAAGTACTCTTCCTCCAGGAAGCCAGCCCAGTAAACATTAGTGTTGTTGGATAAGAGAGGCCATGGAGATGTCAACATGACTCTTCGTGGGTTGGGTGACTCTTTTTTTTTTTTTTCCCAGCATAATATATTTTAAAATTTTTAATTAGAAAGTATTTTACAATATCATGGTTGTTTCTGCCATACATCAATATGAATCAGCCCTGGGTATACATATGTCCCCTCCCTCTTGAAACCCTTCCCACCTCCCTCCCCGTCCCATCCCTCTGGGTTGTCACAGAACACCCGCTTGGGTTCCCTGTGTCACAAAGCAAATCCCCACTGGCCATCTATTTTATATGTGGTAACATATAGGTTTCAGTGATACTCTCTCCATTCATCTCACACTCTCCTTCCCACACTGTGTCCAAAACTCTGCTCTTTATGTCCGTGACTCCTTTGCTGTCTAACAAGTAGGCTCATCAGTATTATCTTTCTAAATTCCATATGTGCCTGCATACTAAGTCACTTCAGTTATGTCTGACTCTTTGTGACCCTATGGAATATAGCCCACCAGGCTCCTCTGTTCGTGGGATTCTCCAGGCAGGAATACTGGAGTGGATTGCTGTGCCCTCCTCCAGGGGATCCTCATGACCCAGGGATCAAACTCAGGTCTCCTGTGTCTCCTGCATTGGGAGGCGGGTTTTTTACCACTAGTACCACATGGGAAGCCCAGATTCCATATATCTGTATGTTCATATACAATATTTGTCTTTCTCTTTCTGACTTACTCTTGAGGAGGCACAACATGGTAGAACCAGGGCTTTGGAATCAGCAGAGGAGTTATCTGACTTTGAAGAAGATATTTATTTTCTTTGAGTTTCAGTGGAAAATGCAAAATGGCAAACCAACACCTACTTTGCTGAGGATTAAATGAGTGCCTTTGAGACAGATGATACTCAGTGAACTCTTGTTTTTTCCACTCCACTTCATTACTCGGGAAATTGATCAAATCCAAGGGCTCTTTTGTTTCTGAGAAACGTGCATACAGATATGAGCTCTGTGGAAGTGGCAGAGCTGAAGGGGACAGGGTCCTAAGAAGAGTCCTACAGAGTCATTAGATTTGGTCCTCTGAAAGCCGACACGAAAAGAGCAAGAATGCTTTTGTCAGCTTCAGGCAGTGTGTTCTGGAACACTTACAAGGACTTAGCTTGTAAGTCCTGACTCTAGTGGGTCATTATTTTGCAATTTTATGATCATTTTTAACAGATGGGTTTGTTTATATTTGGTTTGATCTCTTAAATATAAATTTTGGGGAAATTCAACATAATATATTTATTTGGAATCATTATACTTATGTTTTCAATATATGCTGGGCTTGATATTAAATCACTGAAGATGCTGGGGACATTTCTCATATATTTTACAATCTTGACATGTTTTATGATTACAATTCATCTCATGCCAAAATAAGAACATGCAAATGCCTCAAAAGAGAAAGTCTATTTACTTTTACATTTAAAACTTTAAAACCACTCATAGGCTAAAGGATTCTAGCTTATTGATTAAGGTTAAAAAGAGAATGTTGTATATTCCAGAGTTTAAATCTAGATGACACCTTTATTTTTATTATCATTAGGCCCATTTGGGGCTCTGTTTCATCTTATCTTTTCTGTTTTCAGCTATGAACATTACGTACCAGTCTCCACATAGCAAGTATATTAACTACAGACTATTAAAGCACAAAAGGGAGGAAGGAGTGCAGAGATGGAGGAAGATAGCCTCTGAGGGCATTATTCTTCCTTCAAGAGATAGGAGAAAAATGACAGGAAATATTCCTAACTTGTAAGCCACATGGTTCAAGAAAAGCCACTTCCTGGGTTTTAGAAAAGCACATGAAACTTTGTGATTTTGTCTTCGTGATCTGTCTAGTTCTATCTGCACTTTATATTGTTCTCTGTTCTCAAAAAGTAGCCTTTTTGTCCCTCTTTCTCATAAGATATTTTCAGGCTTAACTTCTAAGAGATAATTTGCACAGATCTATAATAATTATTTTACCTTTTTTATTTCTAAGGATTACTTAAAAAAAAACTCCAATCATTTTATCTTACTCTCTCATGCAAGAAATGCCTTAAATTTGCAATTTATCTAATAATGAAGCACTTTTTAAAAAGCATGCTTATTTGAGTATTTCCTATAATCGAAGGTCTATGTGACATTTTCCAGTATCAAAATGCAGCGGTGACAGCTGAGCTCATTAGTCAAATGTTCAGAAACGTGACTGGTATTAGCTTCGTATCCTCAAATCTTCATATCCTCACATCCTTCATATCTCTGGCATATAGCTTCAGCTGCCAACCAGTGCTGCCATGGGATGTGCAGCTTCCAGCCTGTACCAAGTAGACCACTACCCCAGTGCTTAGTGGATTTGTGCTGCTTGGTCTCTTCAGTCGTGTCTGACGCTTTGCAGCCCTATGGACTATAGCCCGCCAGGCTCCTCAGTCCTTGGGATTCTCCCGACAAGGATACTGAAGTTGCCATGCCCTTTTCCAGGGGATCTTCCCGACCCAGGGGTTGAACCCACACGTCCTGCGTTGCAGGCAGATTCTTTACTGATGGAGCCGCCAGGAAAGCCCTGCTCTGTGTGGATAGCAATGTCTCAAAGTCCTGCTCTTTAATCCTGCATCTTACAGCCCTCTCAACTCTTCTGCTAATTTATTGGGTTTCTTTAAAAGGTTCTCTTAGTTTCATTCATTAATTATCTAACACAACCAAGTACACTTTCAGAGTAATTAAAATACACATTCTTGCACACAACCAAACATAGCACAGAGCTACCATTGAACTCCTTTCCAGCAAGAGATATGCATATTAAATGTGAAATCAAAAAAGAGGAAAATGCCAGCTAAGGGCTCTGTCTAGGGTTGCATGGTGCTGTAGGAGACCCTAGACTTGGGGTTTGGTGGGGCTGGACATGCTGTCTTACTCTTCTGAGCCATAGTTGCTTCATATCAGACATGGAAGTTTCCCTTATGAGGACATTTGAGCACCAAGAGAGATGAGATCACAGTGCCAAAGCACTTAATAAATACTCATTGAATTAATAAGATCCTGTGGTCGTGGTGTATTAACAGTTGAGAAAACACAGTCACTGCTCTGTTCCCTTTCTTTGGGAGAGCTTGAAATGGCAAAAATTAGCTCTAATTATTCCATTTTTTGCATAGTCAATGTGGGAGAAAAAATGTGGCTTTAAAAAGATTTCAACCAAAAAATATTTTCTTCCTTCAGAGCTTTCTCCCTCCCTCCCAAAGTATACTCATAAATAGGGCTCAGTCCTTTTGTCTGGAAGGAACACTAGTATGAAGAGGAGAAGAGGAAAATAAAAGCTTTAACTGTCTTGTTTTTCCTCCCCTGATTCAGTGACTTAGATCACCTGAAACATAAATATAAATCAGAGCATTTACTAGCTGTTTTTACTGTCTTCTTTTCCTTTGTGTGTATGTTCAGTCAATTTACTAATGAAGATGCTGAAAGTCAGAAATTCCTGACAAATGGATTTTTGGGGAAAAAGAAGTTGGCAGATTATGACGATGAACATGTAAGTGATTCTCTGCTTTCCGGCAGTAAACAGGACTTGAGGATGTCTGATCTACCTGGGTCTCTGCAGGAAAGCAATGTGACTGAAATTTTCCAAGCCTTGATCAGCACATTCTCTGTTTATTCAGGCCCTTACTGGAATAAGGGCTTGTTTTTCCTGTTCGCCATATGGCTGCATAAATCATTTATGAAATTTATTTGTTTTTTGGAGAAATCATTCTAACTCAAACGTGATCTGCAGTCGTACATGCTTTCCCTTCTTTCTATTACTCAACCTGCACTTTTTATTTTTACTGAGACCTCTGCTGAAATCAAGTACCACATTCCACTGAAAATTACATGCTTTTACTGAAGTTGAGTCACGGTTTTATTTGCTGTGATTTTACTTTAATCTTCAATTTTTGGTGGTAGGCTCTTCCAAAAAAAGATGATATAGGATAAGAATAATCCAAAAAAGGTTCATCCTTTGGTGGGTGTTTGCTTATCATGCATCCCTTTTTCTTCAAGCATCCTGGGACCACCTCCTTTGGAATGTCTTCATTCAACCTGAGTAATGCCATCATGGGGAGTGGAATCCTGGGCCTGTCCTACGCCATGGCCAACACAGGGATCGTACTTTTCATGTAAGTGCCTGGACGTATCTACACTCAGTTTAAAGCCTGTGCATACGTTGTGCTCTTTCAATTAACAAAATTTGATCTTTGTGAATAGGAATCATCTGAGAAAGTATTAGCATATTCTCTTTCTTTTTGAAACAAAACAGCAATGAGAAATAATCAGAGCAGTCTAATCCTGGTACTTGTTCAACCAGCCATCTCTATTCAAATGGCAGAAAGTTTATGTGTTTGAGCCCCCTTCCCCCAAAGTGCTAGAACAGCCCTACCAGTCCAAAGTTATTCATCGTAAAGTAATTTGGTGTTTAATAGTTTAAAAGATCTTTCCTAGCAGCAAATCTGACTTTATCACACTCAGGAAAAACATCCCTTCCCAAACCGGACCTGCAGGGTCCTGTGTGCCCCATCTCAAGTCCCATCATCTGTTGCTCTATATGCCAGATACAATGGGCACAGTGTCTGCTCTCCATCCCTTGAAGGTGCCATTCCCTCTTACCACAGGGCCTTTGCACATGATCTTGGAACCTTCTTCCCTTTCCTCCACATCTAGTTAACTCCCCATAACTCAGCTCAGCCACACTTCAGTTATTCCTTCCACAGTGTTAGTATTTTAGTGCAGTTGTCTGATTCATTTGTTTGATGGCTCTCTCCCTGGCCAGACTATCATCTCCAAAGTGTTAAGCCTTTGGAGATGGCTCAATCCTGTTTTTTTCATCTCATGTCTATATCCCCAAGACCTAGTAACAATGCTTGGCTTGGGGAATTTTTGCAGAGTGGCCAAACTTTCTTCTTAAACCAATGCGCTTTATCCAAACTTGGTCAAATGCTGCCTGGTGGCAGCAGCATCACAGAGCCGACCTGGAAGGTGGAGAACACTTTGTGACAGACAGCCACAGACATTTGTACATTACGTGCAGCCTGATATTTTCAAAGACACAGTTGGCAGCAGTGAAATACTTCACAAGAGTAAAGTTAGTCAAGCATCAGTGTGAATGTAGATCACAATCCCTAATGCAATGCTGGAGTCTTAAATAACTGTCTAAGAATGTAACATTTATATTATAAATATATGCTATTTATGTTCCAAACATCACGTATGATTAGGTAACCACATAGCTATTTGAGGGCTAAGGATCAGGCTGGACTATAAATACTGATATTGTGTCAGTGCTTTGATTGAACTGTTAGATTATAGTTTTTAGCTGAATGGGTTTTTATGTCAACTTTACCTTTCTAAGCCATGGTTGAAATAAAGTAGTTTTAAAAAATTCTCAGATTCTTAATGGCTAGAGGTTTAGTCATATATGTAGTTGTATACTTTTGTAATATACTCTGTCTTTGAAACAAACAGCCTGCCTTCTCTGTACTAATTACACATACCATTAAAATTAATAAGGAAATTTTCATAGATCACTGATGAATAGAAGTAAGAGATACTTTCTTCAATTCTAGAGCCACAGATCATCTTCATGAGAGGAGAATATTCCACTTTTAAAACTGAAAGCCTCATTTTAGGCCTGTAAACATTTAGCAAATTAATTTGGCCAAAGCAATTAAATCGTTAGAGATCATGAGATGTGTTTTGTGTATCCAAGTAGCCCAAAATGGGTTCAGCAATCTCCCTTAATTCCCAACAAGTGACACAGGATTTCATTGCTCTTTACTTTTAGTATTTTCTGCCAAAGCAAGTATGTGTTTAGAATATAGAGTATTATCATTATTTTTCCAGGGAATAAAATTATATAATCTGAATTGCATAATTCTTAAAAACAGGTCAATTCATAAGCTGTATGGAACAACAGATGAATAAGACATTGATTAGACAGTTCTGGTGAACATATTTTGTGATAAATAAGAGCACAATAGAGCTAGAATTGTTAGGACATTTGTACCTCATTGTCTAAATCTAAGTTTGCAAACTTAACTTCCCCAGGAATTACCAAAGAATTAGATCAGTTGTGGGGAGAATGTTTAGCGTGCTCTCATCATAGGAAACAGACAAAGAATAAGAATTTTTTTCAGTTTCAGGTAAAGATTACTATTATGCCTTAATTTATTATATAATTGCTTCTATCTACACTCTATTTTTGCTGTTCAGTTCTTGTTTTTGGAAAGCACTGATCACTGAATACATAAAGAAACCATATATGCCTGTGGACATGTGGAGGGCCCTGAACCAGAAACGATTCTTTTCTGAATACAACAAAGGTTTCCCTGTAGCCTAGACTTACCTTTTTCTGTTCTTCTATTATACCGGCATTTGCCAGACCTCTGGTTCACACCTCTGATCACTCTCGTATAATGCACAGACAGTAGTAATGGAACTCAGAGTTTGCTTTGGCTTCTGTTTCTAGATTTTAGATGGATGTTTAGTCAGGTCATTGAATAGCCCTTCAATTATAAATATTCATGAGAATATCATGCAAATATGATATACATATACATATGCCCCTTATACTGAGTAAGTAGATATAGTATTTGCTAATTTTGCTGTACCTTTAGCATCTAAATTTTAAACTAGATTCTACGACTGGTAGTAGTAACATACTAAAAAAGGTATGTTAGGGACTTCCAGTAGTACGTTTTGGCCCATAAAATAAAGCCAATCTAGTTCTGAAGCATTGAAGAGTATTTGTGACATTCTGTAAAAGAATTTTTCAGCTTCCCCAAATCCACATACTCTTGGAAAGTTAATGATTGGAAAGACCAGTGTAATAATGTATTGTAACATCATGTATTATTACGTCTTATTTTTTACAGAAATCTTATTGTCTCCTTTCTATTCCCTTCACAGAATCATGCTGCTTGCCGTGGCAGTCCTATCTCTTTATTCAGTTCATCTTTTATTAAAGACTGCCAAAGAAGGAGGTATGCTACACCTTAGACACCAGACATGTCATTTTGATTCTGGTTAAAGGCATTTCAGTCTCTAGTTCCACACCTATAAGATGGTGTTAGTCAATTTTACATTTAATTTTCTTCTAATCCCAATCACATGGCCTCTCCATGTTTTTAGTTATCTAGGCAAGTGAAAAATCAAGTGAAAGTGAAAGTCAGCCTGCTCAGGTTCAAGCCAAATAGAGAAAAAGACTTTTGATGGATGATGGAAATAACAGTTCTGACTTGCTGCGTGGGGCCAAGATGAATGAAGCCATCACTCCTTGTTTGGAGAACATTCACCATATTTTGTAAAGGCTTTTGAGATTGCGTATTTGGGGTTTATGGTTTCTATAGGTGGTCACTTAGGTCATTTAGGGGCTCACGCTCAGTCGTGTCTGACTCTTTGTGACCCCAGGAACTATAGCCCCCTAGGCTTCTCTGTCCATGGAATTTTCCAGGCAAAAATACTGGAGCAGTTTACTATTTCCTTCTCCAGGGGATCTTCCTAACCCAGGGACTGAACCTGAGATCTGTGATTTCTATATGCTGTTTATTTACATGTTTGAGGCTCCAGTGCAGAATTATATTATAGAAATATCCTCATCACTAAAGCAGTGTCTTAACAAGGTTCTTTTCATTTCTGATTATAGGGTCTTTAATTTATGAAAAACTAGGTGAAAAGGCATTTGGATGGCCTGGGAAAATCGGAGCTTTCATTTCCATTACAATGCAGAACATTGGAGGTAAGAGGTTCTAGCTTTCAACAAACCATTTAAACTTTCTAAAGGAGGTTCAAGAAATAAGAAAACTTAATGGCAATGAACAAGAATTTAAATAGAAATACCTGCTTTATCATTTTTAAATTTAATAAGTTTTCTAAACAGATTTACTATCTCTCTGTAACCCAAAACAATGATATCTATATTGAAGTGAAATACTATATAAACCCTATGAAATAAATTCTATAACAAAAATAAAAAATAAAACCTTTCTTTATTTCAAATATATATAAATATATATGATTGAGCATATTTCACAAAAGGAAAAATTCAGTATCTGAGGCATGTGGTAAATGTTGGGGTCATTGAGACACATCTTGGGCAGTCAGCCCACTGGGCAGTGTTCATAGAAGCTGTGCTAAGGTAAAAATCTGGTGAGGCATTGAAAGCTTTGTAAAACAGATTCTTATAATTCCTACTGAATGATCATTCCCAGAGAGAGCTTAGAAGCATATATTTTTAATCACGTTCCAGGTTATACTTGCCCACCAACTTCAGTGGTCCTCTCATGTCTTTGGCCTTCTAAAGACATTTTAATCCATGTTCCTGATGTCCTGTGGTCATGTCCCCTTGCATGATCCAGACTATATCATCACATAGTGGCACTTACTTCCCCACCTCCTACCCAGTCCCCAAACTGGTTATTCCATCCTTCTGTTCTTTCATCTTAATGAACAAACAATACCAGAAGCATCCAGTTTCTTAAGCCAGAAATCTGGGGATCAGCCTGAACATTTCCCTCTCTCCCTAACCCTGACCATTCAATGAAACACCAGCTCTTCAGAAAAGAAGAGAAGGGAAAGGCAAAGGAGAAAAGGAAAAATATACCCATTTGAATGCAGAGTTCCAAAGAATAGCAGGGAGAGATAAGAAAGCCTTCCTTAGTAATCAATACAAAGAAATAGAGGAAAACAATAAAATGGGAAAGACTAAAGTTCTCTTCAAGAAAATTAGAGATATCAAGGGAAAATTTCATGCAAAGATGGGCACAGTAAAGGTCACAAATGGTATGGACCTAACAGAAGCAAAAGATGTTAAGAAGAGGTGGCAAGAATACACAGAAGAACTATACAAAAAAGATCTTCACGACCCAGATAATCATGATGGTGTGATCGTTCACCTAGAGCTAAACATCCTAGAATGCGAAGTCAAGTGAACCTTAAGAAGCATCACCGCAAACAAAGTTAGTGGAGGTGATGGAGTTCCAGTGGAGCTATTTCAAATCCTAAAAGAGGATGCTGAGAAAGTGCTGCACTCAGTATGCCATCAAATTTGGAAAACTCAGCAGTGGTCACAAGACTGGAGAAGGTCAGTTTTCATTCCAATCCCAAAGAAAGGCAATGCCAAAGAATGTTCAGACTACCACACAATTGCACTCATCTCACGTGCTAGCAAAGTAATGCTCAAAATTCTCCAAGCCAGGCTTCAAAAGTATGTGAATCGTGAAGTTTCAGATGTACAAATTGGATTTAGAAAAGGCAGAGGAACCAGAGATGAAATTGCCAACATCAGCTGGATCACTGAAAAAGCAAGAGAGTTCCAGAGAAATATCTACTTCTGCTTTATTGACTATGCCAAAGCCTTTGACTGTGTCAATCACAGCAAACTGTGGAAAATTCTGAAAGAGATGGGAATACTAGACCACCTGACCTGCCTCCTGAGAAATCTTTACGCAGGTCAAGAAGCAACATTTAGAACTGGACATGGAACAACAGACTGGTTCCAAATCAAGAAAGGAGTACATCAAGGCTGTATATTGTCACCCTGCTTATTTAACTTATATACAGAGTACATCATGTGAAACGCTGGGCTGGATGAAGCACAAGCTGGAATCAAGATTGCCAGGAGGAATATCAATAACCTCAGATATCCAGATGACACCACCCTTATGGCAGAAAGCAAAGAAGAACTAAAGAGCCTCTTGATGAAAGTGAAAAAGGAGAGTGAAAAAGTTGGCTTAAAGGTCAACATTCAGAAAACTAAGATCATGGCATCCGGTCCCATCACTTCATGGCAAATAGATGAGAAAATGATGGAAACAGTGAGGGACTTTTTGGGGGGGCTCCAAAATCACTGCAGATGGTGACTGCAGCCATGAAATTAAAAGATGCTTGCTTCTTGGAAGAAAAGCTGTGACCAACCTAAACAGCATATTAAAAAGCAGAGACATTACTTTGCCAACAAAGGTCTGTCTAGTCAAAGTTATGTTTTTTTCAGTAGTTATGTATGGATGTGAGTGTTGGACTATAAAGAAATCTGAGCACTGAAGAACTGATGCTTTTTAAGTGTGCTGTTGGAGAAGACTCTTGAGAATCCCTTGTACTGCAAGGGGATCAAACCAGTCAGTCCTGAAGGAAATCAGTCCTGAATATTCATTGGAAGGACTGATGCTAAAGCTGAAACTTCAATACTTTGGCCACCTGATACGAAGAGCTGACTCAGTAGAAAAGACTGTTATGTTGGAAAAGATTGAAGGCAGGAGGAGAAGGGGATGACAGAGGATGAGATGGCTGGATAGCATCACTGACTCGATGGATGTGAGTTTGAGTAAGCTCTGGGAGTTGGTGTTAGACAGGGAAGCCTGGCGTAATGCAGTCCATGGGGTTGCAGAGAGTCGGACACGACTGAGTGACTGAACTGTACTGAACTGAACTGAATCATTCTTTCCATTGTTTATCTTTTGAATCTTTCTCCTTCTAGTCTCATCACCACACTTCAGATTGTTGCAGTAGCCATCTAACTGATCTTTCTGTCTTGAGCTTCCCCTCTTCCATTTGTAATTCATCCTCCAAATTAACTTTCTCAAATCCAGATCTACCCTGGCTTCTCACATGCATAAAATTCTTCAGCATGCCCTCATTATTTTCAAGATAAAATTTAAACTCTTTTTTTCTGACATATAAAGGTCTTCACCATCTTTCCTTTGCCTACCTTTCCTGAAACCCCCTACCGATCTGTCTCTCTCTTTCCCTACCCATCTATCATCTGTTCCTTATGTGTTCTGTGTCATAACTAAGTACATTCAGCTCCCCTACTTTTACCATCCTCCAGCCTTACCACACATGCATTCTCTGGTTCTCCCTCTTTGATTGTACCCATGATCCATCATTCTCTAAGCTATTAGGTACTAGCACCTCTGGGCTCCTTTAACCTTGTTTGTATAGAACTGGTATGTGGTTGCTGTTCAACCACTCAGTTGTGTCCAGCTCTTTTTGATCCCATAGACTGCAGCATGCCAGGCTTTCCTGTCCTTCATTATCTCCCAGAGTTTGCTAAAACTCATGTCCATTGAGTTGATGATGCTATCTAACCATCTCAAGAGCTTTTTAAATCTTTGAGTAGAGAATAGACTTTTGGATCCTGATGCACCTGAATTTGAGTTTGTTTCTGTCACTATCGATGACCTTGGGAAAGTCACTTTACAAAGCTGCGTCCATTTTTTCCATCTATGTAAATGAGAGTAGTAGTTCATTCTCACAAGGTGATAATAATACGGGTTCAGTGCATAATTCTTCCCCAGTTTTCTGGTTGTTCTTAAGTGGGATTTTTATAATTATAAGACAAATACATGCTAATTGTGAAAAACTGAAACATTGCATGAATATACAGATTACAAAGAAATGTTTGTGTAAATCATCCTTAGAAAAAACCACTTCAGGTTTTCCTCTCTGTCAAATTTAACAAATATAGTGTTATTGTTAAAATAAGATCATCTTATAACACTGATTTACAGCTTGCTTTTTATTTAATAATATGCCTTGAATGTTTTTGATATTACTCTTTATAATGGTTTTTGAATTTTCCATTGTACACAAATGCACAGTAATTGATTTACTGAATCACTTCATGAACAGTTTTGGAATGTTTCCAGTTTTTTACTATTGCAAACAATGCTGCTATAGATGAACTTGTATAGAGACCTTGCAAGGAGGCCGTTCTTTCTGATTAATAAAATCACTGGAATTATCTGGGATTTCTAAAATGCAGCTATTTCTTTAAAAACCTTTATCTAACTATAACTGCTCCTACTAATGGATAGTTAGTAAGAAGATAAATAAAATTCAGTCGTATCATAATGATTTGTATTTACGTCTGTTATATTTTTATATAGTATGAGTACTGTCCCAGGTAGAATTTGGCAGTAATTGTTTCATTCTTTTTACTGGCATTGAGCCCCAAGCATATAAGTCCCCCAGCCTCCACCAAATAAATTGCTTTACATTTGGTTCAAATGTTCAGCCTTATTAAGATTTAATCAATTGATTCTAAAGGAAATCAACCCTGAATATTCATTGGAAGGACTGATGCTAAAGCTGAAGCTCCAATACTTTGGCCACCTGATGTGACTCATTGGCAAACATCTTGATGCTGGGAAAGATTGAGGGCAGGAGAAGAAGGGGGCAACAGAGGATGAGATGATTGGATGGCATCACTGACTCAATGGACATGAGTGTGAGCAAACTCTGGTAGATAGTGAAGGACAGGAAAGCTTGGTGTGCTGCAGTCCACTGGGTCACAAAAAGTTGGGCATGGCTTAGCCACTGAACAGGTACAATTTAAATATCAAGCATTTCATAGTAGGAGATTTAAATTTAAGGATTTCATAGGAGTCCTTTGAGGGTAATCTAATTTACTTATTTGGCCCATAGAACTAACTGGACATACACATACTTAGCCCTGATCCCAATAGGCTGAGTGGCAACAACATTGTCTATTGTTCCAAGTGTAGCTACTATTATGCTTCTAAACAATGGAATAAACTATAGCATGGTCTCTCAATCAAGCCCCACCACACACACACTGTATGGCTTTAAAGAAGTAAGATGAAATTTCTTACAGCATTCCTGAAAATCTCTCACTTTGGTTACTCTATGTGATTAATGGTTATTGTGGCCTAAAAGAAATCACTTGTATTTCTGTATTTAGCAATTCCACATTTAGAATGTTTAATTATCTCAATCCCCTGAAAAATTAACACTGACCATGGATGTTTCAACATTAGGAGAATAATGTTGACATTATCCAGACAGGTCTGGATCATTCTGAATTTTTGAAGACCAAACACATTAACAGTGGTGACATCACTGAAAGTCAGCAATTAACAGCTCTAAAATTGATGGTACCTCACTGAACTAGTTAATCAGAAATATCTCCTCTGTTTACCCTCTGTAAGATTTAGCTTTAGCCAAGGTCTTTGTAAAGATTAACCAAGTCATGTTTACAGAAGACACATCAGATAATGTAAAAATCATTTCATTTCACAATAGAGAAGAAACACTGGCCTGAAATTAGGGAGCTTATATTTTGGATGTGGTCTGCCATTTTTCAAGCTGTGTGATATTGGACATGTCATTTGAGCTCTCATAATCATTATATCCTCAGCTGTGGAATGAAGACAATAAGATGCATCTTCCTCTTTCACATGAATTTTCAGCTGGCCACGTGCAAAGCTAAACCATGTGGGGAACTGTATCACTATTATTGCTTTTATTTGAGGTTAAGGAAATATTTTAAACTATTAATAGTTCAATTTGCAACTTGGATCGCTGCTTGAAATGCCTGTTAGCAAAAATTCACTAGAAGGATGTCGCACACACTTAAACCTTGAAGTGTGAAACTTGTCAGTGTTATTTTCAGTTGAGCCTTTTGACCATGTGTGAAATAGCAAATCAGTATTATTCTTCACTGAGTGGATGGACTTTGGAAAGGGATGTTGCATAAACCCCCCAAATTGTATCTTATTGTGCATGTCTATATAAATGTTTTTCCAGAGAGAGGGTTTGCACGTTTTTATAGGTCAAGTTTTCAGAAGAGTACATGATCACACGTGCATCACTTACAGAGATGCTCAAGAAATTTTGCCACTTTGTTATGATTTCTTATTTGGACAAAGGATACAGAAAAACACTTCATTGATAAAGGTTAGAGAAGCTATCCTCCCTTGTACTTTTCTTCTTTATCAATCCAGTATGACTCCAGTTTGGAGAATCAGCAGTCTGAGATTGTGTGCCCCTCTTGGAGATCACAGAGGACTAAACTGGCGTCCACCTACTAAGGGCAGACTGACACGTACTCTACCCAACTCCACCTTGCAATTCTACCCCCCTCTCTTGTGGCTGACACCTTTGGTTGTCAAACCTCTGCCTGAGTTTTAGATACAAACAGGCACGTATGTAAGGCCATGATGACTACTAGCAGGAAAGCTTCAAAACTGCAGCTTCACTGAAAATCTGAGCTGGATTTAACACAGCATCAGCATTGATACTGTCAGCAAATGTCATCAGGAAGAGCCAAAGGGCCCAATATCCATTTATGAGAAGAGCTTGGAAGGCATACAGAATACACAGTGGGTGGCTTCTCTTTCGGTTTGGGAATTACTGAGAAGCTGGGATGTCCCCAGTGCCTGGACTTCTCACAACTTGCCTGCGATGTTGGTGCCATGAACACTACTAAGCTGTCACGTTTTCCATTTTAGCCATGTCAAGCTACCTCTTTATCATTAAATATGAACTACCTGAAGTAATCAGAGCATTCATGGGACTTGAAGAAAATACTGGGTATGTCTTCTGTTTTCTTTGTAACATCAATAGACTCATCCTACTTGGTCTTTTCTGATCCTAATATTCTGGTCTTTCTTTTCTAGAGAATGGTATCTCAACGGCAACTACCTCGTCATATTTGTGTCTGTTGGAATAATTCTTCCACTCTCTCTTCTTAAAAATTTAGGTAAAGTCATTTTCCATTTTGATTTTCATTTCATATTCTAAGAGGCAAGCTGATTGTAGATGTCATATTCACCTTCTTTCCTAACTCCTAGGTTACCTTGGTTATACCAGCGGATTTTCTCTTACTTGCATGGTGTTTTTTGTCAGTGTGGTAAGTGATTTTTGACATGATCCCTGTAACTTGGTAGGCATGTGATGCTTTCAGCGCCTGAAATGGTGTCCTAATTTTTGTTCAAGCACATCATTAGCATGAAATAGTTCTTGCAACACAAGCAGTTTTCTTGTATTCTCATTTGGAATGAGAGAAGAATAGTCATGAGTTTGAATACAGTTGAGTTAGAATGTCAAGACCATTGCTAATAGTATGTTCTAGGCAAACTAGATGTTATAGTTGGACAAAAGGAACACTTCAGCAGGAATGTGACAATAACTCAGTGTTTAAAAAGGTGGAGGAAGAAGAAGTGAAGAGACCCAGAAAATAAATGAGTAGACTCTAGAATTATCCTTATTTGCATGAATCAGCCATTTTCTCTTACTCATTCGACCCATGAATAGAAGGTGACCACAGGGGAATTAAAGAAAGAAATCCTTTCCCACCCTATCCCACTCCCCTTTAAAAGGAGGAATTTCAGCTAATATCACGAATGCCAACATTTATATAGCATTTCTCCCAAGAGGCAAAGGAGGAAGGAAGAGTTTCTGATGACTATTTTCATTAGTTTGAAGAAATGAAAGAGATGAAATGCAGCAAGAAAATGATCATCTTTCTCATGGAAGAGTATGCGTGAAGCTTAGGATGGATTCACACAAAATACTGTCTTGTTGCCAACCATAGCTCCGACTCCTTCCTTTGAACAGAGGCTATAGGGAGTCTCCATCATCCATTAGTCTAAGAGGAATCTTCAGCAGAGTTCCCTCATATCTACCCCATAAACCAACCATATGGCTTTTTGTTTCATTGTTTTCTTCAAAGGGCTAACTCTTTGTTGTTGTTGTTGTTGTTAATGATCTGGTCTAGGTGATTTACAAGAAATTCCAAATACCCTGTCCTCTGCCGATTCTGGATCACAGTGCTGGGAATCTGACATTCAACAACACAGTTCCAGTGCATGTGGTGACGTTACTCAACAACTCTGAGAGTAGTGGTGTGAACTTCATGGTGGATTACACCCGCCAGAATGCTGCAGGACTCGATGAGAACCAGGCCAAGGGCTCTCTTCATGGCAGTGGAGTAGAGTTTGAAGCACACAGTGATGACAAGTGTCAGCCCAAATATTTTGTCTTCAACTCCAGGGTATGTGAGAGCCAGAGGCCTCTAAGAGTCTAGCAATGGAGTCTCTGAGTTGTTATTTCAGAAGCTGAGATGGCCTGAGGTAGCCCTCTGTGTTGGAATGCTAAATATGAGGTGTTATCTTTGTTTTTCAGACGGCCTATGCAATTCCCATCCTAGCATTCGCTTTTGTATGCCACCCTGAGGTCCTTCCTATCTACAGTGAACTTAAAGAGTAAGGCAGCCATCATTTTAACATTTAAACTTGCTTTGAAAATGTGCTCATATGTTCAAAGGTGCTTTATACAGAAGTATAGTTTAGAGCTTTGTCTTTACAGAAATTTTATGTTGTAACCACTCATCAGTAACGTGCTTTAACCACAAAGGTATGAATCAGCCCCTTCGCTACTTTCTTTCTTTCTTTCTTTTCCATCCTAATGATCCAGGTGAAGGGTCCAGGGGGAGGAGGAGCCCATGTCTGCAAGGATTTTGGCAGGCATGTGAAATTTGAATTTGAAATTGGTGGGAAGAAGATGTCACTTGAGCTGGAAATGACCCACACCCGTGCAGACCAAAAATTATGGTTAGGGTGGCCTGGCTAAGCAGCTTCTTCTTTTACCTTGAGGGGAGGGTGTCATATAATAATTCTCATCTTCTTTACCCAGACTTCAATACTCAGTTCTCACTAAACAACAATAACTTGCCCCATATATTCAGATATACTTCTTGAAAAACTTTTAGAGCACTTCTATTTGATTTAGTTGGAAAGTCCTATGTAGCAGTTCATCTACACTTGATCTTAGCTGAAAGAGAAGTGATAGCAATTACCCTAGAGGCCTGATGATGGTTTAAGCAGCCAGGTGCCTACAGAATGGTTTCCAGAAGCTGTCCAGGTAAAAATATCAAGCTTTCAGGTAGTCTGGACTCCTAGAAGGAGTATTTTGTTGATTCTTGTGGATTCTTGCCCTCAAATCTATCTCACTGTGAAGTATGAAGGTTTTCTGCATTAGAAACCAGTTTGACCCTTGTGTCATTTACACTCTCAAACATGCAATAGACAAGCATACTTATCAACATAAAATAAACTGATCCTTTTCTAGGAAAATAGTTATATCTAAGACTGAAGAGGTAGCATTTAAGAAAAATGGAAGCAAATCCTCCATAATTCTTGAAGGCAAATTTAAATAAGTGATGTTTCTGCACTAAAAATGTGGTTTTATAATGAACAACACAGACATATATTATTTTCTTAGCTTTTAAATTGCAAAAAAGTGGTATTTTCATCAGTTCAAAAAATCAAAGCTCAATGTCCTTTGTCTTTTTTAGTCGGTCCCGGAGGAAGATGCAAACAGTGTCAAATATCTCCATCACAGGGATGCTCGTCATGTATCTGCTTGCTGCCCTCTTTGGTTACCTAACCTTTTATGGTAGGTCACTCTGTCAAAGTCATTCTCTTGTGCAAATCCTAGTTGGACAGATCATTAACCTGGCAGGTATAATTCTTTTAACTACTCTCAATAAACAGCATGATCTATAGATGCACATACTCAATTAGCATGCTATTTTAGCCTCCTCATTTGACCTAAGAAAATGACTTAAGAAAAATTGAATTAGATTGCCTAAGAGTTTACAATAATTTGTGAATTCCCTCACATTAAAAAAAAAAACTCTCAATCATAATTCCTTTTCTTAAGGGATAAAGGATATTTCAGCTATATGTTGTAAAGCTCTTTTGGTAGAATAACTAATTAACAAACAAATGGCAGAAAAAGTACAAAGTCCTTGAGTTAGAACCTGCTTCTTGTTTACCAGTCAAGTCAGATCTGGAGGCCTGGAGCATTAGACCCATTTTCTGGCTAATTTCATTCTTTTCTATTATAGTGACTGGTTTCTAAGTGAACAGGACACGACAGTATTCTTTTCAATCTGGGGACATACTATCAAAAAACAAAGTGATTCTGGTCACATTAGATTATGCTGAAAATATTTCCTCTGTGGACACAAAAGGAGCAGGATTGTTCTTCTCTTCCCTGAAGAGTGGCCCTAGAGATGAATCTCAGGGAATCAAACATCAATATTAATCAATGTTATCAACTTACACATATTTTAAAAATAAAACTCTCTATAGTTTTGTATTTTTTTCTGCCTGACTCAGTAAATTAAATTGATTGCAAGACAAGTTGGGGAGAAAGAGGCTGGAGAGGGCACCATTTGCTTGTTTTTTTTTTCTTTTTGACTAATATTTGGTTTTTAACCAAGCTCTGGTTTAGATTGGGCATAAACTCTGCTGGTTGTAAATTAATGAAAGTCAGGACAATGTCATTGATAGTATTTTTATCCTCCTTTGATTTCGAGGGAAGGAGTGGGAAAATCAGAGTGCACCTGATTCTATAAGCATTTCTTTATCATGTGTGCCTGGAATCCTGAATGAACTGTGTTTTCCAGGAGGGCAGCACCTTAATCTTAGGGCATTACTTCATCTTTGCATTGTTACTTAGTCTCAGTTCAGTTTAGTTGCTCAGTGGTGTCTACTCTTCGTGACCCCATGGACTGCAGCACACCAGGCTTCCCTGTCTATCACCAACTCCCAGAGCTTGCTCAAATTCATGTCCATCGAGTTGGTGATGCCATCCAGCCACCTCATCCTCTGTCATCCCCTTCTCTTCCTGCCTTCATTCATTCCCAGCATCAGGGTCTTTTCCAATGAGTCAGTTCTTTGCATCAAGTGGCCAAAGTATTGGAGTTTCAGCTTCAGCATCAGTCTTTCCAATGACTATTCAGGACTGATTTCCATTAGGATGGACTGGTTTGATTTCCTTGCAGTTACTTAGTCTACTGAGTCTCAACTCAGTGAGACAAACATTAACTTGACAAAGTCTATGTCTACCAGAGTCATGATGGGGTCATAACTGTTGAGCTTGAAAAAGTGTTAGAGATCATTTGTCCTAGGGTTTCCATACTGGGTTTGGAGAAGCTGCGTCAGGCCTCACTAGGTAGGCGGGAGTGGAAGGAGATGGCAAGATGTGAGTAACAGTCTGATAAAGCTTAGTCCTTTCATCCCTTTCAACCAGAGGACCTCAGCCTGTCCTGTTTTGCGATGCTTCTGTAAAGCAAAGTTATCACAATGTCAATGACCCAGAGAAGAGCCTTAACAATTTTATGTTAAATCTACAACTTTACAAGCTTCAGGACCCTTTGTTTATTTGAACAAAGATCACACAAGGTGGCTCAGCAGTAAAGAATTCGCCTGCAGTGCTGGAGACGCAGCAGAGGCAGGTTCGATCCCTGGGTTGGGAAGATCCCCTGAAGAAGGGCATGGGAACTCACTCCAGTATTCTTGCCTGGAGAATCCCAAGAACAGAGGAGCCTGGTGGGCTACAGTCCATAGGAACACAGAGTTGGACACGACTGAAGTGACTTAGTACACACACACAACTAATAAGGTGAGACAGGATAAAAGCAGAGGTGTCTGGATTCTCAGATCTGGCTTCTTCCTACTCTATTGTGTTCTTCCTATAAAATGTTGTTATAGGTGAGCAGTGCCGATCTGACTACACCAGTGGACTCATTCTCCACTTCCTCTTTGCAGGAGAAGTTGAAGATGAATTGCTTCATGTTTACAGCAAAGTGTACACATTTGACACCCCTCTCCTCATGGTGCGCCTGGCTGTCCTTGTGGCAGTAACACTAACTGTGCCCATAGTGCTATTCCCTGTAAGTACCTGGGTTTGGTAAAAGAATCCTGCTTGGCCATATAGATTAGTACATATGCTCTGACTTGATGTGGATTCAATTAAAATGCAATTCCTGAGAACATTATATTTTATATAGCCTTTTGAACCTACTGACTATGTACTATGTAGATACAGCAAGTATTTTTAGTTTTTATTATTTATTTGCTTATTAAAAGTTAAAAAAAAATTGGCCAAGCCACCCAGCTTGGCAGATTTTAGTTCACTGACCAGGAATCAAGCCCATATCCCTGGCAGTGAAAGCACAGAGACCCAATCATTGGACTGCCAGGGAATTCCATAGAGCAAATATTTTTAAATGCTAAGCTGAAACTCCAATACTTTGTCCACCTCCTGCGAAGAGTTGACTCATTGGAAAAGACTCTGATGCTGGGAGGGGTTGGGGGCAGGAGGAGAAGGGGACAACAGAGGATGAGATGGCTGGATGGCATCACCGACTCGATGAACGTGAGTTTGGGTGAACTCTGGGAGTTGGTGATGGACAGGGAGGCCTGGCATGCTGCAATTCATGGGGTCGCAAAGAGTTGGACACAACTGAGGGACTGAACTGAACTGAACTGAAGTACTTTTCAAATGTAGGGAAAAAAATCACTAAATTTATTTCTATGTATTTATTTGTTTTATGGTTTTATTGAGATTGCAATTTATTTTTAAACTAAAATTTAAAAAAGCAGATCTTGAGCTTCTCTTATAGATTAGTAGAAATGAGTAGTAATCCATACAACTTTTGAAGTTTGAAAGCCAAAACCACATTCACTTTCAGATTATATTGCATTTTTACCACAGTTCTGTAGATATTTCATTTTTTTGCCTCCTAGTGCTATTATGCTACCTTAACATTCAAAAGTGACCCTATTTAATCTGATTCTTAAAGGTGAATGAGAAGGAGATTCATGTTAAGTAAATGACACACTACAACCAAATTTCCTTTAAAAAAGTAGTCATATTATCCATCATATATCTCTTTAATGCTTCTAAAGCTGATACATACCCTCTTGCTGGACTGATATTGGGACAGTCCCTTCATGGCATTTACCATTGGGGTCAGTTGTTACAGGATCATAGAGCAGGGCTGGTTGTGGAGCCTTGAATTACAAGCTAAAACCACTACCTATGGAGAAACACAAGTCTGCACCTTCCTGTCAACTCTCCCTCCTTTCATAAACACCGAATTTACCATTTATTTTAGGGGGGAAGTTAGCAGCACAGTAGTCAGCACTGTCCTGTACAGAATGTTCCATACAGGGCCAAACAGATGAGGGCTAGTCATATAATGATACTGCGGTCACTTTAAATGCAGCTTGTGCACTGAAATATTTGTTGGCACATTCCTTTTTCATGAGTGCATGAAATCAGATCTTTATTACAACGGCAGCTAAGAGTTTACTTTTAAATAATGTCTTGTCTCTCATTTATCTGAAAGTATTTCAAATGTCATGCACACAGCTTTAGCCTAAAATCAGCCCCATTGTAGGTATAAGGGAGAAGACAGCTGTACATAGAAGCTGTACCATAGGGTAAAAATTTCAAGCAAACAGCATCGCCAAGAAAAGAATATCTGGAGCGCTTCTTTTTGTGATTAAATTACTGATTAAATTTTTTCACACAGTGGGCACTCATATCATTGTTGAATCAAAGCATTTTATAAAAGAAATCTGTTACATGCCTCTGCATTATTTTTTATTCATAAGCCCTAAATGTGGTGCTTTCAAGCCGATGTCTCAGGAGATTAATGGACTTGGTTGGGTTACCCAGCTAGCTGGTAACAGTTGAGCTAATACATTACTCACAGATGACACTGATGGCTGCAGTCATAATCATGGAAAGTAGAAGTTAGCCTTTCATTTGGTGATGATCATTTCGCTTTGACATTAACAATCCAGATTGACCATAGAAATTCTTCCCCTGTATAACAGATAAGGCGTTGGCACAAATCTGTCCATCAAGAATGGCAACACATTTCCCATTAGATGTATCTCCCATTGTGGTCTGGAAGCATTTCCCATCCAATACCCATTAAAACCAAAAGTGATCATTAGAACCAAATTTCAGAAAGCATAACTAACTGCTATCCTTCAATATGTATTTTTATTCAACATTAGCAGTTGTGAAACATTTTGTTTGTAAATCTGCCTCACCCTTACAGTGTTACATTGAGATGGTCTATATAATTGTCCACATTTTCCCCTAGAGGTTAGGGGTATGTACAGTGAATGGCATAGGATGAGCTCAACCATGTTTGCTAAGGAAGACCATCTCCAAATGAAGCTTGCCTTTTCTTAAGTTGTATGAACTGTCTTTTCTAGCAAAAAAGACATAGACTCTTCCCTTGCCAACATCTGCCATGAACTACAGTTTGAGTGAGGATCTTGGCTACCTGAACTAAGCCTCCATGTTTTGATGGATGACATAAAAGCAAGTTTGGCCTCCTTGCCCCAGTCAAATACATTCAGGCTGCATTTTAGTCACTTCTCTCCCAAAATGATAGAAATTGGTTGTGCTGCATTTCTTTGTTTCTTCCAATTTCGAACCAAAATTTTCTACTGAGTCAAATAGCTGAGTCAAATAGCATGGTTCTCCTGATGAGTTTCTTTGAATTAAGAAACTCTTGACCAATATGTTTATTTACTTTGTTTTGACATCCCCACACATAAATAATACAACAAGCAAAACCTAAAATGGATTAGGTTTAATCTGGATTAAAATCTACCAGTTTTAGGTATTTTTGGTATTCTCCATTTTTCAACAAATATGTTGATCATTTTTCTTAGGAGCCCAAGAAGAGATAACAAGGGTTTTGTTGTCAGTTGTGGTTGGGTTTTCCTTTTGTCTCTCCATTTATTATCTTTCTTTTTTCCAGATAGCATTTTCCTTCTTAGGAAAGCCACAAAGTGTTTATTGAACAAATAAAGAGAATTAAGGTTATTTTTCTACAAGCTGCTCAACTTTTTTCCTTTCTTAGCTGGAGAAGGTGATATGGGGCTGGGTTGTCTATTATGGAATTGACATTTTCAACTTGTGCTTCTCTTTATGCATAAAATGCACACGTTTTCATGAAAAACAGAAAAAACACAAAGACTCAAATTCTACTCTCTGCACCTTTTTCTTTTTAAGAAAAAAGAGAGATCATGTCTCGTATCCTCTAGCTACTTCTATTTCATTTTATTTTAGTAAAACCATTCTTTTCACTTATATTGCCTTCAGATTTCCTGTTTTGAAGTGAATATGGATGTAGGCATAGAAATATGGCAGATGTTTCTGTGTCTGGAATAGCACAGTGACCGTCAGTATTTCCTACACTTTTTGTCCTACACAGTCTTGCAAAGTGAAGTGTGGTTTACTTCTAAGCAATAGAATGGATTTTTTTTTTTTTTTTTTTTTTTTAGAGTTGAGAACGAAGTCTCCCGCTTTCCAGTTGGCCGCCACATTTCTGACTTTGCCATTGAGTCCCCATATCAAAACACAGTACCTCCTAATAGGCTCCTGTTCGGAACATTAAATCTGGAAATGTTTTCTCTAGAGCTGAATGGAACTTGTCTGGAATCACTCGGGGGCCTTTCGTCCCCACAGTATCTGACCCACATTTCCAGATTCTTATCAGTTTGTGTCAGTAGAGAAAAGGACACTGAGATAAGTCAGTAACAAGCCAGAGTCACCTCTGCCCTGACAGAGGTAAATAGAGCTGCTGGGGACCTCAAGATTCCAGGCTCACCCCGCAAGGCAGTGTTCTTATGTGGAATGACTGCTGCTGCTGCTGCTAAACCACTTCAGTCGTGTCCGACTCTGTGTGACCTCATAGACGGCAGCCCACCAGGCTCCCCCGTCCCTGGGATTCTCCAGGCAAGAACACTGGAGTGGGTTGCCATTTCCTTCTCCAATGTGGAATGACTAGCAAGTTTCATTCTATTTTTTCCACCATCTACCACCACCAGCAATCTCCCATCTCCCTCTTTGCCCTGTCGCCCATTTTAGGAATGCATGGGCAACTCTATACGCCTTCTGTTCTTTTTAGGATTTTATTTCTTGTTCATTCTGAAGCACAAGCTTTCACCATTTATTTCAACCATTATTCTTGTAAACTTTCTGTACTCTTACATCATTAAGCCAAATTGTAATGTTTCTGAGCGCCATGAGATCTTAGGAAACTGTATTTATTTACATTCAGACACCCAGTACATATAGGCTTGCTAACTTAGCTTAAACAATTAAAGGCATTATTACAACAAAGGACTAAAAAGCACAAACATGTGACCCCCTGCCTGAAAATAACCTGTATTCTACTTGTTTATGCTGTAACTTTATCACTTTCAGACAAATAAATCCTTAAAACCACAGAAAGCTTATTTTAAGTGTGTTAAGTTTGGACAGCATTGAATAAGCACTAATTGTCAGACATAATGTAGAATTATAAACTATTGGGAGAAACAAAGTCAAACCTTTTGTTTTCCTCAGTCTACTTTTCAGAGTTGTGTAATTTTCACTCATCCAATTTTTAAAATCCATTACAAACTCACTCTTAAACTGTTTCCAGAGACTATGCAGATTTGCCATTCTGGAAATGAAACTGCCTTTTAAACCTAAAGAGATGGCTTTAATTTTTTGTGGACTGGCATGAAAAGAATGCTACATTAGACACTGAGGCAATTCAACTCAAAGTTTTTGTTATTTGTATGTGTGCTTCAAAATATATTTTACTTTTCTCTCTTTTCAGTGAATTCCAATCTTCGCACTATTAAGAGACTTCAGAAGCAAAAGTTTAAAGTGAAAATCAATTCCACATTTCTAAAAATAAGAAGTCCTAGCTTAACTGAAGTGCTCATTTATTGCAAAGCCAATAAACTAATTTCACTAAGTCGAAAAGTGTCTTCTCAAAGATTTCAAAGATAAGAATATTTTCAACTTTGTTAAGCTGTACAAACATAAAAGGCTCTCCCTCCCTCTACCCACAAGGATCTTTTCATCCAGTTACATCAGGGTAACTTGAGCCCATGCTACAATTGGAGCCTCCCTGACCCTTTACCTACTTATTTCAGCTGCTGCAATAGGACTGAAATCTCAGAAGAATCCTGAAGGGAGGGGAAAGATTCGTTCTGTTCAATTAATCAACATTTATTGGTGCCTTCTGCATGTGAGACACTAAGATAGAAACTCTGAGGAATGTTAAAATTGTTAGGTCTTGTCCTTTGCCTTTTGTGCATTTATAATCTATACTGGGAGAGGGGGAGGTGATGGGGGGGTGGGGAAGAAAGAAGTAAACACAAAAAGTATCATGTTTCTTAAAATACCAGGTGGTAAAAATGTTAAGGTGTGAATTGAAGAGATGCCAGGTTGATAAAAGTTCTGCTCACAATCATATGCAAATAAATTCAGTGCTTGCCCTTCATACTTAATCTAGGCTGATGAGACATAATTAGAAATCAACAGGGGTTTTTCTGTGTCTCTGAATTATACATCTTATCTGTTCTTTTATCTCTTTCTGACTGAGATTGTTTTCAAGAAAAAAATTCTGAAAACTGAGAAAGTGAGCACAAGATAGATTGCCAAGGAAAAGTGATTCCCTCCCAAACATCAAAAATCAGCATCAAACTTACACAACAATATGAATGCACCTAATACCACTGAACTAGAGTCTTTAAAATGGTTAAGATGATACGTTTTATGTTATCTGTACTTTACCACAATTTTTTACATTTTTGGAAAAAATATCAGCATCAAGATCTTTTCTGGGGGTAAAGAAAAACAAAGAAAATGCTTTAGAGGGATGAGAATATTTGAAAAAGTAGATGAAAACAAAGCATAGACCCCAAGGTGATAGTGGGAGTGGGAGGGGAAATACATTAGGTGTTTGGGATTAATATATATACACTACTGTATATAAAATAGATAATTAGCAAGGACCTACTGTGTAGCAGAGGAAACTGCAGTCAATATCTTGTAATAATCTATAATGGAAAAGAATCTGAAAGAATATATATAGTCATACATAAATATATATAATTATATGTATAATTGAATATGTATAATATATGTATAAATATATGCAATATACATGTACTCGTATAAATATGTGAAATATATATGTATAATTGATTCAGTTTGTGTGTACTTGAAACTAACGTAACATTGCAACTGAACTTTCAATAAAAAAACAACACAAAGCACTGACCTTGCCTTTGAACTTTCCTGTTGCAGATTCGCACATCAGTGACCACACTGTTATTTCCTAAAAGACCATTCAGCTGGATAAGGCATTTCCTGATTGCAGCCATAATTATTGCTCTTAATAATGTTTTGGTCATCCTTGTACCAACTATAAAATACATCTTTGGATTCATAGGTAAGTTTCCAAAAGGCTTTTGTTTAGTCAACTCGAGCTGTCCTTAAATGGAGAGCAGGAACCAGTGATGGGAGGTCAAGGATCTCAGTCCATCTCAGGCTCCTAGAATTCCTGGTAGCCCAGCTGGGCTCTGGTTGGTCACCATCCCTTCCTCCCAGGTGACACTGGACTTGATGGACAGGACCAGAAAACGTTGGTGCTAAAACCTACCTTATAGGTCATCTAATCTAGCTGCCTTTTCTGACAAACAATGCAACTTAGCCCTATAGAAGTCAGATCATATGGTGGAGTGAACCCAGGGTTTGGACTGAGGTCTTAACTCTGCATCAAGAAAAAAAAAAAAGAGGAAAGAAGGTAGATTCTGCTTAAACAGTCTGTGAGTATCAGCTGAGCATTAAAGGATATCTTTGGAGAAAGAGGAGATTGACTTTGTAAACATATTATTTCTCTTAACTGGGTGACCCATTAATATATTTAATTTTCCATTCTGCTGATTTGAGGGTTTACTCACATTTTAAGTACAATATAAAATTTTATAAAGCAATATAAAAACACAGGCGTAAGCAACATGAAAAGGTGGATCAGAAGGGTGTGAGGAGTTCAGCTTCCTTAGTATGTGTTTATATTACTAATTTCCTATAAATCTATAACACTCGGCCTTTTTGTTGTTTATTGTGTATGATGTATATCTACTAGGCAGCTATGATGTTAGGTGCATTCTAATTTTATTTATAAATATATTTTGTTTTGAAAAAACATCCACGGGCTAATGCTTTGGCCATCTGATGCGAAGAGCCAACTCATTGGAAAAGACCCTGATGTTGGGAAAGATTGAGGGCAGGAGAAGAGGATGAGATGGTTGGATGGCATCATTAATTCAATGGACATGAGTTTGAGTAAACTCCGGGAGATAGTGAAGGACAGGGAAGCCTGGCATGCTGCAGTCCCTGGGGTCACAAAGAGTTGGACGTGACTAAGTGACTGAACAATAAACCGTGAGCTTATAGTGCTTTTTGTGCTTTGCTAAGGGTAGTTTAAGACTTGGTTTCTTTTGAGTGTATGCCCTTGCATCTCTGCCTGTTGAGTAAGACTGACTTGTCCCATGTCTCCCCTCAGGGGCTTCTTCTGCCACTATGCTGATCTTCATCCTTCCAGCAGTTTTCTATCTTAAACTTGTCAAGAAAGAACCTCTTAGGTCACCCCAAAAGGTTGGGGTAAGTAAGGTTTACAATTTCTCCCTTTAAGTTTCCACTACTTAGAGTAAACCAGGAAATGCATGCACATGTTCCAAAAACTGAATCGATGCACAACAACCGAAAATCAAAGAGGGCTGGAACTCTCTGGTGGAAAAGAAGGAGGTGTAGATTTCTAGCACTGAGATGATTCTGGGATTTCTTCTCTTCACATATTAAACAGCTTGTGCTAAATCCTTCCTACCTGTCAAATGCTAATGGAGTTTGCCCACAGGCATACATTTATAACAGTTTCTACCACCAAGCTATTGTTGCACTATCTACAGAAAAACATGCAGGAAGGAATTAGGCTCCTTAGCAGCGTTATGAAAAAAATATAAACATTTTGGTCACAGTCATTAGGTTTGTGAGGCCAAAAAATGTTGCTTTTGTTTTCCCTTCCTCATTACCTTGTTGTCCCCTGTGGACTGAGAACAGAACCATCTGTTGTCCAGTTAGTCTCTTTCCATATAATTTATAGTCCTATTAACCTGGGGAGTATATATTTTTTCCCACAATAGTACTACAAAAAATGTATACTAGAAATAATTGTTCTTCAATATTAAATATTATCTAAGACTGCTTAATGTCAAGGCTATGGTTTTTCCTGTGGTCATGTATGGATGTGAGAGTTGGACTGTGAAGAAGGCTGAGTGCCGAACAATTGATGCTTTTGAACTGTGGTGTTGGAGAAGACTCTTGAGGGTCCCTTGGACTGCAAGGAGATCCAACCAGTCCATTCTAAAGGAGATCAGCCCTGGGTGTTCTTTGGAAGGAATGATGCTAAAGCTGAAACTCCAGTAGTTTGGCCATCTCATGCGAAGAGTTGACTCATTGGAAAAGACTCTGATGCTGGGAGGGATTGGGGGCAGGAGGAGAAAAGGGGACGACAGAGGATGAGATGGCTGGATGGCATCACTGACTCGATGGACATGAGTCTGAGTGAACTCCAGGAGATGGTGATGGACAGGGAGGCCTGGCGTGCTGCGATTCATGGGGTTGCAAAGAGTCGGACACGACTGAGCGACTGAGCTGAACTGAAGACTGCTTAATAAAGTCTTGTATTAAGGCTTGAAAAGTGCCTCTGACTGACTGACCCTGAATTTTGCCTGTGAGTCGTTCTCCTCTCAGAATGGTTTGGGGACTTTAGGAAAGGTTGGTATCAAAAGCTCCTCCCATCATCTTGCCCCCAGATTTCCACTCTATGTAGTCCATTCTGTTTCAACTTTTATAGCACTGGGACCTTGGTAAATCACTTTTTCAGTTTGACCAGATATAAAAGTGAACAGAATTCTATCCCAAATCCTTCTTAGTGAAAAAAGATTTCAATCGCTGTTTCTTTTTATGTAGAATTAGGAAGTCTATCTATGTGGTAGTCTATAAGGCCCCTTTTAGTGCTAAAATTGTGAAATTTTTGTATGTTTATGTAATTACAGGTATATTACAAGTATAGGCATATACGTTTATGTTCAGTTCAGTTCAGTCTCTCAGTCGTGTCCGACTCTTTGCGACCCCATGAGCTGCAGCATGCTGAGCCTCCCTGTCCAACACCAACTCCCAGAGCCTACCCAAACTCATGTCCATTGAGTCGTTATGCCATCCAACCATCTCATCCTCTGTTGTCCCCTTCTCCTACCTTCAGTCTTTCCCAGCATCAGGGTCTTTTCAAATGAGTCAGCTCTTCGCATCAGGTGGCCAAAGTATTGGAGTTTCGGCTTCAACATCAGACCCCTCAATGAACACCCAGGTCAGATCTCCTTTAGGATGGACTGGTTGGATCTCATTGCAGTCCAAGGGACTCTCAAGAGTCTTCTCCAACACCACAGTTCAAAAGCATCAATTCTTCTATGCTCAGCCCTCTGTATAGTCCAACTCTCACATCCATACATGACTACTGGAAAAACTAGTATATGTATATGAAATTACATATTAATACACACATATATGGGCTTCCCTGGTAGCTCAGAGGTTAAAGCGTCTGCCTACAATGTGAGAGACCAGGGTTCGATCCCTGAGTTGGGAAGATCCCCTGGGGAAGGAAATGGCAACCCACTCCAGTACTCTTGCCTGAGAAATCCCATGGACAGAGGAGCCTGGTAGGCTACAGTCCATGGGGTTACAAAGAGTCGGACACGACTGAGCGACTTCACTTCCCTTCACACACATATATATCTTGAGGATTTTTTTTTTTCAAGAAATATGCAATGTACATTATATTGTGTGCATGCTCAGGCCTCTTCAGTCATGTCTGACTCTGTGACCCCATGGACTGTAGCCTGCCACACACCTCTGTCCTCTGGAGATTCTCTAGGCAAGAACACTGCAGTGGGTTGCCATGCCCTCCTCCAGGGGATCGCCTCGACCCAGGGATCAGACCTGCATTTCATATTATGTCTCCTGCATTGGCAGGGGTTCTTTACCCCTAGTGCCACTAGGCTTTGCTTTTGTTTGCTTTTAAAAAAATGTAATCATATCATGCATGCTACTCTTTTATAACCTGCCCCTTTTCACCTAAAAGATTGTGAGCACACCGTAAGTCATTTAATCTTTTTCTATTACTTGGTTTGTAAGGATTACAGGTTATTCCATTATTTTATGTACCAAATCAATCAACCATTTTTCTATATTGAACATTTGGGTTAAATCTCTCTACTATTGTATTCTTACCCTCTTTCCCGAGGTAGGGTTCTAAATTGATTAACTGCTAGGCATGAGCAGCTATAAGAATAATACAATTCAATATGCAAATCAAATGGCTGTCTTAAGTAAACAACTTATAAAAGCAAACTACTAAGGAAGTATAATTTCTGTGTTCCCTAACAAGTTCTTTCTGACTTACAGGCTTTAATTTTCTTCGTGGTTGGCATCATCTTCATGATGGGAAGCATGGCACTCATTATAATTGACTGGATTTACAATCCCCCATATTCCAAGCATCACTAACCGAAGGAAAAATACTATCTTTTCCTGTTGGAGATGGTTACCAATTATGCTCCCAAAGACATTTTAGTTATCTTGTTTGGAATGTTATTCATAGGAAGTAACAGGAAGATTCCAAAGATGTTTACCAGCAATATTACCAAGCACCTACAGAAGAGAAAATCATCATTTTTGTCACAAATGGCTGTTTATATGTTTAAAATCTGTGGCGCACATTTCCACCCAGGTTTTACTAGAGCAGTGTGCGATGATATATTTTTGCTTCTGCATATGCAGAATAAAGGTAGCTGCATGTAACGATTATCAGATAATACCCTTTTCCCTCTCCCCCCAAAAGTACCAAATTTCTGTATTCTCAGAACATCAAGCAAAAATGCTCTGATGGCAAAGCTATCGCCATTTAATGCCTTCCCTCAATCTTGCATCCAATACTCCAGGTCTATTTAATGATAGAGGCAAAAGACATGTATTATGAACTGTCTCTACAAGTCACATGAGTGATCAGACACCAGGCTGGAGCATTTTATGCTCAACACTAACAGAAAATTTTGCCCATCCCACTTGTGACATTAAATTAGTGACTTCTTCATTCAATCATTCTTCTGTAAATATTAAAACATCCTATGAAACATAGAGAGGGGCTTTATTGAAATTATAGAGCACCAGCAAAACAATGCTTATTGCTATACTGAATGTTCTGGAAGCATTTGTTTATTAATGTTATTCGCAGTCCTCTTGTCATACTTTTGTCATTGAACAATGCCCTCCCTCTCGTCTTCCATTTTCATTCAGAAGTTTTAGAATACCACTATTCATGTGGAGCTACACTACCCAGTATTGTTTAATACATTTTTATTTGATAAACATTCAGTGCAGGAAACTGTGATTGCTTTATGTTTATGTATATAATCTTATTCTGTAGTTATCAGAATTTTAATGTATGGTACATTTGATTTTTATTTTTTACACGTGTAGTTTTCTCTTCACAGTCAAACATTTATGTTATTGGGGGTGGGGGTAGGGAATTGAGTTGATAGGCTCAAAAATCCACGTTTGTATTTGTCTATTGGGCATATTTTAAATTTGAAACCTGAGTGATATATTTAATAGTTTGGTAATGCTCTTCTTCAGTGTTTACAATATTACCATAATCATCTACAAGAAAACGAGTTCCCTATTTGCAAATAATTATCAATACTAAGGTAGTTCTTTTAATTTAGCAGGTCTAAAATAGGATTTAGTTCATTTTAGCTTGAATAGGTGTTTGCTAACATTGATTTGCCATTCAATACAGTGTTGAGCTATTCTCTGTAAAAACAAAGTGCTAACACTACAAAGAGATGCAAATTACTAGTCTTGCTCACTTTTACAACATAGTTATATGAAATGGATTTAAAAATTAGTACTCATTGCCTAGAATTTCTAGAGTTTGCTCCTTTTTTTTCTCAATCAGTAGCAAGCACATTTGTTGTATATTTTAGTATAGCCTATTATGAAATACAGGTGTTATGTAAGTATGATAATATTAAATTGTATTTCAATAGTTTCTGCTGGAATGTGCCTTACTTAAATATATATTTGTTTTATGTATTATTCTCTAGAGGTATAATGTTGTAAAATGGTGCACTTTGTTAGGGAAATTGAGCATTACTAGAAACTATCATGACTTCTGACTTACTATTATTTACCAAATAGCATTTTAAAGATATATTTCTATTTTCAATTCATCTAAAGAGAGTATCAAAATAGAAAATGGAAAAAAGGTGCCTTCTGAGTGTTAAAAATGTTTGATCTGAATGTATTTAAATGTAAATACAATGGATTGATCCAAAAAACTGAAAAGCTATAAAATCTGTATATATTTTGAATGCTTTAAGTTTGAAATGACTCACTTGAAAGTATCAACATGTAAAATTATATTCAAGAGCAATACTACAGTGCCAAATAATAAAGTATCATTTTTTCTCATGGCCATTTTCAGGATTAGAGTTCATATAGACTGCAGGACAGGCATACATATGGTATATTGTACTGGTTAATTTAGCCCCATTTATAAACAGATGAAAATTTTATTTTCTTATTTCATTTATAAGATGGTTCAATATATTGGGAAGCTTTTTTTTTATTACAGAAAGTGTATGTTGGTATATAATAAATGAATTTTTCAAATGACTATGATGTAATTTTCTTGCTATTGTTGAAGGTATGAAAAATATTATTTATAAGTGAAAACATATTGTGAATCTTAATATTGTCTCTTTTATATTGGTATATGCTCCATTTTTATTGTTACTCTGACATAAAACTAATATTTATCGCTTTCAGAAAATAGTTGCCATCTTATTCTGGCAAAATACACAGCTAATTTGAAATCATGCTTGTTTTGTATCATCCTAGAATGAATGTGGAAGAAATTACTCTCTTAATGGTGAATTAATGAAGAATTCATCTGGGATGGAAAAAGAAGGAATAGAAGAATGATGAAAATCGTTAAAGAAAAATCTGAACTATTTGGGAGAAGGGAAAGTGACATGGGAGTGCTGAAGACTGGGTGGAAGTGAACTTGCAGTGGAACTGACAGGTCAGACATTAAGCGTGTGCTTAGCTTTCTAAGAAACTCCAAGGCATTCTCCAAAGTGGGTCTACCATTTTCATTTTCACCAGGAATATACACAAGTTCTACTTGCTCCACATCCCCGCCAGCAGTTGACATTGTCTTTTGTAGTTTGTTGCCCTTCAAGTAGGTGTGGAAAATTATCTCACCGTGATTTTCGTTTCCATTTCCCTGATGACTAGTATGGGAAACTTTTCGTGCATATTTTTCTTTTGTAAAGTGTCTGTTCAAATCCTTTGCTCATTTTAAAAATTAGGTTGCCTTTTTATTATGTATTTGTCAGAATTCTTTATATATTCTGGATACATGTCCTTTGTCAGATTGCAAATGTATTTTCCCAGCCTATGGCATGCTTACACATTTTCCTAAATGTGTTTTGCAATTCCTGTCTTAATGAGGATGAGATTAATTGGAATGGTCAATTAATTGTCATAATTGTTTAGATTTTCAAATTTGGAGAGTACAAGAATTCTTTCTCTTTTTTGTTATTGTATCTTTTTGCCTTGTAGCTAGCTTCATTTAATGTATGCTTATCTAGTTCCCCACGTCCAAGGTAAGAGAAACCCAAGTAAGACGGTAGCTGTTGTGAGAGGGCATCAGAGGGCAAACACACTGAAACCATAATCACAGAAAACTAGTCAATCTCATCACATGGACCACAGCCTTGTCTAATTCAATGAAACTAAGCCATGCTGTGTGGGGCCAAGACATGGTGGAGAGATCTGAGAGAATGTGGTCCACTGGAGAAGGGAATGGCAAACCACTTCAGTATTCTTGCCTTGAGAACCCCATGAATAGTATGAAAAGGTAAAATGATAGGATACTGAAAGGGGAACTCCCCAGGTCGGTAGGTGCCCAATATGCTACTGGAGATCAGTGGAGGAATAACTCCAGAAAGAATGAAGGGATGGAGCCAAAGCAAAAACAACACTCAGTTGTGGATGTGACTGGTGATAGAAGCAAGGTCCGATGCTGAAAGAGCAATATTGCATAGGAACCTGGAATGTCAGGTCCATGAATCAAGGCAAATTAGAAGTGGTCAAACAAGAGATGGTAAGAGTGAATGTCGACATTCTAGGAATCAGCGAACTAAAATGGACTGGAATGGGTGAATTTAACTCAGATGACTATTATATGTACTACTGTGGGCAGGAATCCCTTAGAAGAAATGGAGTAGCCATCATGGTCAACAAAAGATTCTGAAATGCAATACTTGGATGCAATCTCAAAAATGACAGAATGATCTCTGTTCGTTTCCAAGGCAAACCATTCAATATCACAGTAATCCAAGCCGTCATGCAAAGATGGGTTCGATAAAGGACAGAAATGGTATGGACCTATCAGAAGCAGAAGATATTAAGAAGAGGTGGCAAGAATATACAGAAGAACTGTACAAAAAAGATCTTCACGATCCAGATAATCACGATGGTGTGCTCACTCACCTAGAGCCAGACATCCTGGAATGTGAAGTCAAGTGGGCCTTAGAAAGCATCACTACGAACAAAGCTAGTGGAGGTGATGGAATCCCAGTTGAGCTATTTCAAATCCTGAAAGATGATGCTGTGAAAGTGCTGCACTCAATATACCAGCAAATTTGGAAAACTCAGCAGTGGCCACAGGACTGGAAAAAGTCAGTTTTCGTTCCAATCCCAAAGAAAAGCAATGCCAAAGAATGCTCAAACTACCGCACAATTGCACTCATCTCACACACTAGTAAAGTACTGCTCAAAATTCTCCAAGCCAGGCTTTAGCAATACGTGAACCGTGAAGTTCCTGATGTTCAAGTTGGTTTTAGAAAAGGCAGAGGAACCAGAGATCAAATGGCCAGCATCCGCTGGATCATCGAAAAAGCAAGAGAGTTCCAAAAAAAACATCTATTTCTGCTTTATTGACTATGCCAAAGCCTTTGACTGTGTGGATCACAATAAACTGGAGAATTCTGAAAGAGATGGGAATACCAGACCACCTGACCTGCCTCTTGAGAAATCTGTATGCAGGTTAGGAAGCAACAGTTAGAACTGGACATGGAACAACAGACTGGTTCCAAATAGGAAAAGGAGTACATCAAGGCTGTATATTGTCACCCTGCTTGTTTAACTTATATGCAGAGTGCATCATGAGAAGTGCTGGGCTGGAAGAAGCACAAGGTGGAATCAAGATTGCCGGGAGAAATAGCAATAACTTCAGATATGCAGATGACACCACCCCTATGGCAGAAAGTGAAGAGGAACTAAAGAGTCTCTTGATGAAAGTGAAAGAGTAGAGTGAAAAAGTTGGCTTAAAGCTCAACATTCAGAAAATGAAGATCATGGCATCTGGTGCCATCACTTCATGGGAAATAGATGGGGAAACAGTGGAAACAGTGTCAGACTTTATGTTTTTGGGCTCCAAAATCACTGCAGATGGTGACTGCAGCCATGAAATTAAAGGACACTTACTCCTTGGAAGGAAAGTTATGACCAACCTAGATAGCATATTGAAAAGCAGAGACATTACTTTGCCAACAAAGGTCCATCTAGTCAAGGCTATGGTTTTTCCTGTGGTCATGTATGGATGTGAGAGTTGGACTGTGAAGGAAGCTGAGCACTGAAGAATTGATGCTTTTGAGCTGTGGTGTTGGAGAAGACTCTTGAGAGTCCCTTGGACTGCAAGGAGATCCAACCAGTCCATTCTGAAGGAGATCTGGGAAGAAAGCCCTGGGATTTCTTTGGAAGGAATGATGCTAAAGCTGAAACTCCAGTAGTTTGGCCACCTCATGCGAAGAGTTGACTCATTGGAAAAGACTCTGATGCTGGGAGGGATTGGGGGCAGGAGGAGAAGGGGATGACAGTGGATGAGATGGCTGGATGGTATCACTGACTCGATGGACTTGAGTTTGAGTGAACTCCGGGAGTTGGTGATGGACAGGGAGGCCTGGCGTGCTGCGATTCATGGGGTCGCAAAGAGTCAGACACGACTGAGTGACTGAACTGAACTGAATCTAGTTTTGTTTTAAACAGATCTTTGATAAAAATGACTTTTTCTAAGTCACTTTAAATCTTAGTTTGGAGACCTATTACTGCCTATATAGGCCCAGGACATCCGAAATCCTTTTCAGCTACTTGTAGTCAACTTTATTAGATCCCTCAGCCTTTGCTATAGGCACATATAGAGGAAACAAGAGAAATTAGTTTATTTGATTCTCATTTACCAGCTTGGAAATCCTGGCATTTTCTCTTGACTCTGTATTTTCCTTCATGTACAGAAGAAGTTTGCATAGTTTTGCTTCTGTAGCATGCATACTCATGACTGTGTTTTGTCAATAAAAAATGTTGCACAAATTATTAGTTTAATAAAATCAGTTTAGAGCTTTTCTTCACACCAAATACCAAAATGAAATAAAATCATTATGAAAGCCATAACAAGATGAGGAGACATTTAAGGAAAAACTGTTTGATAGCTGCATATGAACATAAGTATTAGTCAGTCGGTTGTGTCCAACTCTTTGTGACGCAACTGTGGACTGTAGCCCACCAGGCTCCTCTGTCCTTGGAATTCTTTAGGCAAGGCTGGTGAGAACAATAGAGTGAATAGCTATGCCCTTCTCTAGGAGATCTTTCAGACCCAGGGATTGAACCCTGGTCTCCTGCATTGCAGGTGGATTCTTTACCATCTGAGCCATCAGGGAAAGTAAAACACACTGGAAAGTAAAACACAATGGCAAAAAGCACAAAGGCAGTCAATGATGATGAGACATAACTATGTAGCAGGAAAATATAATTCTGTCCATTAAGGAATAAACAATTAAAGATAATAGCTACTACAAAACGCAGACCAATATATTCTCAATGTTTGAAGAGATAATACAGATCTATCAAGAATCTAACAGAAGAATGGACAACAGACGTGAAATCACATACAGAAATGAATAGTGAACGTGTATTTACAAATAATTAGATCTCATTATGAATCAACTACAGGCAAGTAAAGACATAACTAAAACAATTGCTTTGTCAGAGTACTAAAATAAAGAAAAGATAACGTTCTGTTTTAATGACTGTGAGGAGTTAATCACTCATTCTGGTGACAGAAATCTTTCTTTTGCTAGCCTTATGTGGAGCTCATTCTGGCCATGCTTATACAGATCCTCATAAATGCTTATAGTAGTCTCCCCAGAGGTGTTCACTCTCTAATCCCTGGCACACGAAAATATGTTGGGAGGTTGAATTTGGCAGATAAAATGGAAGTACAGATCTTAAAATAGGAATATTGTGCTGAATAACCTAGTCACATAAGCCCTTAAAATCAGATAACTTTCTTCAGCTAAAGTCAAAAATATTTAAATCAGAAGAAGGGCTCAACTTGCCATTGTTGAGTTGAAAATGGAGGAGACCACGTGTAAACCGTGTGAAGGAAATGAATTCTTCCAACAACTTAAATAAGACAATAAGATGATTCTTCTCCTAAGCTTCCAAGTAGGAGCCTAGGGCACCAATACCTTGATTTGAGCCTAGAGAGTCTAAGCAGAATACTCTGTTGAGCCAGCCAGACTTGTGACCTAAAGATCTGTGAGATAATAAATGAGTGCCTTTTTAAGCTGCTAAATTTGTGATAGTTTGCTATGACAGCAATATGAAACTATAAAATACAATATTCATGTCTGTTGATTAATTTCTGTTCTCAGGAAATAATCAGAAAAATGAATTGACTATTACATACGCTGTCTTCTTTCAACATATAGTATCTTATAGTTCTGAAATATTCCAAATGTACAAAATTGTGGAATCATTTAATAAATTCTAGTACCTTCATAGGCTGGACTATGATGCAGTCATCAAAAGTATTTTAATAAAAAATATTTTCATTAATAAAATGAAAAACTATGGTATAATATTAAGTGGAAAAAAAGAATAAAAGCTTTCTTATCCCAATTTTATATATTATAAAAGCATGAAATAGAAAAAAAATGAAAATGACCTAATATTAAAAGTAGATATTTATAAGTAGAAAAATGATTAGCAATTAGTTTTCATCTTCATATGCTTCTCTTATTTTCTAAATTTTCTATGAAGATTATATATTCCTTTTATCATTAGGAAAAAAGTTTTCAGAAATGGAAAAGGCTTTCTGCCAAATTCTATTCTGGAAAATAATTAAACCATGTTGCCTATTTCTATACATTTTTATATTTTAAGCTGAGTCGAAAGGCATAATTAAATGAATGTGCAATTCATAATTAGGGAAGAGTCATTAATGACTGAAGCAGACCCTCAAAGGATGGGACAGACCCTGACCAGAGGTGGGGCTGGAATGAGAAAAGGATGACTTGAAGAAAACAGTGTAGCATAGCCAGGAGACCAAGTTTTGAGTCCTATATCCATGTTCTGGGTAAGTCACTTAATTTTATTGAGCTTTAGTTTCCTCATATTTGTTGGAATAATTTCTGTATAATGTAATTCCTAAGATCATTTAGCTTGTAATCACTGGAAATGTCAGAAGAGTCTTTCTTATAACATAATCATATCTTTAATGTAAAGATTTGGCAGTAGTCACAAATGAGTGCGGGAAGAATTCTCTTTAGTGGGAAAGTTGCAAAGCATACACTGCAACAATGATTTGAGCAGTTTGTCCTGGAAGTGAGCAGATACGTCAGACACTTCTGAGGAAAACTCTGCCTTGCTGCTCAGGTTGAGGAATTTACTGGATAAACATTTACTCAGTGAAGAACATGCCAGATTCCACACTAGGTACAAGAATACAGAATAGTCCTCATCCTCAAGGGGTTTTAAGGACTCTAGAGGAGGGAAAACATGTATACAGATAGTTACAACACAGAATGGAAAATGCTTTAGTATATACCCAGGATTCCCTGGAACCACCAAAGGAAGTGCTCAAGTCAGCCTTGGGAAAGAGGAGTAGTCATGGGTTTCTGGCAACAGTTACCCCATAAATTGCATCCTAAAGAACAGATTGGAGTTATCAGGTAAAGAGATGGAGTGGAATAGCAAGTATTATGCACAAGAACATGATTTATCTTATTGACCTCCCCATTCCCCACATAAACATGTGTGCACATGCCTTCCACAGACCATGTATTAGATTCCTTTTACGCTATAACAAATTGCCACACACTCAGTGACTAAAAATATCTTTTATTATCTTACCACAGCAACAGCAGGAATCAGTAGAAGCCCCAGAAGAATCATACAAATCAAGCAGAGCAAATAAAACAACAAAGATTCTTAAAATTAAACTGTGCCTAGTACTACAGCCACAAAGTAGACCAGGACCGATGTGTCAAATTGAAAGAGAATGACAGCCCGCTACAGTAAAAGATTTAAATAGAATGTCTGACACACAACTGAAGATCATTAGTCATATCAAGAACCAAGAAAAGTACAATTTGATTGAAAAAGATAGTTAACTGATGCTAACACTGAGATGAATCAGATGCTGGGACTATTTGACAAGGATTTTAAAGCATCCATCATAAAAATGCTTTAATGGTCAATTGTAAACTCTCTTGAAACCAGAGGAAAACAATGGAACATCTTAACAAAGAAACTGAAGTTCAAAAAAGAATCAACTGCAAATTATAAACTGAAAAATACAATAACAGAAATTCAAAGAAAATTTCATTGATGTTCTCAGTAATAGAATGGAGATGATGAAGGATATAATCGGTGAACTTGAGCAAATAGCAATGGAATTCACCTAATCTGAGGGCTTCCCTGGTGGCTCACACAATAATCTGCTTGCAAATGCAGGAGACCCAGATTCAATCTCTGGGTTTGGAAGATCCCCTGAAGAAAGGAATGGCTACCCACTCCAGTATTCTTGCCTGGAGAATTCCATGGACAGAGGAGTCTGGAGGGTTACAGTCCATGGGGTTGCAAACAATCAGACAGAACTGAGCGACTAACACTTTCACTTTCATTTCACTTTCACCTAATCTGAACAAAAGAAAGGAAGGAAAGAGGCACTAGGGAAAGAAAGAAAGAGAGAGGAGGGAGGGGAAGAGACGAGAGTGAGAAAGAAAGAGAGAAGGAAATAAGAGAACTGGGCTGTGAACATATGTGACAAAAACAAAAAGTCAACATTTGTATTATCAGAATTCTAGAAGAAAATGAGAAGAAATTGGCTTTTAAAAGTCAACTTAAAGAAATAATGACTAAATATTTCCCAAATTTGGTGAAAGATACAAAGCTACTCTCTAAAGGATAACTAAAAAAAAAAAAAATCCACAACAAATAATAGTCAAATTTTTTAAAAGTTAAGATGAGGAAAAAGTCTTGAAAGCATCTCAGGAGAAACGAAATGTTATCTACAGAGGAATACCAGTTCAAATATTACAGGATTTCCTACCAAACCTATGGAGATCAGAAAGAAGCAGCACAGCAATTTTCAAGTGCTGAGAGAAAGAACTGTCAACTGCAAATTCTATATTCTTCCCAGAAATGAAGGGAGATAACAGCACTCCCCCTAAAAAGGAAAACTGAATCGTTCCAGATCTAGTCTTAAAAATTGATTAAAGAACATCCTTCAAACAGAAAGCAAATGATAAAAGAACAAACTTGAGTGTATCAGTAAAGAAGAAACAAATGAAAGACCAGAAATATGCATACATACAATAGATGCTTCTTTTCTTCATGAGTTTTGTCAATACCTTTTGTGAGAAACAAAAATTACAATACCATCTGATACTCAAGGTAATATCTTTTTTTAACGGTGAAGGTAACAGAGACCTAAATAGAAGTGTGGTCTTCACAGTTTGCTCAAGATGATTAAATGTTGATACCAGTTGAGTGTGATAAATCATATATGCTACAATATCCAGAGTAACCACTACAAAAACTGTCCAAACAAACACATTCAAAAACACTATAACTAAACCAAGGTGAATTCCTCAAAAATGTTTAGCACACTGGAAGCCAATAAAAGAGAAATAGAAGACTGAGAACCAGAAAGAACAGCAAGAAAAGAAACAATAAGTGGCAGACTGAAGAAATAACATACCAGTAATTACTTTAAGGTAAATGATCTAAGTACACCAATCAAAAAAAGATTAGAAGAATGAATAAAAATTATGACTCAGTTACATGCCGATTACAAGAAACTTGCTTCACATTCAGTGACATAGGTTGAAAGCAAAAGGATGAAAAAATACACACATGCAAAAATTAATAATAATAGAAATGTGACTATATCAATATCTGATAGATTTCAGAGGAAAGAAAAATAATAGAGACAAAGCAATGTCCCTTTGTCCCTGTCATGTAAATAACAATAAAAGAATCAATGTGGCTGAAAATACAACAATTCTAAGTGTGCACAAAACAAACAGCAGAGCCTCAAAATCAGTTCAATTCAGTTCGGTCACTCAGTCAGTTGTGTCTGACTCTTTGCAACCCCGTGGACTGTAGCACACCAGGCTTCCCTGTCCATCACCAACTCCTGGAGCTTATTCAAACTCATCTCCATTGAGTTGGTGATGCCTTCCAACCATCTCATCCTCTGTGGCCCCCTTCTTCTCCTGCCTTCAATCTTTCCCAACATCAAGGTCTTTTCCAGTGAGTCAGTTCTTCGCATCAGGTGGCCAAAGTATTGGTGTTTCAGCTTCAGCATCAGTCCTCCCAATGAATATTCAGGACTGATTTCCTTTAGGATTGACTGGCTTGATCTCCTTGCAGTCCAAGGGACTCTCAAGAGTCTTCTCGAATACCACAAAGCCTCAAAAAACATGAAGTGAAAACTGATGGAGCTGAAGGAGAAATATGAATCCACAGTTACACTGGCAGACCTCCACATTCATCTCTCAGGGACTGATAGAACTACTAAACAGAAAATCAGTAAAGATAGTGATCTGAACAACATAGTCAACCAAACGGTTCTAATTGGTACATATGAAATGCTTCATCACCAGCAGCAGAATCAGTTTAGTTCAGTTCAGTTGCTCAGTCTTTGCAACCCAATGAATTGCAGCATGCCAGGCCTCCCTGTCGATCACCAACTCCCGGAGTTCACTCAGACTCACGTCCATCGAGTCAGTGATTTCAAGCACTTATGGAACCCTAACCAGCATAAACCATATCATGGACCATAAAACAAGCCTCAACAAATTTAAGAGGGTTAAAGTCACACAAAGTGTGTTTTCTGACCATAATGGAGTCAATTAAAAGTCAGTAATAGAAAGATATGGAAATTAAACAACACACTTCTATTTACTCCTTGGATCAAAGAAAAAGTATCAAAGAAAAATTTAAATACATAGAACTGACTAAAATTTTTAAAAACAACATATCAAAAGATGTGGGGTGCATCTAATGCAGTGCTGAGAGGAAATTTTGCAGCACTAAATTGTTTACATTAGAAATGAGGAAAGTTCTCAAGTCAATAAGTTAAATTCCTAAGTTAAGAAACATGAGAAAAAAAGAACAAAATAAACCAGAAGAAATCAGAAGGAAGAAAAATAACAAAGGTAAGAGCGTGTATCAGTGAAACAGAAAATAAGAAAACAACAGAGAAAATCGATAAAACAAAAGCTGATTCTTTGGAAAATTGAAAATTGATAAACCTCTACCAAGACTGACAAAATAAAAAGAGAAAATATATAAAGCACTGTGTTTTAGTTTGACAGAAATTTTCCTTTTCTAGTGGTTCATAAAATAATGGTGTATCTTAAAATTTTTTAAACATCTTAACTTTAATAAAATATGTCTTTTGTAAACAACATTGTTAACATTCTTTGATAAAAAGGGCATGGGCTCTATTATTTTTAGAGTTCCTATACATGGTAGTACAAAACAGTCTGATTACTGCCACCATGTACCACTCTAATTCTATGATGGTAGTGGTGGTGATGTGTGTGTGTGTGTGTGTGTGTGTGTGTGTGTGTCTGTGTCTGTGTGTGTCTGTGTGTGTCTGTGTGTGCTTTGGAGGTAGGATGGAGGGGGCCAGACCAGCTGAAGAAAGGTTACAGAAGGTAACCATATGAAACATGAACTCACTGCAATATGAATTTTTTCCAAATCAGACTTATTTTGATCTAACTCGTTAGTTAGTAGACCCATAAGAAGAAAATATTATAAAAGGAAATAATTGAGGGCCCAGGAATGAAGGGGTAATAGTGAAAAGATCTCCACACTGCACTTGGCCTTCCTGGTCTTTGTAAATTCTCAATCCTGGCTCACACAGTATATAGCTCCAACCACAAGATTCCTAGACAATAATCTTTACTCTTAGTTTGACATTAAGTGAAACTGTCACTAAGCTGGAGTATTTCCACCAGCCCTGGGGGTGCAGGGAGAAAGCCAGAACCCCAATTCTTTGCTGTTTATAGCTCAGCTTCCCTGCCACAGGATTGTGGCCAATTTAATCAGGGTTATTTGTGAATAAGCTACATGAGACTGATTCTTCTATGATCTTGTTCCTGGTACCATCAACTCAAAGGAAAACTTGATTTCTCTCCATTAAATGATGGGCTTATTTTTTCCATTATTGCCAGTTTTTTACCTTAAAACTTTAAATCACCAAGTTTCACTCTGTGAGTAAAAGATTGTCTAAACCTGGTCTACAGACCAAATCTCTGTCCTCAGATGAATAATCAGAATTTCTTTCAGCCTATACTAACTCAGCAACTTAGAGAGGATTAAAAATAGTTGCCATTTTGGATCTCTCTCTTTTCCTAAAGGTACAAATCTTGGCCAGGATGGGTTGCTGAATGGATATAGCTGCTGTTTAAATGACAGTAGTCTATATCTTGCTGTGCAAGAAAATGAAAAGAAGATAGACTATTTCATCAAATAATTATTTACTTATGAAGGATGCTCAACACATAGGTCATTTTCTATTTAATAATGTTATGAAATGAAGTATTATTTAGTAGAGCTTTATGTAATTATTTTCACTACTTGTTTAGAATAAGAGTTAACTAAATTATATTGGTTTATTTCCAACTCCAACTCCAACTCTGCTGATGGGAGAGTAGAAAAATTGAGAAGTGAGGCTTCGGAGGTTTGAGTGGTAGCTACCAGCCCTTGCTGGGGGATCCTGGGAAAGACCCCCCTGCCCCGGCAACAAAGCCCTTCATCTGGTGGACTGATTAAACCAAATGATCTGAACCAGAGACCCACTCAGTGTACGAAGGAGACTTCAGCTAAAGGAAAACTTAGAGGAAAATTTACTAAGTAAAAGTCTCAAAATTGCTGAATTCCCATGATACTTTGAAAATCTCCCTGAAAGACAGATTGCCCAAAAGTTTGGGCAGAATCTCACATTAAAGTAGAGGACCAGGACATAGCTTCCTGGTTTATACAATTCTTCACATCCCAGCCCCATGTAGCTCTCTCTCATCAGTAACACACACACACACTGTGATGGAATGAATATTTTTACCCCTACCAAAGTCATACATTGATGCTCTAGCTCCAAATCTGATGTTTATTTGGATGTAAAACTGTTGGGAGGTAATTGAGTTTAGATGAGGTCCTGAGGGTGAGACTCTCATGATGGAATTGGTGCCGTTATACAAAGAAGAAGAGATCCAAGTGTGTGCTCTCTCTCTCTTTCTGCCATGAAGAGGCAAAGCCACTTTCAAACCAGAAAGAGGGCTCTCACTAGATGCTAAATCTGCAAATACTTTGATATTGATTACTTGGGAGAATACATTTATAAGCAAATATTCATAATAATGAGAAGATAGGAGGACAAAAAATCACTTAAGCAAGACCCTCCTGAAATAAAAAGTGGCTTTTGGACTAGTTTGCCCTTTCAGGTAAGCAGATGACACCACCCTTATGACAAAAAGTGAAGAAGAAGTAAAGAGAGCCTCCTGATGAAAGTGAAAGAGGAGAGTGAAAAAGTTGGCTTAAAACTCAACATTCAGAAAACTAAGATCATGGCATTCGGTCCCATCACTTCATGGCAAGTTGTCGGGGAAATAATGGAAACAGTGAGAGACTTTATTTTGGGGGGCTCCAAAATCACTACAGACGGTGACTGCAGCTATGAAATTAAAAGATGCTTGCACCTTGGAAGAGAAGCTATGACCAACCTAGACAGCATATTCAAAAGCAGAGACAATGCTTTGCAACAAGGTTTGTCTAGTCAAAGATATGGTTTTTCTAATAGTCATGTATGGATGTGAGAGTTGGACTATAAAGAAAGTTGAGCACCAAAGAATTGATGCTTTTGAAAAGTGGTGTTGGAGAAAACTCTTGAGAGTCCCTTGGACGGCAAGGAGATCCAACCAGTCCATCCTAAAGGAAATCAGTCCTGAATAGTCACTGGAAGGACTGATGCTAAAGCTGGAACTCCAATACTTTGGTCATCTGATGCAAAGAACTGACTCAATGGAAAAGACCCTGATGCTGGGAAAGACTGAAGGCAGGAGAAGGGGAAGACAGAGGATGAGATGGTTGGATGGCATCACCGACTCGATGGACATGAGTTTGAGTAGGTTCTGGGAGTTGGTGATGGACAGTGAAGCCTCATGTGCTGCAGTCCATGGGGTCTCAAAGAGTCAGACATGACTGAGTGACTGAACTGAACTGAACTTGGTGTTTAAAATCATTAACTGCACATAACAAAAATTCTCCTGCTCCAAATAAGGCTCCAGCTTAGAAATTTGAGTGTTCTGTTTTTGCTTTCATGATCTTTCATTAAAAGATAGCATTAGTATTTCTTAATTTTCATATATTAGTTAGATCAGTTGGAATTTTGATATTTCATAACTTCCCCTTGATACTCAGTGTGGGGTCAGTGCCATGAAATTGGAAACATGCTATTAGAACAGCAGTATGAAGAGTTGTCCTGTAACACAGAGGCTTTTTAAATTTAGCTTTTAGGAAGTTAGATGACTAGGGGAAGTTAGATGAAAGGAGCTTAAAAAGGAAAAGCAGGTCAAATCCATTTCATATTGCTGATTTTGTTTCCATGAATCTTTACCTTGTATATTTTTAACTTTTCAGAGTACATTCATATACACAACACAATCTTCAAAAGAAGCTCATAACTTCCTGAACGACATACAATATTCCATAGGATTCATTTTCCAAACATCCTTTGACTCCTTGAAGGAATTTTGCAAAAATGTCATCTGTCACCTCAACATGTATTGCTCAATCCCTAAGTGTCAGCATGAGAACAACCATTGACTTTCCAGGGTAACAGTCAGCATTTGTCTAACCCTTTGGCAACACATTATGCCTACCTTGTCCCTTCAGAAGCCCCACAGCGTCAAGCTATCAGCCATCCTTTGTTGTTGTTGTTTTAGCCGCTAAGTGGTGTCCACCTCTTTCGCAATCCCATGGACTCTAGCCTGCCAGACTCCTCGATCTGTAGGATTTCCCAGGCAAGAACACTGGAGGGGGTTGCCGTTTCCTTCTCCAGAGCATTTTCCTGACCCCGGGATTAAACCTGAGTCTCTTGCATTGGCAGGTGGGTTCTTTACTACTGAGCCACTAGGGAAGCCCTTCCTGCTTTGCAAACCTGCTATTAGAATAGGGCCTGACACTGGTCTCTTACACCTACGGTTAAATTTAAGCCAATTGTTTCCCTCTTACTGGATTATTTACATTTAAAGTTTCTCTCAAACTGAGATTTAAAGCTCTGATTTTTTTGTGTGTGGTTAACAAACATGTAAAATTTTCCATCTTAGCAATTTTTCATCTTGCAAAATTAAAACTCACTATCCATTGCACAACTTTTTCTCCCTCCTCACAACCCCTGGCAACCACTCTCTGAGTCTGTCTACTTTAGACACCTCATATAAGTGGAATCATGCGAAATTTGTCTTTTTATGACTGGCTCAACTTAGCAATAATATCCTTATAATGCAGTGGAAGCATACTGTATGATTTTTTTCAACATGAATGAGTTATAAATTGGGAAAAATGCAAAATTAGAGCCATAATTAGAAAGCAGTAAATAGAAGCACATAATAAGAGGTGTTTTATGCTCAGCTTTATCAACCGTACAATCCATATGGCTTAGATTGGGCAAATCTTTGGGATGAGAATAGTTGGAGAGTTGGTGTGCCTTAAAGCTAAAAATGGCAGCCCACTCCTGTGTTCTTGCCTGGAGAATCCCAGGGATGGGGGAGCCTCATGGACTGCCATCTATGGGGTCGCCCAGAGTCGGACAGGACTGAAGCGACTTAGCAGCAGCAGCAGCAAAGCTAAAAATGGGTGGACTACTTACTTATTTGCTCTCTCCTCAATACCATAGAAAGGATAAAAACCAAATCCTTAGAAGCACTAGTAAACCAAAAAGCTGATGTTAGCAGACCAGAATATGAGGTAATTTCTGTATGGTATAAAGCAGATGGACTAGACTTGGATGTTCGCAAAACCTAACAGAGCATGGGAATCTGCTTTTGAGGTCCCTGCCTGTAGCATTCACCCCAGGCTGAAGTCCTAAAAAGACCTCTGTAGACAATAGATTTACTTGTAGGAAGTGCCCAGCATGAGCCAAGGGGCTAGAGAGAGAAGTGGTGTAATGTCCCAGGTCATTTCTGGCTTCTCTGAGGACATGCAGCCTCACACTTAAAGATAAGCCTCTCTGGACTTCAGAAAAAGCCTACTCATCACATCAACCCACTTACTATAGAATCAGACACCATTTGAGAAAACAGAAAAAAAGGCAATAAATGGGAGAAGTAAAAAAGATCATCAAGGGAAGCAAAATTAATGCAAGAGAACACAAAGTAATTCTTGGGAGTTAAAAATCTGGTTGCTAACAATTCAACAGAAGAACTGAATACAGAAACAGAGAGGACTACAGGTACACTTAGCAACCTGGAAATTTGGGCTAAGGACTTTTTTAAGAATTCAAAAAAATAAAAATGAAAACTATGAGAAGTTAATAAACTTGGAGCTGTATCCAGATAAATATACATTCAAATATTTACCCAATAAAATGAGAGAACCAAGAGCATGGAGGGAAAAATAAAATCAAAGAAACAGTGGGAGAAATTTCCATATGCTAAAGAAAGACATACATTCAGATCAAAAGGGTTTAGCATGTTTTACACAAATATTAAGAAAACACACATTCTGATGATTTTCATGAATTCCGAGGATAAAAAGAAAATTCTACAAACTTTTAAAAAAGAGAAGGTGGAAGGAATTTTTAAAAAAGAGAAGGTAGAAGGTAAGGAGTATCACAAAGGAGTTATAATGAATCTGGCCCCAGACTTCTGATTGGCAAGTGAAGAAGTCAGAAAATCATGGAGAAATAACCAAAATATTCTGAGGGAAAAGGATTTGTAAATTTTTTCCAGCTGAATTGCCATTCTAGTATGAAAACAAAAGAAGATAATTTTGAACACGCAAGCAATTTAGAAATTTTGCCACCCACAGACCCCTCTGAAAAATATTACCCAAAATAAAAATGTAATCCAAGAAGAATGACAGATATACAAGAAATGCAAGAATAAGAGAAATAGAAAAAGTAACCAGGAGAACATGTAATCAAGACAAATAATTTCTTATATTGCAGCTGTAATATGTTTTACAATTGCTGAACAAAGATTCCTAAAACACAAAATGCAATTTTAAAACAATCTGGAACAATAGGAGAAAAAGAAACAGGAGGAGAAAAAGAAGAAAAAAAAGGGAAACAGAGAAGGAGGAGGTGAGGGGGAGTGGAGGGGAGGTAAGAGGAGGGGGATGGGGAGGGAGAGAAGGAGAAACGAAATAGCAGCAGAAAGGGAATAAAGGACAGGAGTGAGGAAATGGAAAGAGAGAAAAATGATGCCAATGGTCTTGTCTTGTACAGTTTTAACGGAAGCCTGGAGGGGGAGTACAGGTGAGTGGGAAGCACTTTCCCCACACCTGTCACTGAAGATTCCATTAAGTTCCCGATTCAGAACTCCAGGAACCCTGTAGGACAAGAGCAGATAAGGCACACCCAGGTGTAACTTGTTCCTGACCACTTTCTTGTTTTTTAAAGAAGTTGTCCATACAGTTTATCATCCAAATCTGTACACACATGAGAGTGAATGGGGCTATTAACTGGATGAATGCAGGGACAATATGCCTAAACCAGGATTCTCCTGGAAAATGGGGCTAAATGATCATCCCTAATGATCATAAGGTAGCCATCTGTCAGTCACACTGACTATGCTCGAGAGAGCCCTGTCACTTTGGAGAAAACAGCTGGATCCTTGCTTGGCCACAAGTCACTGATGGAGTTTCATCATCATTGTTGAAGAACTTACATTCTGATGAATTTATGTAATGTCATGTAAGAGGCGATTTGCAAACATCAAGATCTGTTAGTTCTTGAATCAGGCTCTGCTAATGACTGTTCTTGTCGAGAACCTCCTCCTCTGCCATTCTTTTTATTCCCAAAGTGGTTAAATCTAACAAAGAAGGTGCCAAACATGAGGTCTATTGCAACCCTGTTTAAAATGATCATTTCCCCACCTTAAAGAAACTGAGACAGGGGTTGTAAAATGCTCGTTAGAAGTGACTTAAAAGATAAAATTGCTATCTCAGAGGCTGCAAGTTGGGCACCCAGTGTCCATCTGGGTGGGTCACAGCTGAGGAAAACATAAGGAAGGATGTGTAGATGAGAAGACCATGCAACAACTTCATTAACTTCACCTGTGCCTGAAATGCATAAAAACAAATCAGCTAATTGCTGTAAGGGCTCAAGTGAGCCAGACTCAGGGTTTCCCACTCACAATCACTCTCTCTGTCTCCCACAAATCTGCAGGACATCTTTACAGGCAAAATTTGCCCTGATATGAGCCTACCAGGATGTGGGCCCTTCAGTTTCTGCTACATCCTCTCAGGCTCAAAAGTGTTTATTCACTGTCACTGTACTTCTATTTTCTTGATGTTCTCAGAGTCCTTTAAAAAAAAGCATTAGGTTATTATTAAAATTGCCCAGTATATGAATATGTCTGTGATAAACAGGCATGTAGTTTCCTTTCAATTTATCTTGGGTTTTTCTGGAAAGTCAATATCAAATCTTGTTAAGCAGTCATGCAAGTGAGTGTGAAACAAGGTGTTAAACAAATGCAGAATTGAGCACCGAAAGCAACTGAGTTATCTTTATTCATAAAATGTGGTTTAAAATGATTAAATTAACCAAATGTTCAGCTTTTAAGTCATGAAAGAGAGAGAAAGAGGGAGGAAAAGGGCAAGAAAGAGTTGGAGGGAGAGCTGAAAACCAAGAAACAGAAAGGGGAAAACAAGGAAAGGAGAGACAGAAAGTGAAATTTTTTTTCAATAGGCAAGTTAATTTATGAAGGAAGTTCATGATGAGAGAGAAACAGTATGAAACTGTCCCCTTTCAGCATTACTATTTTGGGGATGCCTTTTATCACAGCATGACACTCATAACAAAAAGAATTCCCTGGGGTACAGTGGTTATGACTCTGCATTTTCAGTACAAAGGCTATGGGTTCAATCCCTGGTCGGGGAACTAAAATCTCACAAACCATGCAGCACAGCCAAAAAATATAGATAAAATAAATAAAAGAGTAAGAATTTAATTTAAAAATTTTAAAAAAGAGAAACAAAATAAAGGTTTGTTGCTGCTGTGTCCTGAAGAAGCTTCAGGCTTCCTTGCTCTGTAGTCTGTTTATTCCCGTGATAAGCAATGCCAGGCCAATAACAGTAACAGTTAACACGAATTGAGCATCATCCATATCCCTGGCCCTTTTGTCAGGTTCTACAATGGGCTTGCTTATCTCTGTTCCCTCACAAATGTTGCTGATGCCATAGGGCTACAGATACACTTTGTGCAGTCAGAAAATAGGGGCTGAATGTCCCTGATTCCTTGGAGTTCAACCAGTCATGGAGCTTAGGCCAACAAATCTATTTGCACGAGATTTGGAAGATCCAAATTCTAGGGTATCTAGAAAGGGAAAAGTTCTGCTCTGTTAGTTCTGGAAAACAGTGTCATGGGAGTATTTCTTTGTCAGATAGAGAAGATGCTGGTCTTTTAAGACCATCTCTGGTTTTATGAGTACTGAGAGTAAGTGGATCCATTCACCTGCCCATGTCATGGAAGAGGGCAGGGGTGGGAGTCGTTCTAGAGCCAGTAGTTGTGATGGCAGCTTTCTCTTTTCTGAGCTTCCTGCTTGTAGTCAACGTAGAAGCTCACTTAGAGATCAGTTCTTCAGGATCATTTAAGGAGTCCTTCCTAGAAGCTCAGCCTAAGCCTTCAAAGTTTTAAAAAGCATCTAATTTCCTACACTGAGTGTCTTCCTGCTTAAATTGGCTTGAATGGATTCAGTTGACTCTACTGAATTTTCACTGGAGGTACCTCAATTGATAGGGACTGGTTCTCTGATTTGGTGGTTGGAAGGTAGTAAAGATCCAACTGCCATTAAGGAATGGAATACTTATCATTCACAACATGCAATGTCAAAAAGCTACTTAAACCATTGTTAAAGCTGTATGGAGTGAGCGTTAGCACTTTTGGCAGATAGGGGCTACTTCCATAGCACAGTGTGAAAGGCACAGGAAAAACAAGAGAGGTACTGAGGGTTGGATGCTTCTAATATATTTGAAGCTTAATGAAAGGAAATTCAGTGCTCAATGTTATAAGTTTTTACATCAAGGCATGATCAGAGAACCAGGAAGTTTCTCAGATTATCATAACAGAATTTCTTTGTCTCAAGAAAAATATACCAAAACTCAAATGTGGAGTGTCATTGTGTTGTTTGGAAAACTGTCTTACAACTTCATGTGAAAGCAGAGCAAGACTGAGAAAGAGTGGAACCATGGAAATTAGAATGGTGAACGAGATGATTCGGAATCCCCCCAACTCTACTGATCATTCCTTGACAATACAATCATCTTCTCATGCTCTGTCTGAAATAGCTCTTGTTCAAAGTCTCCTCATGTTCCATCTATACCACCTCTCATTGCTTTCAGATGGTTAACTACATTCCAACATGCCCCAGGAGACCAATTAGAAAGTCAAACCCAGGAAGGAAGTACTGACGTGGCCCTTACATTACAAAACTTTGCTAATTAATTTTACCTATTGCTTCATACCCTGGAGAAGGGAAAGGTTACCCACTCCAGTATTCTGGCCTGGAGAATTCCATGGACTGTATAGTCCATGGGGTCACAAAGAGTCATGACTGAGAGACTTTCACTTTCATTGCTTCATAACATAGCAACCAAAAACTTAGTGGCTTAAAGCAACAAAATATTTACCTAGCTCATGAGTCTGCAGTTACCAATTTAGACTGAGAACAACTGGGTGGTCATTCTAGTATGGACCAGGATCATCTGTTTATGCCTGGGTTCACTTACATGTTTCAGTCCTTAGCTGGAATGACTGGGATGACAGCGAAATACTCATTCTCCAGTAGGATACTCTGAGTCTGTTCATGTGGTGGTAGAAATAAAACTTAAAATAATTCCTTTTAACCAAAGGATAAATAGATAAATCTATAAACATAACAGAAAATATTAGCTGAAATCTCTAATTGATTAAAAATCAGAAAGGACATAGAGATTTGAACAAACAGAGATTAACAAACTTTTCCTTATATATACATACATATATACATGTATATATGACTCAGGGGTTGAACCCAGGTCTCCCTCATTGCAGGTAGATTCTTTACCAACTGAGCCATCAAGGCCTCAAAAACTTTTCAAATATAAAAATTATACAAAGTATGATTCATACGTTATGTTCATAACACAGTGGAATTAAGCTCAAAATTAACCACAAAAGATAAGTTCAAAATCTCCAAATGCTTAGAAATTAAATATGGATCAAGAATGTATCACAGTAGAAACTAGAAAATATTTTGAACTAAAGGTTAGGAAAGATATTGCATATCAAGACATGTGGGCTGCTGCTACCGCTGCTCTTTAAGGAAATTTATTGTGTTAAATGCACATATTCAAATAGGCAAAAGGTTTAAATTAATAGTATCCATAAAGAGAAGTTAAAAATATAGCAAATAGAAAAAAGATATAATAAAGAGAAAAAAATTAATAAAGTGACAATGCTCTACAACTGGTATACTATAGAAATATTCAATAAATCCAAAGGAGGTTCTTTGAAGACTAATGAAAAGAATAAAGTCCTAAGAAGACTGGTCAAGAAAAAGGAGAAAAAAATACTAATTACAATATCAGGAATGGAAAAGAGACCACATTATGGATATTACTGATAATTAAAATCATAAAAAGACATTATATATAATTTATGTCAATATACAATTTCCCCCAAATGACACTGAAAGTAAAAAAATTTATATTTATTGAAGATATTAAATCTGCAATTTAAAAATATCCCACAAGAGTATTCTGGATCCAGCTGGATTCACGCATGAATTCTTCCAAACATTTTAGGGAACAAAAATAATTAATCTTAAAATTTTTTTCCAGAGAAGAGAAAAGAAGAGAATATTTACTGGCATGTTGTATGAGGACATTAATCCTGGGCAAAGATACCAAAAGAAAAGAAAATTATGGATCAGTGTTTCTCAGTAGATGCAAAACCTTTAAGCAAAATATTAGCAAATGAAATTCTGAAGTATAAAGAAAAGGACAAGTTGAGTTTGTTTCCAGAGCTTGAAATTGGTTTACCATTTCAAATGTAACAGTATATATCTCACCCACTTTAACAGAATAAAGGAGAAAAAGCCTATGTTTAACTTGAAAGATTCAAGGCACTTAATAAAATGTAATGCTCTTTTATGATAAACTTTTGGCAGATTAGGACTGAAAAAAAATTTGTTTTCTCATAGAGTATTTAAAATTAAAATATATATCACATATTTAATGGTAATTTTCAAGTGGGAGAAATATTTGAAATACGTGTATATGACAAAGGGCTCACATCCAAAATCTACAAAGAACTACATATCTATAAGAAAAAGGTAGGCAACATAATTTTGCTAAATGGTGTTTCGCAAAAGGGAATCTCCAAATGTGAAACACGCTTAAGTTCAGATACCAAGAAATGCAAATTAAATCCATGATATGTTACCAGTAGACATCCACCAGACAGAAAGCGTGAAAAAGAAGGAAGAAGATGAGGAGGTGTGCTAGGATGGGTGATAGGAGAGGGAGAAGAGAAATAGAAGGAGGAAGAGAAGAGAGAGGGAAGGGAGAAAGGAAGAGAAAGAAGGAAGAGGGGATAGAAGCAGGAGAAGGAGGGGGAGAAGACAGAGAGAAGACTGTCTTCTTCTGACAGAGAAAAGGAAGAAGTAGGAGAAGAAAGGCAGATGTTAATAAGGATACACTCAGCATCTGGGGCTCTCTTGAGGCAGCCCCTGGACATAAAGGTGCCAGTGCTTTGCAAAGTGTTTGGCAGCATCTTCTACAGCTGCATATACGTATACTGTGTGTGCATGCTCAGCTGCTTCAGTCCTTTCCAACTCTGTGTGACCCGATGGACTGCAGCCTGTCAGGCTCCTCTGTCCATGGGATTCTCCAGGCAAGAGTATCGGAGTGGGTTGCCATGCCCTCCTCCAGGGGATCTTTCCAATCCAGGGGTTGAACCCACATCTCTTAGGTGTCCTCCACTGGCAGGCAGGTTCTTTATCACAGTGCCACCTGGGAAGCCGATAGTATACTACATGATCCAGTAAGTCCACTCATAGGAATAGACCCAACATAGACGTGTGCATATATTTATCAAAGACACACAAGAATATATTCATTTACAGCACTCCTCATAAAAGTCCCCCTGCTGAAAATATCACAACATCCATCAACAGTAGAGTGGATAAAAAATCATAGTATATTTATATAATAAAGGAACAAAGCAACAAGAATACACAAAATGTAACTACACACAAAATCACTGCTGAATCTCACAAATACAATATTAAGCATAAGAAGACAGACACAAAAGAATAGAACAGGCAAAACTAATCTATGGTGATAGAAGCTAGGAGAATGGGTACTCTGAGAGGGGTAGATGGGAACTTCAGGGAGGCTTCTGGGGTCCTGGGAGTGCCTGTTTTTCCAGCTGGCTGCTGGTTTCAGTTTATGCAACTCTAAATGTGACTCCACATTTACAATTTTGCTCATGTCTATATTTATGTTACTCACAAGTAAAATTTGAAATTAAATCTGTTCCTTGCAAAGACTTGTAAAAATTATTCATTTTTGATTTATTCATGAGCTTTAATTCCTTTCTTAGCATTATTTATTATCTGTGGTTATCATGCCTTGTTATCATTTGACAAATTTATCTTTTTGAATGGGGTGTTTATGAAATGTTATGCCCAAAATATTTTTCAGATTTGCATTTTGTGGTTAATAGGTTTGAAATGATTAATACTTTCAAATAATCCTTTTCTGTAAACTTTATCTACCTGAGAAAAACTCTCTGCAGGCACTAATGTATACAGGAAGCTCAGAGCAAACGCTAAATGGAAACCATTCTTAATTCAAATCTTAATTCAATAGTTTTATATTGAAGTGAGCAAAATTTAGAAGCCGAGATATTTTCTCAAATAGCATCTTTTTTTTTTTTTTTTTTTAAGAAGAAAGATTTTATTTTGAACAGGTTCAATGGAATGTGTGCTACTGCAAAGTCTGGTTGTAGCAAGCAGTTTACTTTCAAACCTTCACTGTATAAATTGGACATTACTTAGAAATGATTAATGTCTGGTAAAATGTAGATTCAATCCAACATTATGCCAACTTTTACATTTATTGTAGACCCTGTCTCAGTACTAGAGGTGAAATTTTCATCACTCAAAAATGAGAATAACCTTACAGCTACTACTAAGGTAATGAACTGTGAAATTAATTCCCTACTATTGCTTTGAAAATATAGCCCCAGGTTGTTAAGAGAAATTCTGACTTCATCCACATCTGTTATTTAATTCTTCAGTCATCATCTATTGTTGGCTTGATTGTCACCCCTCTTATTTAACCCCAAGCAATTAAATGCCAGTGTGTCTCAACTCTTTGACTAAGGGTGATTTTTTTCTTCTTCTATTTCCATGCACACAGAATTAGTCAAAACAATTTTGCCCAAATCAGCCTTGACTGCACTAATTCTTCCTCCTGTCGACAGGGATCCTGTGTTCACCGTAAGCACTTCATTCTTTGATAGCTTTGGCACTTTTGCTGCTTTCTTGTCTCCTTCAGTGTGTTCACCTACGAGCCATCTAAATAGGAAGTAGGAAATTTCCAATTCTGTGAAGATCTCAGGTAAAGTTTCAATCACACCAAGTAACTGCCACACCATTCTGTCAGCCTGGCACAAGGTAGGGTCAATTTTTGTTCAAACTCCAATAATACCTCCTAGAGCAGGTAGCACTAGTAGTAAAGAACCTGCCTGCCAATACAGGAAATATAAGAGATACGGGTTCAGTCCCTGGGTTGAGAAAATCCCCTGGTGCAGGGCATGGCAACACACTCCAGTATTCTTTCTTGGAAAATCCCATGGAGAGAGGAGCTTGGTGGGCTACAGTCATAGGGTTGCAATGAGTCAGGCACAACTGAAGCGGCTTAGCACACACACAGAGCAGCATACTGAAGATCATTATGCTCTGTGAAAAGTGGTAAAAACATGAATTTTCCTTCAGTGTCTTTGGAAACAACACTGGGTCTGACTTCTATCTCCTGACCCACATTTAATACTCCTTTTAGAACACTACCACCAGCTACATTCTCCTTAAGGTCATCAACTTCACATCCAGATTTGTTGACATCAAAGGATCTAATAACAGTAAGTTGGGGTTCTGAAGTAAAGTCTCTTGGGGGCACTGGAAATTTCTTTACTATGTATTCACAGACAACTTCAATATTGTATTTTAGCTGAGAAGAAATTGGAATAATAGGAGCTCTTTCTATGCTATTGTAACTTGTACAAATGCAAGGATCTGTTCATACCATTCTTTAGTCTGGCTTTAAAAAAAAAAAACTAACTAAATCAATTTTACTTTGTAGAATCAAAATATGCTTCAGTTTCATAATTTCCATAGCAGTCAAGTGTTCAGAGGTCTGAGGCTGAGAACAAGACTCATTCAGTTCAGTTCAATTCAGTCACTCAGTTGTGTCCGACTCTTTGCGACCTCGTGGACTGCAGCATGTCCTGTGCATCACCAATTCCTGGAGCCTGCTCAAACTCATGTCCATTGAGTTGGTGATGCCATCCAACCATCTCATCCTCTGTCGTCACCTTCTCCTGCCTTCAATCTTTCCCAGCATCATGGTCTCTTCCAATGAGTCAATTCTTCGCATCAGGTGGCCAAAGTGTTGGAGTAAACTGATCACGTGGACCAGAGCCTTGTCTAACTCAATGAAACTATCAGCCATGCAATGTAGGGCCACCCAAGACAGGCGAGTCATGGTGGAGAGTTCTGTCAAAATGTGGTTCACTGGAGAAGGGAATGTCAAACCACTTCAGTATTCCTGCTTTGAGACGACCATGAACAGTATGAAAAGGCAAGACTCATTACCAGCTATCAACAGAGAAGCGGCATCCATCACTGCGGCATTGTTCAGCATGGAGCCATCACAACATCGTAATATTCCAGGGCAGTCAACAAAGGCAACATGCATGTGGGCGTCCTCAGTCATGTCAGACACTTTGCGACCTCATAGACTGCAGCCCACCAGGCCCCTCTGTCCATGGGATTTCCCAGGCAAGAATACTACAGTGGGTTGCTGCCGGAGGCCCGTGAGGAATCCCACCCGTGACAAGGTCATGCGGCAAGAGCTCTGATGGCCAGGCTAATCAGACCTCAGGTTTTCCCCCTGGAATTTCCTGAGCATCCACCCCCCTCAAAATAAGAATCTGCCTGCTTTTCCACTTTTCTGATATTCTCTGGAAAAAAGTCAACTCAGGGCTTTAGTCTTCTGCATTTGAAAGGGATGTTTCAGTTAACCCCCTCTGATTGCTCTCTAGCTTGCCTAACAGGTTCCCTGGACCTCTTACAGCTTGTGAATTGCTTGCAGCCCCCAACAGCGAGAGGCACAAAGCTTAAAAGCATCTTAAAGATACAGAGCCTTTTCTAAAGAGTTAAAAATTATATTGGTCACGGGATTTCACTGTTGACTCAATGATTGCTGCCAGGCCTCCATGTTCTTTATCTTTTAGGCACCTGGGAGGATGTTAATCAATGTAAACGGGATATGGAAAAAGATATATAGTAGTTCTGATGTTAGCAACACTAGACTTTTGAGTTAATTACTTCTCTTTGCACTCCTCTTGTGTCCTTGCTATGTAAGAATGTAACTTTATTTAGTACTTTCTGAGAGTGGCACCAAACTTTGGGAAGATCAATACAAATAAGTCTTCTGGTTGACTAACCCTTATCAGAAAAAAAGGCTGTAAAATGTTAATTGGCCCCTTTTGGCCAGAAGATGATGTAAATCACCTAAGACTTGTGTATACAATTAGGTATGCAGAGAGAAAAGCCTGGTTTTGATAAGAGTCTGGGCTGCTAACACTGCATAATTTTGCATTACCCATTGATCTCTATGTACAATCCAAAAGGTATATAAGGCCTTCTAAACAATAGGAGCTGGAGCCAGTCGCTGGACTGTTTTCCCCCGTGTCTCTCTCTTTTTCCCTCCTCTTTGCCTTAATCTCAGGCTGAATTCCCATCTGGGGCGCGGAGGCTCGCCAAGTCTACTTACTTGCCCTGGCTGTTAAGACCCGCGCGAAAGGGAGCCTAAGGCGAGGCACCCTTAGATATTCAAGCGAGCGCCGGTGGCCCAACGTAGATGGTGCAAATTCCTTGTCTGGAATTTTATTGGTCTTCCGCGTAATCCAAGCTATTCAGCCCTCTTCCTCCACTTAATCTTCCTACTACACTAGTTCTTCCTAATCTAATCTTATATTAATAAGTAAATAAGTCTTTCCTCGCCGACTCTGTCCACCCTTCGAATTCCCTGGATCCACCGGGGCTGGACCCTGGCAAGTTGCCATTTCCTGCTCCAGGGAATCTTCCCGACCCAGGGGTCAAACTCTCATCTCCTGCTCTCCTGCACTGGTAGCCAGATTCTTTACCACTGTGTCACCTGGGAAGCCCTAACCAAGGAAATACGGTGGAGAACAATGTAGGTCATCAAGTGTATAAAGCTTAGCATACTCAAGTTTTATTGCAATATTTCTTTCCAGTTCTTTTTGAACTGGACAGTGTGAATTACAGAAATAGCTTTTACAACCATAGATTTCTCATGAACTACATGATGAACTGTACCTATATTAATTATCATGCACCTGCCCCAAATTCATACCAGCCTTGTCCCCCTGACCCCCTCACCCCACCATCTTGCCCAGAGAGATGGTACCTTTTTGCCTTCATTCAGGATATATTTCTTTGATAAATATTTTTATAGAAGAGAACTCATTAATTCAATTTATGGTTCAATTCTTTTGAATTTCTGCCATATTTAGAGGCTGAAAAATAATTAAAAATATGATCAGTCTGTTCTAGATACATGTAGTCATCCCAGTGTCAGTCACTGGGGATTGTCCTCTGCCCTCCTTTTCCTGAGGTGGCATCTATGTTGGGGCTCAGGTACCATCACAGCATCAGGGGAGGCATCTACTTGTTAGACACCTGTCCACACTGACATTCATTACCATGGCCATTGTCTCACCTGGTTATGGCATCAACACTTTATGCCAGCATCTTCTAAGAGGTCACATTCTCCAGGAGAGAGAGATCCTCTGAGATCTTTTGATGACATCCCCTTGGAACTGATATAACAACTTCTGGTTTGCCAGTTTGCATTTAGCTGGTTTCTCTGTTTTTCTTGGGGTATGGAAAAATTCTGCTTTCCTCTCAACTTCTTCTGAATCCTTCTCATTGCTAAATGGGTGGGGGAAAGCTGCTGTGACTACCAGAGACTCTCTAGCCCTGCTCCCCATGCAGACATCTCAATTCGTTTTTAATTTATTTTCTTGAAGTATAGTTGATTTACAATGCTCTGCTAGTTTCTATTGTGCAACAAAGTGATTCAGTTTGTATATCTCCTATATACACATACACAAATAGATTCAAGGGATTAGATCTGATAGAGTGCCTGAAGAACTATGGACAGAGGTTTGTGACATTGTACAGGAAGCACTGATCAAGACCATCCCCACCCCCACCCCAGCAAAATGCAAAAGTGCAAAATGGTTGTCTGAGGAGGCCTTACAAATAGCTGAGAAAAGAAAAGAAGTAAAAGGCAAAGGAGAAAAGATATACCCATTTGAATGAAGAGTTCCAAAGAACAGCAAGGGGAGATAAGAAAGCCTTCCTCAGTGATCAATGCAAAGAAATAGAGGAAAACAATAGAATGGGGAAGACTAGAGATCTCTTCAAGAAAATTAGAGATATCAAGGGAACATTTCATGCAAAGATGGGCTCAATAAAGAACAGAAATGGTATGGACCTAACAGAAGCAGAAGATATTAAGAAGAGGTGGCAATAATACACAGAAGAACTATATAAAAAGATCTTAATGACCCAGATGGCCACGATGGTGTGATCACTCACTTAAGAGTCTGACATCCTGGAATGCTAAGTCAAGTGGGCCTTATGAAGCATCAGTACAAACAAAGCTAGTGGGGGTGATAGAATTCCAGTTGAGCTATTTCAACTGGAATTGAATCCTGAAAGATGATGCTGTGAAAGTGCTGCACTCAATATGCCAGCAAATTTGGAAAACTCATCAGTGGCCACAGGACTAAAAAACGTCTGTTTTCATTCCAATCCCAAAGAAAGGCAATGCCAAAGAAAGTTCAAATTACTGCACACTTTCACTCATCTCACAAGCTAGGAAAGTAATGCTCAAAATTATCCAAGCCAGGCTTCAACAGTACATGAACTGTAAACTTCCAGATGTTCAAATTGGATTTATAAAAGGCAGAGGAACCAGAGATCAAATTGCCAACATCCATTGGATCATCAAAGAAGCAAGAGAGTTGCAGAAAAACATCTATTTCTGGTTTATTGATTATGTCAAAGCCTTTTACTGTGTGGATCACAACAAACTGTGGAAAATTCTTCTAGAGACAAGAATACCAGACCACCTGACCTGCCTCCTGACAAATCTGTATGCAGGTCAAGAAGCAACAGTTAGAACTGGACATAGAACAACAGACTGGTTATAAATCAGGAACAGAGTACATCAAGGCTGTATATTGTCACCCTGCTTATTTAACTTATATGCAGAGTACATAATGTGAAATGTCAGACTGGATGAATCACAAGCTGGAATCAAGATTGCCAGGAGAAATATCAATAACCTCAGATATGCAGATGACACCACCCTTATGGCAGAAAGTGAATAAATAAAGGGCCTCTTGATGAAAGTGAAAGAGGAGAGTGAAAAAGCTGGCTTAAAGCTCAACATTCAGAAACTGAGATCATGGCATCTGGTCCCATCACTTCATGACAAATTGATGGGGAAACAGTGGAAACAGTGAAAGAGTTTATTTTGGGGGGCTTCAAAATCACTGCAGATGGTGACTTCAGCCATGCTGTTAAAAGATGCTTGCTCCTTGGAAGAAAGATTATGACCAACCTAGACAGTATATTAAAAAGAGACATTATTTTGCCAACAAAGGTCCTTCTAGTCAAAGCCATGATTTTTCCAGTAGTCATGTATGGATGTGAGAATTGAACTATAAAGAAAGCTGAGCGCTGAAGAATTGATGCTTTTGAAGTGTGGTGTTGGAGAAGACTGCAAGGAGTTCCAATGAGTTAATCCTAAAGGAAATCAGTCCCAGATATTCTTTGGAAGCACTGATGCTGAAGCTGAAGCTCTAATACTTTGGATACCTGATGCGAAGAACTGACTTACTGGAGAAGACTCTGATGCTGGGAAAGATTGAAGGTGGGTACAGAAGGAAATGACAGCGGATGAGATGGTTGCATGGCATAACCAACTCAATGGACATGAGTTTGAGTAAGCTCTGGGAGTTGGTGATGGACAGTGAGGCCTGGCGTGCTGCAGTCTATGGGGTTACAAAGAGTTGGACATGACTAAGTGACTGAACTGATTGAACTGATAGACACACACATATATACATTCTTCTTCATATTTTTTCCCATTATATCTTACTACAGGACATTGAATATAGTTCCTGCACTATACAGTAGGAACTTGTTGTTTATCTATTCTACATAACAGTTTGCATCTGTTAACCCCAACTCCCAATCCATCCTTCCCCACATCCCAGCCCCTTGGCAATCACAGCTCTGTTGCCTAACTCAGATTGTCATGGGCTGCTGCTGCTGAATGAGCACTTCCCAGGGTTCTGGAGAGAAAACAGAGGCCCTGGCTCCTCTGCTCTGGGCTTCTCACAGTTGGGAAAATTATTCTATTAGCTATCCACTCCCCAGTGTTGGAGCTAACCACAAAACAGGGAAGCAGGGCACAGCACACCTGTTCAGAGTACCTCACCAGCATCTTGCTCTCTGGTTGTCCTCTAATTTTCCTCCAACTGTGTCCAAGATCCCCCTTGCAGGGAGCAAAAGGGCTGATGAACTTGCTCAGTGTTTCAGTTGAGGCTTTTACAACATTTAAAAGGCAAGGGCTTAACATACTTCTTTGGTTCTTTTCTATTTTTTATTTGGGGAAGAATAAAATCTCTTATTGCTTCCCAGGTGGTGCAGAATCCACCTACCAACGCTGGAGCCTCAAGACATGTTCGTCCCCCATCCCTGGGTTGGGAAGATCCCCTGGAGGAGGAAATGGCAACCCACTCCAGTGCTCTTGCCTGGAAAATTCCATGGACAGAGGAGCCTGGTGTGCTACAGTAAATGGGGTCACAAAGAGTCAGACATGACTGAGCACACACACACGCACACACACACACACACACACACACACACACACACACTCCTCTAGCTCCAAGAGGAGAAGGTCACAGGGTAAACAACTAACATAATTAACAGAAACCAACGTGGATGAATGTGATCCTGCCCTATAGCTGGTATCTATTCCTTTATAGCACTTGTTACAGGACAGCTGAGTCTTCTTAGCTCAACACTTAGAGTAGACTTTGCGTGTGTAGCTGCAAAGCCTAAAATCTCTGTGAGCAATAGTAAGGACCTTGTTAAAAGTACACTTTGGCCCTGGGACGAGACAGCAGAGGATACAGAAGAAAGAACAATGGAATCAGATGATAAATGAACAGGTCACCAGACAGTGTCAGAATTTGTAAACCTTGATTCTTTTCATATGAAATAATGTTTCTCAACTAGGGGGCTTAGACTAATGGGGGTCTTTAAGTTCTCTTTCTTTTTTCATTTAATCATTTATTGTCAAAAATATAGTTTTTGAACGGTACATATGCTCTCTCCCAGTTTCTGGTTAACAGAAAACTCCTGATATTGGCTATTATAGAACAATAGAACTGAGTTTTACATATTAGCATTTTTACTGTCATCTACTGTTTCAATTTCATGTGTTCCCTACAAATTCTTTGTCTATATTTTCTTTTAGATGATGATCTTAAAAATTACTATAAACATATCGGTTATCATCTAGACAACCACTTTATCCTCAAACAGCATCATGCAGTTTTAATTCCTACTTCTCCATTCGTCTTTATAGAAGCCATAAGGAGTCGTTTTAAGTTGCCACATTTAAGTTTTAATGCATTGGAAGCATGTTTGCCTGATGTTAGATCAGCAGCCAGGGGCTTACCTGGTGGCTCTGTGGTAAAGAATCCACCTGCCTATGCAGGAGACACGAGTTCAGTTCCTGATCTGGGAAGATTCCACATGCAGCAGAGTAACTAAGCCCAGTGTGCCACAGCTGTTGAGCCTGTGCTCCAGAGCTCAGGAGCCACACCTAGAAGCCGACATGCCCTAGAGCCTGCGCTGTGCAAAAAGAGAAGCCACTGCAACGAGAAGTCATGCACCAGCTAGAGAGTAACCCCCGCTTACCCAACTAGAGAAAAGCTCGAGCAACTTCAAAGACCTCGCACAGCCAAAAATATATAAAATAAAACATAAGATTTAAGGTCAGTAGCCAGACCTTAAGTGTTCTAATATCCAAACAGAAATGCTTGTCTTTTATTCTCAGTTACACTCAAGTTAAACTATTTTGCCACTTAGAAACATGCAAGTTTTCTTTGGAATGATTGTTTTCAATTAAAAATTTTTCCATAGCATGCAATTTGTCTCTTTTATTAACTAATAAATGAGATCAATTTGACAATGTGAAACAAATTCCTGCCAGCAAGTAACATAATGAACTAGTCTCCTGATTACAGGCTAGTGTGAAAACAAAGAACAGTTGAGGATTTAATGTAGAGGTGAGGCATTTCAGCTAAATGAAGACCAGGTAATGTCACTGTGTACCTTATGAGAGAAGTTTCTCATATTTATTGAAGAAAAGGAATGGGAGACTTGAGTCATCCCTTGGCACAAGACAGCTTCTGGATGGCAAACTTAGAAGCCCAAACAACATGCGTTTATATTTCAAATCACAACATAGCCAAGGAAAACAATTACCCACTATACTGAAATAATATGATTAATTTTTATTGATTGATTTTTTAATTGGAAGATAACTGCTTTACAGAATTTTGTTGTTTTCTGCCAAACATCAACATGAATCCATGAATCAGCCATAGGTATACATATCTCCCCTCCTTCTGGAACCTCCCTCCCATCTCCCTCCTCATACCACCCCTCCAGTTTGCTACATACAGAGACACTGTGTTCCCTGAGTCATACAGCAAATTCCCATTGACTATCTATTTTACATATAGTAATATGTTTCCATGTTACACTTTCCATACATCTCATCCTCTCTTTCCTTTCCCGCCCACCCCCACCACTGTGTCCATAAGTCTGTTCTCTATGTCTTTGTTTCTATTGCTGCTGCTGCTGCTAAGTCGCTTCAGTCGTGTCTGACTCTGTGTGACCCCATAGATGGCAGCCCACCATGCTACCCGTCCCTGGGATTCTCCAGGCAAGAACACTGGAGTAGGTTGCCATTTCCTTCTCCAATGCATGAAAGTGAGAAGTGAAAGTGAAGTCACTCAGTCATGTCTGACTCTTAGTTACCCTGCAAGAAAGGTCATTAGTACCATCTTTCTGGATTCCATATATATATATGTTAGTGTATGATATTTATCTTTCTCTTTCTGACTTACTTCACTCTATATAATAGGCTCTAGGTTTATTCACCTCATTAGAACTGACTCAGATGTGTTCCTTTTTATGGCTGAGTAATATTCCATCATATATATGTACCACAGCTTCTTTATTCATTGATCTGTCAATGGACATCTAGGTTGCTTCCATTTCTAGTGATTGTAAATAGTGCTGCAGTGAACATTAGGGGTACATGTGTATTTTTCAATTTTGATTTCCTCAGGGTATGTGCCTAGTAATGGGATTGCTGGATCATATGCTACTTTCATTCCTAATTTTTTAAGGAATCTTCATGCTATCTTCTATAGTGACTGTATCAATTTACATTCCCACCAACAGTGCGAGAGGGTTCTCTTTCCTCAACACCCTCTCCAGCATTTATTGCTTATAGATTTTTGATGATGGCCATTCTGACCAGTGTGAGTTGATATCTCATTGTAGTTTTGATTTGCATTTCTCTAAAAATGAACGCCTGAGGTCAGGGGCGGCAGCCAAGAGGAGCAACCCCATGTCAAAGGAGCAGCGGCTGTGCGGGCACAGGAGGGCCAAGAGGAGGTACTCTATGTTCAAGGTCAGGAGGGGTGACCTCGTCCAAGGTAAGGAGTAGTGGCTGTGCCTTGTTGGAGCAGCCCTCAAGAGATACCCCACGTCCAAAGTAAGAGAAACCCAAGTAAGACAGTAGGTGTTGTGAGAGGGCATCAGAGGGCAGACACACTGAAACCAGAAGCCACACTGCAATCACAGAAAACTAGTCAATCTGATCACATGGACTACAGCCTTGTCTAACTCAGTGAAACTAGGCCATGCTGTGTGGGGCCACCCAAGACGGGCGGGTCATGGTGGAGAGGTCTGACAGAATGTGGTCTACTGGAGAAGGGAATGGCAAACCACTTCAGTATTCTTGCCTTGAGAACCCCATGAACAATATGGAAAGGCAAAATGACAGGATACTGAAAGAGGAACTCCGCAGGTCGGTAGGTGCCCAATATGCTACTGGAGATCAGTGGAGAAATAACTCCAGAAAGAATGAAGGGATGGAGCCAAAGCAAAAACAACACCCAGTTGTGGATGTGACTGGTGATAGAAGCAAGGTCCGATGCTGTAAAAAGCAATATTGCATAGGAACCTGGAATGTCAGGTCCATGAATCAGGGCAAATTGGAAGTGGTCAAAGAAGAGATGGCAAGAGTGAACGTCGACATTCTAGGAATCAGTGAACTAAAATGGACTGGAATGGGTGAATTTAACTCAGATGACCATTATATCTACTACTGCGGGCAAGAATCCCTCAGAAGAAAAGGAGTAGCCATCATGGTCAACAAAAGATTCCGAAATGCAATACTTGGATGCAATCTCAAAAATGACAGAATGATCTCTGTTCGTTTCCTAGTCAAACCATTCAATATCACGGTAATCCAAGCCTATGCCCCAAGCTGAAGTTGAACGGTTCTATGAAGACCTACAAAACCTTTTAGAACTAACACCCCAAAAAGATGTCCTTCTCATTATAGGGTACTGGAATGCAAAAGTAGGAAGTCAAGAAACACCTGGGGTAACAGGCAAATTTGGCCTTGAAATGAATGTGGAATGAAGCAGGGTAAAGGCTAATAGACTTTTGCCAAGAGAATGCAAACACCCTCTTCTAACAACACAAGAGAAGACTCTACACATGGACATCACCAGATGGTCAACACTGAAATCAGACTGGTTATATTCTTTGCAGCCAAAGATGGAGAAGCTCTATACAGTCAGCAAAAACAAGACTGGGAGCTGACTGTGGCTCAGATCATGAACTCCTTATTGCCAATTTCAGACTGAACTTGAAGAAAGTAGGGAAAACCACTAGACCACTCAGGTATGACCTAAATCAAATTCCTTATGACTATACAGTGGAAGTGAGAAATAGATTTAAGGGTCTAGATCTGATAGATAGAGTGCCTGATGAACTATGGATGGAAGTTTGTGACATTGTAGAGGAGACAGGGATCAAGACCATCCCCATGGAAAAGAAATGCAAAAAAGCAAAATGGCTGTCTGGGAAGGCCTTACAAATAGCTGTGAAAAGAAGAGAAGTGAAAAGCAAAGAAGAAAAGGAAAGATATAAGCATCTGAGTGCAGAGTTCCAAAGAACAGCAAGGAGAGATAAGAAAGCCTTCTTCAGCGAACAATGCAAAGAAATAGAGCAAAACAACAGAATGGGAAAGACTAGAGATCTCTTCAAAAAAACTAGAGATACCAAGGGAACATTTCATGCAAAGATGGGCTCGAAAAAGGACAGAAATGGTATGGAACTAACAGAAGCAGAAGATATTAAGAAGAGGTTGCAAGAATACACATAAGAACTGTACAAAAAAGATCTTCACAACCCAGATAATCATGATGGTGTGCTCACTCACCTAGAACCAGACATCCTGGAATGTGAAGTCAAGTGGGCCTTAGAAAGCATCACTGTGAACAAAGCTAGTGGAGGTGATGGAATTCCAATGGAGCTATTTCAAATCCTGAAAGATGATGCTGTGAAAGTGCTGCACTCAATATGCCAGCAAATTTGGAAAACTCAGCAATGGCCACAGGACTGGAAAAGGTCAGTTTACATTTCAATCCCAAAGAAAGGCAATGCCAAAGAATGCTCAAACTACCGCACAATTGCACTCATCTCACATGCTAGTAAAGTAATGCTCAAAATTCTCCAAGCCAGGCTTCAGCAATACATGAATGATGAACTCCAGATGTTCAAGCTGGTTTTAGAAAAGACAGAGGAGCCAGAGATGAAATTGCCAACATCTGCTGGATCATCGAAAAGCAAGAGAGCTCCAGGAAAACATCTATTTCTGCTTGATTGACTATGCCAAAGCCTTTGACTGTGTGGATCACAGTAAACTGTGGAAAATTCTGAAAGAGATGGGAATACCAGGTCACCTGACCTGCCTCTTGAGAAGTCTGTATGCAGGTCAGGAAGCAACAGTTAGAACTGGACATGGAACAACAGACTAGTTCCAAATAGGAAAAGGAGTACATCAAGGCTGTATATTGTCACCCTGCTTATTTAACTTATATGCAGAGTACATCATGAGAAATGCTGGGCTGGAAGCACAAGGTGGAATCAAGATTGCCGGGAGAAATATCAATAACCTCAGATATACAGATGACACCACCCTAATGGCAGAAAGTGAAGAGGAACTAAAAAGCCTCTTGATGAAAGTGAAAGAAGAGTGAAAAAGTTGGCTTAAAGTTCACCATTCAGAAAACTATGATCATGGCATCTAGTCCCATCGCTTCATGGGAAATAGATGGGGAAACAGTGGAAACAGTGTCAGACTTTATTTTTGGGGGCTCCAAAATTACTGCAGATGGTGACTGCAGCCATGAAATTAAAAGACACTCCTTGGAAGGAAAGTTATGACCAACCTAGATAGCATATTCAAAAGCAGAGACATTATTTTGCCAACAAAGGTCTGTCTAGTCAAAGCTATGGTTTTTCCAGTAGTCATGTATGGATGTGAAAGTTGGACTGTGAAGGAAGCTGAGTGCTGAAGAATTGATGCTTTTGAACTGTGGTGTTGGAGAAGACTCTTGAGAGTCCCCTGGACTGCAAGGATATCCAACCAGTCCATCCTAAAGGAGATCAGTCCTGTGTGTTCATTGGAAGGACTGATGCTAAAGCTGCAACTCCAATACTTTGGCCACCTTATACTAAGAGTTGACTCATTGGAAAAGTCCCTGATGCTGGGAGGGATTGGGGGCCAGAGGAGAAGGGGACGACAGAGAATGAGATACTGGATGGCATTACCGACTCCATGGACATGAGTTTGATTGAACTCTGGGAGTTGGTGTTGGACAGGGAGGCCTGGCGTGCAGTGATTCATGGGGTCGCAAAGAGTCGGACACGACTGAGCGACTGAACTGAACTGAATAATGCACTATGTTGAGCATCTTTTCATGAATTTGTTAGTCATCTGTGTGTCTTCTTTGGAGAAATGTCTGTGTAGATCTTTTCCCCACTTTTTGATTGGGTTTTTTGTTTTTCTGATATTGAGTTGTAGGAGCTGCTTGTATATTTTGGAAATTAATCCTTTGTCAGTTGTTTCATTTGCTATTATATTCTCTCATCCTGAAAATTGCCTTTTCACCTTGCTTATAGTTTCCTTTGCTGTGCAAAAGCTTTCAAGTTTAATTAGGTCCCACTTGTTTATTTTTGTTTTTATTTCCATCACTCTAGGAGGTGGGTTATAGAGGATCTTGCTCTGATTTATGTCATCGAGTGTTCTGCCTATGTTTTCTTCTAAGAGTTTTATAGCTTCTGGTCTTACAGTTAGGTGTTTGATCCATTTTGAGGTTATCTTTGTGTATGATGTTAGGAAGTGTTCTAATTTCATTCTTTTACATGTAGCTGTCCAGTTTTCCCAGCACCACTTATTGAAGAAACTGTCTTTGTCCCATTGTACATTCTTGGCTTCTTTGTCAAAAATAAAGTACCCATAGGTGTGTGGGTCTATTTCTGGGCTCTCTATCTTGTTCCATTGGTCTATATTTCTGTTTTTGTGCCAGCACCATACTGTCTTGATGACTGTAGCTTTGTAGTATAATCTGAAGTCAGGAACATTGATTCCTCCAGCTCCTTTCTTCTTTCTCAATATTGCTTTGGTTATTCAGGGTCTTTTTTGTTTCTATGAATTGTGAAATTTTTTGTTCTAGTTCTGTGAAAAATGCCATTGGTAATTTGATACAGATCACATTGAATCTGTAGATTGCATTTGGTAGTACAGTTATTTTCATAATTTCATCATTTCAAAAATAATGAAATATTCTTCCAACTCAGGAACATAGAGTATCTCTCCATCTGTTTGTGTTGTCTTTGATTACTTTCATCAGTGTCTTACAATTTTCTGTATAGTTCTTTTGTCTCCTTAGGTAGGTTTCTTCCTAGATATTTTATCCTTTTTGTTGCAATGGTGAATGGGATTGATTCTTTAATTTCTCTTTCTGATTTTTCATTGTTGTTATACAGGAATGCAAGTGATTTTTCTGTATTGATTTTGTATCCTGTGACTTTGATAAATTCACTGATTAGCTCTAGTAATTTTCTAATAATATCTTTAGGGTTTTCTATATATAGTATCATGTCATCTGCAAACACTGAGAGTTTTACTTCTTCATTTCCAATCTGGATTCCTTTTATTTCTTTTTCTTCTCTGATTGCTGTAGCTAGGATTTCCAAAACTATGTTGAATAATAGTGGTGAGAGTAGGTGCCCATCTCTTATTTCTGATCTTAGAGGGAATGCTTTCAGTTTCTTACCATTGTGAATAATGTGCTGTGGTTTTACTATATGCCTTAACACTGTGCCTTAGCACTGCCTATGGCCTTCACTATGTTGAGGTAGGTTCCTTCTATGTCCATTTTTTGAAGCATTTTTTTTTTTTAAATCATAAATGGATGCTGAATTTTGTCAAAGGCTTTTTCTGCATCTGTTGAGATTATCATATGGTTTTTATCTTTCCATTTGTTAATATTGTTAATATGGTATATCACATTGATTAACTTGCACACATGAGGAATTCTTGCATTCCTGGAATAAACCATACTTGATTCTGGTATATGAGCTTTTCAATGTGTTGTGGAATTTTGTTTGCTAGAATTTTGAGGAGAATTTCTGCATCTATGTTTATCAGTGACACTGACCTGTAATTTCCCTTTTTGTGTGTTGTCCTGCCTGATTTTGTTATCAAGGTGACAGTGATCTCATAGAATGAGCCTGGGAGTGTTCCTTCCTCTGCAATTTTTTGAAAGAGTTTTAGAAGGATAGGCATTAGCTCTTCTCTAAATGTTTGATAGAATTCACCTGTGAAGCCATCTGGCCCTGGACTTTAGTCTTTGGGGAGATTTTTTATCAAAGTTTCAATTTTGAAATAGAAGCTTTGAACAATCCAGTTCAGTTGAGTTTGGTCGCAAAGAGTCGGACAAGACTGAGCGACTGAACTGAACTGAATTGGACTGTTCATAGCTTCTATTTCTTCCCAGTTCAGTCTTGAAAGGTTGAACTTTTCTAAGAATCTGTCCATTATTTCCAGGTCGTTCGTATTACTGCCATGTAGTTGCTCATAATAGTCTCTTATAATCCTTTGTATTTCTGCATTGTTTGTTGTAAACCCTCCTTTCTCATTTCTAGTTTTGTTGATTTGATTCTTCTCTCTTTTTTCCTGGATAAATCTGGTTAAAGGTTTGTCAATTTTGTTTATCTTCTCAATGAACCAGCTTTTAATTTTATTAACTTTTACTATTGTTTATTTCATTTATTTCTGCTCTGATCTTTATGCTTTTTTTTTTTCCAAAAAATCCTTTGGTGATTTTTTGTTCTTCTGTTTCCAGTTGTTTTAGGTGTAAAGTTAGGTTGCCTATTAGATGTTTTTCTTGTGTTTTGAGTTATAAACTTCCCTCTTAGCACTGCTTTTGCTGCATCCCATAGGTTTTGAGTTGTTGTGTTTTCATTTTCATTTGTTTCTAGGAATTTTTTAATTTCCTTTTTGATTTCTTCAGTAACCTGTTCATTATTTAGAAACATATTGTTTAATCTCCACTTGTTTGTGTTTTTACAGGTCTTTTTTTCTTGTATTTGGTATCTAGTCTTATAGCACTGTGGTCAGAAAGGATGTTTTGTATGATTTCAGTTTTATTAAATTTACTGAGGTTTGATTTGTGACCCAAGATGTGGTCTATCTTGGAGAATGTTCCATGTGCATTTGAAAAGAAAGTGTATTCTTCTGCATTTGGATGGAATGTCCTGAAGATATCAATGAGATCTATCTGGTCATTTAAGGCTTGTGTTTCCTTATTAATTTTTTGTTTTGATTATCTTCCATTGGTGTAAGTGGGGTGTTAAAGTCCCCTACTATTATTTTATTACTGTCTATTTCTCCTTGTATGTCTGTTAGTGTTTGTCTTATGTACTGAGGTGCTCCTATGTTGGGTGTATAAATATTTAAATTTGTTATGTCTTCCTTTTGGATTTATCCCTTGATCATTATGTAGCATCCTTCCTTATCTCCTGTAACATTATTTTAAGGTCTATTTTATCTGATATGAGGATTGCTATTCCAGCTTTCTGTTGCTTCCCATTTGCATGGAATATATTTTTCCATCCTCTCACTTTCAGTCTATATGTCTTTAGGTCTGAGGTGGGTTTCCTGTAGACAGCATATATATGGGTCTTGTTTTTGTATCCATTCAGCCAGTCTGTGTCTTTCTGTGGAACATTTAATCTATTTACATTTAAAGTAATTATTGATATTTATGTTCCTATTGCCATTTTCTTCATTGTAGGGAGTTTGTTTTTGTAGGTCTTTTTTCTCTCATATTTCTTGACTATATGAGTCCCCTTAACATGTGTTGCAAAGATGGTTTAGGGGTACTAAATTCTCTTAACTTTTGCTTGTCTGTAAAGCTTTTGATTTTTCCATCAATTTTGAATGAGATCCTTGCTTGGTAGAGTATCCTTGGTTGTAGATTATTCCTTTTCAGTACTTTAAATATTTTCTGCCATTCCCTTCTGGCCTGGAGAGTTTCTGCTGAAAGATCAGCTGTTAAGTGTATGGGGTTTCCCTTATATGTTACTTGTTGCTTCTCATTTGCTGTTTTTAACATTCTTTTTTTATGTTTAATCTTTGTTAGTTTGATTAGTATATCTCTTGGCATGTTTCTCCTTTGGTTTATCCTCTATGGGACTCTTTGCACTTCTTGGACTTGATTATTTCCTTTTCTGTGTTGGGGAAATTTTCAACTATAATCTCTTCAAAAATTTTCTCATATCCTTTCTTCTTCTCTTCTTTTGGGACCCCCATAATTTGAATGTTGATGCATTTAATATTGTCCCAGATGTCTCTGAGACTATCTTCAGTTTTTTTCATTCTTTTTACTTTATCCTGCTCTTCAGCAGTCATTTCCACCATTGTATCTTCTAGCTTACTTATCCACTCATCTGCCTCAGATATTCTGCTATTGGTTCCTTCGAGTATTTTCAATTTCAGTAATTGTGTTGTCTCTGTTTTTATTCTTTATCTCTTCTAGGTTTTTGTTAATTGATTCTTGCAGTTTCTCCATTCTATTTTGGAGGTTTTGGACCATCTTTACTATCATTATTCTGAATTATTTTTCAGGTAGTTTGCCTATTTCCTTTTCATTTTTTTGGACTTAAGTGTTTCTAGGTTATTCCTTCATTTGCACCATATTTCTCTGCCTTTTCATTTTTAAAAAAACTTATTGTATTTGAGGTCTCCTTTTTCCAGACTTTGAGATTGAATTCTTTCTTCTTTTTGGTTTCTGCCCTTGTAAGGTTGGTCCAGTGATTTGTGTAAGCTTCTTGTAGGATGTGACTCGTGCTTGTGTTGGTGGGAAGAGGTGAGGTGTTTGTTTGTTTGTTTGTTTTTCTTTTTTCTTCTTATAGGCAAGACTGTGTGAGGTGGTAATCTTGTTTGCTGATGACTGGATTTTTACTTCTGTCTTCTTTGATGTTTGGATGAGGTGTCTTGCACAGGGTGCTGCTGGCAGTTGGGTGATGCTGGGTCTTGTATACAGGTGAATGACTTTGTGGAAGTTCTCATTAATTAACACTCCCTAGGGTTAGGAGTGGAGAAAGCGACGGCACCCCACTCCAGTACTCTTGCCTGGAAAATCCCATGGACGGAGGAACCTGGTAGGCTGCAGTCCATAGGGTCACGAAGAGTATGACACGACTGAGCGACTTCACTTTCGCTTTTCACTTTCATGCATTGGAGAAGGAAATGGCAACCCACACCAGTGTTCTTGCCTGGAGAATCCCAGGGACAGGCGAGCCTGGTGGGCTGCCATCTATGGGGTCGCACAGAGTCGGACATGACTGAAGCAACTTAGCAGCAGAGCAGCTGGGTTAGGCGTTCTGTGGTAGTCTATAGTCCTGGAGTCAGCACTCCTACTTCAAAGGCTCAGGGCTTAATCTCTGGCCTGGGGACAGAGATTCCACAGGTAATTTGTTATGGCATTAAACGGAATTAAATACACAAAAACAAGAAACAAAAGACATACCTCAGACAAATGACAATATAAAATCAGGCAAGTAACAACTAAAATAATGGAATATACACCCATAAACAAATTAAACAGTCAAAAAATAAATAAATAAAATACAATAGATTGACCTGGCAAACAGAGGAAACCAAAAATTATATGCACAAATAAAAAACAAAACTGACTAAAGCACAAACTGGAAAACAAAACTAAAACAAGCTGCCAACTGGAGAATACAGCAACAAAAACAAAACAAACTAAGAAACATGGGAGAAAAACAACCAAATGGAAGAAAATAAAGAAAGGATAGAAACGCAAAGTTAGAGACACATAAAGAAGATTTATTATTAAAGATTAACTACTATGGGAAAAGAACAGTAGGGAAAGCAAACAAAAGAATAAATGTAAAAAAACTTTTTTAAATTAAAATTTAAAAAGCCGAGAAAAAAGGAAAACGCAGAACCACAGAAGGCCCAAAGTAGAGGCAGAAGTATATAAAAGAATAAGAAAATGTGATTTTTAAAAAATCTCAAAAGCGTCAGTTCAGTTCAGTCACTCAGTCGTGCCCGACTCTTTGAGACCCCATGAATCCGCAGCACGCCAGGCCTCCCTTTCCATCACCAACTCCCGGAGTTCACTCAGACTCACGTCCATCGAGTCAGTGATGCCATCCAGCCATCTCATCCTCGGTCGTCCCCTTCTCCTCCTGCTCCCAATCCCTCCCAGCATCAGAGTCTTTTCCAATGAGTCAACTCTTCGCATGAGCTGGCCAAAGTACTGGAGTTTCAGCTTTAGCATCAGTCCTTCCAAAGAAATCCCAGGGCTGATCTCCTTCAGAATGGACTGGTTGGATCTCCTTGCAGTCCAAGGGACTCTCAAGAGTCTTCTCCAACACCACAGTTCAAAAGCATCAATTCTTCGGCGCTCAGCCTTCTTCACAGTCCCAAGTCTCACATCCATACATGACCACTGGAAAAACCATAGCCTTGACTAGACGGACTTTAGTCGGCAAAGTAATGTCTCTGCTTTTGAATATGCTATCTAGGTTGGTCATAACTTTTCTTCCAAGGAGTAAGTGCCTTTTAATTTCATGGCTGCAGTCACCATCTGCAGTGATTTTGGAGCCCCCAAAAATAAAGTCTGACACTGTTTCCACTGTTTCCCCATCTATTTCCCATGAAGTGATGGGACCAGATGCCATGATCTTTGTTTTCTGAATGTTGAGATTTAAGCCAAGTTTTTCACTCTCCTCTTTCACTTTCATCAAGAGGCTTTTTAGTTCCTCTTCACTTTCTGCTATAAGGGTGGTGTCATCTGCATATCTGAGGTTATTGATATTTCTCCCAGCAATCTTGATTCCAGCTTGTGTTTACAAATAAAATCAACAACTGCAACAGAAGAGAAAAAAAGAAAAAAACTCCAGAAGCAACTACAGAACAAGTCAAAATGTAAGACTAATATATGCTTTTCTTGAGTCTCTGATGTCAGAGTCCTTTCCCTCGCTGGGAGTCATAGTCCACCTTGCTTCTCTAGGATGCCCTCCAATACTGGGCTGGTCTCTGATCTGCTGTGAGGGCAGCTCAGACTCTAATCTGGTCCTACTCCTGTGTGTTCTTGCCTCCAGTGTCCAGAGCTGTCAGAACTAGTGTGTTTTCTTTTGTGGGAATTCTCATTGTCCTTTTAATATATTCCATAGATGCAGAGTCTGCCTAGTTAATCACGTGGATTTAATCTATAGCTTGTACAGGTGGTAGGCAGGTTTTGGGTTCTCTTCCTTAGCCACACTGCCCCTGGGTTTCATTTGTGGCTTTATCTCCACCTCTGCATGTGTGTTGCCCACAGGGGTTTATTTCTGAGGCTGCCCTGGAGGACTTGGGTTTGCCCCTGTGAGCGCCAGATGTGAAGGTGATGCAGCTTCTTGGGTTGCAGGGGCCCCAGTAGCACTAGGTACTCATGGAAGCCAGGAGCTAGGGCAGCAGAAAATATGGTGTTCTAGAATCCCATGGACGGAGGAGCCTGGTAGGCTGCAGTCCATGGGATCGCTAAGAGTTGGACACGACTGAGTGACTTCACTTTCACTTTTCACTTTCATGCATTGGAGAAGGAAATGGCAACCCACTCCAGTGTTCTTGCCTGGAGAATCCCAGGGACGGGGGAGCCTGGTGGGCTGCTGTCTATGGGGTTGCACAGAGTCGGACACGACTGAAGCGACTGAGCAGCAGCAGCAGCAGCAGCAGCAGCAGCAGCAGAAGGGCATAGCAACCCACTCTAGTATTCTTGCCTGGAGAATCCTACATACAGCGAAGCCTGGCAGGCCACAGTCCACAGGGTTGCAAAGAGCTGAACACGACTGAAGTGACACCTCATGCATGGATGCAGGACTTTTTATACCCTCTGACAACTCTGTCCCAGTGGGGATCATGCATGGAGGTGGTGCAGTTGCTTGGATCAGGGGGACCTGTCAATGCTGGCCATGCAGGAGTACTGGCATCTATTGTCACAAAAGAAACTGTGCTAGTAAGGCTTTTTCTATCCTGTGGCCAACGGCACCCCACTCCAGTACTCTTGCCTGGAAAATCCCATGGACGGAGGAGCCTGGTAGGCTGCAGTCCATGGGGTCACGAAGAGTATGACACGACTGAACGACTTCACTATCACTTTTCACTTTCATGCATTGGAGAAGGAAATGGCAACCCACTCCAGTGTTCTTGCCTGGAGAATCCCAGGGACGGGGGAGCCTGGTGGGCTGCCATCTCTGGGGTTGCACAGAGTCGGACACGACTGAAGCGACTTAGCAGCAGCTGCAGCTAGCCTGTGGCAGCTCTGCTCCAGTGAGGACTGAGTGTGAAGGTGGTGGACTACTTGGGTCACAGGGACCCTCCAGGCGCCACGTGTGCAGTGACACGGATTATCTCAGCCACAGGAACTGTGGTCCTATTAGTCTTTTTCTAGCTTCTGGTAGCTGTCGATCAGAAGGCCTCTTTGCCTGGTCCTTCTCTGTTGCTCCCCTCCATTCAGGCCCTTAAATGGCCCCTTGGCTTGGGTCCTACTGTGTTGGTCCACGTGTCAGGCACTTAAAGAGCCAGGCTCTCTGTTGTTCCGATACCAGTGCTGGCATTTGGGGATAGAGAGGCTGCAGCGATGGCTCCACCCTTACACATTACTCAACAGTACTGCATTGCCTCCATGGCGGCCTAGTTTTCCCCCACAGGCATTTGCCACCACAATCTCCTTCTTCACATGACCTTGGGCTATATCCCAGCAATCAACAGCAGACCTCACCCTGGGATTGCTCCACAATCCCTCTGCTCCAGTTTCCAGCTGCTGTGCCTTCTATGGGACCCACGTCCCTCCTTAGGGTACGTATGGCTGTGGCAAGGATTGTCTATGTGATTCTCATTCCATTTAGACTCTATCAGATCAGCTACTTCACTCTCCGCCTTAAAGGTTTCTCCTCTGTCCCCCCAAATTTCCCCAGTGTGGGGATTGGACCCCTGCTTCAGTTTCCCCACCCACCAAGGGCAGGGTGAGTCCTACTAACTCCTCTTTTTCCCCCTACTTCCTTTGTCCTACTAAGTTTTGTGTGGGTCTATATATTCTTTTCCAGTGGTCAGATATTCCTGCCTCTCTCAGTTGCTGTTCTGCTAACGCTTCTGTGTCTGAAGGTGTATTCCTGATGTATGTGTGGAGAGAGATGTACTCCATGTTCTCCTACCCCTCTGCCTGCCATCTTGTTCTCCTTAATTAATTTTAAATATTACAAGTTTTACACATTTGTGATTTTTAGCATATAAATTGATTTTGTTCTTGCATTTGTATAGGAATGATGGGCCATATGGAGTTTATAGCTAGTTTTTCTTTTTCTACATGGATAAGAAAAATTAAAATAAAAACAATTGGAGCTCCGTCAATACAACTTCACACACACACATGCAATCCAGATACAGTGTTCCTACCCGTGAACACTTCCAAACATTATAGAAGAAATATTTTAGAAGACATAATATTTTAGAAGAATATTTAGAAATATTATAGAAGAGTATAATATTTTTATACAAATTCTCCCAGGGAAGAAAAAAGTATAAGCATTCCCAGCTCAATTTCTAAGGCCAGTTTAGCCTCCACACCAACAACTGTGAAGAATGTTGCAATAAAGGAAAATGGCAAATCAATCTCTCTCAGAAATAAAGATACAAAAATGCTCCACAAGTTGAATAAAAGGAAACTTTTCACCAGAGTATATACTGAGGAATTAGACATTTACATTAGAACAGCACTATGTAGCACCTACTCATTGTTTACATAACTACATTTAATAGTGAAACATTTATTTTAAAAGTCAATGGCAGCATTTTCCTAAGGAGAGAATGTCTCTTTTCTTGATTTATCAGTCCTTTCATTTTTTTTCCCATTTTGTTTAAGAAAAAAAAAAAAAAAGGTTCTTTATCTTTAATTAGTGTAGGATATGTAATATTAAAATATTTTGTTAGTGTGTGGTTCTAAAAAATATTGTTCTTACATGGATATACATTTCCTTTTTCTTATATAATATCAAAATAAAGATCCTTTACTAAAATTATTTGGATATTTCAACACTGAAAAAAGAAAGCAGTATTTATTCTCATTATGTATATGGAGAAATTGTCATAGTGATATTAAATTGTAAAGAAAGGCACTTTGAAATCAAGGCTAATAATTCTTAAATAGTTCATATTCTATCAATGTAGCTATATTTGCCCTTATAGCTACAAATTTTAACTCAGTTTTGCAGTGGTTTGAACAAAGGCTGATGGTGCTGTCCTCAGTGGTGAAAAACATTTAAGTAATTCTAATTTTAACCATTTCAGTTAATATTAATTGCATCTGGCTATCAGTCATCATCTAGAAATGATTAACCAAGGTCATTTTGATTAATGAAGTCATGTTCTGCTAATATGTTATTTTTTAAAACATAATTTCATTTTTAATCTGACAAAAACACTGATAGGCCATGGTTCTGGAAGATGAGAGTGTGAAACAGAAAGACAGCTAACTGATACGACTAATAAAGGAAAAGAGATGGAGTTCCTCCAGTTGCCCAAGAAATAGGACCTGAGGAGACTGGACTAAAAAGAAAGAGAGATGAGAAGTTGAAGCTGAAAGAGAGAAGAGGCTTAGAAACTTATTCTGTGAACAAAACTGTGGCCAGGGACACCTTCCTGGCAATGGGACTGTTCAATGGACTTTCCAAATCAGGGGTGTCTAAGAGTTCATGGTAAATTGCAGAGCTGTGATATCAACTCCACTGTTACCTTCTAAGCCTTGCATAAAAATTTTCTAACTGGCCTTGTGATGGAGATATTTTGGGGACTCTAGGACAAAAGACTATGTCTCTTAGTAGTACAAAGAACAACTGCAGGACATGAGAAGTAAGCAGAGGTTTCGTGAGAAAGAGCTCCTATAAACTTCAGGAAAGCACACAGAGTTGGAGGAGAGCACTGTAGAAAACCCTTTAGCCATTCTAATTCTAACATGAAGAACAAAATGACTCTTTGAGATGATGACATTTGTATGAAATATACAAGAGAATAGTACTGGCATTTATAGATCTTCATACATATCAGGTTTTCTAAGCTCTTTAAGTATATTAGCATATTTCAGTCTTACAACAACCATACAACTAAGTAAAATCATTCTTTCCACTTTATAGATGGGAGTAAGCTAACTTGTTGGAGATCACACAACTCTTACATGGTAGAGTGGGATTTGAACTCAGGGAGTTGATTTACCTTAGCATGTGTTCTTACCTGCCAAATCATACTGTCTCTTAAAAATAATACATCTAAATCGGTTTCTCTTTTAAAGATTCAGTATATTAATGCAGACAGATAATCAGATAAATGGGGGGAAAAAAAGAACAACAAAAAAATCCACCTTTCTCTTGGCTTCATGAGGTCCTGAATTATAACTCAACTAACTTTGTCTTGGCCCAGAACTTTATCTTTCACAAAGACTGACTTCCAGCCCAGTCTCCCTTCATCTAGGCCTGGCTCCCTCAAATCTTTCTCAAAGTGCATTGGTGCACTGAGACGACCCAGAGGGATGGTACGGGGAGGGAGGAGGGAGGGAAGGTTCGGGATGGGGAACACGTGTATACCTGTGGCAGACTCATGTTGATGTAAGGCAAAACCGATACAATATTGTAAAGTAATTAACCTCCAATTAAAATAAATAAATTTATATATATATAAAAAAAATAATCTGCCTGCAATAAAGGAGACCTGGATTTGACCCCTGGATTGGGAAGATCCCTGGAGAAGGGAAAGGCTACCCACTCCAGTTTTCTGGCCTGGAGAATTCCATGGACTGTATATTCCAAGGGGTAGCAAAGAGTCGGACATGATTGAGTGACTTTCACTTTCACTTATACAGTGATTAATTTAAAACACATATCATGTGGGTTAAGTATCTGGCCTGAGTAGAAACTTCCTAAATATCTCAGTCAAGACTTCAGTAATCAGAGTATGCAAAACCAAGTCATCATTGTGCCTTCCAGGATGTCTCCTTTTTGAAGCTTATTGGCTCCACCCTCTGCTCTCTCTCCTAAGTTGACACAGCTAGAGAAAATCATACTACTTTGCCAATCTGTGTCCTCAGGCTTCTGCTGAGTCCTCAGTTCTGCCCTTCATGCTTTGTGCTCCCTTTGGTCAGCATCTTCTCTATATTCGGTTACCATTGCCAACCTTGACCACCCTCAAGGCCCTAACACACGCCTCTTCTCAATTGTTATCACATGGCATTGCTTCCTGCTGGAGCAAGCAGCTAAGCTACTTCACCTTCCACTTCATCTTATCCTTGCCCCTTCTGCTGATCCCATATTCCATATTTCAGAGGGTGACAGCACTACCTACCCAGTCACTCAAGCCTTCAGAAAAGGAGTCATCTTTTACCCCTCTCCAATTCTCAATCAATCACCAGTCCTTTCCTGCTACATCCCGAATCCTTTCCAGACTTATTATTGCCTCCTCATTCCTTCTAACACTGACCTAGGAGGTTCTTATAATCTTTTAGAAAGTAATTGCCATCATTTTCTTTTGGTTTACTCACATTTTTCCCCCCTCAAAATGTATCAATCACACATACAGCCTTTTCGATCAATTTCAAATCCAATTTCCATCACTCCTTGCTCGCTTGAGTTACCTGTTTTCTGATGTGTAGGGTAAAAATGTAAGCTAAGCTCCCTTTTTGTTGTCCTGTAGTGCTTTGTGGGTGATGGTTTCTTCAGGTTTATGTATTTTAAAGCCACTTGTGTTTTTCAGCTATTTGGTATCAGGACAAGGTAAAGAGTCTTGGAAACTTGAAACTTTTTTGCATCCCCTGAATGGCTGGATTATCTTTATGGCTCTCAGCCCTCTGCTTCAGAATGAGAAAGGAAAAGGCAGCAGGAATTGAAGAGGAAGATATTTTTTCCACTGTTTTGCTTCTCTGTTTTCTGTAACTTAGGATCTAGCAATGGTGGAACAGCCAAGTGCCTTGGGCTCCTTACCTAATTACTTACACAACTGGCACCCAACAAACACAGATTCATTAGACATATTTAAGTGAAAACATGGCATATGATAAAAGAAAGTTTCCAAACAAATTATTTTCCTTTGCAGGAGCCATGTACTATTCATGTGAAATTGCTTTTATGGTGTTTTAATGTATTCTGGCACCTTTGGGTAAGGAGGTGTCTTTGTTCCTGAGCTGGTTTCCACATGTTTGTGCGGTCACAAGTTGTGCTAAATGCATGCTGTTGGAGTTAACACCACATATTTTGGGAACTTGTCATGTCTGAAAGCAGGAGCTTCCTCTTCTGATGGATTGAGGCACGTACTTGCTTGTTTCAGTTCACTTCTTCCTTCCCAAAAGGTTTAGCAACTCAAGGAAACTGACAGCTCATTATTTCAGAACTTGGAAGAAGTGTTGGAGTTGGCAAGCATGAGCCTGTCTTCCCCACCAAGGCTGCCTCCTTGATCCTTGAGTCAGTTTCACTCAATTACACAAGTATTTGTTAATTGACTTGGGTTCAAAGGACTAGGCTGGGCACCTCAGAGAGGAAAAGGGATACAGACACAACTTCTGCTGTCAGAAGTCTTATGATGGGGCATTACACAACTACCTGTACTCTAAGGTACGGTGAAGCCTCCTGAGAGATTGCCAGCATGCTCTGCGGGAGGAACAATGAAGAGACACGACACACAGAACAATGAAGAGACAAAACCCATCTCAGAGCCTTTTTTTTATCTATCCTATCCCAGAGAGTTGGATTGATAATTAAACAAAATATTTTATGTGAATTTACTTAGTACAGTATCCAAAGGATAGTAGGATCTTAGCAAATGTTATTTTATTTTGTTTTGATTGTACCTTTAAGATGGATTCTCCCCCAAATAGATGTGAGGTTTTCAGGCAGAGAAGGGCCCTGAAGATAGGCACTTGGGGCAGAAAGTAGATCGTAAGAGGACACAGAGGTGGGGAAAACGGATTCTGTTAAGGAGAGAGTGAATGTTCCAGTTTTACTATGTGGAAATAAAGAGAGAGACTTGGAAAGGTAAGTTGGGGCCATATGGAAGGAGCAGCAATATCTGGATAGGCAGGGTGGTGCAGTGGTCAGGCCTGGGCTTTGGAGCCAGATTGTTTAGGTCTCACTCCTGGCCCTGGCCCGCCCACCTACCCTGTGACCCAGAGCTGACTTCTAACTCTGTGTCTCAGTTCCTTTACCTATAAAACAGAGTTACTGCAAATGTCTTTGCCATATTCCTTTTCTGTATATCAAAAGAGTTTAAATTTGTAAAGCAATTAGAACTCTACCTGGCTTGACATAGCCAGAAGGCGTGCTGCAAATTCATGCCATAAAGAGGATGTTTTCTCTCTCTTTACCAAAGTAAATGGGCCTTTCTGCTCTGAGAAATAGCTCCGCCTTGTAACTGATTGAGATATTATGGAAGTTTCTCAAAAGAATAGTTGTGAGGAGACATATGTATACCTATGACTGATTTATGTTGATGTATGTATGGTAAAAACCAACACAATATTGTAAAGCAATTATCCTTCAATTAAAAATAAATAAAATTTTAAAAAAAGAATGGAAAGTCTGTTCCTCAGACTTCCTATTCTTGGATGATGTCTGTAGGCCTTCTATCCCCATAAGGCTCCCTAGTTCCATCCATCCCCAAAGGGAGATTGCCAGCTGATGCCTGCAACCTCCTGCCAATAACAGACATCACGCCTTCCTGCTTGCTGGTGACTGTAGCACCAATCACAGCACCCTAGACAGAAAGATGACTAAACGACCAGAGACCAACTTGACCAATAATAGTTCAGATTTTGGGGAACTAAAGGCCTCACCTTTACTAAGAAACTTCTGGATCCCCTGCATTTAGAGACCTGCCCAGGCAAGCTCCAGTTCCCATCCCTGCACTCCAGAGGCTGGATGCATGCAAGAGCCACCCACAGAGGAATGTTCTGGGGACTCCGAGCCTCCTTCTCCCAGACCTTATCTCTAGCAGGATCCCATATTTGTGTGGTAACACTGTGTCCTTTGGGTTCAGGGAAGGGATCACCTTTGAGTAAGAGACGGGTGTTTGGGATTAATTCTTTTGCTTTCAGGAAACCCAGTAAGTGAAAAATTCAACCCCCATGGTTTGGAGAAGGGAAATTACATCCAGTGCTAAAACTGAGACCTAATGTCTCAGCAAAAAGAAAAAAATTAGGAGGGGAATTGTGTGTCTGTGCATGTGTGTGTGTGTACTATAATACTATGGTGAAGTGGATGAGGGTGAATTCCATACCTTCAGATTAGGCATAAAGGTACTAGATTTATTGGGGAAACATGAAAATCAGGGGCGTTTGGAGACCCTTGTCCTCCATATTGGACAATCTTGAAAGTGGACTTATTAGTGAGAGGAACAAATGCTTTTGGACTCAGATGCTAAGCTGACTAAACCTCAGTGCCTGCTGGTTACAGGAGCAGTGAGAAATGGCATCTGCCCAGGGCCCATGGGAATCCACACCCACTCCTGCTGTGGGAAAGAAACTACCAGTTCAGAGGCCACCATGTCCTTGGCAAGTTGAGCTCAGGTGCAGCCACTCCCACGGGGAAACAGGGACCTTCAGTATCGACCTACTTGTTGACAATCCACAGAGAGCTCCTGGGGCATTCCACAAACCTAATTCCTGGAGCCCACATCCTGGAGAACCACAGGTTCTGATTGAGTATCTGAGCTGTGCTTGCTCTCCAGCAGCAATGGAAGGGTGAGGAGGAGGAGCCAGGGGCTGTCACAGCAGCGTTTTGACATTCATGGAAACTGCACTCATAGCACTTCTGGATATTCAAGACGATGAAGGGCCCCAAATCCTCAGAAAACAGTTGAAAACACTTTAGCACGTTTACCTGAGAATGACTAGGAGCAAGTTTAATGGTCACACAGAAGAAAAAAAAAATGGACTTATTCAGTGTAATTCCAAACTTAATAATAATGAACAAATTTTACCTCAACATTAAAACAAAAGAAAGCACAGTTAGAGCTGCCACAGATGAAGTGGTATCCTTCAGAGGAGTTCGTTCTCTGTTACTGGAGGTACTGAAGTAGAGACTGAGAGCCATCCGTCAGCTATTACTTGGGTGAGATTTGAGATTTCGACATTGGGAGAGGGTTGAAATAAGCAAAGGAATCTTAACCCTGACTAACAGTTAGCATGGCTGTTGCTCTTTCAATGACTCAAACTCTTGCATTGCATTGATTTTGCTTCCCAGAACCCTAGAGAGTTAAAGAGTTTGGCTTTCCTTTTAGGTTCTATAAAGGACCTTATGGATCATATAGATCAATCTCAACCAGTTTTGCTGATGGAGAGACTGAGGCGTAACTACCAGGTGACTTCTAAGGTTATACAGTTGCTAAGTGGTAGAACAGCAATGTGAACTCACAACCTGGAGTATCATGATGGTTTCTCATCTAGTTACTTTCCTCCACTACCTCTCCGATACTATTTATCCTACACATTCTACACATACACCAGATTGAGATTGCTAAAACACCAGATTGATTATGTCATCGCTATATCTAAACCATTCCAAAAGTTCCCTATACTCTTTAAAAATATACTTTGTTGTTGTGTTTTCGTTACTAAGTCATGTCTGACTCTTTTGTAACTCCATAGAGCCCGCCAGCCTCGTCTGTCTGATTCCCCAGGCAAGAATATTTGAGTGGGTTGCCATTTCCTTCTCCAGGGGATCAAACCCATGTCTCCTGCATTGACAGGTGGATTCTTTACTGCTGAGCCACTGGGAAAGCCCTAAGCCACCAAAGAAATCCACAAAAATGTACTTAATGTTCTTTATTATGGCATTTAAAATTAAACCTTCCTGGTTCTATCTCCAGTTCCAACCCTTTAACCCAGTTCTCTTTATACCTAAAATATTCAATATGTATTGAATACAACTGATTTGGGGAACAGCAATTTTATTTCTTAGGCTATTTCTTGCCATATTCCTCCTTTGTAGAGTTTGCTGATCATTTGATTAGTGACCAACCTGTGACAAACCTCAGAATTTTAAAAATGTGTTGTTCTTTAGGAAAATCAACACTAAATACCATGGACCATGTTCTGACCAATGTTGCATAAAGGGAGCTTCACATGAAAGCTTATAAATGTTGGAGGGAAAAAAGCCTACTCATAGCCCACTTCCAGAATTTCTTAATAATTCCTTTGTTTCACCATACAAATAAATCAGAGTTTTTAAACATGCTTTCCAGATACCAACTTCTCAGAAATCATTCTGCAATTATGTGAAAGTATGTGCCTTCACAAGACCAACATTAGCATTTCAAGTATTTTAAGAGAAAAGATCAAGGCCTTGAATGCATTTAAAAGCCAAGTAGAGAAGTCTCCTCTAGAAACACTGAAAACATCTGTAATTCCTGACAATAATAAGGATGACAAAATAAAATGTATCAAATCACAAATTAATCTGAATTCATGACAGTGATAACTTTGACACTAAACTGCTTTTACAAGCCATTATTTCCATTAGCGCTCTCCAACTTCCACGCCAAAGAACCAGGATCCTATTCTCTTAAGGATGAAAAAAATATGTCTTGTGATGGACCTGTTATTTCAGAGTGTATGTTAACTTTTGCTTACTAACAGCTTACTACTCAAACTTAGTGGCTTAAAACATTATCTATTGAATTCTCAGGGGGTGATAGACCATCACTCAATACCTCGAACAAACAAAAAACATAAAACTAAATTTATTGCTGACATAGAAGAGAAGAGCTATGCTGATTGGGAACAGTCTCATCAGTTAGATCAGACTGCTAATCTTACAGCGGACTTGGGGAAATCCATGAAGTTCAAAAACTGGCAGGTTTTCATGGTTATCATCTGTTGAATCATGGTTACTCGGATGAGACTTTTGCTGATTGGCAGGCACATTCAGAGAGTGTGCTAATTTGAGGGAATGTATTCCAAACTGATTGATTTACAAAAGGAAGATGTTAATCATACTCTTTGGCTGGGCTTGCAAAAGCAGTTTAATGAGGAAGTTGTAGTTCATCTGTTAAATGGGTTTAAAATTCATGAGATGGCTGTTTGTTTCCATGGCTACAGAAAAAAATCAGTCTTTTGATAAGAGTGTGTAAAGTAGACAGCCTCAAAGATGATTTCAATGACTTCTGCCTCCTGCCATCATGACTTGTATAATCCCCCCCCCCCCTTGAATGTGGGTGGACTTAGTGACTTGCTTCTAACAAATAGAGCACGGTAGAAGTAATAAGATGTCACTTCCAAGATTTAGGTTATAAAAGACTTCTGGGGAGTTGTCTTTTCCTTGCTTTCAATTGGATTTCTCACTCTGGGGGAAGTAAGCTGCCATGTTGTGAGCAGCTCTGCTGAGAGGCTTATGTGACAAGAAACTGATATTTTTAGGTTTTCCCCCAGGTGGTCCTATAAATTTAGTGATGCTACAATTGTACAAGGAACATCGCCTAGGGATCCAAATGCATAGGCAGCATTGTAAACTATAATCTGAGTTGTATCTATTTTCATCTGTTTTGTTTCCTGTGTCCTTGTCCATTCATTCAGCCATACAGCTTTTAACAAACCATACCCATCTGACCATGCCAGCTTCCACTCTAACACAATGGCTTTTCCATATGCATTGGACTCATCATTGCAAAGAAAATTGATTCCAACTCCTTCAATAGCAGAAAAACTGAATTTGAAATTCACTATAACAAAAAGAGTAAAATATTTAATATTCAATCCACTTCTTTAGCCTTACAAAGTCAGTTCTTTTTCTTCAATTTGTTGCACTAAACAGGTGTTCAAAATTAACAATCTTATATAGTTTATTATGAGGCTGAATCATTAGCTGTAATTTTTTTTATAACTGGTTATTACAATTCTTCCTTCATCAAACTATCTAAAGAAATATCCACTGATTATTATATAGCAAAAATAAATGCTATTTATAGCGGAAAAAGGAGTTTGTGATTTAGTCCATGAAAAGCCAGTAACAAGCTACTTTTTCAGAAAAATAACCTAAGTCCAATCCTATTTCCATGGAGACAAATATCAGACTGCTATGTGAATATCTTTTCCAGAAATATAGCATATTGTAAGTGTGAATAAGGGTGCTTTACACCTTGTATGTATTTATTTTGTCTATGGATATAGGAAGTGTATTAAAAGTGGAGAAGGAAGAGATGCACTACTACTTAGAAATTTTAGCTTTTTAAAAAATGCTCTTCTCATGTCTGTACTGTAGTGGAATCATTCTTAAAGGATGTTTTGTACTATAAGATCAAGAAGGTAAAAACTTCAATTTAGATATGGTTCACTGTAGATTAAATGGTATTAAATTCCACATAAAAATAGCTACCTCCTTGTATATAATACTTATATATTTTGTGTGATTTTGGTGGGTTATATTTTCATGCGCTTTTAAATGTAAAAATGTGTCAAAGAAGTTGGTAGATACTTAACTAATCAGAATCTTCTGATGATTTCTTGTTCATAAATTCATTTCATAAAGTATATTCAAATGTCTATCAAAGACTCAAACCTAGTGTTTTTATAGCAAATTAGAAGTACATGTGGAGAAGGCGATGGCACCCCACTCTAGTACTCTTGCCTGGAAAATCCCATGGACGGAGGGGCCTGGTAAGCTACAGTCCATGGGGTCACGAAGAGTCAGACACGACTGAGCGACTTCACTTTGACTTTTCACTTTCATGCATTGGAGAAGGAAATGGCAACCCACTCCAGTGTTTTTGCCTGGAGAATTCCAGAGACAGAGGAGCCTGGTGGGCTGCCTTCTATGGGGTCGCACAGAGTCGGACATGACTGAAGAAACTTAGCAGCATTGGCAGCAGCAGAAGTACATGGGATTTTCTCATTTTTTCTTTACAATAGTCATATAATAATTTAACCCTCTCCCCCAAAAACATTATATGAAGAAATTTTACAGAGGAAAATTCTGATTCTCAGAGAGTTATAGCTTGTCCAGAATCACTCAGCCAGTGAATGGAATAATCAGAACCAGACTCAGGTCTTTTGGCTCCAAACATATTCTTTCCGTTTCGTCACTTATCTTTATTATATCTTTACCCTCTAACCTACCATAGCTGTTCTATTAATATTTCTCACGTCCAAAGGCACTGAACCCATTCTTATGGGAAGAGCATATGGGAAACACAATCTGTATGAGTACTCTCTAGCCCTCAGCAATTATAGGGTCCAGTGGGCCTTCACAGTTTAATTACTTGTCAGTTATATTAGCAGGCATCCTGAGGGTATATGTGTGTTAGTTGCTTAGTCATATCAGACTTTGTGACCCCATGGACATAGCCTGGCAGGCTTCTCTGTCCATGGGTTTCCTCAGGCAAGAATCCTAGAGTGGGTGACCATTGCCTTGCTCCAGGGGACCTTCCTGACCCAGGGATCAAACCCAGGTCTCCTGCACTGCAGGCAGATTCTTTACCATCTGATGGTATGGGAAATCACAAATGTATAATGCATCATACGAATTAAACTCAAGCTCAAACAATAAGCAGAAAATTCCCTCCATGTGGGGCATACTTCTTTTGTCTTGAATTCGGTATAAACATGTACATACATCTGTTGCTTATATTCTCTTGAATATTCATAGCAAACCTCCATGATTTAAAAAAAAAAAAAGAGAAAGATCCTTGTATTTGTAAAGCATTTTATAGTTCATAAAGAATTTCAAATACATTATTTATTTAGTCCTCCCATCAAGTTGTGAAGTAAACAGATGGAAATTATCCTCACTTTTTTAGCCATAGGAAAAAAAAATTCAAAGAGGTTAATATTCCCTTGAGTTTAGACAACTTCGAAGGCAGTTCAGCTCAGAACATTAGAGCTGGAAGGGGCTTCCTTAGATATTAGGAAGGGCAGGATTTCACAGTGTGTGTTCTGTGCCACACTGGTTTTGTGAGATGCTCTATAGAAAGTGGGTCAGTGCCAATAAAAAACACTGCATATTATATTCCTTGCTTGAGAATCACAATACATACTGGCAGAAAATGGCTCTGAGAAGCACTATGTTTTTCTTGTTGATTTTGTTCAACTCAAGAGTTTCCAACAGTTGACTTAATCAAGGAAAACTGTTTTGTGAAACACTGACCTAGAGTAACCCCCACATAAAGGAGATGAGGGAGCTGCTGTTCAAAATATAAATATTTATTTAATGCCTCACGACTACTTACATTAAAAGATGGAACTTAAATCTCCAAATTTACCTTCAACATCCTTCCTAATATCCTACACAGCTTCTCTATACTTAAATGCTTACTTCTCTATTCTAGGAATAATAATTTGGCTGGACTGTATATTCAAAATTAGAAGCATATCTTATATAAAAATCTTGTAAGAAGGAAAAGAGGTCCTGTTTAGTTCTTTTTTGAAAATTTTATTGGATTAAAGTTTTTTTACAATGTGTGTCGGTTTCTGTTGTACAGCAAAGTGAACCCGTTGTAAGTAGAAACATATCCCCTCTTTTTTTGGATTTCCTCCCCATTCAAGTCACCACGAAGCACTGAGTAGAGTTCCCTGTGATACACAGTGGGTTCTCATTAGTTATCTGTTTTATATGTAGCAGTGTACATATGGCAGGCCCAGTCTCCCAAGTCATCCCGCCTGTGCATTTCCCCTGTTGGTCTGCGTGTGTTTGTTCTTTGCATCTGTGTCTCTATTTCTGCTTTGCAAATAGGTTCATCTGTACCATTTTTCAGAGACAGCAATGCACCCCACTCCAGTACTCTTGCCTGGAAAATCCCATGGATGGAGGAGCCTGGTGGGCTGCAGTCCATGGGGGTCGCACAAATTCAGACACTACTGAAGTGACTTAGCAGCAGCAGTACCATTTTTTTCTAGATTTTCCACATATATGCAGTAATATGATATGTGGCACACATATACATCCTTAGTCCTTAATTCACTTTTGTGCTAATCAAAATAATCTCAATGAACGGACTTCCCTGGAGGTCCAGTGGAATGCAGAGGGTGTGGGTTCAGTCCCTGGTCAGGCAGTTAAGATCCCACACACTTCACAACCAAAAAATCAAAACATAAAATAGAAGCAATATTGCAACAAATTCAATAAAGACTTTTTAAAAATGGTCCACATTAAAAAGAAATCTTTTAAAAAATCCAAAATAATCTCAATAATATCTGCCATTCTTGTGTGCCAAGATTATAAATAATCTTTAAAGCATTTAACAGACTTACAAGTTAAATGTTTTTACAGATATAGATACTGAGGATCTGAAAAATAAAAAACTTGAAGAAGATTATCTATTTATTAAAAGGAGGACCCATGAGTTAAAGTCAAGTCTATCTGACTTCCTGTTGAAAAGTAACATTCTGAGGGCCCATTTCTTTTAGAAGAGATCCTTAAAGCCTAACCATATGATTAGGTTAGGGTAATCTCTCCTCATATGATGACTACTGCAATAAATTTAAAAGAGCAAGAAAATCATACAGGCAGAAACAAAACAATAAAACCTCTACAATAGATTAAGCAGACTGGGAACAAACAAAGTAATAAGTAAGGGAAAAGTATGTAGTTATAATTGCAGTAGACACCATATACATTCTCTTCTCGGTTTCCAATTCTGCAATAAACATATTTTAAATATAAAACCAAAATAATGAAGCATTTAAAAATTTTCTTTATAAGACAAACTAGCAACAACTGGCAAATTAATGAGACTTGTCAGATCAGTATTTCAGGTCTAATGGAGGTTTAAAGGCCTTGGACATTTATCCAGGACTTGAATTCCATCCGTAACATCCCCAAAGGTGGTCATCAGTAATGAAAGGACATCGTAACATCTCTGGAAGGAAGCCATTTTATTATTGGACAACTCCAACTGCAGGAAATTCACTGACTAGACTGTCTACCACTTAAAAGCAGGATGCATTCCTGTCTTGCTCAAACTACATCCTTTGTGTCTAGCAAGACAGAAACCATCACTAAGCTTTTTACTTTTATGAATTATCGAATGGCACTGCCATGAAATATTTCTTCTTGTAATGTTTATACCATTATTCTAACTCTGATTTCTGGGCAGAAGTAAAGCCCAGAAGATATAGAACTGGGCAAAGTACTTAGGAAACAAAACAAAATCTAGATACCTTTTTAAAAACTGTTATATAATTCAAATAAAAATTCACCCTTAAAGTGAGGGACAGGGAAGCCTGTCTTTCTGGTATGCTGCAGTCCATGGGTTCACAAAGAGTTGGGCATGATTTAGCAACTGAATAACAAAAAAAGTATAAAATTCAGTGGTTTTGAGTGTATTCAGAAAATTGTAAAACCATAACCACTCTCCAGAACATATGACATGTTTTCCATTTATTTATCTTCCTTAATTGCTTGCAACACTGTTTTGTAATTTGCAGTATACAAATCATGCACTTTTTTGTTAAATTTGTTTTATATATTTTAATCTCTTTGATGTTATTGTAAATGAAATTATTTTTCTTAATTTCTTTTCCAGATTGTTCACTTTTGATATATAGGAATACAATTGGTTTCCTTATATTGACCTTTTATTCTGCAATCTTACTAAACTTGATTATTAGTTTTAATAATTTTCTTGTGAATTTACTTTTTCTATATATAAGACAATGTTATTCATAAATAGAAATAGTTTTATTTATTGCTTTCAAATTTGGATGCCTTTGTTTCTTTTCCTTGAGTAATTGCCCTAGTGAGAACATCAGTACAATGTTGAAAACAAGTGGGGAGAGTGGACATCCTTGTCTTGTTTGTGTTCTTAGGGGGCAGGCTTTCAGTCTTTCACCTTGAAGTATGATGTTACTTGTGGTTTTTGTACATGTCCTTTATCATGTTAAGAAAGTTCCTTTCTATATGTAGTATATTGACTGCTTTTGCCATGAATGATTTTTGGATTTTGTTGAATGTCTTTTCTGCATTTATTATGATGCTCACGTGTTTTCTGCCCTTTTAAAAATTAATATGTTATATTACATTGATTCTCATATGTTGAACCAACCCTCCATCCCTGGAATCAGTTTCACATGGGTATGATATATACATTGTTAAACTTGGTTTGCTGGTACTTTGTTGAGGATTTTTGTATCTGTATTCTAAAGAGATACTGGTCTACTGTTTTCTTTTCTTGTGATTACTTTGGTCAGGTTTTGGTATGATAATAATATTGGTGTCTTACAATGCATTGGGAAATTTTCTCTCATATAGATTTCAGGAAAGTTTGTGGAAGTTTGCTATTAATTTTCTTCAAACACTTGGTAGAATTCACTGGTGAGGTCATCTGGGCCTAAGCATTTCTTTGTGGGAAGGTTTTTGATTACTAATTCCATCTCTTTAATAGAAATCTATCCAGATTTTCTATTTATCTGGAGTCAGTTGTTTGTGTTTTATCTGTTAACTAATTAACAGACATATAATTATTCCCTTCTAATTGTTTTTATTTCCATAAAGTTGTTATATCCCTTGTTTTGCTATTGATTTTATTAATTAGAGTCCTGTCTCTTTTCATCTTGGTAAGTTTAACCAAAGGTTTGTCAATTTTGCTCATGTTTTCAAAGAATCCACTTTTGATTTTGTTTTTATTATTTTTCTATTTCATTTATTTCTGCTCTTCTCTTTATTATTTTCTTCCTTCTGCTTCTTTTGTGTTTAGTTTACTCTTCACTTTTGAGTTTTTTAAATTTATGAGTTAAGGTATTGATTTGTTTTTCTTTTTTTATAATATAGGCATCTATAGTTTTATGTATTGTATATATATAATATATATAATAAATTTAAAAAAAACTATACCAGAAGAAATATGACTGAAATATCAGTATTGTGAAAAGCCATTCTCAAGCTTTTTCTTTTCTCCACCCAGATTCATATATGAGACACTTTCATGAACATAAAAACTGATATAAATGCTTCTGAGTTGGGTTTGAATATTATGTATAATCCTCCTCCATCACTTGTCAGACATCACAACCAATAGTATCAGATTTATGTATCCAACATCTGGTTAAGTTCAGTTTAGTTCAGTTCAGTCGCTCAGTCGTGTCCGACTCTTTGCGACCCCATGAATCGCAGCACTCCAGGCCTCCCTGTCTATCACCAACTTCCGGAGTTCACTCAGACTCATGTCCATCGAATCAGTGATGCCATCCAGCCATCTCATCCTCTGTCGTCCCCTTCTCCTCCTGCCCCCAATCCCTCCCAGCATCAAAGTCTTTTCCAATGATTGTTTTTGCTTTGGCTCCATCCCTTCATTCTTTCTAGAGTTATTTCTCCACTGATCTCCAGTAGCATATTGGGCACCTACTGACCTGGGGAGTTCCTCTTTCAGTATCCTATCATTTTGCCTTTTCATACTGTTCATGGGGTTCTCAAGGCAAGAACAGTGAAGTGGCTTGCCATTCCCTTCTCCAGTGGACCACATTCTGTCAGACCTCTCCACCATGACCCGCCCGTCTTGGGTTGCCCTGTGGGCATGGCTTAGTTTCATTGAGTTGGACAAGGCTGTGGTCCTAGTGTGACTAGATTGACTAGTTTTCTGTGAGTATGGTTTCAGTGTGTCTGCCCTCTGATGCCCTCTTGCAACACCTACTGTCTTACTTGGGTTTCTCTTACCTTGGACGTGGGGTATCTCTTCACGGCTGCTTTAGAGCTGCTGCAAAAAGAAGTAGAGGAGGAAATGCAAAAGTAAAGTAAAGTGAAGTCACTTAGTTGTGTCCAGCTCTTTGCGACGCCATGGACTGTAGCTTGTCAGGTTCCTCCACCCATGGGATTTTCCAGGCAAGAATACTGGAGTGGGCGTCATTTCCTTCTGCACGGATAGCGCACATCAATATGTGTCAGGCTCTTTTGCTTCCCAGGTGTCACTAGTGGTAAAGAAGCCACCTGTCAATGCAGGAGATGCAAGAGAGGTGGATTCAATCCCTGGGTCGGGGCGATACCCTGAAGGAGAACACGGCCACCCACTCCAGTATTCTTGCCTGGAGAATCCCATGGACAGAGGAGCCTGGCAGGCTATAGACCATGGGGTCTCAAAGAGTCAGACATGACTGAAGTCACCTAGCATGCATTCTACATTACCCTAATTAAATGCACTCTTCTGTAACAGAATCCACAATTAAACTTAAAAGAGCTAAATTAGTTTTATTATGCTAACATTGAGTCCAGGATAATGTAACATATTTATCCACAATAAGAAGATAAATGAAATACAAGTTTCACTTATCAGTTGAGTTTTGATTTCCACCAAGGACCCTTCTCTGGTACCATCTTGATAACTTTGGTTTTATGCTGTTGTTCTTACTTTTCTATTTTGAGATAATTTCAAATTTACAGAAATATTCATAGAACTATTACAAAGAACTCTTTGATACCAATCACCCAATGCTGCCATTGAAGTGTTAAGTATTTGTCCCACTTGTTTTATCATTTTCCCTCTCTCTCTCTCTTTGCCCCTAAATACTCCATAGTATGAGCTTTCCTGGTGGTTCAGATGGTAAAGGATCTTCCTGCAAGCCATGTGGGAGACGTGGGTTCAGTCCCTGGGTTGGGAAGATCTCCTGGAGGAGCAATGGCAACCCACTCCAGTATTCTTCCCCACAACAGCCTGCAGGGCTATTGTCCGCGGAGTCACAGAGAGTCGGACATGACTGCGGGACTAAACATAGCACAGCACAGCATTTCATAGTATATTTTCTAAGGTCACCAGGAAATTTAACATAATACAATAACATTTCCTAATCTTTAGTCCCTAGTCAAATTTCTTCAACTGTCCTGGTAATATCTTTTATAGCTTTTGTTCTTGCTCCAGGATCTGCTTCAGGATACATTCTGCATTTAGTTTTCATATTTCCTTGGCCTCCTTTAACGTAGAATGAATCTTTTTGTTGTTCATACAGTCATGTCTGATTCTTTGTGACCCCATGGACTTCAGCCTGCCAGGCTTCCCTGTCCTTCACCATTTCCCAGAGCTTGCTGAAACTCATGTCCATTGAGTTGGTGATGCCATCCAACCATCTCACCCTCTGTCGTCCTCTTCTCCTTTTGCCTTCAGTCTTTTCCAGCATCGGGGTCTTTTCTAATGAGTTGGCTCTTCACCTCAGGTGGCCAAAGGACTGAAGCTTCAGCCTCAGCATCAGTTCTTCCAATGAATATTCAGGACTGATTTCCTTTAGGATTGACTGGTTTGATCTCCTTGTAGTCCAAGGGACTCTCAAGAGTCTTCTCCAATACCACATTTCAAAAGCATCAATTCTTCAGTGCTCAGCCTTCTTTATGGTCCAGCTCTCACACCCATACGTAACTCCTGGAAAAACCATAGCTTTAAATATGTGGACAGCATAATTAATCTGTAGCCTGTCTTTTTTTCTCATGATAGTCACATTTTTAGACTCTTTTTTGAAGAGACAGAAAAATGAAAATATTTAGTTTTCCTTAATAAAATTTTTTAGGTTGATTCAACTTGTTTATTAAGTGCTTTATATTCCTAAGATCTTTTATCTGAAGCTCATGACAATATCAAATGGAACAAATGTCCAAAAACTGGATACATTTATAAAATTTTTTTTTAAGTCCAAGGGCTTTAAAGAACTGGGTTTACAAAAGACTCTGCCTAAGGCTAAATTGATTGGTGTTTCTTTTGTTGCCTGGAGACTAAACTTATTGATCTAGTTTTCGTTTTATAATAAACGCGGAAGAGAGATGAACTCAAAGTATCAAGATTTTAAGGTCATTTGTTACTAAATACAGACTGGAAAGAAAATTCTTAGGACTGAGAAGAACAAAAAAAAATCCATTTGCCTTATTAAAATATTTTAAAGAACCCAATCTGTTATTGTTTATTCACTCAGTCGAGTCTGACTCTGTGACCCCATGGACTGCATGTGCCAGGGTTCGCTGTCCTTCACTATCTCTCTGAGTTTGCTCAAACTAATGTCCATTGAGTTGGTGATGCCAATAGAAGGTTCAAAATATTGAGCTAACTTTTTGGTCTAATAGAAGGAACTCAGTAGAAAGATTTATTGGACAATAATGAAAGCTACTCAGAGAATGAGACAAGGCTAAGTGCTTTAAATAAAATTTTAAAAAATCTTGTACCTGTGGCAGACGATGTCAGTGTCCTACTCCAGTACCTTTTGGCTTTTAATTTTTTTTTAATTCATTTTTTAAATGAAGGATAATTGCTTTACAGCATTGTGTTCTTTTCTGTCAAACATCAATATGAATCAGCCATAGGTATACATGTGTTTCCTCCCTCTTGAAACTCCCTCCCATCTCCCTCCTCAGCCCACCCCTCTAGGTCAATACGGAGCCCCTGTTTCAGTTTCCTGAGTCATGCAGCAAAATCTGGTTGGTTATCTATTTTACATATGGTAATGTAAGTTTCCATATTACTCTCTCCATACGTCTCACCCTCTCCTCCCCCCTCCCTGTGTCCATAAGTCTGTTCTCTATGTCTGTTTCTCCATTGCTACCTTGAAAATAAATTCATTGGCACCATCTAGATTCCATATATATGTGTTAGTACGTGATATTTATCTTTCTCTTTCTGACTTGCTTCACTCAGTATAATAGGCTCTAGGTTCATTAACCTCATTAGAATTGACTCAGATGTGTTCCTTTTTATGGCTGAGTAATATTCCATTGTACATATATTCCACAGCTTCTTTATACATTTGTCAATGGACATCTAGGTTTCTTCCATGTTCTAGTTATTGTAAATAGTGCTGCAATGAACATTGGGGTACATGTGTCTTTTCAATTTTGGTTTCCTCAGGATATATGCCTAGGTGTGGGATTGCTGGGTCATATGGTGACTTTATTTCTAGTTTTTAAAGAAATCTCTGTATTGTCTGCCATAGTGGTTGTATCAACTTACATTCCCACCAACATGACAAGAGGGTTCCCTTTTCTCCACATCCTCTCCACCATTTATTGCTTATAGATGATGGCCATTCTGACTGGTGTGAATTGATATCTCATTGTAGTTTTGATTTGCATTTCTCTAATAATGAGCGATGTTGAGCATCTTTTCATGTTTTTGTTAGTCATCAGTATGTCTTCTTTGGAGAAATGTCTGTTTAGGTCTTATCCTCACTTTTTGATTGGGTTGTTTGTTTTTCTGGTATTGGGTTGTATGAGCTGCTTGTATATTTTGGAAATTAATCCTTTGTCAGTTGTTTCATTTGCTAGTATTTTCTTCCATTCTGAGGGTTGTCTTTTCACAAAGTTTATGGTTTCTTTTGCTGTGCAAAAGCTTTTAAGTTTAATTTGGTTCCACTTCTTTATTTTTTTGTTTTTATTTCCATTACTCTAGGAGGTGGGTTATAGAGAATCTTGCTTTGATTTATGTCATCGAGTGCTTTGCCTATGTTTTCCTCTAAGAGTTTTGTAGTTTCTGGTCTTACATTTAGGTCTTTAATCCATTTTGAGGTTATTTTTGTGTATGGTATTAGGAAGTGATCTAATTTCATTCTAATGTCTCTTTCAGATTTTTTATTGTTAGTATATAGGAATGCAAGTGATTTCTCTGTATTGATTTTGTATCCTGAGACCCTGCTAAATTCACTAATTAGCTCTAGTAATTTTCTGATAGTTTGGGGTTTTCTATGTATAGCATCATGTCATTTGCAAATAGTGAGAGTTTTACTTCTTCTTTTCCAATCTAGATTCCTTTTATTTCTTTTTCTTTTCTGATTGCTGTAGCTAAGACTTACAACACTATGTTGAATAATAGTGGCGACAGTGGACACCCTTGTCTTATTTCTGATCTTAGAGGGAATGCTTTCAGTTTTTCACTATTGTGAATAATGTTTGATATGTGCTTATCATATATGGACTTTACTATGTTGAGGTAGGTTCCTTTATGCCCATTTTTTTGAGGAGTATTAATCATAACTGTGTGCTGAATTTTGTCAAAGGCTTTTTCTGTGTCTCTTTGAGATGATTATATGGTTATTATCTTTCAATTTGTTAATATGGTGTATCACATTGCTTAATTTGCATATATTGAAGAACCCTTGCATCCCTGGAATAAACCCAAGTTGATTATGGTGTATGAGCTTTTTAATGTGTTCTTGAATTCTGTTTGGTAGAATTTTGTTGAGGATTTTTGCATCTATGTTCATCAGTGATATTGACCTGTAATTTTCTTTTTGTGTGTGTTGTCTTTGTCTGGTTTTGGTATTAGGGTGATGGTGGTGTCATTGAATGAGTTTGAAAGTGTTTCTTCCTCTGCAATTTTTTGAAAAAGTTTTAAAAGGATAGGTATTAGCTCTTCTCTAAATGTTTGGTAGAATTCACCTGTGAAGCCATCTGGTCCTCCATCCAGTGCCTCTTTATTGGAGGTGATATATGACTTTAGGGGACAATTTCCATACACACTGCTGACTTTCTTTTCAAGCCTGTGCCTCTCACTGCTTACCAGTCTTCTTTGCCTGCATGCAGGGCAGGCAAGAAAAGTGGAGAACTCAAAAATCCCAGGAGCAAGCCCCAACAAACGGTAGGAAGGGGTTGATGGATAAATATTCCAGCTCCCTGGCCCTCAATGGGACAGTTGCAGGCATCTTCTACAGGGCCTCTCAGAGTCATTCGTGGGCTCAACTTCAGTCACTCGGGGTGATCACTTGTTTATTAAGGCACTGTTTACTGGCTTTTCCTTCTGTTCTCGTCTGAGGTTGGCAGAGTCACAAAGGAGACTGAATGTTTCTTTGAAAAGTGTGGACCCTTGGGAAAGTACAGTCTGTGCTGTGGGAGGAAATGTACCTGGCTAACATGTTTCAAAGAAACCAGATTAACATCCGTGGGAACAGACCTTGAGGATGCTAGACTAAAGGGGCTGGGTGATAACAGGAGGCAGGGGAGCACTGACTGATAGAGAGGACTTCCCCATGACTCAGGTTTTAGCATCTGAGCAAGGATGGCTGGTGCCAGTGCTAATGACACTGCTTGAATAACTTACAAGTAAAATGAGGTGAGATGCCAGAACTTCTTCAGCAGAGTTTGAGAAAACTGTCAGAAGAATCAGAGAGGTAGACATGTTAGAAAGAACTGACATTAGAAGAACAGAGAACTCACCAGCTGACTATATTTCCCAAGAAAACTGAGGGTACATCCTTCACCAAAACAGTGTAGACAGCACCAAAGTGGAGTGTCACCACTTTTAAGGGCTCAGAACTTCTGTAGGCCAGGGCTAATGGTGGCCAGAGCTGTTGCTATTGTACTGAACTCCCTAGTGGCAATGGGGTGAGAAGATATTGGAATATTAAAGATTGGGTGGAGGGATACAACCATCAGAGGCAAGGTGGACATAATTTCCATAATGGGAAGCAAGGCCAGAAAGGCAACTGAGGCCTTGATGTACAGGGACATGCTGATGGCTAAAAAAGGCACAAAGTGAGACAGATGGGCAAGCCATGAGGGTGTTGCTTGACTTCTGTGACCAAAAGAGCTCAGAGGTATGTGAAGCAAAAAGCTGATACAACCTGCAGTCACGGAAAATTACTTCCATGCTGGCTTCCTGTGATTCAGATGGTAAAGAATCTGCCTGCAATGCAGGAGACCCAGGTCTGATCCCTGGATTGGGAAGATCCCCTGGAGAAAGGAATGGCAGCCCACTCCAGTATTCTTGCTCGGAGAATCCCGTGGACAGAAGCTCTTGGCGGGCTATAGTCCATGGGGTCACAAAGGGTTGGACATGTCTGAGCAGCTAACACACACATGATGGAAAATTATGAACCCTCTCCCATTTTGCAGACCTGAGTCAGCGCTCAGTCCTGAGCTCACTGAGTGAAAGGGAAGACAGTTCCCTTTGAGGAAGACTTTGCAGTGCTGATATGTAAGTATATGCAATAATTATACCCAAAGAGACCTATAGACGGTAATACTCAGCTCTTTCAAGGGCTACCGGACATAGGAACTGAGCTTACAGTAATAATAATGGGAAAAATACCATGACAGTCTTCCTGTAGAGTGAGGAGGTTGGAGGCCTGGTGATAAATAAAGTCCTGGTCCAAGAATACCTGAGAGTGGATCCAGTGAACTCCAGATGCTCATCTTATTCCTGGTTCCTAAACACATAATCAATATGAATGTTATGTGGTACTGCTGACATTATATTAATAGACTTGGTGAGCAGGAAATGGTTGCTGTTGTTTTCCAGTCTCTCAGTCAGGTCTGACTCTTTGTGACCCTATGGACTTCAGCATGCCAGGCTTCTCTGTCCTTCATCATCTCCTGGAACTTGCTCAAACTCATGTCCATTGAGTTGGTGATGCCATCCAACCATCTCATCCTTTATCGCCCTCTTCTCCTCCTGCCTTCAATCTTTCCCAACGTGAGGGTCTTTTCTAATGAGTCAGCTCTTCACATTAGTTGACCAAACTATGGCAGCTTCAGCTTCAGCATCAGTCCTTCTGATGAATATTGAGGATTTATTTCCTTTAGGATTGACTGGTTTGATTTCCTTGAAGTCCAAGGGACTCTCAAGAGTCTTCTCCAACACCACATCTCAAAAGTATCAATGCTTCGGCTTTTAGCCTTCTTTATAGTTCAACTCTCACATCTATACATGACTACTGAAAAAACCATAGCTTTGACTATACAGACCTTTGTTGGCAAACTAATGTCTCTGCTTTTTAATATGCTAAGTGATAGCTTTTCTTCCAAGAAGCAAGTGTCTTTTAATTTCATGGCTACAGTCATCATCTGCAGTGATTTTGCACCCCAAGAAAATAAAGTCTAAATACTCTTTTATGCCTTGGAAAGACAGATTCATGTCAGAGAGTGGGGAATGGCTATTAACCCTCTAAATACTGAGGGGCCTTTTAAATCAGTGAAGTTCTGGAGTCATGTTTGGGAAATCTCCTCCAAGGTGAATGATAAGTTATTCTACATTATACCTCCTGTGTGTATCTGTGCTTAGTCGCTCAGTCATGTCAGATTCTTTGTGACCCCCATGGACTGTAGCCCACCAGGCTCCTCTGTCCATGGGGATTCTACAAGCAAGAATACTGGAATGGGTTGCCATGCCCTTCTGCAGGGGATCTTCCTAACCAAGGGATCGAACCCAGGTCTCCCACATTGCAGGAGGATTCTTTACCTCCCTACCACTGTGAAAAATGCACACTCCTTAGCAGATCTCTTTGAATTTGGAGACACTGTAAATCATACCTGGAAATAGAGCTCCAACCCTTTTATCAGGTGATTGGAGAGACTGCCAGTTTTGAGTGATATCCAGAGCAATACGGGCTTCCCAGGTGGCTCAGAGGTAAAGAATCTGCCTGTCAATGCAGGAGATGTGGGTTTGATCCCTGGGTCAGGATGATCCCCTGGAGAAGGGAATGGCAACCCACTCTAGTATTCTTGTCTGGAAAAATCCCATGGACAGAGGAGACTGGCAACTACAGTCCATGGGACACGATTTATCGACTGAGCACTCTTGCAGGCACAGAGCAATAAAATATTCTGAAAAACTTTCAGTCTGGAGTGCAAGGTCCTTTGCCACTTACACAGATCCCCTGGGACAGAAGTAAGATAAGGACGCTGTTGGAGTCTCAGCCAAACGCCAATGGGAAAGTCTCAGCACAGATTCACTCAGAGTTCTGGAGCAAGTCCCTGCTGTGTGTATCAGACAACTGCTGCCCATTCAGGAAGCAGCTTTAGACACGCTGCTGGGTGGACTCTCTGGTCATGGGAAGTCAAATGACTTGAAACCAGAGCATTATCAGATTCATAAAGTCATACATTTGGATAGGCAGGGAAGAAGTCAGTTGTTTGATGAGAGAGTTACATTTGAGATCAGACTCAAGCACAGGTCCAGAGGCATAAGTATGAAACATAAACAGATGGCCTCGATCAGCATGTCACCTACCCAGATGCACCAGTGCTTCTCCCTCAGTTCACACCTGTGGCCTTGCTGGAGCTTCCTTAAAACCAGGTTAAGGGAAGAAGACGAAAGCACTCAGGCCTAAGTCACAGGTGGATCATCATCTTGGTATGAGAAGGAAAAAGACTGCTGCTGCTGCATTAAAGTCTAACACAGGGATAATCTTGAAAGACAGGAGTAAGAGGAATCTCCCCAGCATGCAGAGCTTTTAAGGGTACACATGGTCATCAACCTTGTGCAGAGGAGCAACAGCCTGAGGTAAGGATAAACTCATGGGCAGTAGCAAATGGCATGGCTGGCAGGTCAAGAAGCTGGAAGGAGCACGATTAGAGCCCCGGAGACCAGACAGTCTGGTCTAACATGTGGTTAAACCATTAGGAGCAGCTACAAAGTATGCCGATTTTTTTCTCTTGTCAATGTCTGTTAAGTACTTATCCATCTCAGAGGAGGCAGAGATTAATCTGCTCAACAGGGTGACTCACACAGTGACTATCAGCCAGCTTCTGTCCTTGGCCACCCAAGTACTCGCACAATGGGTCCAAAAACAGAGTAGCTGCGGTGGCAGGGGTGGTGACTATTTATAGGTCTACCCACACAGACTTCCTGTCATCAAAACTGATGTCGGTTCTGCTGTTGTTTTTCTTTTGCCGTTGTCAGCAGCAGAGAACAATGAGGGAGACCAGCAAGCGACATGGTGGCAAGTGGATTACATCAAACCTTTCCAACATGAAAAATGAAAGTGTTAGTCGCTCAGTCGCGTCTGACTCTTCATGTAGGCCGCCAGCCTCCTCTGTCCCTGGGATTCTCCAGGCTATAATACTGGAGTGGGTTGCCATTTCCTTCTCCAGGGGATTTTCCCCGCAAACCTGTCTCCTGCATTGCAGGCAGGTTCTTTACTCTCCGAGCCACCAAGAATATCCAAACCTGGGATACCTGAATCTTGATTTCATACTTCCCACCTGAAGGGGGCAGCAATTCTTTCTTTTTCTTTTTGTCTTGTTTTATATATTAATTGTTTTTTTTTTTTTTTAATAATAATCCATATTTTGCCAGTAAGGAAACTGAAGAGCAGAAAAGTGAACAGTCAGAATGCCACACAGTGCTGGAGAAGGTTTTGAACGAATTTTTGAAACAGAAAGAGCCAGTTTCTTCTTCCACACTAAGCTACTCCTCCGCCTCCTGGTGGCTCAGACGGTAAAGCGTCTGCCTGCCGTGAGGGAGACCCGGGTTCGATCCCTGGGTTGGGAAGATCCCCTGGAGAAGGAAATGGCAACCCACTCCAGTACTCTTGCCTGGAAAATTCCACGGACAGAGGAGCCTGGTAGGCTACAGTCCACGGGGTCTCAAAGAGTCGGACACGACTGAGTGACTTCACATACATACATACATACCCTCTGTTTAAGAGGATTGTGCTGTGCTCAGCCACTTCAGTCCTGTCCGACACTTTGAGACCCTATGGACCATAGCCCGCCAGGCACCTCTGTCCATGGGATTCTCCAGGCAAGAATACGGGAGTGGATTGCCATGCCCTCCAGGGGATCTTCCCGACCCAGGAATAGAACCCGTGTCTCTTACGTCTCTGGCATTGCAGGTGGATTCTTTACCCACTGAGCCACTTGGGAAGCCTTTAAGACGATTACTAGCATTTAAGTTCCACACTTGATGTTCACCCCATGCAACCTGGCCTGAATTTTCAGTCTTTACCTTTCCATTTTTTCCTTTTTGGGCAAGCTATGGAACTGCTTTCTGTAATATAAAGCTAGGGAGAATCTTCCATCTCAAGCACTGGGGGAAAAAAACTGCCTGGTTGCTGGACATGTTTCAAGTTCTGTTAGAAATTATATATTCAGTGAATCCCACTGAAAATTTTCTTTAGCTCTGTTGTCATTAACTCCTTTTCTCCCCCTACTGATCTACCAGTATAAAGAACCCAAATTAACCAAATAGTAAATGCAATTTTAAGTTTATTGGAAATTATACTATGTGCTTTGGTTGGGGCATCTCATCTCTGTCTTCTAGGAATCAGAACCTCTAATCCATCAAAGCACCGGGACCAGAAGCACAGATTCCCCAAGCTGATCCCTGGAATTTACAGTTAAGGAAAAAGTAATTTTCCCTTCATTTCCAGATTTACGTCTTCTAGCTGTGATGGTCTTTGTTTCAATACAAATATTACATTATCAAAGGCAAATATCATCCAACCCAAAAAGGTGTTATCTCCAAGCCAGAGGCCATGCCAAGTTCTGCGAGCCAGCAGCTTTCAGGTAAAATACTGTACCATGGAACCAGTAGACACATGCCTGTTGTCTTGCTTTCTTCACCATAAAATTCTTTGATGTGAGGCAATATTATATTGAATCTTTGTAGGTAGCTTAAATCCTTTGGGTGCCTTCAGATAATGCTGCTGAAAGAGGTCCTGTGGCCAGGGAAGGCAAACCCATTCCTAGAATATGTTATCAACCTCAAAATAGAAGAATCACTCTCAATGACAATGTTATACTGTTCAGTGTTCTAAAATAAAGTTGATCACTGCGTTTCAGTGGGATCACCCTGAGTTTCCTAAGTATATTTGGAGCCCAAATTATACAAATACATCTACCAACTCATTAAGTCAAGAAATTAAGGAATAATTAGGCTTGATAAATATTCAAGGGAGGGCTGTTCTGAAATTTTGCTCTAAGTGACTAGGATTTTTTTTTTTTTTTAGATTGTTTTCAATTCAGATTTTCTGAGCCCGAGCCAAATGAATTGACCCTCTGCCCCCCTCTACTGGAAGATATTGGTAGTCAGTGATTTAAAAAATGAGATAAAAATTTCCTTGAGGATGTGTTATAAATTACTTTGAGAATTCCAATATTCTCCTTTTGCTACCAATTATAATTTGCCATTGCTTGTTATCTTGATTTCATAATTTCTTCATAACCTCTGGAAAAGCATTGAACAACTCATCTCTGATGAATTCTCATAATTCTTATTAAGACCATAAATGAACAAAAAGATAAGAATTTTCAACTCTGATTATATGAGTAGACTAATAATTCACTTAATTTTTTCAGTTATAATACTTTCTTAAGAAGATACCATGTGATGATTCCTTCATTTAACATACTTCACCTAAGGAATTCAAACAGGTTTTTAGATGTATTTGACTAACTCTACTATTTCCTTTCTCCCTTCCTTTCCTTCTGCCTCCCACTTCCCCATTCTGCCTTCACCCCCTCCCCACCCCTGCCACACCAAGAACAGTATCTATGCAGTTTTCCAGCCAGTGACCACCACTCTTCTAAACCAAGGTGAGAGAACGGTTTAACAACATCATTACTGTGTTAGCTAATGAGTAGGAAAAAGATTTGGCCCCAAACCATTAATAGGTTGCTTGGGTTTATGAACTGTAATCCTCTTAGAGCATTTATTTCAGTTAATTCTGTGAAAATGTTGTAAACAGAAAAGGCGATTCAAAACTGAGACCTAAGACCTCCATGCTTATAATTTCTTTTCAATCAAGCCCCTCACCTTTTAAAAATTTTCACTGAAATATAATCAATTTATAATGTTGCATTACTTCCAGATATACATCAAAGTGAGATACATATGTATATACATATTATATATATATATTTCAGGAAAAAATCTGAAAGAGAATGTATATATATATATACTCTATTCCCTTCTCAAATGTATGTGTGTATATATATATATATATGCATATATATAGTCTTTCAGATTTTTTTCCATTATCGGTTATTATAAGATACTGAGTTTAGTTCCCTGTACTATACAGTATGTCCTTGCTGCTTGCCTATTTTATACATGGTAGTGTGTGCATGTTAATCCCAAACTTCTAATTTACCCCTCCCTCCCCTCTTTCCCCTTTGGGTCAATCAAAAGCCCCTTTTAATAGCTCATGGCCTGCAATGGCCATATCAGATCTGTGGGTAAGAACCGACTCAGAGCTTTGCTGAATCACCAACTCCTCTTTTAAGGCACTTCTGGCATTTTCTTAACCTTGTACTGCATGCAGGCAGCCTATTTTACTTACCATGAGTCCTGGTATTAGCAAAAAGCTATAGGACATGCACGGAGAAGGCAACGGCACCCCACTCCAGTACTCTTGCCTGGGAAATCCCATGGACGGAGGAACCTCGTAGGCTACAGTCCATGGGGTCGCTAAGAGTCAGACACCACTGAGCGACTTCACTTTCACTTTTCACTTTCATGCATTGGAGAAGGAAATGGCAACCCACTCCAGTGTTCTTGCCTGGAGAATCCCAGGGACAGAGGAGCCTGGTGGGCTTCTGTTTATGGGGCCGCACAGAGTCGGACACGACTGGCGCGACTTAGCAGCAGCAGCATAGGACCTGCACATTCAGAAACTAATCACCAAATTGCTCCTTAACCCCTCAGGACACCTAGTCAAATTACGCCTCTTCTAATCCCTTCTCAAATCACTGCCATATGTTCCAGCTTTAACCAAATCACTGCCACATGTTCCAGCTTTTACGGTGTCTTTATTTCAAAAGATGTTTTTAAAGATTAAGTTATATGATACAGCATTAAATTAATAAGATTAATCCTCCTGGATGGCTTACTGGAATTGGCTCTTTCACTCCATAGTCACATATATTTTTACTGGTCTCGAATTATGTAGTTAAAATTAATGCTTTGGATGAGCAGATTGGCTCAAAGACATTAAAGTATTCACTATAAAATATATCTTGGATTCTGAAACAGAGCTGTGAATGCTACGCTAGTATTTAAAATGTCACATAGAAAGGCAATAAGTAGTTTAATGTTAAGATTCAGCTTAAGCAACTCTGGAAATTTTGACATAGACTTCCTAATTACCACTTACCTCTAGTTAGAATGATAATAATTACTAATGATTTCTATTAGAGTCTAGAATGAGAATTTTTAAAAAGTAACTGGAGACTTCATCTTCTTTGAGGACACAGTTTTTAATTCTTGTTCCAAAAATCCATGATAAAACTTTAACGTAATAAAAAGTGTTCCCTTCTGGGTACCACTGCCATATCCCAGCAGCTTTTAATGAGCAGTGAACACCTGAAGGTCACCCAGTCCTCTGAAGAACTGCTCCTAAACTAATTGACTTAACTGAAATTCATTCTCCACATTACAGTCAGAATTGCCTCTCTAAAATGTATTTGAATCTTCTCAGTTCCTGTTTAATTCATTCACTGGCTATTTCTTATCTTTAAGAAAATCTATCTTGTTCACCTAAATTTTTCCAGCACATTGTGGTATTTGCCACACACAATAATGATGGTTAGATGGATGAATAGATGGTTGGATGATGGATGGACAAATGAATGAATGAATGGGAGGATGAATGGGGGGATGCACAAATAGATGGGAAGATGGGTGGCTAAATGAACAGGACAGGGAGTGCAGCTAGCAAGTTCTCGGTGCGGCAGATTTCCAGCTTCATAAAGGGTCAGTTATAGCAATTGCGGAACTGCCCCCAACTGTCTACTAAAATGAATGTGAAGAAAGAAAAAGAAACTCAGAACACCATAAACTAATATCTAATTGTGTTCAGAAAAATATACCCAAGTTTTGCCTACTAACAGAATTAGAGTTCATTTCATGAAAAAAACAATACATATAAGACAAGCAAACACATCTTCACCAAATGAAAGTGAATTAAGTGCTCAACTTAAGTTTAGAAAGAAGAATTTCAGGGAAGAAGAAAACTGAATTCATAAAGGTAAGAGAAAATCTTAATTAGTTAGCATGAAACCAATAGACAACATAAATTGTATATTAACAAATCCAAGAGTTGGTTCTCTATAAAAACGGTAAAACAATTATACCTTTGGCTATATTAATCATGAAGTTGGAAGCAAACTAAATGCATTTCAACATTAGAATAGATTAAAAAATCATGTTCTTTGCACATAATACAGTAATAAATCTGAAAAATCTATAGCTACATGCACCAACACACTTGCATCTCACAAATATAATGTTAGGCAAAGGACTCCAGACAAAGAAAGGGCATATATTATTATGTTTCCATTTTATAAGAACTTTAAAAACAGGCAAAACGATTAGCTGTTTTCATAACTAAGATGGTGGTTGCCTTCAGGGAGAATCATGTTTCACTGGTAAAGTGTTGTCTGTATCTCTATATGTGTGGGGGCAGTTCTTGAGACACTGGTAATATTCTATGTCTTGACTGGTGGTTACATGGATGTGTTCACTTGACTTTAATTCATCAAGTGACACTTTGATTTATATACTTTTCAATATATATGTTATATTTCAATTAAAATGTTTAAAACTGTAATCAAGAAGGGGAAACTTTTTAAGGACAAGTATATTAGGCCTAGAGAAAAATATCAAAATATTAATACTGTAAATTGCTATTATTTACTGAGTACTTGGGGCTTCCCTGGTACCTCAGATGGTAAAGTGTCAGCCTGCAATGCAGGAGACCTGGGTTCGATCCCTCGGTCAGGAAGATCCCCTGGAGAAGCAAATGGCAACCCACTTCAGTAGTCTTGCCTGGAGAATTCCACGGACAGAGGAGCCTGGAAGGCTACAGTCCATGGGGTCGCAAAGAGTCGCACATGACTAAGTGACTTCACTTCACTTCACTGAGTACTTACTATGTACACGATATTATACTAAGCATTGTAACATATTACCTCACAGCAGACCTATGAGTCACCTACTTATCAACCTTATTTGTGAGTAAGGGAAATGATTCCTGGAATACTTAACTGCTAGAGGACACACAGTTTATTGTGATCCACACAGTCAAAGGCTTTGGCATAGTCAGTAAAGCAGAAATAGATGTTTTTCTGGAATTCTCTTGCTTTTTCCATGATCCAGCAGATGTTGGCCATTTGATCTCTGGTTCCTCTGCCTTTTCTAAAACCAGCTTGAACATCTGGAAGTTCACGGTTCACATATTGCTGAAGCCCGGCTTGGAGAATTTTGAGCATTACTTTACTAGCATGTGAGATGAATGCAATTGTGTGGTAGTTTGAGCATTCTTTGGCATTGCCTTTCTTTGGGACTGGAATCAAAACTGACCTTTTCCAGTCCTGTGGCCACTGCTGAGTTTTCCAAATTTGCTGCATATTGAGTGGAGCACTTTCACAGCATCATCTTTTAGGATCTGAAATAGCTCAACTGTAATTCCGTCATCTCCACTAGCTTTGTTCGTAGTGATGCTTTCTAAGGCCCACTTGACTTCACATTCCAGGATGTCTGGCTCTAGGTGAGTGATCACACCATCATGATTATCTTGGTCGTGAAGATCTTTTTTGTACAGTTCTTCCGTGTATTCTTGCCACCTCTTCTTCATATCTTCTGCTTCTGTTAAGTCCATACCATTTCTGTCCTTTATCAAACTCATTTTCACATGAAATGCTTCCTTGGTATATGAAGGTCAAGAAGCAACAGTTAGAATTGGACATGGAACAACAGACTGGTTCCAAATAGGAAAAGGAGTACGTCAAGGCTGCATATTGTCATCCTGCTTATTTAACTTATATGCAGAGTACATCATGAGAAACGCTGGGCTAAAAGAAGCACAAGCTGGAATCAAGATTGCTGGGAGAAATATCAATAACCTCAGATATGCAGATGACACCACCCTTATGGCAGAAAGTGAAGAGGAACTCAAAAGCCTCTTGATGAAAGTGAAAGGAGAGTGAAAAAGTTGGCTTAAAGCTCAACATTCAGAAAATGAAGATCATGGCATCTGGTCCCATCACTTCATGGGAAATAGATGGGGAAACAGTGGAAACAGTGTCAGACTTTATTTTTGGGGGGCTCCAAAATCACTGCAGATGGTGACTGCAGCCATGAAAGTAAAAGACGCTTACTCCTTGGAAGGAAAGTTATGACCAACCTAGATAGTATATTGAAAAGCAGAGATATTACTTTGCCAACAAAGGTCTGTCTAGTCAAGGCTATGGTTTTTCCAGTGGTCATGTATGGATGTGAAAGTTGGACTGTGGAGAAAGCTGAGCACTGAAGAATTGATGCTTTTGAACTGTGGTGTTGGAGAAGACTCTTGAGAGTCCCTTGGACTGCAAGGAGATCCAACCAGTCCATTCTAAAGGAGATCAGTCCTGGGTGTTCTTTGCAAGGAATGATGCTAAAGCTGAAACCCCAATACTTTGGCCACCTTATGCAAAGAGTGGACTCACTGGAAAAGACCCTGATGCTGGGAAGGATCAGGGGCAGGAGGAGAAGGGGATGACAGAGGATGAGATGTCTGGATGGCATCACCGACTCAATGGACATGAGTTTGAGTGAACTCTGGGAGCTGGTGATGGACAGGGAGGCCTGGCGTGCTGTGATTCACAGGGTCGCAAAGAGTCGGACACGACTGAGCAACTGAAATGAACTGAACTGAACTGAGGGGTCACACAGCTGAAAGCCCATGTTTTTAGACACATTTTACAATGCTTCAGAATAACTGCAGTTCCCAAGACACAAATAAATTTATATTTATTGCATTCTGTGTAAATTGTTCTGGACAAAGGTCAGTTTTCACTCCAATCCCCAAGAAGGGCAATGCCAAAGAATGTTCAGACTACATACAATTGTGATCATTTCTCATGCTAGCAAGGTTATGCTCAAATTCTTCAAGCTAGGCTTCAGCAGTAATTAAACAGAGAACTTACAGATGTACAAGCTGGGTTTTAAAGAGGAAGAGGAACCAGAGATCAAATTACCAACAATCATTGGAAAATAGAGAAAAAGCAAGGGAGTTTCAGAAAAACATCTACTTCTGCTTCAGTCACTATGCTAAAGCCTTTGACTGTGTGGATCACAACTGTGGAAGATTCTTCAAGAGATGGGAATGCTAAGCCACCTTACCTGTCCTCTGAGAAACATGAATGTAGGTCAAGAAGCAACTGTAAGAACCAGACATGGAACAACTGACTGGTTCAAAATTGGGAAAGGAGTATGACAAGGTTGTATATTGTTACCCTTCTTATTTAACCTCTATGCAGAGTACATCATATGAAATGCCAGGCTCTTTGAATCACAAGCTGAAATTAAGAATGCTGGGAAAAATATCAACAACCTCAGATATGCAGATGATACCACTCTAATGGCAGAAAGTGAAGAGGAAATAAAGAGGTTCTTGATGAGGGTGAGAAAGAATGAAAAAGCTGGCTTGAAAATCAATATTCAAAAAACTAAGATCATGGCATCCAGTCCCATCACTTCACAGCAAATAGAAGAGGATAAAAGTGGAAACAGTGACAGATTTTATCTTCTTGGGCTCTAAAATCACTGTGGATGATGACTACAGCCATGAAATTAAAAGAGGCTTGCTTCTTAGAAGGAAAGCTATGACGAACCTAGACAGCTTATTAAAAAGCTGACAAAGGAACCTATGGTGAAAGCTATGGTTTTTCCAGTAGTCATGTATGGATATGAGAGTTGGACTATAAAGAAAGCTGAATGTCGAAGAACTGATGCTTTTGAACTGTAGTGTTGGAGAAGACACAGCAAGGAGACCAAGAATGACTGTTACTGAAGCTGAAGCTGTAATACTTTGGCCACCTGATGCAAAGAGCCAACTCATTGGAAAAGACCCTGATGCTGGGAAAGATTGAAGGCAAAAGGAGATGGTTAGATAACATCACTGACTCAATGGACATGAATCTGAGCAAACTTGAGGAGACAGTGGAGGACAGAGGAGCCTGGCAGGCTGCAGTCGTGAGGTCACAAAGAGTTAGACATGACTTAGTGACTGAATGCAGAGAAAGCAATGGCAAGCCACTCCAGTACTCTTGTCTAGAAAATCTCATGGACGGAGGAGCTTGGTAGGCTGCAGTCCATGGGGTCGCTACTAGTCAGACACTACTGAGCAACTTGCCTTTCACTTTTCACTTTCACGCATTAGAGAAGGAAATGGCAACCCACTCCAGTGTTCTCGTCTGGAGAATCCCAGGGACGGCGGAGCCTGGTGGGCTGCTATCTATGGGGTCACACAGAGTCGGACACGACTGAAGCGACTTAGCAGCAGCAGCAGCAGTAACTGAACAACAGCAATGAAACTTTCCAAACTTCTGGATTTCACAAACCATGAAAGCTGAGGGAGAAAACTTAGAGATACCAATATGGAATTACCAGCTTTTAATCTATTCTATTAGAAACATTTTTTATTACCACTAACATCACAATAATTTTGTAAAAAATAAAAATACTAACGCAGAACATGAGAGGTACATAATCTCAGAATTAAGAACCATCCTTTGAATTAAATGAAGTTAAGTTTTCAAACATATTACATTTTCCTTATTTTTCTCATTATGGCAGGACTTGTGAGAACTTTTCTGTGGATCAGCATTTGGGATACACTGTTGTCTATTGGGGTTGAGTTAGAGAAATATCCCAGTATATGTTTTGATGATAATATAATTTTCAAATCCTAGTCCGAGAAAGTCAGAATAGACTAATATAACCAAAGAATGAAGACACAAAAGTTTTAAATGAATGATTAAGCAGACAGAATCCAGACCTATGTTAAAGTAATAATAAATATTTATTTCAGGAATTTCACGATTTTCAATTTTTTATTAAAGTAAAAAACCATAAAAAATAGAAGTTACCACTCACTAAACACTGAAAATTCTTGCCAAAACAAAGCAAAAAGTAGAAATAAATATTGTCTACATGCATTTTTTTACACTGGAGTTGAGTGTATTTCAGAATTTACAAATTTTATTTCAGAAAAGTCCAGTTCAGTTCAGTCCCTCAGTCGTGTCTGACTCTTTGTGACCCCATGAATTGCAGCACACCAGGCCTCCCTGTCCATCACCATCTCCCAGAGTTCACCCAAACTCATGATCATCGAGTCGGTGATGCCATCCAGCCATCTCATCCTTTGTCATCCCCTTCTCCTCCTGCCCCCAATCCCTCCCAGCATCAGGGACTTTTCCAATGAGTCAACTCTTCACGAGGTGGCCAAAATACTGGAGTTTTAGCTTTAGCCGTCAGTCCTTCCAAAGAACACGCAGGACTGATCTCCTTCAGAATGGACTGGTTGGACCTCCTTGCAGTCCAAGGGACTCTCAAGGGTCTTCTCCAATACCACAGTTCAAAAGCATCAATTCTTCCACACTCAGTTTTCTTTACAGTCCAAGTCTCACACCCATACATGACCGCTGGAAAAACCATAGCCTTGACTAGACAGACCTTTGTTGGCAAAGTAATGTCTCTGCTTTTGAATATGCTATGTAGGTTGGTCATAACTTTCCTTCCAAGGAGTAAGAGTCTTTTACTTTCATGGCTGCAGTCACCATCTGCAGTGATTTTGGAGCCCCCCCAAAATAAAGTCTGACACTGTTTCCACTGTTTCCCCATCTATTTCCCATGGAGTGATGGGACCAGATGCCATGATCTTTGTTTTTTGAATGTTGAGCTTTAAGCCACCTTTTTCACCCTCCGCTTTCACTTTCATCAAGAGGCTTTTTAGTTCCTCTTCACTTTCTGCCATAAGGGTGGTGTCATCTGCATATCTGAGGTTATTGATATTTCTCCTGGCAATCTTGATTCCAGCTGTGCTTCTTCTAGCCCAGCATTTCTCATGATGTACTCTGCATATAAGATAAATAAGCAGGGTGACAATATACAGCCTTGGCGTACTCCTTTTCCTATTTGGATCCAGTCTGTTGTTCCATGTCCAGTTCTAACTGTTGCTTCCTGCCTGCATATAGGTTTCTCAAGAGGCAGATCACGTGGTCTGGTATTCCCATCTCTCAGAATTTTCCACAGTTTACTGTGATCCACACAGTCAAAGGCTTTGGCATTGTCAATAAAACAGAAATAGATGTTTTTCTGGACCTCTCTTGCTTTTTCCATGATCCAACAGATGTTGGCCATTTGATCTCTGGTTCCTCTGCCTTTTCTAAAACCAGCTTGAACATCTGGAAGTTCACGGTTCACATATTGCTAAAGCTTGGCTTGGAGAATTTTGAGCATTACTTTACTAGCATGTGAGATGAGTGCAATAGTGTGGTAGTTTGAGCATTCTTTGGCATTGCCTTTCTTTGGGATTAGAATGAAAACTGACCTTTTCCAGTCCTGTGGCCACTGCTGAGTTCCAAATTTGCTGGCATATTAAGTGGAGCACTTTCACAGCATCATCTTTCAGGATTTGAAATAGCTTAACTGGAATTCCATCACCTCCACTAGCTTTGTATGTAGTGATGCTTCCTGAGGCCCACTTGACTTCACATTCCAAGATGTCTGGCTCTAGGTGAGTGATCACACCATCGTGATTATCTGGGTCATGAAGATCTTTTTTGTACAGTTCTTCCATGTATTCTTTCCACCTCTTCTTAATATCTTCTGCTTCTGTTAGGTTCATATCATTTCTGTCCTTTATTGAACCCATCTTCACATGAAATGTTCCCTTGGTATCTCTAATTTTCTTGAAAAGATCTCTAGTCTTTCCCATTCTGTTGTTTTGCTCTATTTCTTTGCATTGATCGCTGAGGAAGAGTTTCTTATCTCTCCTTGCTATTCTTTGGAACTCTGCACTCAGATGCTTATATCTTTCCTTTCCTTTTCACAGCTATTTATGAGGCCTCCCCAGACAGCCATTTTGCTTTTTTGCATTTCTTTTCCATGGGGATGGTCTTGATTCCTGTCTCCTGTACAATGTCATGAACCTCAGTCCACAGTTCACTTTGTCTATCAGATCTAGTCCCTTAAATATATTTCTCACTTCCACTGTATAATCATAAGGGATTTGATTTAGGTCATACCTAATGGTCTAGTGGTTTTCCCTACTTTCTTCAATTTCAGTCTGAATTTGGCAATAAGGAGTTCATGATCTGAGCCACAGTCAGCTCCTGGTCTTGTTTTTGCTGACTGTATAGAGCTTCTCCATCTTTGGCTGCAAAGAATATAATCAATCTGATTTCGGTGTTGACCATCTGGTGATGTCCATGTGTAGAGTCTTCTCTTGTATTGTTGGAAGAGTGTTTGTTATGACCAGTGTGTTCTCTTGGCAAAAGTCTATTAGCCTTTGCCCTGCTTCATTCAGTATTCCAAGGCCAAATTTGCCTGTTACCCCGGGTGTTTCTTGACTTCCTACTTTTGCATTCCAGGCCCCTATAATGAAAAGGACATCTTTTTGGGGTATTAGTTCTAAAAGGTCTTGTAGGTCTTCATAGAACTGTTCAACTTCAGCTTCTTCAGCATTACTTGTTGGGGCATAGACTTGGATTAATGTGACATTGAATGGTTTGCCTGGGAAACAAACAGAGATCATTCTGTTGTTTTTGAGACTGCATCCAAGTACTGCATTTCAGAATCTTTTGTTGACCATGATGGCTACTCCATTTCTTCTAAGGGATTCCTGCCCACAGTAGTAGATATAATGGTCATCTGAGTTAAATTCACCCATTCCAGTCCATTTTAGTTCACTCATTGCTAGAATGTCGACGTTCACTCTTGCCATCTCCTGTTTGACCACTTCCAATTTGCCTTGATTCATTGACCTAACATTCCAGGTTCCTATGCAATATTGCTCTTTACAGCATCAGACCTTGCTTCTATCACCAGGCACATCCACAATTGGGTATTGTTTTATGCTTTGGCTGCATCCGTTCATTCTTTCTGGAGTTATTTCTCCACTGATCTCCAGCAGTATATCGGCCACCTACCGACCTGGGGAGTTCCTCTTTCAGTATCCTATCATTTTGCATTTTCATACTGTTCAGGGGTTCTCAAGCAAGAATACTGTAATGGTTCGCCATTCCCTTCTCCAGTGGACCACATTCTGTCAGACCTCTCCACCATGACCCTCCCGTCTTGAGTGGCCCCACATGGCATGGCTTAGTTTCTTTGAGTTAGACAAAGCTGTGGTCTGTGTGATTAGAATGACTAGTTTTCTGTGATTATGGTTTGTGTGTCTGCCCTCTGATGCCTCTCGCAACACCTACTGTCTTACTTGGGTTTCTCTTACCTTGGATGTGGGGTATCTCTTCACGGCTGCTCCAGCAAAGCGCAGCCGCTGCTCCTTACCTTGGATGAGGGGTATCTTCTCATGGCTGCCCCTCCTGACCTTGAACGTGGAGTAGCTCCTCTCTTTCCTCCTGCGCCCGCACAGCCACTGCTCCTTGGACGTGGGGTTGCTCCTCCTGGACACCGCCCCTGAAGTTAAATATAATATATTATGTAATAATAAAAACTGACACATATTTCTGTAATTAATGATATTTCTACATTAAAATGTGTAAATGTTAACAGAATGGAAACATAAAAACTGTCTTACAGCCATTCAAATCAGGTTTTAGTCCCTAAACTTATAAAACTGAATTAAAGAGAAGATATTGTGAACTATGAATAAAGGAGAGACCAATTTATGATACCAGTAGATTCTCTGCCTACAAAACTGTAGAGAATTAACTCAAAAATTATAATAGGAATTCATCAAGGTAATCCCTTATGAAAGAAAAGTGCTGTTTAAACACCAACAAAACTCAGAAAACGTAATGGAAAAGATGGTTTTCTTAACAGAACAAAGATCTTGCATAGCAAGTGACTTAACAGAAGTGTATGATAATTTTATTGCAGTGAACTTCAAGTTTTTACTTGAAAGAAAAATGGAGTAAACTAAAAATAATCATAAATAAATCCAATTTAACTTGATGGGAAGATTTTATTTTGTAGAGTTGTTGATGCTTCCAGATTAAAGTTACTAATATGTTAAAAATAATGTATAAAATAAATGTATAAAATTCATGATATCGCCTCAATTTCCTAAGAATGGATGTTTTGAAATTTGGTAAAAAAAAATTACCAAACTTCAACTAGAAAATAAACAAGAATAAATAAATGGAGGGACTTCCATTATCTTATAATATTAGTTCATTAGAATATACACAGCTGTTCCTGTGTGCGTGCTTAGTTGTGTATGACTCTGTGTGACACCATGAACTTGCCATGAGCCTGCCAGGCTCCTCTGTCCATGGAATTTCCCAGGCAAGAATACTGGTGCAGGTTTCCATTTTTCTGCTCCAAGGGATATTCCAGACCCAAGGATCAAACCCACATCTCTTGTATCTCCTGCACTGACAGGAGATTCTTTACCACCGTGCCACTTGGGAAGCCCAAAATATATACACTGCAAACTATAATAATAAAAACAATGGTAATGATGTTGAAATAAAACAACAAAAATATATGTTCCTTTGTGTAGCTTTTGATAGAGTCACTGCAGAGTTCTCATGTCACAACTATCTAGCGCGCCACAGCTAAGACCTGGTGCCGCCAAATAAAGGTGTGTGTGTGTGTGTGTGTGTATACACTTTTTAAAATCCACTGCATATATTGGGATAAACTTGAGAATGGCTTTCATTTTGTGACTTTTGCCAAAAATGTTTTGTTGTACATACTTTAGTTACTGACTACAAGTTAGTTTCTTCAACCTATAGTTAACTTTAGCTTAACTCAAATACTGTTGCCATTCACCAAATTTTTCTTTTTATTCTTTACCTAGAGAAATTGTTAACTTTATAATATTTTCAGAAAATATTTGAGCTGATATCTAGATAGCAAAATGGTAAACATGAAATTTTGTTGCACTTTCATTCTGGACATGTACATCTACAGGTTTGCTGGTAATAGCAAAACATACAGAAAAGAAAATATCTCCCTATACAAGATCTGATTTGTGATATATAGTTCCTTCCAGAGTAAGAAATAAGGGTGTTGTCCATTCTAGGTTTTGGAAAAATCAATTAGACCTAAGGTCATTTCCATTTGCCTACACCAAGGCCTCAGGTAACTGCTACATTTGTCAATGATTAAACCTCAGTTGTAGGTAATGTTTGCTATCTATTTTCATTCTACCTTTTAAGGATTTCTCTCTTGGTAAAAATCACAATAGAACTACTAGAACTTCATTATTTTGTGATGCAGACTGGCAAACCTCCATTTTCATCCTTGTTTCAAATACTACAAATTAGAATAGCTCACAGTGAAATGGGACATTGGCAAGGCTTTTAAGAATTTCACATATCCTTTGAGATCCCAAGTTCTACGCTCAACATTTTGCTACAAGCAAGGTTAAACTGCTGCAGACTGACCTACCAGGAAGCAGACAGCATCTCTACACCCTTTTGTTCAGTCTTTCACTGTGAAGATGGTCCAGCAATCCCCACAACTACCAGAACAGTGCATAAACAAATTTCCATCTGTGCTACAAAACCTTCTTTGTATAATGAAAATAAATGACATCATTCAAAAGAAATTAAAAAATTGTCTGTGAAGCAAAACGACTTAGGGTTTGTTTGAAATTAAAATTCAAAATATCCTGATAGTTTAGGGCAATGGAGTGATCTAATAAAAGAAACTGAATAAAGATAAATTCTGGAAAGGGTAAATAAAAATTGGACTAGTACAGAATAAGGTAGCTGTGTTTTATAAGCAGTAACATGGGCAAAATAGCAGGGCTTGAGTCAGCAGTAACCTCAGGATGAGTCAACAGCGACATGACCTTACGTTCAGTTGCAGGCATATGGTGTGACCTCACCAAGAAAACTGTCTTGGGCCCTAGATGTCCCTAGTGAAAAGGGATAGAAGCCAACTCAAATGTATGAAGAGGAAATTAAGCAGGGTTTGGAAATTTAACCTCAAAGTATATCATATGAAAACAAAAATAGGTAAAAACGAATTGAGTACAGAAGTCCAGATGGGAACACAAATATTATCTTCCAATACTTGGTAGGTTCAATTCTACATGCTTCAGGGGTGGAAAAGGAGACTGATGATGACTCAGTACAAGGAAAAACTTCATCATTTTCAAAACAGCCTTGGGAGTTTCATATCGCTAAAAAAGCACAAGCATGGGGAGTGGGGGTGGGGAGATGGACCACTCAACAAGGTTTCTGTAGGAATAAACAGTGACTTTGGACTAAATGACCTTTAGTCGTTTAAATCTCTCTCAATCTGAATTCTGTGATTCCTTTCTCTAAAACAAGTATTTAAATGCAGCCAAACATGAGGGCACACTTGCCATCTTAACTCCAAGGTGGTTGTTTAGTCACTAAGTCATGTCTGACTCTTTACCCCATCGACTGTAGCCCACCAGGCTCCTCTGTCCACCGGGTTTCCCAGTCAAGAATACTGGAGTGGGTTGCCATTTCCTTTGCCAGGGGATCTTCCTGACCCAGGAATCAAACCCACATCTCCTGCACTGGCAGGCAGACTCTTTACCGCTGAGCCACTATTTCAGTTAATGGAAATTCTCCATTCATCATGGCGAGACAGTCATAGAGAGAAAGCTAACCAGCAGTGAAGCCAGACAGGGTTCAAATATTGGCTCTGCAACTTGGTGACTGAGTGGATTAATTCTTAACCTCTGAGAGCCTCAGTTTCCTATAGAATGGGACTAAGACAAACACCCGGTAGGCAGTGTATCTGAGAAGTCTAACTCCAGAAAGATTCTCAATTCACAGCAGCTATTACTATCATCACTGCAGAGAATATCTGAAAAAAAATAGTCCAGTTACAATAAAGCAAAACTGAACTCAGCACAACTTGATGAATTTTATTGCTTCAAATGAAAGAAAAATACTGATTGAATCTGGCAAGGAATGAAAGGAAGAAAATACTAGTCTCAACTTTGAGGAGGCGAGTGAATCCATGAAGCACACAGATTCACAGACATTGAAAACAGACTTGGGTTGAAAACAGGCAAGGGTTAGGGAGGGATCGATTGGGAGTCTGGGACTAGCAGGGGGCTTCCCAGGGGGCACAGTGGTAAAGAATCAGCCTGCCAATGCAGGAGATGCCAGAGACTTGGGTTTGATCCCTGGGTCAGGAAGGTCACCGGGGGAAGGAAATGGCAACTCATTCCAGTATTCTTGCTGGGAAAATTCCATGGGCAGAGCAGCCTGCTCGCACAGAGGTGGGCACGAACTGAGCACACACACACACCCAAATGCACGCTATTATAAATAGAGGGGATACACAACAAAATCCTGTATAAAACAGGGAGCTGTATTCAATACCCTGTGATAAGCCATAATGGAAAAGAATATATATAAAATTCAGGTATATTTGTGTAACTGAACTGCTTCATTGTACAGCAAAGTTAATAAAGCAATGTAAATTAGTTATCCTTCAATTACAAAAACCTCATTCAACTTTAAAGAAGTGTATCAAACTTCTTTCTTCACAAGTGTAGAATCCTTCAAACTTTTGCAGCTTTCCGGATTGCTCAAACACCTGTTTGCTCAATCCCACAGAGGAGGGTGTAAAGCGATAACCTCTGGCTAGAGGCAAACATAGCTCAGTAGTGATGCACAGAAGCAAACGGGATGAGAAGGTTAAGAGATGACAGCCAGTCTCAGAGAGCAGCTTCTTTTTCCATTCATTTAAATCCCAAGTATGGGGTGCATGATTTCTCAGAAGAAGACACATTTTCTCTTCTCTAAATATTATTCTTTTAAAATTATGAGGTTCCTGATGAAGAAATGCTTTTTGAAAATCTAAATGATACTATTTCTCCTTCAGACAGATAAGGGAAGTATGTGAGCATATTTGATATTACTTCGTGTTTACTAGACTCTGGTTGAAAGTGTGAATCGTGGTAATACTATAAATACAGAGATTTCCTAAAAATTTCCAAGATCTGTTCTTTAGGTTCGACTGCAAGTGTGTAGAGCTGTGTGAGAGAGTGGGCACACCTATGAGCTGTACCTTAAAGAGACCAGGATTCTCGTCCAGGCTTGGCTTGGGAGTCATCCTTTTCTAACACAAATAAATTGTGTCAATTCGCTACTCAAAATCCTCCAAGGCCTAAAAGCCCAGCATCATTACTACATTATCAGGTCCTCGGTGACGTGTCTTCTCCCCTCGATACTCTCAGATCACATTCCCTGCCACCCTTCCCTCCATCCCTCCATCCATCCATTCTGGACACATTAACCTTTGAGTGGATCCACCTCAGGGCCTTTGTGCTTGCTATTCTACCTGCCTAGAATGCTCTTTCCCCATATAGCCACGTGATTCACCCTCTCATCTGATTCAGGACTCTGCTTAACTATCACCTTCACTGAACATTTTACGTAAAAGAGCGCTCATCTTCATCACCCTTTATCTCTTATCTTGTTTAACATGGTTTCTTAACACTTGACCTACTAAATATTTGTTTGATGTTTATCGAATCTTCCCCTTTCCATTGGGCTTCCCTGATGACTCCTGCAATGCAGAAGACTTGAGTTGGATCCCTGGGTTGGAAAAGATTCCCCTGGTGAAGGAAGTGGCACCCTACTCCAGTATTCTTGCCTGTGAAATCCCATGGACAGAGGAGCTTGGGGGGCTACAGTCCATGGGGTCTCAAAAGAGTCAGACACGACGTAGTGGATAATCAACAACAACAACAACTCCTTCCCATTAGAATATAAATCCGTGAAAGCCGTGACCACATCTGTCTGGCGCAGTGCTGTGACCCCGTCACGTTGAACAGTACCTAGCACAGGCTAGGCATACAATAAACACCTGGAGAATGAATGAATTAAAAGGTGACCTTGGGCAAGACTCACCATCCCACTTGTGTTCTGTTCTGTAAAATGAGGAGGTTGGATCAGAAAGTCTTTATTACTCTAGGAGGTGGATAATTAACATTTTCTGATCCAACCTCATTTTACAGTTTGGAACAATATCAAAAAAAGAAATCTTTAACTTCTCTTCCTGTTCTAATACTCCATAATTGTTTACTTTCCTAGCTTAGTGTTCTCAATCATTATATTAGTAAAAGGAAAGAAAAAGCATCTAAGGAACAATATACATCTTGGAGCCCAAAAGTATTAAGTAAATATGAACTTTTCCATCATTAGTACCTAAAGCATTGCTCACTGAAAAAAAATATCCATTCCCATTCACTCTGTTAAATGTATCCCTCCGAAGACATCATCATAAATATCTAGATACCAACCTTTTCCTGGCAAAGAGATCTTTTCTTTCCTGAAAAAAAGAATTTTTCCACTTCCTTGTGGCAACTCTTTGATATCCAAATCTACAATCACAAACCATCTTCATTTTGGAAGACTCCACAGTTTGGAGTGTGTCCTATTCAGTTCAGTCACTATAATAAACATACCATAGGCTGGTGGTTCATAAACTGCTGCTGCTGCTAAGCCACTTCAGTCGTGTCCGACTCTGTGCGACCCCATAGATGGCAGCCCACCAGGCTCCCCTTTCCCTGGGATTCTCCAGGCAAGAACACTGGAGTGGTTTGCCATTTCCTTCTCCAGCGCATGAAAGTGAAAGGTGAAAGTGAAGTCGCTCAGTCGTGTCCGACTCTTCATGACCCCATGGACTGCAGCCCACCAGGCTCCTCCGTCCATGGGGTTTTCCAGGCAAGAGTACTGGAGTGGGGTGCCATAGCCTTCTCTGGGTTCATAAACTACAAAAGTTTATTTCTCACAGTTCCAGAGACTGTGTCAAAGCACTGGCAGATTTGGTGTCTGGTGAGAGAGCCCACTTACTGGGTCATGGACAGCCACCTTCTTCCTGTGTTCTCTGGAAAAAGGGGCAAGGGAGCTCCCGGGTCTCTTTTATAAGGGCGTTCACCTCCCAAAGGCTCCCCTTCCTAACACCATAACATGGGTTTTTGTATTTCAACATTTGTGTTTTGAGGGGACACAGACGTTCAGTCTATACAAAGTGGGAGAAGGGACAACTTATTCTTTTAATATCACAAAAAGATATTATCACTTGACTACTTGAAATGTGTGATAACGCACATCCTTATATTCTGAGACAGCCAGTTCAAAGTGGGGGTCTTAAAATGATGGACCAATCAGATTGTCCTCAGCCTGCAGATCTTGCTTGGCACTGGGTCATCACGGTCATTTTTTTGCCTGTATTTACCATAATTATCATTTCCATAATATGCTGAATAACTTTAAAGATTGTCTTCCACAAATGTTTAGGAGATGACAAAACTGAGAATCAGCTAGAATGAAAAATTTGACCAGGAGTATTTTCCTTCTTGTACAAAGCTGTACTCTGGGGCTTAGAGCAGAGTAGAATATAAAACATAAATTTTTTATTGAGTGGCTGGTGAGTGGTGAAGCTGGGATTTAAACACAGGTGTATCTGGGTTCAAAGCCAGTTCTATTCTCACTCTATCCCCTGTGGCCTCTCAGAGCTCACATGTCAGAAAAGTTGGGGGCACCTGAAGTGCAGCAGGATAAATGGAGGCTCCTCACTCCATTGCTTCCATAACTCATCTGTAGCCAGGAAATGTCTATCTTCTTAGAATCATGAAAAGGTATGGTACAGTGAAAAATGAAACAAACAAATCAAATACATCAGGAATGGTGTTTCAGATTCTGCATCTGTTCTACAACGTATCACTTAGGCTCCCTGAACCTGTTTTCTTGCCTAGATAATGGCATAATTGGGGCAGCCCTGGTGGCTCAGACAGTGAAGAATCTGTCTGCCACGCAGAAGACTCGAATTCTATTCCTGGGTCAGGAAGATCCCTTGGAGAAAGGAATTGCTACCCGTTCTAGTATTCTTGCCTGGAGAATTCCATGGACAGGGGAGCCTAACAAGCTACAATCCATGTAGTTGCAAAGAGTTGGACACGACTGAGTAACTAACACACACACAGTGGTATAATTAGTCTGTTTCTCATAGGCTCACTGAGAGGACATATACCTGGCATTTAGTAGGCCTTCAGATTTTGTATCCATTATAAAACATGATGAAAAGGCCACGATCTCTACAGATCTCACGGTTTGCTGTGGAAGCTTATTCATTCACGAGACCAAGTTACCACTAGAGGACACTGAACTAGCAGGAAATTCAAGAACTAAACTGGAGACTAAAGCCAGTATTTGTGCTGGTAGCTTCTCCCTACTGGACAGACTGTTGAACTGCCTTTGTTGTTATAGTGTTCCCTTCTGTGGGAGAGCCTTGGGGAGAGAGCAGACGTCCTTTGAGGATTACTAAGCAGTCCAAGGCTGTAAGGAAAGAATTTTATTTCAGAGCTGTGGTTAGGTGGCAGCATCAATATTTACAAGTGTGTCTCCTTATCACTGCAACAGCCACGGAAAGACAACTGTCTCCCTGTGAATTTTCTAATGAGATTGAGTTCTAGGCTTTAATCAGGATGAGCAGAAAGCTCTCTGTGTTTTCGCTAATACTCTGAGATGGAAACTTCTGGCAGCCTCACTGTTTAAGTTTAGCAGGAAAATGCAAGTTACATTTGCCTTGCTCGTGTAAAAGATATTTATGTACTTATGTCATATAAATGCCTGTCCCCTGTTCCTTTCCTGACCCTTGTACAAAGGAAGATGAAATCTCTTAGAGAAACCCAGGCAGGCATTACCAGGAAAGGAAGTAAAAAATAAGAACTTGAAGCTACTCCTTCATATGTCCTTAATACAAAGCAGAAGTATTTCACACTCCCTCCACCCTCAATACTGTTCATACAATTTTCTATTTTGGACTGCAAAATCCTTAGCAGCAAAAATGAGATTCTATGGTCTAACACTTAATTCAATAACGACCCCTTTCCAAAGGCTGATCTTCATTAGCATATAATTTTTTACACATACTGAACATTTTTGAGAGTATAGCAGAAATTAATGACGACAGACAGCAGGCATAAATTGATGAGCTCGTGATCACATTGTGTCTGTGTTTAGAAACTATCCATCTAAAAATTTTACTTTCTTAATATTTTACCTTTAAAAAGTCTCCTTAGAAAACTTCTTTAGGTAAACAAAGTTTCAAGACTGCCTTGGCCCTCAGGGCAAGTTAGTATCTGCCTCCTTAGCTGGACAGACTGTCTTCTCTCTCACCCTATTTCTCTCCCTATTCCTCTCCTCTGCTCTATTAACCCCGTGAGCCCTTTCTTTAAGGAAGGTCCCTCTGGAGTGCTCAGTCGTGTCGGATTCTTTGCAACCCCACGGACTGTAGCCCACCAGGCTCCTTTGTCCATGGAATTTTCCAGGCAAGAATACTAGAGTGGGTTGCCATTTCCTTCTCCAGATGATCTTCCCGACCCAAGGATCAAACTCACATCTCTTGAGTCTCCTGCATTGCAGGCAGATTCTTTACCATAGCACCACTTGGGAAGCATTTCTTCTAAAGACTTCTTCCTCTGACACCTCTGAGCACACTCTACATGACTCCGTTTGTCTTCTCTCTGTAACTCCTTTAAAATACACCTATGCCATTGTCATTTTAAAAATATTTTTTTTTCTAGTTTTCTCTTCCAATTAATACCTCTAATCCATTTTTGCAAGAATGAAAATGACATACCAATTATTCAGTTCATGGTCCCTCAAAAGTAAATCTTTGCTTCTGCATGTTGAGATGAATGTTTTAATAAAAATAGCAATGAAGACAGTTCATTGAGTAGGTAGAGCTGGCTGCTGGAGACAAGAAGCAGATGTCCAGGTGGCAGATGTATGTAAATCACATAAACACCCACAACCAGTTGGATAATTTCCTATGAACAATATAATCAGTGTGTTTACTGGAAAATCCCACTGAAAGGAAATGACTATTCAGAATTCACTTGAATATTACATATTAAAATTCAGACTAAATGAGGAAGTGGAAAGGAAGCAATGGGGCAAAGAATGGGACAGAGAAGACCACAGACAAAGGCCTTGCTTTATTGATCTCTGTGCTTGCCACAAACAAAAAGTAGCATGCTTGTTCTAAAAAAAAAAATGTCTTGGTTCTTCAAACTCCACCCTGATCACTTCAGGTGGGAGTTGATACAGATGTATATCAGAAAAGTAAAAAATGAACACTTCCTGTATTTAAGATAAACAGTGGCTTAAGATTTTCTTAGCTATATCTTCCTCTTTCCTTGAGCCAGAGACATTTCCACTTTTGTTCTCACTTGACCATTGGTTCAAAATAGGTTTTAACACAACAACTTAAAAAAAAAAAAATCCTCAAGGGTCACCAGCTCACAGATGAAATGAGCTTCCCTGAGGTAGTGGCTGTGAGCAGCCTGCAAAAAGCATTCCAGAAGGAGGCCAGAATCTGCAAGGCATTTTTAAAAACAGCCCTGGATTTCCCTTAACAGCCAACCCCCATCATCCACAAAGATATTTATTACATGATTTCATCAGTTGTTCCAAATAACAACTTGGCTATATCATTGTTGTTTTTTTTTAAATACTTATCAATCAGTGGGTCAAAACATTCCTCTAACCTGTACCCACACTTGGTCTCTTAGCCTCCTTGCCACACTCAGCCACCCCACCCGAAGCACAGAATGTTCAGTGAGTAGGCCCGTCATTATTTCTCTAGGGACGCTGAACACTGGCCTTCTGTCTGGAAGCTCAGTTCCCAAACACTGCCCTGGATCACTGAGCCCACAGTGAAACCCTGTTAGTTAATTTGGTCTCCATGAATGCATGATAGACATGGCCCCTTACTTTTTGGTCAAAACAAAGTTCAACACAAAATAAAAGATTTGCAAATGTTTTTCTTATAAATAAAAAGTTGTTACCTAGAAGAGCCTCTTGTTGGGAGGCACAGAAGTGGTCAAGAGAAGAACCAACAAGAGCAACTTTCTGAGCACTGAAGTGAGTTTGGCATCCAAGCGAGATGAAAGGTTCGAAGCCAGTGCAGAGGGGCTTTATAATTATAAATGAGCTGATCGTTCCTGGGGCCGGCCCTGCACACAGACTATTTGGCCATGTTTACGTCAATTTACCTGAAGTCATTACTCAAGAAACAGGCTTATGTTCCTCACTTAGCGTGTTCTTTTTAAAGCACGGGGTGGCTCACTAAAAGAGCCTTTTGTGAAGTAATGAAACTTTTGCTAGCAGTGTGAATTGTACCCTACTAATTGCTAAATTCCTTTTTTAGTGTGCAGGATTTCCTCAAAGTGAAATACCATCATTTAGTGATTTGATACAAAAGACATACCATGTTAAATTTCCTGTAAAATTTAATAAATCAAGGACAGGAAGTAAAAAGTCATGACTGAGGCTTTTGCTTCTTCTGAAGTGAGGGGGGAAATCGCTCTTGTAGTCCATTAACCCTTGGCTTGCCAAGATCATCTCTTTTCACAGTTGTTGTTCAGTTGCTCCGTCATTTCTGATTCTTTGCAGCCGCATGGATTGCAGCACACCAGGCTTCTCTATCCTTCAGTATATCCTGGAGTTCACTCAAACTCATGTCCATTGAGTTGGTGATGCCATCCAACCATCTCATCCTCTGTGCCTTCTTCTCCTCCTGCCCTCAATCTTTCCCAGCATCAGGGTCTTTTCTAATGAGTCAGCTGTTCGCATCAGGTGGCCAGACTATTAGAGCTTCCAGCTTCAGCAACAGTCCTTACAATGAATATTCAAGGCTGATTTCCTTTAGGATTGACTGGTTTGATCTCCTTGTTACCCAAGGGACTCTCAAGAGTCTTCTCTAGCACCATAGTTCGAAAGCATCAATTCTTCAGCTCTCAGCCTTCTTTATGGTCCAGTTCTCACATCCTTACATGACTACTGGAAAAATATCTTGCAATAGTCATGTCCAGAAGAATGGCTAATAGTGCCCAAGGTTCTATGCTCATTTACAACCTTATGGATTCTTGCCTGCTAGGCTCCTCTTGTCCATGGTATTTTCCAGGCAAGAATACTGGAGTGGGTTGCCGTTTCCTTCTCCAGGGGATCTTTCTGACCCTGGGATTAAACCCACATCTCCTCCATCGTCAGGTGGATTCTTTACCACTGAGCCACCTGGGAAGCCCTGCAGAAGGTTTGTCTTATACCGTTAAATAAACTACCATATTTTAAGTTAATATGATTCTTTTTATCATACTTATCATGTTGGGGAAAAAACCCTGAAATTTTGTACAGTACCTTTATAGCCAATTCAAGCCCTCATATGGAATTGTCTATGGAATTGGGGTTTGTTTTCCAGCTCTACATCATCCAAGTAGCACCCACTCCAGCTGAGGGTCTGAACACATTGGAGGGGCAAAGAGATTGTGAAGGTAATTCTGATCTAGGATTAATGAAATAACCCAAACAACTAAACCACTCTAGACACTCAGTCCCTATAGAACTTTACTTTAATGAGTCTGAAAGGGAAAAAATAACAACCCTACTTGCCAATTTTCCATTCATTCTACTCTGCTTAGTATAAGTAACAGCTAATCGCCTTAATGGTTCCTCTGTCTGCAATGAGATATTCAGAAAGTGTGACTGGCTGTCCCTGAACACACAACCCCTCTGCAAAGGGACAGGGTTTTTGTATATGGGCCATCATATAAGTAACCTTTCATGCTAATGATGCCTCAAAAGTGGGTTCCTCAATGCTGGAAAAAAAACACACACACACACACACACTTCCTGGAAAAGTCTTCCTTCCCTTATCCAGTACTGGTTACTCTGCCCTTCCTCTGAAAAAGAAAACTTTTCCATTATGACAACTTTCCAAATTTGTTGATGAAACTCTATTTTTGCTTAAGAAAAAAGAAATACGTGAATATTTCTGATTGTCTCCAGTATAGAATTTCCCTTTAAGCCCCAGGACAATATATGTATTGGCTTCTATGGCTTTCCCAAGAGAGAATATACCCAGTTTTGATAAAGAGATCAGTTTTCCCTTAAAAGAACTGGGAGGACCGAAAACAATTCTTTTGTCTGGAGCCAATACCCTTCACCCAAGCACATAATTATTGTAGCAGTCTACTTCATTAAAAAAACAACATTTGATCAAAATTAAGTTAGGGGTCTGATAAGCTGGAGACATCACTGCTTGTTTCCATTCTTCACAAGTCCAAATTTGACCCAAAATTCTAGGAGATTAAGATACCTGAATGAAAACACACATCCTTGCTGGTTTTGCAAACTTTCCAGCTCCATAGATCTGAATCATTCTCATAGAATTAAAGGGTTCCTTAAAAGTTTACCTAAGTCTTATGGAGAAATTGAGGCCAAAAGAGATCAAGCAACTTGCCAAAAGTCACAAACAGTGCTAGGAATCAGTCCCTCCTGCCTCCTAGTCCAGGACTCCTCACATTCTACCATATTACCATTATGTAACTCAGCATTCAATTAATGAACCATGGCATCTACCTTTTATTTCAAAAAACATTCTCATGTTCAATAAACTTATATAAAGCATATTTAATACTTAATTAGCATTCAGGAAACTATCATCTTGCAAAAAAATTAGTATTTAGTGAATCAAGCCATCTAGTTCTCTGACACTTTATATCCCTCCAATCAAAGCTCTAAATCTAGAAGAAATTCAAGCACAAACCCAGAAAAATGAATTAGCAGGGGGCACCCAATTAGACATGGCAGGCATCAAAGCAACTGTTCCAAGGGGTGGGTGACAGACCAGCCAATCAAGAGTATCCACTGAGGGGCTAAAAGCAGTGCAAGAATGGGGCAGAGGTGAGATAGACACTCAGAGCCAGAGACCCCACTCCTCACTACCCAGCCTGGGGAGGGCTTGCGACCATAAAAACAGCTCTGCCAAAAGCTAGCAACAAACACAATAATGCCTGAGAATGTTGTTTTTTAATGTCTTCAAATTACTAGACATTTCTGAACAATGCCCCCTCTCCAGCCCAAACCATCAAGTATTATATAATCCATCGTTGTATAACCACTCTGACATTTCAATAGACTTTTTCTGTTTCACCAAAACCTATTTTCCCCATTTTCCAAGGTGAATTATGAAAGCATCTTAAGGCACATGACTCAAACATTGTAAGCCATATTGTAGCTAAAGATATGACCCAAGCCAAGTCCTACCATCTCTTCCTCAGCGGGACACAAGCTCATGCACCCATGGGCACACACATACACCATTCCCCCAAATGTGTGAAACCTTACACACAACAAAAAGCCAAATTGGAAAAACACTGAAGAAAGTAGTTCCTGTCTGTCAGCATAGAATCCCTCACCTGGGTTAGACTACATGAGTGAGGATGTATGGTGATGGGTGAAGGCACTCACATGTCTAACCTAGCTGAGTGATTCTATTTGATGGACAGGAACCACCTTCCTCAGTGTTTTCCTTTCAATCAATCTATTTGAGACACAACATTCCCCTCCCTTCGCTCTCTTCCTTTTTCTTCTTCTTTTCCCTTTTCTTCTTGTGTCCTTCTCTGGTACCAGGGAAAGCAGTTGCTTTAGTAAACAAAATATATATTAGTGCCCTACATACTCAATGACAACCCTTTCCTCTGTTGCCTGAACCCAGTCTAGACAACAGCTACCACTCAATTAGTACAAACTATTATTAATGAAAAGCAAACTGGAACCTATAGATGCTCAAAAAAATAAATATTAGGTACAATCTGGGGTTGCTTTTCTTATCATCACTTCATGATATGGGAGACATTTTCTATTTCTTTGAGGATAATAGTACTCACACAGAGTCGGGTGCCCGTCCTCTGACTCCATACCATGTGCATAATACTTCTGATAATCACAGTGAATCAAAAGCCTGATGTTTTCTGTGTGTTTAGATCTGTGCCAATCAATTACATACATGTGTCATCTCATTGAAACTTTACAATAACCTTGTGAGGTAGTCATAACTGTCTCCATTTTACAGATGGAAAAATTGAGGCACTGAAGTAAATTAACTTCCCCAGAATCACTCATCTAGTAAGTGGCATCTCTGGGAACACAGCCAAGGTTAAATGAATCCAGAACTGGAGTTCTTGAATTTTACTCTATACTGCCCCTCACACGAATTCACAACTTTTTACTTCTTTCTTCATCTACCCTATCTCCCTCTCACTGCTCTGTGAGCTTCCTGAGAGTAGAGACTATGGTACAGTGTTAGGAGCCCAGTAAAGTATGTTCTCATCCATCAGTGTCACCAGGGAATTGGTTCCAGGACCCCCAATTTTACCAAAATCCACAGATGCTCAAGTTCCCTGTATAAAGTGGCATGATACACTCAGCCTTGCATATCTTCAGGTTCTGCACCCATGGATGTGGAGGGTCAACTATACTTCTGTTTTCCCACCCAAGCTCTAAACCAAATGAGGGGTAAGACAAAAGAATAAGGCAGATGTAGGTTAAAATATATATATATATATATATATATATATCAGCTTCGTTACTGAGAAAGACTAAGCTGGAGGAGGTGGCTCAGTGTGTAGGAACCATGGTCTTCTTGATGTCAAACCCCAGACTTAGTCACAGTTGTGGCCAATGCCAGGAAAACCATGAGTGCCCACTCTTGCAGCAACATGGATAGACCTGGGGATTATCACACTAAGTAAGTCAGACAGAGAAAGACAAATATTATATAATATCATATGATATTGCTTATATGTGGAATCTAAAAAAAATGATACAAATGAACTTAGAAAACAGATGCATAGACGTACAAAACAAACTTATGGTTACCAAACGGGAAAGGGAAGGAGGGATAAATTAGGAGTTTGGAATTAACAGATAACCACAACTATATGTAAAATAGACAACAAGAGTTTACTGTATAGCACAAGGAATTATACACACACACACACACACATATATAAGAAAGTGTGAAAGTGTTAATCGTTCAGTCGTATCTGACTCTTTCCGATTCCATGGACTGTAGCCTGCCAGGCTCCTCTGTCCATGAGATTTCCCTGGGAAGAATACTGGACTGAGTTACCATTTCCTTCTTCAGGGGATCTTCCCGACCCAAGGATTGAATTCTTGTTTGTTAGATTTCTTGTATTGACAGTCGGGCTCTTTACCACTAGTGCCATCTTGGAAGCCTATATATACATGCTGCTGCTAAGTCACTTCAGTCGTGTCTGACTCTGTGCGACCCCATAGACGGACGGCAGCCCACCAGGCTCCCCCATCCCTGGGATTCTCCAGGCAAGAACACTGGAGTGGGTTGCCATTTCCTTCTCCAATGCGTGAAAGTGAAAAGTGAAAGGGAAGTCGCTCAGTCGTGTCCAACTCTTAGCGACCCCATGGACTGCAGCCTACCAGGCTCCTCCGTCCATGGGATTTTCCAGGCAAGAGTGCTGGAGTGGGCTGCCATTGTCTTCTCTGCTATATATACATAGATATATATATATATATATATATAACTGAATCACTTTCCTGTACACCTGAAACTAACACAAGATTGTAAATCACCTATAATTCAATGAAAATAACACAGTAAAATTGAAGAACAGACTGGAATGAGAAGAGAGATAGAGGAAGGGCCAGTCCACATGCAGCTGACCAGCCTGGGTCTCAGTATTATGAGTGGAGGCCATCTGGAGAGTGACTAAAGAAAGTCTTTTCAGGGGAAATCAGAAACTCAGGCCAAGGAGGTTCCAACTGCCTCTCCTAACCTCAGTAACCAGAACTTGATATTCTTGAATTAGTTAGGCAGGGGAGTTGTAGTAAGATTAAAGGATAGTTTTATCATGAGCTGTGCAATGTGATACACGATCAGCACTCTGTAAGCTGGAGAGCCCAAATCCAGAGCTGATTTGGGGAGAGGACTCAGGCTACTTAATTCCTGTATCAAGTGTATGGTTTGCTGGTACAGAGGCCACCCCTCTGTTAAGGTCAGGGTTTTACTGAGGGCTGAAAGGGCTGGATGGGGGCATCCTGGCAAGTCTCCTGGGTCCTGGGGATGACATACACACACAAGTTCCAGCTTTGGGGGGCATCAGTGAAAAGAGGAGCCCTGATGAGAACCAGGATGTACTGCTGACCAGGAGGCAAGGCCACCTGTGAGACATCATTCAAGGTAGCAGTGGCATTAGCCTCAGCTCTCAGAGAAGGAGGGGAGCAATGGATGGAACCGAAGTGGAGTGCTCTGCTGGCTGCCTGGGACGCTTCACCGTCCCGTTAGGAGACATCAGATCGTGCCCAAGGCCTCCCAAAGCAGCACAATGTTTATAGACTCTCAGAATCTGCTTGCTATCACCCCAGCCATCCCTTTCCCCTAATCATCTCATTGAATTCATACTTGTCAATATTTTAACTCTGGAGATGGGAGAAAAACAGAACCTGTAAGTCAGCCAGCCAAAACAAAATTGCATAGCCCGGCACAGAATTTGAGTCTTCTTGGACAGTCTGTACTCAAAGAAAATAGTCTTTTGCTTAAATTGTCTAAATTGGCTCTTCTAGCTCTAAATATATTAAATTTTGACTTTCCAAATTTCTCTGGCTCTATTGGCCCATGGGAGCTGTTTTCTGCTGCCAAATAAGAAGTAGGGAATGGACACAATCTCAGCAATGAAAAAAAGTTGGTATCCTGTCACCAGGAACCCAAGGGTCATGGCTTAATCCAGCACCTATCACTGGATTTTGTTCAGAGATCTGGATGAAACGACCAGCCCAAGCTTTATCAACCAGCTATTTACTTTCACGGACGTTATTTTAGCAATTTTATCCTACCCAAATAGATTTTATCCTTACCATGTAATTAGGATCAAACTAAACTCCAATACAAACCCCCTGCCTTGTGCATTAATTCAGTCTAAACCTGTGCTCCCTGGCATGGTGGTGCAAACGTTCTTTAAATGGCTTTATCCCTGTCTGTTCTGGTCTGCTCTGCACAGATAAAATCAGTGGCTGTAAGTCAGAGCTTCCACTAGTGGCCCCAACTCTATCACAAATAACCCAGTGAGGATCAGTAAAGATCAGGTCAAGGATGACTCAGTAAACTCCATTGTCTATGGGAGAGACATCAGAATAGGTCCAAATGCCAGTGACATTTGTTTAGAAGGAGCATGGGTCTATAAAATGTTATCTCTAAGCTCTAAACTAAGCTGTTCAAACAAAAAGATAAGATCTTGAAATAATGGTTAGATTGATGTAATCTACTGTGAAAGGTTCGAACCCCATCTGTGATATCATTCAAGGCCAAGTTAAATCAGGCGTGATGGGAATGATGCTATCACTGCCTGGTCCCATCTAGACAAACACAACCAGCTAAAAAAGCATTAGGGCCCAAGGCAGCTCTTGACCAGAGATAAACCCTAAAATCATGGGGGCAGCAGCAATGCTGTTTCTCCACTCGCCTTACAGGAAATTAATATATGCCAGAAGATTTTGCATGCAGCCCATGGAGTTAAATTTCACATGCTTGTTAAATTTGGGTAAATAAGGTAACTGGTAGCATTCTGATTTTCCTTTTGAAAACAGATTTAAAAAAAGAGTGAGAGATTAAATTATTTCCCCTGGAAAAACTACAGAATCCAAGTATTATGATTTTGAAGATACAAAGAAAGAATGGTACGGTAAGTTCTAGTTAAAAGAAGAAAAACAATATGAATGATAGAAAACAATTTAACATTTTCACCTCTCCAAACTCTCCAACTTATCTTCCTCCTTCCCACTGACTGAAGTGCCTTTTAGAGTCACACAGTTAACAGAATCACTCAATTGTCAAAATTGTTAGTCTTGCATTCATTATCTGGATTAATTGCTGATGTTGATGAACTTTGGTTTGTGACCCTTTCTATTAACCTTTTCAGTTAACAATGGAGTAGCAATCAAAAATTCCAACTGAAAAAATAAGAGTTGTCTATTTTCATCAAGAATATTTGAATAAAATGCTTATCATTTAAAATGAAAGTCTATTTTTATATAAAAATTTATAAATTTATTTTAAAAACCCAGCATCTCAGAGTGATACAAAATTATTTCTAAAGTTACCATCAATATTGCTGTTGCTGTTGTTCAACACTCAGTCATGTCCGACTCTTTGTGACCCCATGAACTGCAACACCCCAGCCTTCTCTGTCCTTCACCATCTCCTGGAGCTTGCTCAAACTCAAGTCCATTGAGTCAGTGATGCTATCCAACTATCTCGTCCTCTGTCATCCACTTCTCCTCCCGCCTTCAATCTTTCCCATCATCAGAGTCTTTTTTAATGAGACAAAAAACTGGAGCTTCAGCCTCATCATCAGTCCTTCCAGTGAATATTCAGGACTGATTTCCTATAGGATTGACTGGTTGAATCTCCTTGCAGTGCAAGGGACTCAGAAGAGTTTTTTCCAACATGACAGTTCAAAAGCATCAATTCTTTGGCACTCAGCCTTCTTTCTGCTCCAACTCTCACACTCATATAGGATTACTAGAAAAACCATAGCATAGCTTTGACTACATGGACCTTTGTCAGCAAAGTAACATTCTGCTTTTTAATATGCTGACTAGGTTTGTCATAGCATTTCTCCCAAGAAGCAAGCATCTTTTAATTTCATGGCTGCAGTCACCATCTGCAGTGATTTTGGAGCCCAAGAAAATAAAGTCTGTCACTGTTTCCATTGTTTCCCCATCTATTTGCCATGAAATGATGGGACTGGATGCTATGATTTTAGTTTTCTGAACGTTGAGTTTTAAGCCAACTTTTTCCCTCTCCTCTTTCATTTTCATCAAAAGGCTCTTTAGTTCTTCTTCACTGTCTGCCATAGGCTGGTGTTATCTGCATATCCAAGGTTATTAATATTTCTCCTGGCAGTCTTGATTCCAGCTTGTGCTTCATCCAGCCCAGCATTTTGCATGATGTACTCTGCATATAAGTGAAATAAGCAGGGTGACAATATACAGCCTTGATGTACTCCTTTCTTGATTTGGAACCAGTCTGTTGTTCCATGTCCAGTTCTAACTGTTGCTTCTTGACCTGCATACAGATTTCTCAGGAGGCAGGTAAGGTGGTCTGGTATTCCCATCTCTTGAACAATTTTCCACAGTTTGTTGTGACCCACACAGTCAAAGGCTTTGGCATAGTCAATAAAGCAGAAATAGATGTTTTTCTGGAACTCTCTTACTTTTTCGATGATCCAGTGGATGTTGGCAATTTGATCTCTGGTTCCTCTGCCTTTTCTAAATCCAGCTTGAACATCTGGAAGTTCATGGTTCATGTACTGTTGAAGCCTGGCTTGGAGAATTTTGAGCATTACTTTGCTAGCATGTGAGATAAGTGCAATGCTGCAGTAGTTTGAGCATTCTTTGGCATTACCCTTTTTGGTACTGGAAAGAAAACGGACCTTTCCCAGTCCTGTGGCCACTGCTGAGTTTTCCAAATTTGCTGGCATACTGAGTGCAGCACTTTTACAGCATCATCTTTCAGGATTAGAAATAGCTCAACTGGAATTCCATCATCTCCACTAGCTTTGTTTGTTGTGATGCTTCCTAAGGCCTACCTGACCTTGCATTCCAGGATGTCTGGCTCTAGGTGAGTGATCACACCATTGTGGTTATCTGGATCATGAAGATCTTTTTTGTATTGTTCTTCTGTGTATTCTTGCCACCTCTTCTTAATATCTTCTACTTCTGTTAGGTCCATGCATTTCTGTCCTTTATTATGTCCATCTTTGAATGAAATGTTCCTTTGGTATCTCTCATTTTCTTGAAGAGATCTCTAGTCTTTCCCATTCTCTTGTTTTCCTCTATTTTGAGAACCCCATGAAAAGTATGAAAAGGCAAAAAGATAGGTCACTGAAAAATGAACTCCCCAGGTCAGTAGGTGCCCAGTATGCTGCTGGAGATGAGTGGAAAGAATGAAGAGATGGAGCCAAAGCAAAAACAACACCCAGTTGTGGATGTGATGGGTGTTGGAAGTAAACTCTAATGCTGTAAAGAGAAATATTGCATTGGAACCTGGAGTGTTAGGTCCATGAATCAAGGCAAATTGGAAGTGGTCAAACAGGAGATGGCAAGAGTGAATGTCAACATTCTAGGAATCAGAGAACTAAAATGGACTGGAATGGGTGAAACTAACACAAATGACCATTATATCTACTACTCTGGGGAAGAATCCCTTAGAAGAAACGGAGTAGCCATCATGGTCAACAAGACTCTGAAATCCAGTACTTGGATGCAATCTCAAAAGCGACAGAATGATCTTTGTTCATTTCCAAGGGAAACCATTCGTTATCACAGTAATCCAAGTCTGTGTCCCGACCAGTAATGCTAAAGAAGCTGAATATGAACAGTACTATGTAGACCTACAAGGCCTTCTAGAACTAACACCCCCAAAAGATGTCCTTTTCATTATAGGGGAGTAGAATGCAAAAGTAGGAAGTCAAGAGATACCTGGAGTAACAGGCAAATTTGGCCTTGGAGTAAAGTTAGAAGCAGGGCAAAGGTTAACTGAGTTTTGCCAAGAGAACACACTGGTCACAGCAAACACTGTCTTCCAACAACACAAGAGAAGACTCAACACATGAACAACACCAGATGGTCTATACCAAAATCAGATCGATTATATTCTTTGCAGCTCAAAATGGAGAAGCGCTATACAGTCAGCAAAAACAAGACTGGGAGCTGACTGTGGCTCAGATCATGAACTCCTTATTGCCAAATTCAGACTTAAATTGAAGAAAGTGGGGAAAACCACTTAGGTATGGCCTAAATCAAATCCCTTAAGATTATGCAGTGGAAGTGACAAATAGATTCAAGGGATTAAATGTGATAGACCAGAGTGCCTGAAGAACTATAGACAGAGGTCTTGACATTGTGCAGGAGTCAGTGATCAAGACCTTCACCAAGGAAAAAAAAATGCAAAAAGGCAAAATGGCCGTCTGAGGAGGCCTTACAAATAGCTGTGAAAAGAAGAGAAGTGAGAGGCAAAGGAGAAAAGGAAAGGTATACCCATTTGAATGCAAAGTTTCAAAGAATAGCAAGGAGAGGTAAGAAGGCCTTGATAACTGTAGCTTTGTAGTATAGTTTGAAGTCAAAGTGTGAGATCTCTCTGGCTTTTTCTTTTTTCCTAAAGATTGCTTTGGCTATTCAAGGTCCATACAAATTTTAGGATTATTTGTCCTAGTTCTGTGAAAAAGTGTCATAGGTACTGTGATAGAAATCATATTAAATCTGTAAATTGCTTTGGGTAGTAGGGACACTACTAATTAATTCATCTAATCCATTAACACAGGATATTTTTGCATTTATGTGTGTCAGTTTCAATTTTCTTCATCAATATCTTATTATAGATCTGTCACCTCGTTGGTTAAATTTATTCCTGCACACTTTTTTTCTTTTTGATTGGAATAGTTTGAATGGGAATAGTTTGGAAATTGAAATAGTTTTCTTGTTTGTTCTTTCTGATAGTTTACTGTTAGTGTATAGAAAAGCAACATATTTCTGTATGTTAATCTGGAATCATGCAACACTACTGAATTCTTTTATTGGTTTTAATAGTTCATGGGTAGAGATTTAGTGTTTTCTGTATTTAGTGTCATGCCATCTACAAATACTGATGGTTAATTTATGACAAAGGAGGCAAGATACACAATGGGGAAAAGAGAGTCTCTTCAATAAGTGGTGTTGAGAAAATTGGACAGGTACTTCTAAGAGAATGCAACTAGAACATTTTTCTCACATGATATACAAAAACAAAATGGATTAAAGAAAGCTGTGGTACATATACACAATGGAGTATTACTCAGCCATTAAAAAGAATACATTTGAATCAGTTCTGATGAGATGGATAAAACTGGAGCCGATTATACAGAGTGAAGTAAGCCAGAAAGAAAAACACCAATACAGTATACTAACACATATATATGGAATTTAGAAAGATGGCAATGATGACCCTGTATGCAGGACAGCAAAAAAGACACAGATGTGTATAGCGGACTTTTGAACTCAGAGGGAGAGGGTGAGATGATTTGGGAGAATGACATTGAAACATGTATAATATCACGTAAGAATCGAATCGCCAGTCTATGTCCGATGCAGGACACGGCATGCTTGGGGCTGGTACACGGGGATGACCCAGAGAGATGTTGTGGGGAGGCGGGTGGGAGGGGAGTTCATGTTTGGGAACGCATGTACATCCATGGTGGATTCATGTCAATGTATGGCAAAACCAATACAGAATTGTAAAGTAAAATAAAAAAAAAATAAAGAAAGAAAAAAAAAAGACTTAAATGTAAGATGGGAAAATATAAAACTCCTAGGAGAAAACAGAGATGGCACATTCTTTGATATTGGTCTTTGCAATATTTTTTTTTGGATCTGTCTCCTCAGACAAGGAAAACAAAAGTAAAAATAAACAAATGGGACCTAATCAAGCGTAAAAAGCTTTTGCACAGTGAAGGAAACTGTCAACAAAATGAAAAGACAACGTACTGAATGGGAGAAGATATTTGCATATGATGTGTCTAGCAAGGGATTAATATCCAAAATAAAGCTTACATACAACTCAATGTGAAAAAACAAACGACCCGATTTAAAAATGGGCCAAAGACTTCGATAGGCATTCCTCCAAAGGAGACATACACATGACCAATATGCATATAAAAAGATGCTGAACGTCACTAATGATCAGGGAAATGCAAATCAAAACCACAATGAGTGATCATCTCACACCTGTCAGAATGACTATCAAAAAGACAACAAAAAACAAATGTTTAATGAGTCTGTGGAGAAAAGGGACCCCTAGCACACTGTTGGAGGGAATGTAAATTTGTACAGCCCTATGGAAAATAGTATGGACATTCCTCAGGAAAAAAAAATTTTTTTAAATACAGCAATCACATGATCCAGATATCCCACTCCTGGATATTTATCCAAAGAAAATGAAACACTAATTCTAATTAGAACATGCATCCCAATGTTCATAGCAGAATTATTTACAATAGCCAAGATATGGAGGCAACTAAGTGTCCATAAACAGATGATAAAGAAGATGTGGTTTATATACAATGATATCTTATTACTCAGCCATAAAAAGAATGAAAAATTTCCATTTGCAACAATATGGATGGACCTAGAGGGTATTATGCTTAGTGAAATAAGTTGGACAGAGAAGACAAATACTGTATGTTTTCACTTATGGGTGGAATGTGAAAAATAAAACAAAGGATTGGATATAACCAGAAACAGAGTCACAGATACAGAGAGCAAAGTAGGGGTTACTGGTAGGGAACGGGTGAGGGAAAGGCAAGTCAGAGAGAAGGGATTAATATGTACAAACTATTGTGTATAAAACAACTTACAAGGGTATATTGTATAGCACAGGTAGTGTAGTAAATATTAATGATAACTTTAAATAAAGTATAAGCTATCAAAATATCAAATCACCATGTTGTACACCTAAAACTAATATAATAAGTCACCTCTGGAGGGATTGGGGGCAGGAGGAGAAGGGGACAACAGAGGATGAGATGGCTGGATGGCATCACGGACTTGATGGACGTGAGTCTGAGTGAACTCCGGGAGTTGGTGATGGACAGGGAGGCCTGGTGTGCTGCGATTCACGGGGTCACAAAGAGTCGGACACGACTGAGCGACTGAACTGAACTGATCCCAGTTAGAAATAATCATAATAAAATAAAATGGGGGTGGATGAGAGGAAGAATACACATTTATCTTTTCTCCCATCTTAACCCAGAGTAAAAGTTTAATCATCTTTCTAGATACATTGTCCAACCATCAGCTGCTTTTTTGGCCTCTGGGCTCCACTGAGAATTGCTTCAAAGGCAGAAATGTGATGCTCAGGGTCTTCCTGGTGATATGGATGAGAAGAGCAATGTTTTCGGGGATTGACATTCTATGAATCATTTCTCATGGAAATTACCTCACACCTCTTCGGGAAGTAGACAGAACCGATTCTGACACTCTCTTTTAGAATAAACAGAATTTCCTGAGTCACTTCTGAAGTGTCCACACTCGCATACCAGGGAGGCAAGGCTTCCCTGAAGCCTTAATTTGCATAAATATATTTGTCACTTACACCTGCTTGCCACAGACTACCATACTTCTAGAGAACAAACACCAAAGACATTTTGTTTTTCTTTCCATTTGTCTTCATTTTATTTTTTAATTAATTAGCTTATTTTAACTGGAGGATAATTGCTTTACAATATTGTGATAGCTTTTGCCATTCATCAGTGTGAATTGGCCACAGGTACACATATATTGACCCCATCCTGAACCCCTCTCCCACCTCCATCCTGACCCTATCCCTCTGGATTGTCCCAGAGCACCTGCTTTGAGTGCCCTGCTTCATGCATCTAACTTGCACTGGTCATCTATTTTACATATGGTAATGTACATGTTTCAATGCTATTCTCTCAAATCATCCCACTCTCTCGCCTTCTCCCACTGAGTCTGAAAGTCTTTTCTTTACATCTGTGTGTTTGCTGCCATGCATGTAGAATTGTCAGTATTGTCTTTCTAAATTCCATATGTATGCTTTAATATACAGCATTTGTCTTTCTTCTACTGACTAACTCCAGGTTCATCTACCTAATTAGAATTGACTCAAATGTGTTCCTTTTTATAGCTGAGTAATATTCACCAAAGACATTTTGGCTTCAGCCCTGACAACCTTGTATCCCACATCTTTTCACACTCTGTGGCCAATGTCTTTCTGGCTCAGAGTACAAACTTTCCCCATCACAGCAACACCCACCACCTCCCCTGACTTTCATTTCACAAGAGGCCAGAAGTCCAGCTTTTCTAGGTTTATTTTAACCACCAGAGGTGTGCAGCATCCCTGGACTGAAAGAGCCAGCACTGGCTTCCGTAAGCTACCAACAGACACATCTATCCCTCCCCAAACTCCATCCTTGGAACAACTTGAGGAGGGCACAACAGAACGAAGGAAATGAACCCATCTTGAAACTCAGTCACAGTGACTGCCTCTCATTTCACACACAGTGAATTCTGAGGTGTGACAGTTCCTCTAAGACAGGGTGTCCACGGGAGTCAGTAGACAGCCTCTGGGTGGAAACAAGAAGTGTTTTGAGACCAGCTTTGTTAGAGTCGTCCTGTAATGACCTCACATGGAGCCAAACCATTGCCTTTCAGGATGCCAAAGCAGAAGGCCTTTCCCTCAGCCACACCTGTTGGATCTCCATCCTCCCCCTTGAGGCCCCTCCAAATCCCCACAACCACACAAAAATGCTCCCTCTGCTCAGCCTCTGTCACATTCTGTACTGATCATGATATTTTAAATGTTCATTTTCCAGTATGTATGTGTAATTGCTTAAACCTCTATTAAAGGGTAAAAAGGCAAGAACATTTCTTCTTCTCACAGTACCTAGTACTGTGCCCTGCTTCAGTAGGAACTCAGTAAGTATATGCCACACTGAACAGAGACAAAATGTTTAGTCTGCCACCATTACCAGTATGTTACTAAGATTAATCTTTATATGTATTATTCTAAAATATTTGAAAGCCTTAAGAAGAGATATCCTAATAGATCTCAGTGAAAAACTTGAGTTGAAATTTGAGTTTATATGCTTTTTTAAAAAGAAAAGATTATTTAAACCAAAAATCTGACTGTAAGGAGTTCCTTATGTAGGTCACTGGATGTAAGCCGAAATATGTAATATGCTAAGGCAACATTTAAATTATTAATGACCATTAATTATGGTAGAACAGAGTGATTTTCTTTTCCTGCCACTGAAATTTACATGCCCTCCCTTGGAGGGTGGTTATGTCACATGCCACTGAAATTCTACCTCCCCCACTGCAAAAACTGAGTTTTTAGCGGTACAGAGGTTGCTCAGCAACCTGAAGTATTATAATGTCTCTTTCTGTCTCATCCACTGCCCAGTCATTTTCACCAGGCTTTCATTCCAGGGTTTCATCCCGGAGCCCAGTGTTGCAGACAGGCACAGCCAGCAAGCAAGCCAAGTGGCAGGAAGTAGATTCTTGAAATTCAAGTTAGAGCATGACACGTCAAGCCTCTATACCCCAGCTGGCCACAGTGATCAGAATCACTGAGTTGCCAAAATAGTTTGTTTTGCATTCATTATCCAGATGATGTTGACATCATTAACCAGTAATGTTGACAGACTTGGGTTCGTGATCCTTTAGTTAACAATGGGATGAAAAATCAAAATCACAAATGAAAAATGTCAGAGTTGCCTGTTTTCTTCAAAATCAAAGAGCTGTAGGCAATTCAGCAGCAAGTGATTCTAGTGAGTGGCAAAATCATGCAGATGGCTTCTGATATACGTGCCTCTCAGCCAGGGCACGTCACCCACACTTCCTCTGCCCAAGAGTGAACATGATGTTACCTCCACATCTGCCTGGAGGTGACACGTGGTGGGGTTAAAAGGGCATTAGATCCACATTTAGAGCTCTTTTCAGCAACACTAACTGTATACAGGTGTTGACAAGAAGAAGTTTTCTTAAACGTTTTATTTTTTAAAAAGGAATACATGCTCATTTTAGGTAACACAAACAATACAGAACAATATAACAAGAAGGGTTGGTCCTTCTTCACTCCCACTCCCAGTTTCATTCTTCTCTCCAGAGATTCCCAATGGAAATTTTGGCACAAGTTCATTCAGATCTTTTTTCCTGTGTGTTTATAAAGACACATGTACATAAGGAAATGGCAGCCCACTCCATGGACAGAGGAGCTTGGTGGGCTACAGTCCATGAGGTCACAGAGTAGGACATAACTGAGCAAACATTAATATATAACCATTACATATATGCATGCATACACACACACATCCATAATGTATTATCAAAGTTTATCTATAAAATCCTTTTATGAATACTTCTCTGTGGTATAATATTCACTTAACAACACACTTCGGAGAAGGCAATGGCACCCCACTCCAGTAGTCTTGCCTGGAAAATCCCATGGACGGAGGGGCCTGGTGGGCTGCAGTCCATGGGGTCGCTAGGAGTCGGACACGACTGAGCGACTTCACTTTCACTTTTCACTTTCATGCATAGGAGAAGGAAATGGCAACCCACTCCAGTGTTCTTGCCTGGAGAATCCCAGGGACGGGGGAGCCCGGGGGGCTGCCGTCTATGGGGTCACACAGAGCCGGACATGACTGAAGTGACTTAGCAGCAGCAGCAACACACTTAAGAGTTCTCTATTTGTGGTAACTGAATGTATTGCCAGTATTTAAGTTTTCCCACAGTGAGTTACTTCTCCCCTAAGCTTCAGTTCAGGCCCCTTCTCTGTAAAATGAAGATAATGAATCCATTATCACGGGCTTGTGGAGGGCATCCACAAGAAGTCACTTGTAGGGCAGGGACTCACAGATTCCCTCTGGGTGGACATCACCCCAAATCCTCATCTTTATTTGCTGTTTACATATTGATCTTCTCTCTCTGGCCCCACTAGACTGTAAGGTCTTGGAGGTGAGGTCTGTGTCTTCTTAGTGATGTGTCCTCAGTGCCTGGAACAAAACTGGCTTGACCTCTGAGCACCGTGAATGCTCATTCATTAGCTGGCTCACTGGCTTCTTAGCCGTTCTCATCTGTACTGGCCCTGCCCCAAACTGCCAGCTGAGTGGCTGAGTGGGAACCTCCGGATGAAGGAGGTTTGCTAGCCTACTTGGGGTGTGGAGGTGGGCAGGCCTGGACCACTTGTTAGAAAAGAGTACACAAGACGGAGACGGGAGGTGGAGGGGCATTTCAGGTAAACATACGATGGAGGTCAAAGAAATGAAGGATACCCAGGAGCATGGCGTCAGAGCATGAGGTGAATGGGGGTGTTATCAAAAGGGATACCCAAAGGAGAGATTCCAACAGATTTACCCGATTGGTTTCTGTCTCCTGGGTGGGCGGGGCTTCCCATGCGGCACAAAGACGCTTCTCGCCCGTGCAGGAGCCACAGGGGACTCGGGTTTGATCCCCGGGTCAGGAAGATCTCCTGAAGTAGGAAATAGCAACGCACTCCAGTATTCTTGCCTGGAAAATTCCATGGACAGAGAAAGCTGGTGGGCTACAGTCCACGGAGTTGCCGAGCCAAGTAGGACACGACTGAGCATATAGGCATGCCTGGGTGGGAGGAGCCTGGCCCCTAAGTATAAGCAGGGTCTGAAGGGGCAGTTCCACCTCTCACCATCAGAAGGCAGGTCCTGAATAAGGGGGTCAAAAGGGAGAAACGTCCATTGATAAAAGAGGTATATAAACTACCATATATAAAATAAGCTACAGGAATATATGTATAACACAGAGAATACAGCCAATATTTCATAATGAGTATAAATGGAATATAACCTTTAAAATCATTGTATTGTGAGTCACTGTATTGTACACCCATAACTTACATAATATTATACATTGACTATACTTCAATCTTAAAATGAGAGAAAAACAGTTATGGGAATATTATATATAACATAGTGACTATATATGTATTGCATATTTGAAAGTTGCTAAAAGAATAGACCTTAAAAATTCTCATCACAAAAAAAGATTTGTAACTATATGTCGTGACACGTTAGGTAGACTTACTGTGGTGATCATTGTGCAATACATACAAATAGCAATCAGTATGTTCCACACCTGAAACTAACAATCTTTTTTTAAAAATTTGTTGGGAAATAGTTCTTCACAACATTGTACTAGTCTCTGCTGTACAGAGAAGTGAATATATATGTGTGTGTATATCCTCTCCCTTCTGGATTTCCCTTCCATTTACGTCACCACAGAGTGTTGAGTAGACTTACCTGCACTAGTTATCTATTCCATGCATAGCAGTGTAAACGGGTCAATCCCAATCTCCCAGCTCATCCCACACAACCACGTTCCCCCCAAATACTTTTATTCTCTAAGTCAGGTTCTCTGTTTCTGCTATGCAAATAAGTTCATCTGTACTAATTTTTCTAGATTCCACATATACCCGTTAATATATGACATTTGTTTTACTCTGCCTTACTTCACACTGGATGACAGTCTGTAAGTCCATCCATGTCTTATATGTCATTTATATCTCAAGTTTTTAAAAGGCAGCACCTGGCCTCAGAGGCAGCTTGGGAACTTCCCACGGAGGGAGTCTGGAATCCTGCAGTGTTGGAGTTGGAGGAGTTTGGGGATACCAGTCCTGTTAACTCTCAGACTCTTAATAAGGATCAGAATCCCCTGGACACTTGGTCAAATGCAAGTACCTGGGCCCCATCCACAGATTCTCAGTTCTGATTCTGCAGGCCTGGGGATTTGGGCCAATCTCTTGGCCAGCGAATGAAGGAAAGATCCAAGCAATGCACACACCCTGGTGAGAGTCAGAGTCAGAGCAAGGACACAGCGAGGGAGTGGAGAGTTGTTCAGCAGGAGGGTCTAGGGAGCAGCAGGAAGTGGGGAATGTTGTGTTTCCTTCATTCTCTTCAGTGGAAGGCAGCAGAGTGCACAGCGGGGCAGTGGTCCTCCACGTCTGGAGCTCAGACCAGTAGCATCAACATCACCCTGGAAATTGTTAGGAAAGCAAATTCTTGGACTCCACCCCAAATCTATTGATGACAAACTCTGTAAGTGAGGACCGGCAACCTGTTTTAGCAAATCCTCCAGGTGATTCTGGTGCTCCCCAGTATTTGAGAACCCTACAACCAGAGGTAACCAGGTGACCATTTGTGTATACTGCCTTTCAAAAAAATTTAACTTGTTTCTGGATATGGCATACCTAGTGTCCCACAGACTCACTGGAAACCTCACTGCCAGTACATTGTCAAGGTCACACTCAGGAGAATTTGAGAAATCACTCCACTTTCCTTTCCAGAGTAATGGATCCGTTCCAACAATTTCCAGAAATCCATTATGTACTGGAAATTGATGATACAAAGTATCAGCTCCAGCTGAGTTGCCTCCTATGGGAATTGCTGGGAGGCACAGTTGCCATCATCATCACAATAACCATCACTATCATCATCGTGGGCAACATTTACGTAATGATTAATATGTTGGACACTGTTACTAGAACTTTATATTTATCCACTTAACCTTCCCCCCCCAAGCACAAATCATAAAGTTGATACTGTATTTGTATCCTTCCATTTTACACATGAGAACCTGAGGCAAAGGGAGCTTAAGCAAACTGCCAATAATCCCACCACTCCTAAGGGTTCAGAGTTTTGAACTCAAGCAGATGGGCTCCTGAGCCTCCACTCTTGAATTCTGTGCTAGAGAAGCAGCCTAGATAGTGGTTAAGAGTATTCGGTCTGGAGCCAGATCACTGGATTTAAATGCCGCTCACTGGCAACCCACTTCAATACTCTTGCCTGGAAAATCCCATGGACGGAGGTGCCTGGTAGGCTACAGTCCATGGGGTCACAAAGAGTTGGACACGACTGAGCAACTTCACTTTCTTTCTACTTGTAGCAATCATCTACTAACTGGCCTCTGGTCTCTAGTCTCACCCTTTCCTGGAAATCCATCCTAAAATAATTATATTTATTATATTTATACTTCTGTCACCATCCTCAATATCCCATTTTCTCCTCCCATATGACAAAATCTAAGCATATGATGCTATTCACAAAGAAGTTTCCACTTACTGATTCTGCTTCATCTTCTGTATTCTTCCCAGTGCACTGAGCCACACCACCCTTGGTTTACTACTCCTTGATTAAGCCAGCCTATGCTTCCTTGACTGGAATTTCCTACCATCCAGCTCTACTCTTGGGAAATTCCTACTTACTTTAAGTTTTGGCTAAACCACTGTTTCTTTAGGAAGTCTCCCCTGGGTTTGCCCCTATTCTAGATTAAGACATCCTTTTGGTTTTTGCTTCCATTGGTCAAATGACTGTTATAGCAGTTAGTACCTTGTGTTGACATTGTGGGCCTGTTTCTCTGGTAGCCTATGAAGTTTTGAGAGCTGAAACTATCATCTTTTTTTGCCATTTTCCCAGTACACATCATAGATGCAAATGAATACTAGTTAAATGAACGAGTAGAGTGCCTAGGGGACAGGTGAGTCCTTTACTTTACGGAAGGCAAGAGACAAAGTTCAAGAATAACCAGAGAGGGAACTGAAGTAATAATGAAGTCATCATAGTTGGTGTGAGATAATGTCTAGGAATCCAGTGGATAAGCGATGCAGCAAGACGAAGCCCAGGGCTGAGCTGAATATGCATCATTTCCTGGCATGACATTATGGAGATATCTTTCACTGGGCATCCAGTTCTAGGAATCATGTAGTGGAAAATGCCTCTACCTATCCAAAGATTTCTTAGTACTTTGTACAATGCTAAGTTTTTCAAAGTCCCAATAGGATTCCCTCCTCAATAAAGAGTTCTCTTGAAAGGGATTTTCTGGGTGGAGAGTTCACTCACATGCATGCATGAGAAAACCCACCTTGAGGATGAATGCTCACAAAGGCCACACAGAGGAAAAATTAGAAGCAATAACTGGAGTGAGAGAACAGATCATAAACTTATTTGAAGACATGAAAAGCCCAGACTCAAGATTTAAACCAATAAACATCTGCTGCTGCTGCTAAGTCACTTCAGTTGTGTCCGATTCTGTGGGACCCCATAGACGGCAACCCACCAGGCTTCTCTGTCCCTGGGATTCTCCAGGCAAGAACACTGCAGTGGGTTGCCATTTCCTTCTCCAATGCATGAAAGGGAAAAGTGAAAGTGAATTCGCTCAGTCGTGTCTGACCCTCAGTGACCCCATGGACTGCAGCCTACCAGGCCCCCTCCATCCCTGGGGTTTTCCAGACAAGAGTACTGGAGTGGGGTGCCATTGCCTTCTCCGAATAAACATATGAGTCTTAACAAACTAAAAGAAGACTTTTCCTTAAACCTAAATTTTCCTTTTGTTAAGAATAAAATGAAACTACCAATGATATATCTAAAGTTTCATTACAGTGGCTTGCTTAGTTTAATGATACATCTGATAGTGCTTGCTTGATGATTATTTGAGTTCAGACTATTTGTAACTGAATTTTGTATACTAATATGCCACTAATACTACACATTCTGAAATAAGTTTTCATAATATGTATGACATCAGCCACCAGGGAAGCCCATGTACATGTATATATCCACACACATCAAGAAAGAGCAAAATGACACTTATAATGAAAAAACAAACCCCAAGGGCATATTCAGGCTTCCCTGGTGGCTCAGATGGTAAAGAATTTGCCTACAATGTAGGAGACCTGGGTTCAATCCTGGGTTGGGAAGATCCCCTGGAGAAGGGAATGGCAACCCACTTCAGTATGCTTGCTTGTAGAATCCAACAGACAGAGGAGCCTGGTGGGCTATAATCCACAGGGTCGCAAAGAATCAGACATGATAGAGTGACTAACACTTTAAAGGCATATTCCTTTAATAAAAATTTCCATATTAAATAGTGTCCCCAGTCTTTGAAAAGAACTTTTTGGAAAGTAACAGTCAGCTCAAAACTGTTTCTGAAGTGAAATTCTCCAGATTTTAGCTTCCAATTACTGTTTAAAGTTTGCCAGATGATCATGGAGAAAAGCATTCCCAAGGGAATGATCTGACCTTTGTAAACAATGCTGGAAACTTTAAAACAAGCTAATTATTAAAGTGGAGCAAACGATAATTCTAGATGTAGAGTGAAACCCCATACCCTTACATTTCTGAAAGCACAGTGACATCAAGAAACATGTTGATTTCCTGCTCTCTGGCATCCTTTTCAGGATGCATGCCCAGCCCTTTCTGGCCTTGTTCTTTGTTTGGTTAGATATACATACATACGTGCAAGCACATGATACTTTAAGAAGGCAGCCTATCCTAAGTGCTACAGAATCAGTCCAACCCAAAAACAATGCTTCAGAATCTGGAGTTGGAAGAGACCAAATACTGAATGCATCAGACTCTGTGGAAGAAATAGAGACAGAAAGAGATGTCTTAAAGAAAGTGTAATTTGGAAGAGAGAAGAGCACAATAGGAAAAGTATACATGGGGGAAAGACACACAGATCAATTAATGTACTCAGAGACTTTGCGTGTGCCGTTGCCTCCCCCTGGAACGCACTTCCCCTTAGAGGTGTGAATAGCTCATCCCTCACTTTTTCAGGTCTGTACTCAAAGCCCACCTTCAGTAGGGCCTCTCCTGGCTACCTTATATAAACTTCCAATCCTTACCTTGCCCTAATGTTGCATATTACTTTTTCCCACTTTAGATTTTCTCTTCTGTACCTATCATTATCTAATCTGCATTACATTTTAATTATTAATCTTCTTCATTGTCTCTTCCACCAGAATGTCAATTCCACAAGGCAGGGAGTTTTGTCTGTTTGGTTTGTTACTGGATTCCCAGCAGCTAGAATACTGCCTGGCACTGAGAAGTACTCAGTAAACATTTGTTGAATAAATAAATAAGTTGTTTGGAGGGAGCTTAAGTTATTTATGATCAGGTTATTATTAAAATATCAAATTGACAGAAATAGAGCTTTGACATGAGGGAATCAGGTTCATGAATTTGGGCAGACAGTTTGGAGACAAATAGGGAGAACTTGGAATGTCTGCCAAGAACTTGCAAATACAAGACTCCTGGGAGAATCTCAGGAGTCATTTGGTCCACTTCTCTCATTTCTAGGCAGCCCTACGCCTAAGTCATCCTGAACAAAACAAACTATTCAGCTCTCTATTTACACAAGTTTCATTGCGTATTTCTCAGAGGCTGAGGAAAACATCACAGAGGTCAAATTTACAGCCTGGTGGCTCCATTTTCAACCTCAGAGGAGGAAATTTACACCTTTGCAGAGCTGACCTTCTGGATTCCTTCTCAATGGTTTAGATGATTGGGCCTGGATATAACTTTCATTCCCTCTAAAGGAAAATCTGGAAAGGAAGTGGTGGTCTAGTCAAATGCAAATTTTTTTCTGTTCCAAATTCAGAGAAGTAGCTCCCTGAAACTTACAAGGGGTCTCTGGTTCACTGACACTCACCATTGTGGCTGTGCTTCTCACAAGAGAACGTTCTAAGCAGTTGAAGCCATGGGTGACAGGCATTCATTACCTGTTTGGGCACCATGTGCTGTGCTGTGCTTAGCTGCTTAGTCGTGCCTAACTCTTTGCAATCCCATGGACCCCAAGCTGCCAGTCTCCTTTGTCCACGGGGATTCTCCAGGCAAGAATCCTGGAGTGGGTTGCCATGCCCTCCTCCAGGGGGTCTTCCCAACCCAGGGATCGAACCCAGGTCTCCCACATTGCAGGCGGATTCTTTACTGTCTGAGCCACCAGGGAAATCCATAGTTAGGTCCTAAAGTCCAACCGCATTCATTCCAACATCTCTCACCTGTCTTCATGGAAAGAAGAGGTGTGAGAGACATAGGACATGATACACATAGAATGATCTATATGGAGTGGAACTGGACTTCTCACTTGCTGCCACTCCACACTGAAAGCCATTTGTGTCTAGGGCATTTATGGGTGTAGGCATCCACTGGTAAAATAAGTGCCAACCTGCTCCCCAATAGGGAGCATGCAATCTAAGAAAAGGAAGATAGAACAAAAGGAAATGACATGAGAAAGAAGTGATAGAGCAGAAACTGGGAGATGCAACCTCACAAAATAGGCATTCAATAGCTACTTGATGAGTTGAATTATTTGCTAAAAGCTTCATTTGATTTTAAGGAACATTTACTCCCATTTAGCTGGTTTAAGTGAGTCTTAACACAACTGAAAATAAGCTACTGCACCAACTAGGAAAAAAAAAACTCCTGGCTGCGTGCTACAATGGATGAAATGAAAAACAACATTCCTAATTAACATTTAAAATTCCTGAGTGAAATATTCAACAAACTGTAATAAAAACCATTAAAAGAATTCAAATATTTACAAGCAAATTACCTCTTTCTTTGACCCCTTCTTTTAAATCAGGAGATAATAACTTTTTATTTTTAAAGTTATTTTTTTTCTTGCATTTTTCACTCTATACCCAATACTTGCTTTTCTGATATAGACATTACAGTGGTGGTTTAGTCTCTAAGTCATGTCTGACTCTTGGGACCCCATGGACTGTAGTCCACCAGGCTCCTCTGTTCATGGGATTCTCCAGGGAAGAATACTAGAGCGGGTTGCCATGCCCTCCTCCAGGGGATCTTCCCAACTCAGGGATCCAACCTGAGTCTCCTGCATTGCAGGCAGATTCTTTACCGACTGAGCTATGAGGGAAGCCTATTGTACAGCTCATTAATTTTAGACCAAGAAATGCATAAATAATATTCACTAACTTGGAAAAAAAAGCTGAAACCATCAATGGAGATAAAATGAGCAGTATAACACACTGATGATGTGCGTTTTAGTTAGAGCCTGGCAATGGTCATATGTTTCAGATTGTCTGGTGTTTTGTGGGTGAGGATGCTAATCATCAACTATCCACTTATTTTTATTGTTCAAATTAGGCTTTTAATAGTGTGGCTTTATATATGTATACACACACACACATATATATCTTACAATGCATTTTCCTATTTTTGAAGAATGATTTGTGTCTCTTTGGCATTTGAAATACTGATTTGAAACAAATGCTTACTCTCATTTTACTTTCCTTAGATGTCTTTTCATTAATCAGTTTGCCTTTATTCTTTGTCTGCACAGTCAAAAGATACAGATTCTACTGACATCTCAATGCTCTTGAAAATTGTCCTGACATCCTTAGGACCCATAATTTCAATCTTGATTGTGTTACAACCTTTCCAGAAAGGGCAGGAAGAAAATGAAGATTCACTAAACAGTTTCTCTGTGCTATCTTTTTGTTTCTTGGGTGTTTTATATGTCAATTCATTTCAGTGTAAGAAATACTATCCTTATTTTACCTCTGAGGAAACTGAGACTTGGTTACTGGCCCATAGTCACACTGCTAGAAATAGCAGAGCCAGGACTGAATCCAGGTCTGTTGAATTCCAAGGCATGGGTTCTTGTCCTCATCGTAGGGAGACGGAATTTTGCAACAACTGGATGGAGCCTCAGAGATCAATTAATCCAACAGGGCAAAGCCTCCCTCCCTCTCCATCTGCTTACAACTCTGCCAAATACACACATTTCACAGACAACAACACTGAAAATCAGATAATTTAATGCTTTGCCAAGTCACAAGTTATGCAAGTGGTGAAAATATTCATACAAAGTGATTTTTAACAGTTTTAAATATGCAAAATCATTGATTCTTACATATTCATCAACCCCATCTCTTAAAAGTTAATTTTATTGAGGTACAATTCATATTCAGGAGACTTCATCCATTTAAGATATACAAATCAATGAGCTCCGACAGATGTATACACTCTTAAAACCACTGTGACAATCAAGATACAGAACATTCCCACCTGTCCCCAAAGCTCCTCTTGCTTCTTTGTAGGCTATTCTTTCCTGGACCCACAGCCCGAGGCAAAAACTGATCCGCTTTGGTTGATTAGTTTCACTATTGAATAGTTTCCATTTCCTAGAATTTGATGTAATTGAGTTCATACAGTATGTACCCCTTTGTGTTTGGATTACTTCCCTTAGCATAATTATTCTTGATTCCTCTATGTTTTTATGTATATTTCACGTACTTTGTTCCTTTATGTGCTGAATAATACTCCACTGCATGGAGGTGCCGCGTTCTCTCTGTTACCTGTTAATAGATATTTGGGATGTTTCCAGTTCTTATAGCTATTGTGAATAAAGTTGTTGTGAACACACGTACGCAAAACTTTATCCTATCCTCTGTTTTTATTTTTCTTGGATAGCCACAGTGGGATGCCTAGAAAATATATGTGCATGGTTAAGTTTTTAATAAACTGAAAGGCTTCTGTTAGGTAGGTTGCTGCTGCTGCTGCCGCTGCTAAGTCCCTTCAGTCGTGTCCGACTCTGTGTGACCCCATAGATGGCAGCCCACCAGGCTCCCCTGTCCCTGGGATTCTCCAGGCAAGAACACTGGAGTGGGTTTCCATAGGTAGGTAGAACAGGGAAAAGGAGTCCAAAATGGCGGTGGCTACAAGACAAGGAAGGGAAAAGCCCACGAAAATGAAACAAAAGAAGGTCCGAGGACCGGAGTGAGGACCTCAGGTAAAACAAACAACACTCCTGGCTGGCCCAATTTATATAGGACAAGCCCAGGGAGAGATAAACATATAAATAGAGGAGCCAAAGCTAGCGCTCTCTCATGCGCGCGTGTGCGCGCTCGCTGGGGCGCTCTTCTCCTTGTGTCTTTAGATCCACGTGCCCTCATGCCTCGAAGATGGATTTTCCTGCTATCTTCTAAATAAAATAGAGCTGTAACACTGAGCTGTAACGCTGATTTGTCTAAGAGCTATAACATGGTCCATTGCAGACCTGAGAGCTATAACACGGTCTATCCAAGACCTGAGAGCTGTGACACGCCAAGGGGGCTTTAACGTCCATCACTCCAAATCTTTGTTGTGATGAGACAAAGAATTGAGGAACATACACTCGTAAGACACTTCCAAAGTGATTAGACTATCTCACTTTCCCACCAGCAATGTTGTATCCCAGTGTCTTCACACTCTTGCAAACATTTAGTCAAAATGTCCAGTCTTCTTCATTTTACCCCTTCTGGTAGGTGTATACTGGCTTTGATGAGTCTCGATTCATATATGTTGTTATGTGCATTTCATGTGTGTACTGATGACCAATGGTGCTAAATATCCTTTCACGTCCTTATTAGACATTATAATATCTTCTTTTATAAAGTACTCAATTCTTTTACATATTCTTATAGAGTTGTTTGCTTATTGTAGAGTTTATGTTCTCTGTATATTCTGTACACAAATTTGTGTAAGCCATATGTTGTGGTGGCTTTAAATCTAATCTGAAAATTCTTGGTTACTCTTTCCATCAAGAAGTGGAGCTTAATTTAACTTCCTGTGAGTGTTGGCTGCATGTAGGGACTTACTCTTAGTACACAGAATATGATAGAGTTATGAGATATCACTTCGGAAATCAGGTCATAAAAAGACTGCAGCTTCTGTTTCACTTTGCTCTCCTCCCCTCTCTCTCTTGAGCTACTCACTCTAGGAAAAACCAGCAACCATGTCACGAGGAAACACAGGCAGCCTATGGAAGAGCTCACATGATTAGAAACCAAGAAGGCTTGGTAGATCTCCTGGCAACAGCCACTTAAGTGGGTTTAGAATTGAAGACAGTCAAACCTTGAGATGACAGAAATCCAAGCCAACAGCTTAACTGCACCCTTCCAGATTGTTGGCCACAGGGAGCTGATAATAAATATTTGTCCTTTAAAGTTGTTAAGTTTGAGGGTACTTTGTTATGCAGCAAGAGATAACTAACATATATGCATTGCAAAAATTTTCACACATTCTGTAGCTTGCCTTTACATTTTCCCAAGATTGTCTTTTGAAGAACAAAGCCTTTTAATTTTTATAGTCTGATTTATTACTTTTTTCCTTAATAGTTCATGAGTTTTGTATCTAAGAACTCTGCCTATCTCAAGGATATAAAGTTTTTTTCCTATATTTCCTTCTAGAATTTAGGCTGTAATCCATTTCATATAGGGTATGATGTAAGAATGAGTTTATTTTTTTCTTACAAGTCTACAATTTCTCCATCATTATTTACTGAAAGAATCTTTCTCCTGTTGAACTGCTTTCTCTGTTAAAAAAGCAACTGTTCATAAATACACGTATTTCTGTTTCATTGACCTATAGGCCTACCTTTTCACTAATATCACACTGTCTTGATTAAGTCCTTATTAAACTTTATTAAGTCTTAAAATTCCTTTTTAAAATTGCTTTGGTCATTCTAGGTTATTTGCATTTCATATACATTTTAGAATCAGCTTCTTAAATTCTTACCTATGCAGGCTGCTGAGATTTTGATTGACAATACACTGAATCTATAGATCAATTTAGGGAAAATTGAACCTTTAAAAAATACCAAGACTTGGCTGTGTATTTTTTACAATGTCAGTGAATTTGGGGATATATTATTAACATAAAAATCAAAATTAAAGGACATTTATTGTTTCATAATTACTTCCCTTTTTCTGAATTTAGCTTTGCAAAGCTTAAATTCAAGTCTGAACTTCATGATTTGGATATGCCTCAGTTTCCTAATCTATAAAGCAGAAAATAATACTTATCTTTAAAGCTTGCAACTGGAGGTATACAGAGATAGAGTAGAAGAGTGAAATTCAAAAAGTGTAATCTTATTTGACTGTAAGAATTCAGGAGTGATAAATGTTTGCTTAGTATGATTTTGTAAAAAATTCTTAGAGAATGTGTTTTAACTAGAAAATTGATTTGTTTTGATTTCATTTTCTGGTGACCTACAAATGAGTTACACAAGCAGCTAATAACTTGTGCAAATTTGGTAAAGTTTTGTTTCATTCATTCAAAGAATATTTACTATGTCCCAGGCCTGAATCGAATTAAGCACTGACTACAGAGTGTATATGTGCCTGCACGTGTTTGTGTATCCTTGGTGTGCATCCAGTGTTATTCACTCAGTCATATTTGATTCTTTGATCTATGGACTGTAGTCTTCCAGGCTCCTGTGTCCATGGAATTCTCCAGGTAAGAACACTGGAGTGGATTTCCATTTCCTACTCCAAGGGATCTTCCCCCAGGGATTGAACCTAGGTCTCCTGCATTGCAGGCAAATTCTTTACCATCTGAGCCACCAGGGAAGTGCTTGGTGTACATAAGTATATCTATAATTGTGTATGTGTTTATCTGTGTCTGTTTGTAAGTTCAGATAAAAGTTACCATCATTGCTTTGTCCTTCTTCCTGCATCTTTGAGCTAAAATAGAAATTGTGCATAATGGATTATTTCAACCATTTCTCAGTTAATTTAGTCCCTGATATTGTTCCAGTAATCATATACAAATGTGAAAGTTGGACCATAAAGAAGGCTGAGCACCAAAAAATTGATGCTTTTGAATTGTGATGTTGGAGAAGAAAGACTCTTGAGAGTCCCTTGGACTGCAAGGAGAGTACACCAATCAATTCTAAAGGAAATCAACCCTTAATACTCATTGGAAGGACTGATGCTGAAGCTGAAGCTCCAATACTTTGGCCACTTGATGTGAAGAGTTGACTCACTGGAAAGACATAATGCTGGGAAAGATTGAAGGCAAAAGGACAAGGGGGCAACACAGGATGAGATAGTTAAATCACATCACCAATTCAATGGACATGAATTTGAGCAAACTCTGGGAGATATGGAGGACAGAGGAGCCTGGTGTGCTGCAATCCACGGGGTCGCAGAGTTGGATATGACTTAGCAGCTGAAAAACAACAAAAATAAATTGTTATAAAAATGTAAGTTCTCTGTCCTTTACTCTGAAGTGTGAAGAAGGAGAATATGGAAACTAAGGTAAGAGGTAATGATAGAGTAATTAGCTTGCCCTACATCAGAGCTGAGGCTACAGGCATTTCACATTACAGAAGAAATACAGCAGCCAACAAGTGTTTACTACATGCTTAGTGGTTGCCTGGACTTAAATATACTGGAGGATCCTTATGTCAATACTGTCACAACTTGAACTTCACTGTTAACCTGTAATAATTTAAGAAGGCTTAAAAAACACAGGCAGAGCTGTTAGGAGGATCATGCAATAGTGTAGGTGAAAGGTAACTTAAGTCAAGACCAGTGGTGGCAGCAGCATGGCAAGAAGAGGCTGGATGTGGGGAATATTGTGGTTGCTGATGGACTGATACTGAGTTTGAGACAGAAAATGATGCCCAGGTCACTGCAACTGCAGAATGCTGCTTTGTTCACTGAGACTTGGGAACAACAAGATTGGTGGGGGAACATGATTGTCTTACTCATGTAGAATTTAAGGTGTTTTGTGATACCAAGTGGATATATAAGGTTATACATGCCCTGGCATTCAAAGGAGAGACCTGAGCTGGAAATTATGAATTAAAAGAAATGAGGACAATCTCAGAGACCTCTGGAACAATGTTAAATGCCCCAATATTTGAATCATAGGAGTCCCAGAAGAAGACAAAAGGAAAGACCATGAGAAAATACTTGAGGAGATAATAGTTGAAAACTTCCCTAAAATGGGGAAGAAAATAATCACCCAAGTCCAAGAGACCCAGAGAGTCCCAAACAGGATAAACCCAAGGTGAAACACCCCAAGACACACATTAATCAAATTAACAAAGATCAAACACAAAGAGCAAATATTAAAAGCAGCAAGGGAAACACAACAAATATCACACAAGGGGATTCCCATAAGGATGACAGCTGATCTCTCAACAGAAACTCTTCAGGCCAGGAGGGAATGGCAGGACATACTTAAAGTGATGAAAGAAAATAACCTACAGTCTAGATTACTGTACCCAATCAAAAGCTTTACAGACAAGCAAAAGCTGAGAGAATTCAGCACCACCAAACCAGCTCTCCAACAAATGCTAAAGGATCTTCTCTAGACAGAAAACACAGAAAGAGTTTATAAACTCGAACCCAAAACAACAAAGTAAATGGAAATGGGATCATACTTATCAATAATTACCTTAAATGTAAATGGGTTGAATGTCCCAACCAAAAGACAAAGACTGGCTGAATGGATACACAAACAAGACCCCTATATATGTTGTCTACAAGAGACCCACCTCGAAACAAGGGACACATACACACTGAAAGTGAAGGGCTGGAAAAAGATATTCCATGCAGATAGAGACCAAAAGAAAGCAGGAGTAGCAATGCTCATATCAGATAAAATAGACTTTAAAACAAAGGCTGTAAAAAGAGACAAAGAAGGACACTACATAATGATCAAAGGATCAATCCAAGGAGAAGATATAACAACTATAAATATATATGCACTCAACATAGGAGCACCGTAATATATAAGACAAATGCTAACAAGTATGAAAGGGGAAATTAACAATAAAACAATAATAGTGGGAGACTTTAATACCCCACTCACACTTATGGATAGATAAACTAAACAGAAAATTAAAAAGGAAACAAAATTTAAATGATACACTAGATCAGTTAGACCTAATTGATATCTATAGGACATTTCACCCCAAAGCAATGAATTTCACCTTTTTCTCAAGTGCACACGAAACCTTCTCCAGGATAGATCACATCCTGAGCCATAAATCTAGCCTTGGTAAATTAAAAAAAAAAACGGAAATCATTCCAAGCACATTTTTTGACCACAATGCAGTAAGATTAAATCTCAATTACAGTAGAAAAACTATTAAAAATTATGACTATGCAGGCTGAATAACACGCTGCTAAATAACCAACAAATCACAGAAGAAATCAAAAAAGAAATCAAGATATGCATAGAAAGGAATGAAAATGAAAACAACAACAACCCAAAACCTGTAGGACACTGTAAAAGCAATGCTAAGGGGAAGGTTCATAGAATACAGGCATACCTCAAGAAACAAGAAAAAAGTGAAATAAATAACCTAACTCTACACCTAAAGCAACTAGAAAAGGAAGAAATGAAGAACCCCAGGGTTAGTAGAAGGAAGGAAATCTTAAAAATTGGGGCAGAAATAAGTGCAAAAGAAGCAAAAGAGACCATAGCAAAAATCAATAAAGCCAAAAGCTGGTTCTTTGAAAGGATAAATAAAGTTGACAAACCATTAGCCAGACTCATCAAGAAACAAAGGGAGAAAAATCAAATCAATAAAATTAGAAATTAAAATAGAGAGATCACAACAGACAACACAGAAATACAAAGGATCATAAGAGACTACTATCAGCAATTATATGCCATTAAAATGGACAACTTGGAAGAAATGGACAAATTCTTAGAAACGTACAACTTTCCAAAACTGAACCAGGAAGAAACAGAAAATCTTAACCAACCCATCACAAGCACGGAAATTGAAACCATAATCAGAAATATTCCAGCAAACAAAAGCCCAGGTCCAGACAGCCTCACAGCTGAATTCTACCAAAAATTTAGAGAAGAGTTAACACCTATCCTACTCAAACTCTTCCAGAAAATTGCAGAGGAAGGTAAACTTCCAAACTCATTCTATGAAGCCACCATCACCCTAATACCAAAACCTGACAAAGATGCCACAAAAAAAGAAAACTACAGGCCAATATCACTGATGAACATAGATGCAAAAATCCTTCACAAAATTCTAGCAAACAGAATCCAACAACACATTAAAAAGATCGTACACCATGACCAAGTGGGCTGTGTCCCATGGATGCAAGGATTCTTCAATATCTGGAAATCAATCAATGTAATTCACCACATTAACAAATGGAAAAATAAAAGCCATATGATTATTTCAATAGATGCAGAGAAAGCCTTTGACAAAATTCAACATCCATTTATAATAAAAAAAAAAAACTCTCCAGAAAGCAGGAATAGAGGAACATACCTCAACATATAAAAACTATATATGACAAACACACAGCAAACATTATCCTCAATGGTGAAAAATTGAAAGCATTTCCCCTAAAGTCACGAACAAGACAAGAGTGCCCACTTTCACCACTACTATTCAACATAGTTCTGGAAGTTTTGGCCACAGCAATCAGAGCAGAAAAAGAAATAAAAGGAATCCAAATTGGAAAAGAAGAAGTAAAAGTCTCACTGTTTGCAGATGACATGATCCTCTACATGGAAAACCTTAAAGACTCCACCAGAAAATTACCAGAGCTAATCAATGAATATAGTAAAGTTGCAGGATATAAAATCAACATACAGAAATCTCTTGCATTCCTATACACTAATAATGAGAAAATAGAAAAAAGAAATTAAGGAAACAATTCCAATCACCATTGCAACAAAAAGAATGAAATACTTAGGAATATATCTACCTAAAGAAACAAAACACCTATATGTAGAAAACTATAAAACACCGGTGAAAGAAATCAAGTGAAGTGAAGTCACTCAGTTGTGTCTGATTCTTTGTGACCCCATGGACTGTAGCCCACCAGGCTCCTCAATCCATGGGATTCTCCACTGGAGTGGGTTGCCATTTCCTTCTCCAGGGGATCTTCCCAACCCAGGGATCGAACCCAGGTCTCCTGCATTGTAGGCAGATGCTTTACCATCTGAGCCACCAGGTTCAATTATAGATGGAGAAATATACCATGCTCATGGATTGGAAGAATCAGTATAGTGAAAAGGCATATACTACCCAAAGCAATCTATAGATTCAATGCAATCCCTATCAAGCTACCAACGGTATTTTTCACAGAGCTAGAACAAATAATTTCACAATTTGTATGGAAATACAAAAACCCTCGAATAGCCAAAGCAATCTTGAGAAAGAAGAATGGAACTGGAGGAATCAACCTGCCTGACTTCAGGCTCTACTACAAAGCCACAGTCATCAAGACAGTATGGTACTGGCACAAAGACAGAAATATAGATCAATGGAACAAAACAGAAAGCCCAGAGATAAATCCACACACCTATGAACACCTTATCTTTGACAAAGGAGGCAAGAATATACAATGGATTAAAGACAATCTCTTTAACAAGTGGTGCTGGGAAAATTGGTCAACCACTTGTAAAAGAATGAAACTAGATCACTTTCTAACACCACACACACAAATAGACTCAAAGTGGATTAAAGATCTAAACGTAAGACCAGAAACTATAAAACTCCTAGAGGAGAACATAGACAAAACACTCTCCGACATAAATCACAGCAGGATCCTCTATGACCCACCTCCCAGAATACTGGAAATAAAATCAAAAATAAACAAATGGGACCTAATTAAAATGAAAAGCTTCTGCACAACAAAGGAAACTATAAGCAAGGTGAAAAGACAGCCTTCAGAATGGGAGAAAATAATAGCAAATGAAGCAACTGACAAACAACTAATCTCAAAAATATACAAGCAACTCCTGCAGCTCAATTCCAGAAAAATAAATGACCCAATCAAAAAATGGGCCAAAGAACTAAATAGACATTTCTCCAAAGAAGACATACAGATGGCTAACAAACGCATGAAAAGATGCTCAACATCACTCATTATCAGAGAAATACAAATCAAAACCGCAATGAGGTACCATTTCACACCAGTCAGAATGACTGCTATCCAAAAGTCTACAAGCAAAAAGTGCTGGAAAGGGTGTGGAGAAAAGGGAACTCTCTCACACTGTTGGTGGGAATGTAAACTAGTACAGCCACTATGGAGAACAGTGTGGCGATTCCTTAAAAAAACTGAAAACAGAACTGCCATACGACCCAGCAATCCCACTGCTGGGCATACACACTGAGGAAACCAGAATTGAAAGAGACGTGTGTACCCCAATGTTCATCGCAGCACTGTTTATAATAGCCAGGATGTGGAAGCAACCTAGATGTCCATCAGCAGAGGAATGGATAAGAAAGCTGTGGTACATATACACAATGGAGTATTACTCAGCCATTAAAAAGAATACATTTGAATCCGTTCTAATGAGGTGGATGAAACTGGAGCCTATTATACAGAGTGAAGTAAGCCAGAAAGAAAAACACCAATACAGTATACTAATGCATATATATGGAATTTAAAAAGATGGTAACAATAACCCTGTATGTGAGATAGCAAAAGAGACACAGATGTATAGAACAGTCTTTTGGACCCTGTGGGAGAGGGCGAGGGTGGGATGATTTGGGAGAGTGGCATTGAAACATGTATATTATCATATATGAAACGAATCACCAGTCCAGGTTCAATGCAGGATACAGGATGCTCAGGGCTGGTGCACTGGGATAACCCAGAGGGACGGTATGGGAAGGGAAGTGGGAGGGGGGGTTCAGGATGGGGAATGCATGTATACTCATGGTGGATTCATGTCAATGTATGGCAAAACCAATACAATATTATAAAGTTTAAAAAAAGAGAGAGAGAGAATTAAAAGTTCAGCTCTAATAAATAAATAAATATTTTTAAAAATAAATAAATAAAAACTTCCAAGTCACAGTTCTATAGATGCGAATTCAAGCTTGGTCATAGAGCTCATCTAAGGACAATGCTTAGAGGAAGACAAGAACAAACAGGGTCTAGGACTGAGCCTTTAGGAATTCTAACATTTAATTGAGCCTCAAAGGAAATCAACAAAGAAGAAGCAGAAAGTTAGTTGACTTTCTCTAAAACCAGTAGAGAGTAGAAGCCAGAAGAAAGCTGTTTCAAGATGGCAGGGGTAGGGGGTGATCAACAGTGTTAAATGATGCTGAAAAGCTGAGTAACTTGAGAACTAGATTGGCAAACTATTTTATAACAGGATATAGCTTACAGCTAAGTAGACTCTTATTTGTGAAAGAAAGAGAGAAAAGAAGGAAGGGTGGGAGGAAGGGAGAGACGGGAAGGAGAGAGAGAAGGTGGGAAAGAAGAAGAAAAGAGATAATATTTTAAGACCAAAAAAAAAAAAAAAAAAACCCAAGGCACGATTCTTGGCACTCTCTACCTATGAATTGTGGATTTCAAGTTTCAGATTCCTCTTCTCATTATCTTTTCTGGCTATCAAGGAGAAATAACTTCTTCACCTCTGACAGTTCAGAATTACATCAGGGCCCTCTCTTGAGAAGAATTCTAGATATGGGACAGTCTGGCGTAAAACTTTCACCTCCAACGTCAACATTCTCCAGAAGAAAATGCCAGGCTCAGTGAGCGTCTTGATTCCTCATAAGATCAAGTTCATGACCTCTCTGTAGCCTGGAGCTCCAAGCCAATTAGCTATCAGTAAACCAACAGACTCATTTCATAACCGTCATTTAGACAACCTGAAATTGGTGGTGTGTGTAGATGTGTCTTTATGCACAGAGGTAAATAAGCTTTGAAATAGGGAGAGAAGCAGAAGTATATCCAATCAAATTAGGCTATTACCACAATATACAGATTTTCCCAAGTTGCTTTTTGACACATGAATTTTTTGGAGATTCTTAGGAGATAGGTTTTTAGACCAGAAACATCTGAACTTAGTTTTGTTAAATAAACCAACTTGCTTTATGATGTGGGCAAGCTCTTTAACCATGCTGAGCTTTAGTTTCTTCATCTTTGAATTTTGAAAATGTCTACCCTGCCTATGTCTCATTATTGTCACAGTGATCAAAGGCTATGCACATAAATGTACTTTAAAAAACCACTGAATGATATAGAAATGCCATAAAGATGCTTTCATTAACATTCCAACTTATTATGGTTATGATTTAAATGTCCAAAGATGATTAAGACAAGCAACAGAATATCCTCAAAGAGTTTACAGCAGAGATTTAAAGTTTTTGTTTTATTTAATTCAGCATCATACTTCATATTCTATCATTTCCATGATATTTTTAAAAAGTCTACCATGATGCTCTCTCAGAAACAAACTCATAAGTCAATGTCTTACTTTGCCTTTACCTTAACTTTTTTTTTTTTTTAAGGTAATCTATGGAAATCCCCTGGCAATTCAGTGGTTAGGATTCCACATTTTCACTGCTGAGGGCATGGGTTCAACCGCTGATTGGGGAGCTAAGTTCCTACAAGCCACACAGGATGGCAAAAAAAAAAAGTAATCTGCACCCACACACTTCAGTTCACACCCTCTGCATGAGAACTTCCCTAACTCCAGCCCATGGAGAATTCCTTTCCCTGTGGGTCCACAGCCACAGGGACTGGTGTGTGCTGTGCTCTTTTACTCTGGTCTTTATTCTCTCTTGACTTCCCTGGTGGCTCAGATGGTAAAGCATTTGCCTGAAATTCAGGAGACCCGGGTTTGATCCCTGGGTTGGGAAGATCCCCTGGAGAAGGAAATGGCAATCCACTCCAGTATTCTTGCCTGGAAAATCCCATGGATGGAGGAGCTTTGTAGTCTACAGTCCATGTGGTGGCAAAGAGTCGGACGAGACTTCACTTTCACTTTTATTCTCTGGTTATGTGTATATTCTGCCTCTGATCTCTGTTTGTTCTGGTTATGTATTTATTCAACTGTTTTACTGAACAATCTAGAATGCCACTCACAGTCTCTTACAATTCCTCATAGAACTTAAGCCATACCAGCCATATTGGTCTGTTAAACACTTAAATTGAAATAGTATGAGGCAGTACGTGGGATAAAGAACAAAAAGCTCAGAATTTAGAAAATTCTTGCTCTAGCTCATACCTGCCACTAGCTGGTGGCACAGAGCAATTCACTTAAAATCCCTGAGCCATCCTTATCTGTAAATGAGAAAGTTAGACTAAGTCCAGTGTCTTCCAGTTAACTCTATGAAAATCAAGGTTGCATATGTAGATTCCTTCCCACAATCACTTTCAAAATTTCTACCTAGAAAAGTTCACAGCAGCTCAGGTCTGTTGACAGAGACCACCAGTTTTGAAGTTCTACAGCTAGGAACACCACCTAAACTCTTACCACTGACCCAGTTTGTTGAGACGACCATTACTGATCTGGGCAATGGCCAGTGCAGCTTGTACTAATGAGCCTTCTGACCCTCCTAACCCTGGACATGATGCCACAACTAACACTGCCATAGCTGCTACCACTGGTGCCCCAGGAACTTGGTCCTTCTGCCACCATTCCCTGGGAAAAGTTCCCTTTGACCTGCACCTCTGGGGCAGGGGCCTACCCTAGTTGCAAGGGAGGCTAGGAGAGCAAACAGGTGGCATTACATAGTGAAAGCATCCTTTCAACATAGGAGGGAGATTCTGCATGCTGGGCAACTAAAAGGAATGACAAATATCCACTCTAAGTATTTCCACCACTATAATTCTTATTTTTCAGATCAGGAAACTTAGGATAACTGACATGCCCAAGGTCATAGAGATGGCAAGTGGTTAAATCAGTCTGTCTGATGCTGATGACTCTCTGCTCTCCTCAGGTTCCAAAGCCTCCACTTGATAGAGACTTTAGGGACAGGTGAGTTTGTGCAGGTGAGACTGTAGGTTTCATTCATCATCATCTGCATTATTGTCATCACCATTATGATATTTAAAGAGAAAATCTACAAACTTGTGACTCAATCAAGTTCACAGTCCCCAAGTCATCAGGAAATATCTGTTGATAGAATAGAAGATGTATTTTGATTAAAACATTCAAAAAGTAGTACCCATAGACAGACATGAAAATAAACAACTCTGATCAGGAGCCAAAGTTCAACACCAGGTCAATGTTGTAAACACCATTTTCATCTCCTAAAGCAGCTACCATTTTGCAACTAAACTCAGTAACAACAACTTTCTGACCTGCCTGCTGTTTTCCCTGCAGCTGTTTCCACTGCAATTACAAAAGAGGAAAGCTTCTGGTCCTTTGATAATAACTCAACCCAGTCAAGAGAACACTGTACACTTAAAAAGTGGGATTCATAGTAAGAAAGGTGGGATTAGTCCTCTTCCTCCTTTACACACACCCTCAAACTGTATTTTCCCAGAACACAGAGAATTGCTATATTGTCAATTCCTGGCTATATGTAATAAGAGAGGAGAGAGAGAAGGGCAGCATTAATAAATTAAACCTATCTTTAGCCTCCAAACCACATTTTGAGCATTAGTCTCCTTTACCATGCACCCTAGGCTAAAACTGAAAAATAAGAAACAAAATCCTTAATGGTGGTCACTCTCCCTACCCTCCCCCAACAGCCCTGGCCACCAGTCCTCTTCAGTACACGAAGTAATAAGCAGGAAAAAGATCCACAAGCCAGCACTAGGGGAATGGCATGGAGACTCCAATGGCTAGGCCAATCCAGAGAAGCAGTTACTCACTTCTGAAGGAACCAAGGATCAGCTACACTCTTGCTCCCTAAGCAGCAGCCTTCATGTGGCTATATTTACATCTTGAGCTTTGATCAATTTCTAGAAAATTCTGATGTCCCCAAACCCACATGTATAATCTAGATAATCTCACTGGAGAAAGTGTGTGAAATATGTGTAGTCCCTGCCCTTTGTCATCTGATTCTAATTTAAACACTTCCCAGTTTCCTACTCCAACCATAATTGTTCATTGCACTGATTATAATAATTCACCTAAAACAAACAATAAAAGGAACAGAGCCTCCTCCTGTGGCCAGAACTTTCCCAAAGCTTAGGCCTGCCAGCAATTATATGCCTTTTACTCCATGCCTTTAGCATCTTTAACAAGGCTTCTTGGTTCATTGGAGCCCCAGTCCTCAGTAGAAAGCAAAAACAATAGATAAAAACAATGGACTCCAAGAGTAATCATTTCTCCAATTGCCACCCACTGATAACACTGTGCTCTTGGTGAGGAGAAGCTCACGAAGAGACTACGTAAAGGTCAGACACTAAGAAAAATTTGAAAGAAATTTCATATCCTGAATGATTTAGAATGATGTCTTTTTAAAAATTAAGTATAGTTAATCATTCCAATTCCAAAGAAAGACAATGCCAAAGAATGTTCAAACTACTGCACAATTTCACTCATCTCACACTCTAGTAAAGTAATGCTCAAAATTCTCCAAGGCAGGCTTCAGCAATACGTGAACCGTGAACTTCCAGATGTTCAGGCTGGTTTTATAAACGGCAGAGGAACCAGAGATCAAATCGCCAACATCCGCTGGATCATCGAAAAAGCAAGCGAGTTCCAGAAAAACATCTATTTTTGCTTTATTGAGTATGCCAAAGCCTTTGACTGTGTGGATCAAAATAAACTATGGAAAATTCTGAAAGAGATGGGAATACCAGACCACCTGACCTGCCTCTTGAGAAACCTATATGCAGGTCAGGAAGCAACAGTTAGAACTGGACATGGAACAACAGACTGGTTCCAAATAGGAAAAGGCGTAGGTCAAGGCTGTATATTGTTACACTGCTTATTTAACTTCTATACAGACTACATCATGAGAGATACTGGGCCAGAAGAAGCACAAGCTGGAATCAAGATTGCCGGGAGAAATATCAAAAACCTCAGATATGCAGATGACACCACCCTTATGGCAGAAAGTGAAGAGGAACTAAAAAGCCTCTTGATGAAAGTGAAAGAGGAGAGTGAAAAAGTTGGCTTAAAGCTCAACATTCAGAAAACTAAGATCATGGCATCTGGTCCTATTACTTCATGGGAAATAGATGGGGAAACAGTGGAAACAGTGTCAGACTTTATTTTGGGGGGCTCCAAAATCACTGCAGATGGTGATTGCAGCCATGAAATTAAAAGACACTTACTCTTTGGAAGGAAGTTCAGTTCAGTTCAGTTCAGTCGCTCAGTCGTGTCTGACTCTTTTCGACCCCATGAATCGCAGCACACCAGGCCTCCCTGTCCATCACCAACTCCCGGAGTTCACTCAGACTCACGTCCATCAAGTCTATGATGCCATCCAGCCATCTCATCCTCTGTCGTCCCCTTCTCCTTCTGCCCCCAATCCCTCCCAGCATCAGAGTCTTTTCCAATGAGTCAACTCTTCGCATGAAGTGGCCAAAGTACTGGAGTTTCAGCTTCAGCATTATTCCTTCCAAAGAAATCCCAGGGCTGATCTCCTTCAGAATGGACTGGTTGGATTTCCTTGCAGTCCAAGGGACTCTCAAGAGTCTTCTCCAGCACCACAGTTCAAAAGCATCAATTCTTCAGTGCTCAGCTTTCTTCACAGTCCAACTCTCACATCCATACATGACCAGTGGAAAAACCATAGCCTTGACTAGACAGACCTTAGTTGGCAAGGTAATATCTCTGCTTTTGAATATGCTGTCTAGGTTGGTCATAACTTTCCTTCCAAGGAGTAAGTGTCTTTTAATTTCATGGCTGCAGTCACCATCTGCAGTGATTTTGGAGCCCCCCAAAATAAAGTCTGACACTGTTTCCCCATCTATTTCCCATGAAGTGATGGGACCAGTTGCCATGATCTTCATTTTCTGAATGTTGAGCTTTAAGCCAACTTTTTCACTCTCCTCTTTCACTTTCATCAAGAGGCTTTTATGAATGAAGTATTGATACATGCTACAATTTGAATGAACTTCAAAAACATGTTAAGTGAAAGTAGCCAGACACAAAGATCACATATTGTGTGATTCCTTTTATATGAAATATCCAGAATAAGTAGATTCAAATATACAGAAAGCAGGTTGGTAGTCATCAGGAGATGGAAGGAGAGGGGAATGGAAAATGATTACTTCATGGGTATGAGATGTTATTCTTGGATGATGAAAAGGTTTTGAAACTAGAGAGAGGTGTTTTGTTACACAACATTGTGAATGTACTAACGTCACTGTATTATGTACTTTAAAATGGTTAATTGTGTATTATGTTAGTTTCACCTCAATAAGAAAAAGATCATGTAAATATATGCAAAACTTGAAGAGTTAATTTCTTTTGTCAGTAAAAGGAAAGAAAGTTGTTAGGATCTTTAAATGTAATTTCAACTACTGCAAACTTCTTTACAGTGTTAAAATTTGCTTTACATTTTGTGTCATATATATTTAAACAAAGTTTCTCACTTATGGTTCTCCAGACCTTGAAGTGATCATCATTAGAAAGTCTTGATCAGGAATTACATGTAACCACTTCAAACTTTTAATTGTTAAAAAAAAAAAATATATATATATATATATATATATGTTTGTAAAAACAACTTCAATTTCCCCTTAAAATATTTGAAAATATTTTTGGAAGTTTTTCATAAATTCACTATTTCATGTATCCTCTAATACTTCACATTAGATTTTTATTGTCCCAACTGTACATTATAAAAGTGTTTAAGCTTTTTTTTTAAAACCAAATCTCATGTAAGTACTTCTAAATATATTCAGATACTATTTAAATATCTTTTCTATGTGTATTATGATGTGAAAAATGTTAAGAAGTTGGAAAGTAGCCTGCCCTCAAAGCTAACTAAATATTGTGTTACACTTTTCACTGTTAAATTTTGTCTTCCTGGGCAGATCAAAATTTTCTCAAGGGCTGTGATCATGCCTTCAATTGCTGAACTTCTTTTGTATTTTCCATAACAAACAATGTTCAGAAGCTCACTAAATCCTTATTGAACTGAACTGAATCACTAGAAAAACGTTCCATTCATTCAGGTTGGTGCAAGCCCAGCCTTGAGAAGTTTACTTTGCAACAAGCCTGACACCATATACAGAAAGACACATGGTAAATATTAAGCGATCTAGAGAATCTCAAGTGCTTCCTCACTTTTATGTTCTTTCAATTGTATTTCTGCTGTTCCCCCAAACCTCCAAAAGACTTGTGTGCCTAAGGCTGGAGCCAGACATGCTTGTGACTGTTCACTGAAGCTGGGTCAGGGGTGGAACATCACCCCTGGAGTTGTCACAAGATCACATGACCAACAAACAGGAAAACATGATTGATTCCACCAAAGAATTTGAAATCTCATGGGGATGGAACACCATTCTGTAGGGATCTGGAAAAAGAAAAAATAATCCTCTCATTTCAACACCCTCTCATGCTGGGGTAGGGGAATCTGTTAACTGGTTTCTAATTGAGAAATAAATCAGAAGATCCAACTTTAGCAAAACTGAAGATGTGAGCTGTACTTGCGTGCTTTGCTGCCAGAAAACAAGCCAGGAGTTTTCTTCTCCTACTCACATAGCAGAAAGTGAACGGGGTCATCTTTGCTGAACTGTGAGAAGGGGACTGTGCTGGGCCAGATTTAAATGTGGACAAATTCCTGTAAAGTTGGTCTGTGTGGTAGTTCTAAAATAAAATGGCATTAGGTACCCGGTTTACAAGAAACTTTTTAAAAATTCTGCAGAATAAACAATAGCTCACAGAAAGAGAGAAAGGACAAGCAAAGACTAAGATCACTGCCAGGTCACAAGGCTATTTTTACTTACTGAATGAGAGAAGAAGGAGTCAGGATAAAGGGGTTCAGGCTCTTAAACTGTGCAGCATTTCCACCTTGGTACTCCCACAAACCTCAGAAGCACACACCTAGTTAAAGGCAGCCACATGCACATATTTCTGGTGAGACTTCAATGCCTCCAACTGAACATACAATTAATGTTTTTCTGTTCTTGTTGTGTTGGGCCTCATTCCAGGAATGCATTCTGTCCATCATGGCTCCTGGGCTCTGAGAATGAGCCCTGGGACCTATCACTGTCTCCCATGCAGGGTGCTGCATCTAATATTTCTGGGGTTTTTTTTTTTTACATACTAAAGAAAAACCTAGCTTATCACTGAGACCTTAAATAATGGAGATGCTAAGGAATGAAAGGGGGCAATGGGATAAACACTAAAGGCACTGACTTCAGCTGACAGGAGGAAGAGAAAGAGAAAAAAATTTCCATGAAGCTAAGGACATTCATCTCTTAGATCATAGTTTCCTTACTATGTGTACATCCACGTTTCACCAAAAGGGAGAAACAAGGAGGGACAAGGGCGTGTTAGGAGCAATAAAAAAATTTTTCCATTTCTCAAATCCAACCTTTCTCCAGCAAATGTATTTCAGCCTAAGATGTGTTCCCCTTCAAACAGAGCCAGGTCAAGCATAGGATACTTGAAGGGGAAAGCAGCAGAGCAACCACAGCCAACTACTCCATCCTGCGGATGGCGACCGGAAGCCCCCAAATGTCCCTTGCTCCAATTCTCAAGATGAGTTGATGAGAGAAACCCACGTTTCTTGTCTCCCAAACCAGTTCTCTTTTCACCTCACCACATTCTGTAATCTATGTAATCCATGCAGAATTCCAATCTAAAATGCATCTGATACTGGGCAATTTTCTACTTATTCCTCTTCACCAGTCCTCCTCAGGACTGGAGAGGAAATGCCCTTGGACTATACAATAAATGAATTCTTTTTCTATAAACTCATCCACAAAAGACTTATTTATTTATAATCTGTACTTGCATGTGATTACATAACTCCTACCATTGTTTACCAACATGTGTAAAGATAGTTTGTATAGTATTTTATTAGCTCTGAAATGTCCAGGATAATGTCATAAACTTGGACACTATTGGTAGAGGTTAAGATAAGATTGAAGCTTTTCAGATATCATGATAACAATGAATACAAAAACAGCCAGATCCGGTTCTATCAAATGTTCCTCTTTCATGCATGCTCCTGAAGAAGGATCTACTCCATGAACCCCATGCTATTAAAAGCTGATCAAGGGCCTTCAATGCCAAGAATTAGCTTTCAGTCATAGATTCAGGGACTCTAACTTAGCGAACCAAAATAGGGTTCACCCTCTTTCCCATTATAAATGAAAATCCGAAAACCAGCAAGTTCAGAATGAGGGTGAAAAAGTGTGAAACTTTACAAAAGACTTTGTCTTAACTCAGTAATTCATAGATATAAAAGCAGAGACAGAGGCAGGAGAGCATGCTTGAACATACATGGCCTTTTAGCGCTGTGGTCCTACCAGTGAACATGTCAATGTCTTGAACTCTAACCAATCACTTAAGTAGCTCCTCATCCTCTGATGAGCTGCTTGTGCAGATGTTATACTAATTCTGTGTGTGAGACATATTAATGTTGACTATGGGTACACGCTGGGCTTCCCCAATGACTCAGCAGTAAAGAATCCTCCTGCAACGCAGTAGATGCAATAGATGTGAGTTCAATCCCTGAGTCTGAACGATCCCCTGGAGGAGAAAATGGCAACTCACTCCAGTACTCTTGCCTGGAAAATTCAATGGACAGAGGAGCCTGACAGGCTACAAAGAGTCTGATATGACTGAGCACAGCACAGACAAATGGAACATGATATGAGAAATCTGAAATCAATATAAGTGCTCAAAACTGCCTCAGGATCTCACTGGGAGAAACCCAGATTGGAAAAGGCCACTGAGCACAAACCTTCTTGGCCAGTTCTTACCTATCTGACTCCAATGTGAAGGATAAAATGTTCCTACGTCCAGCTCATCCAAAGTTTTGATAGGATATTTTTACCATCTCTGGATCAGTAGCCACAATATATTTTCCCTGTGAGTACTCTCAGGTCAAAGCGCATCTTGCAAGAACGTGTAATTCTCCAAGTCAAAAGCAAACAAATTCCTACATTCTTTACTAAATGTTCCTGGAAAACCATGACCCACACACTGGTTTCACAGTTCATAGTATGAAAAAAAGAAGATCAAAGTGATTAAAACAATAGATTATAACTGAATCATAGAATTTTTGAGCATTCTGGTTGCTTTATTCTTATTTTCATGTTTTTTAATTAAAAAAATTTAAATGTAGGCATAAATGCTTCTCAACCAGTGCAATTCAGAATGACAGGGTCATTTGCTATCTGCACATAGGCTGCCATATGATACCTTTACCGAGTATCCACTATGTTTAATGTGTTGATCTGTGAAAGGTATTATGAGGACTATAGAGATACATAAGACCCAGTTGTGCTCTCAAGACTCACAATCAAGTAAGAGAAACAAAAACAACAATAGGACTGTTAAAGCATTTTATTTTAGCATGAAAAGTCCACATCATGGAGTCATACCTCCCAGCTTTAAATCCCAATTTTAGTGGGATTAAATCCCACTAATCTGCTTATTTAACTTCTATGCAGAGTACATCATGAGAAACGCTGGGCTGGAAGAAGCACAAGCTGGAATCAAGATTGCCAGGAGGAATATCAATAACCTCAGATATGCAGATGACACCACCCTTATGGCAGAAAGAGAAGAGGAACTAAAAAGCCTCTTGATGAAAGTGAAAGAGGAGAGTGAAAAAGTTGGCTTAAAGCTCAACATTCAAAAAACAAAGATCATGGCATCTGGTGCCATCACTTCATGGGAAATAGATGGGGAAACAGTGGAAACAGTGTCAGACTTTATTTTGGGGGGCTCCAAAATCACTACAGATGGTGACTGCAGCCATGAAATTAAAAGACGTTTACTCCTTGGAAGGAAAGTTATGACCAACCTAGATAGCATATTCAAAAGCAGAGACATTACTTTGCCAACTAAGGTCTATCTAGTCAAGGCTATGGTTTTTCCAGTGGTCATGTATGGATGTGAGAGTTGGACTGTGAAGAAAGCTGAGCACTGAAGAATTGATGCTTTTGAACTGTGGTGCTGGAGAAGACTCTTGAGAGTCCCTTGGACTGCAAGGAAATCCAACCAGTCCATTCTGAAGGAGATCAACCCGGGGATTTCTTTGGAAGGAATGATGCTAAAGCTGAAACTCCAGTACTTTGGCCAGCTCATGCGAAGAGTTGACTCATTGGAAAAGACTCTGATGCTGGGAGGGATTGGGGGCAGGAGGAGAAGGGGACGACAGAGGATGAGATGGCTGGATGGCGTCACTGACTTGATGGACGTGAGTCTGGGTGAACTCCGGGAGTTGGTGATGGACAGGGAGGCCTGGCGTGCTGTGATTCATGGGGTCTCAAAGAGTCATACATGACTGAGCGACTGAATTGAACTGAACTGAATCCCATGTCACTAGTCTTTGAACTCTAGGGCAAGTATATTGACTGCTCTGAGCCTCAGATTCCTTACCTGTGAAATACAGGAGATAAAAAAAAGTTACCAACTTGATGAATTGTTTCAAGGTTAAAGAGGTTTTTTTTAACATGTAGTTCAAAATGGTAGTAAGAATTCAATAAATTTAGCTACCATTGTATAAGTGCATGAACAAAGTTGTATCCATATGAAGTATATACAAACAGCCATCTTTGCAAGCAATGAACCAGTTCAATCTTTGGTCCTTTCTTGATTAAAAAAAAAATGAGATAGGTATGTAGATAGATAGATAAATAATTAATAGATAAGAAAGAAAATATCTAAACCCACTAAATATCTTCACCCATTAGAGCTTGTTCAGTCACTCAGTCATGAAAAACTCCTTTCAACACCATGGACTTCAGCATGCCAGGCTTCCCTGTCCTTCACTATCTCCCAGAGTTTGCTCAAACTTGTGTCCATTGAGTCGATGATGCCACACAATCATCTCATTTTCTGTTGCCCACTTCTCTTCCTCCTCTCAATATATCTCAGCTTCAGGGTCTTTTCCAAAGCATCAGCTCTTCACATCAGGGGGCCAATGGACTGGATCTTCAGCTTCAGCATCAGTCCTTCCAATGAATATCCAGAGTTGATTTCCTTTAGGATTGACTGGCTTGATCTCCTTGTTGTCCAAGGAGTCTTGCTGTCTCATGAGTTCTTCTCTAGCACCACAGTTCGAAAGCATCAGTTCTTCAGTGTTCAGCTTTGTTTATGGTCCAACTATCACATCCATACATGACTACTGGAAAAACCATAGCTTTGACTATACAGACCTTGTTGGCAAAGTGATGTCTCTGCTCTTGAATATGCTATCTAGGTTTGTCATAGCTTTTCTTCCAAGGAGCAAGCATCTTTTAATTTCATCTTTCATTTTCACACGAAGAAAAAGGAGATTCCTTTTACTTGGAGCTGGTGCCTGTCTCCCTTTCCCCCAACTCCTTGACTGAGAGTGCTCTTTGTCTGACTGCCTCCAATGGTGGAATGTTTCCTTGATCTTTCTTAGACTCAAGTCCTCTTCAGAATAAGAATACTAAGGCCAGATCTGCTGCTGCTGCTGCTGCTGCTAAGTCACTTCAGTCGTGTCCAACTCTGTGCAACCCCATAAGATGGCAGCCCACCAGGCTCCCCCGTCCCCGGGATTCTCCAGGCAAGAACACTAGAGTGGGCTGCCATTTCCTTCTCCAATGCACGAAAGTGAAATGTGAAAGTGAAGTCGCTCAGTCCTGTCCCACTCTTAGCGATTCCACAGACTGCAGCCCACCAGGCTACTCTGTCCATGGGATTTTCCAGGCAAGAGTACTGGAGTGGGGTGCCATTGCCTTCTCTGAAGGCCAGATCTAGTCTAATGCAAAAATAAACATGGGGATTTTTCAAGAAATTTATGTAAATCTGATCTAAAATGCTCACTAAATCAGTACGTTTAAAAGACGTGAATAACGCACCTGAGTCAAGTGATACTTGCCAATTGTGCCAGAATGAACTATCATATGCATTTTTAAAAAAGTCTTAAGTAAGTAAGTAAAGTCACTCAGTCGTGTCTGACTCTTTGTGACCCCGTGGACTGCAGCCCACCAGGCTCCTCAGTCCATGGGATTCTCCAGGCAAGAATACTGGAGGGGGTTGCCATTTCCTTCTCCAAGGGATCTTCCCGACCCAGGGATCGAACCCGGGTCTCCCACATTGGAGGCAGACACTTTAACCTCTGAGCCACCATTAAGTAGTATAAATTATCACTCTGGATTAATTCATTTACTCATTCAAAAAAATATTTGCTGAGCACTTACAATGCATCATTATAAGCATTAAATGCATTGGGTATAAGCATCAAAGCTAAACAGGGAACAAATCCAATGAAAATCTCTTTTTTATGAAATTAACATTAGCAATTCAATATCACTGGGACTGTTATGGACTTAGGATGATCTTTTCAGTGCCATAGGGAATACAAAGTATGTAAAAGCTGCTGGGCATTGATCTCCTTGTTCCTTATAATCTTGGTTAGCTGTGGAGTTGGAATGAAAATAAAAGTTACACCTATGAAGTGGCTCATTGCAAAATAAAGCAAAGCAATATAAAACAGTTTAAGACAAAGCAAGGGGCTCAGGCAATCAGAGTTGAAAATACCTGAATAATTTGTACTCAGTAGGTATATTTGATAAATAAATCTTTCTTTGAGCAAGCAAAGAATTTATAAGCAATTATGTGGAATTTGAGAAAGACTGGGAAAATGGGATAATCAAAATAAGAGTGGTCAAAATAAGGTGAGTTATTTCTATCACTATTTATCTTACTTGCTTGCTCAAAAAAATGATACTCTATCATTTGCTAGAATTTAGAACAAAATAGTACTTTGTGGCCCATGAAATTTGGTGTAACCCTATTATTTAAACTCATATTGGCAGTTACAGATTAATATCAGCCAAAACATTCAAATCACACAAAATTGTATTTTGTGTTGCCAAGTATAAGTGACTTCCAAATGCAGTGGATTTATGTCCAAGTTGAGACCATAACCAATTTGTAGAATTCCTGACACTAAACTTACTTGATTAAATTTTCCAGTCTCACCATTTTCCACGAATGGCTTTTAAACTACTTTACTCACATAGCTCAAGGAGCAATGGTGACTATTGCATCTTGAGGAGAGGACAGGGTATAAATGGGTTGTTGTTTTTCTTTATTTTTTTTTGAGGGGGGTAGCTAAAGTCAGAGCTTCATTTCTAAGATTTTTTTTTTTTAAAGACACAGAAACTCAGGAGATAAATTCAAGTACCCTGATTAGACTACCTCTAATGAGGAAATATATAGGACTTGCTACATCACTTTTTATTTTTGTTAAAAGTCAGCCCTGAGAGATGGTAATATGGTTTATTTTCAACAAGTCTAGGAAGTAAAATATTTTGAATCCATGATGTATCTGATTTCCCTCCCTCTCCAATACCATGAAAAGCCTGTTGCCTCCTGATACATCAAAATATCTATTTTTAACATTTTTGAGCATGCTATATTCTTTCAAGACATGGTTCCTTCATTTACTGCACTCATAGTCTATTGGCAGAAATAAGTACACTAATAACTTAAGATCATAATCAAAAGCACAACTTTTAGGGGTGACCTGATTTGAAATTAACCAACTTCTAGGTTCTAAGTCAAAAATATTGCATTCTGAGTAGAATTTCTCCTAAACACTTTTCTCTATATCATAACAAAGTGTATGACAGGAGTCAACAATATTGGCCTAAGAAATCCAATGTTTAAATTAACAAAAAGGAAACTAACACATTTTAGGAGAAGTATCTAGTAAACCAAGGAATACTCCGCTTTCAGACAGTAGAAACTTGTTCTTTATTAGAATATGGGCTAAATTTAATTGAGTTCAATCACAGTTACCCACAGATTTGATAATGCTAAACAAGTAGTCAGTGACCACAGTCCCCATTAAGAGTAGCTTTTAAGCATATTTGGAGGTGAGCAAGAATTTGAGCTGGAAACTGACCCACTGTCCAATAGACAGAACTGCTACAGCCCCTGCAAAAAGTGAGATCTACAAAGTTTGTGGCAGTGGATGGAGGGCTTTCTTAAGACACAGTTGTATCACAATCATGGTTTCAAAGTAAATGCCACCTCTATAACTATATAAATTGCTGCCAAGTTACTCAAATGCTGGAAATTAGAGATATGAAGGAAAGGGTCAGAGATACAGCTATGGGACCAGAAAACCTTGCTTTGGCCCTCAGTAGATTTTTGTATATGAGGGTCCTGTGACATTGGTATGTTCTCCAGAAAAGCAATCTCCCCACTTCAATTTAGGAAAATTCTCTCATAAACAAGGCATTTTTCTCTGACAACCAACCCCTGATCAAGTGTTTAGAATCCCATCCATATCTTTCTTAACCAATTTTAAATAGTCACTATACATAAAATATATTCACTGACAGCCTAGTAATTCTCTAAACAATACCACCAAATCCGCCAACAGAACAAAATCTCTAACAGAGCCTCCTCATTTCAACAGACAGAATGCAAGCCCCTTGGAATGCCAACAGCTGTGACCAAAATGAAAATTTCTTCTAAAATTAGTGAGCTTCTATTATAATATCTTTGGACTATTGCAGGGGCTCTGGCTGCTCTTAAACCATTCCCCAGACAGTTAATATACTGACAGTTTTGCAAACTTTGTCCCTGGCAAAAGCCTTGTATGATTAATCCACTCAAAGCACTGCCCATATATATAAAAACAACACTGTTGACAGTAACTGCTAAATACCAAGATTTCAGAATACTGAAATATGACATACAACCCCTTCTACTTTGTGAATGAACAGCTTTGAAAAGTTGGGGGTGGTAAAAATTAAGACTGTAAAAGTAAAAAGCAATTAATGACATCCCACCTCTCACAGAACATTATATACATATTGTGCACCAAAGTAAGGTTTAAAATAGGTCCAATAAGTGTGATCCATATAGAAAAATAATCTTTAAACCTGAAAAAAAAATTACCTTAGAGCATGTACAAAGCAACATCCTCCTGAATATCTCTACCACTATATTTTACACTCTCAAGGATGGCTCTCAAGTAGGGAGATTTCACATACAACCCTAAGGAGATACTTAGCAATGTCTGGAAGTATTTTTGGTTGTCACAGTGAAAGTAAAAGTGTTAGTCACTCAGTCGTGGCCGACTTTTTGTTACCCCATAAACTGTAGCCCACCAGGCTCCTCCATCCATGGAATTCTCCAGGCAAGAATACTGGAGTGGGTAGCCATTCCATTCTCCAGGGCATCTTCCAGACCCAGGGATCAAACTTGAGTCTCCCGCACTGCAAGGAGATTCTTTACCATCTGAGCCATTAACCTTATGCCTAAAGGAACTAGAAAAAGAACAAATAAAATCTAAAGTTAGTAAAAAGAAAGAAATCATAAAGATTAAAGCAGAAATAAAAGAAAGATCAAAAGGACAATAAAAAAATCAATGAAATTAAGAGCTGGGTTTTTTTAAAAGATAGATAAGATTGATAAAACTTTCATTAAGAAAATAATAAAGAGATCTCAAACTGATAAAATTATAAGTGAAAGAGGAGAAGTTACAGTTGACACTACAGAGATTCAAAGGATCATAAGAGATTACCACAAATAATTATTATACAACAATAAAGTGGAGAGATCACAAGAAATGAATAAATCCCTAGAAACCTACAGTCCTCAAGACTGAATCAGGAAGAAATAAAATATATAAATAGACTGATTATCAGTTAATGAATTACTGAAGGGTAATTTTTAAATTCCTAACAAATAAAAGTCCAAAATGGCTTCACAGTTGAATTTCTGCAAAACATTTAGAGAAAAAGAAAGAAATTAAAGGAATCCAAATCAGGAAGGGAGAAGTAAAACTGTCAGTGTTTGAGATGACATGATGCTATGTATAGGAAACCCCAAAGATGTTACTAAAAATAATAGAATAAATACATTCAGTAAAGTTGCAGGAAAAAAATAATATACAGAAATCTGTTGCTTTCTATACACTAATAATGAGCTATTATAAAGAGAAATTAAGAAAACTGTCATTTGCAACTGCATTAAAAGGAATAAATATATTTAGAAATAAATCTAACCAAAGAGAAAAATGACTTGTACTCTTAAAACCATAAGACGTTGATGAAATAAACCAAAGATGAAACACAAACAAATGGAAAGATATATCATGCTCATGAATTGAAAGAATTAATATTGTTAAAATGGCCATACCATTCAGGGCAATCTATAGATTCAATGCAATTTCTATCAAAATACCAATGGGATTTTTTTGCAGTAAAAGAAAAATAGCTCTACAATTTGTATGATAACAAGAAGTCAAAACATCCTTGAGAAAGAACAAAGCTGAAGGTAACATACTCCTTGATTTCAAACTGTACTCCAAAGTGACGGTAATCAAAACAGTATGGTACTGGCACAAGAATAGATGCATAGATCAACAGAACAGAATAGAGAACCCAGAAATGAACCCACACTTACACAATCTATGACAAAGGAAGTGAGAATATACAATGGGGAAAAAACGGCCTTTTCAAAAATGCTGTTGGGAAAACTGGACAGCTATATGAGAAAAAAATCAAACAGGACTACTCTCTGATACTTACATATGAAAATAAACTGCAAATGAAATAAAGACTTAATGTGAGACCTAATACCATAAATGTTCTAGAAGAAAACATAGGCGGTAAGCTCTTTGACATTAGTCTTAGCAATATTTTTTAATATGTCTCTTGAGGCATGGGAAACAAAAACAAAAAATAAACAAATGGGATTAAAGCATACTAAAAAACTTTTGCAGAACAAAGGGAGCTATCAACAAAACAGAAAGGCAGCCTAGTGAATGAAATATTTGCAAATGATATATCCAATAAAAAATTAATACCCAACATATATACAAAGAACTCACAACTCAACGTCAAAAAAAAAAAAAAAAAAAAAAAAACTAAAAAGTAGGCAGAGGACCTGAATAGACTTTGTCTTCCAAAGAAATCATACAGATACACGGGTCACAGGCACATGAAAAGATGCTCAACATCACTAACCATCAAGGAAATGCAAATTAAAACCATAATGAGATACAGCCTTACACCTGTCAGAATGATTATTATCAAAAAGACAACAAATAACACATGTTGGTAAGGATGTGAAGAAAAAGGAACTCTACTGTGCTATTGGTGGCATTATAAATTGGAGCAGCCATTAGGGAGATTCCTCAAAAAGTTTACAATAGAAATGACATATGATCCAGCAATTTCATTTCTGGATATTTACTTGAAGAAAACAAAAACACTGATTTGAAAAGACATATGCACATCAATGTTCATTGCAGCATTATTTACAATAGCCAAGATAGGAAACAATCTAAGTGTTCACTGATAGATGAATGGATAAAGAAGATTTGGAATGAGATATTACTCAGCTTTACAAGGAATGAAATCTTGCCAATTGGAACAACACAGATGAATCTAAAATACATTATGCTTAGTGAAATAAGTCACACAGAAAAAGACAAATACCATATGATCTCACTTATATGAAGAACCTAAAAAACAAAACAACAAAGAAAACAAAGCAAAATGAAAACAGACTCATAGAAACAGAGAACAAACAGGTGGTTGCGAAAGTGGAAAGGGATGGAGTGGACATAATACATGAAGGGAATTAAGAGATACAAACCACCAGTTAGAAAATAGGTAGGCCATGGGGAGGTAATATACAGCACAAGGTATATGGTCAATAATATTTTAATAACTTTGTATAGTTACTGGGTTTCTCTTGGTGATCATCTCATAATGTATGCAATTGTCAAATCACTATGTAGTACATCTGAAATTAACATATAGTATACCAACTATATTTCAATCAAAAATATTTTCTTAGCTCTGAACAAGGCAGGGATAAAATTTAGGACACTCCTAAAAAAACTTCAAAATATAGCATGTGAAGAGTAAATAGATTTTAAATATGAAGTTATCTGCCAAAGGCTGATGAATGTCAATTTCGTTAATGGAATGAAGTGGTAAAAGAAAATGAATAGAACATGGCCAAAGAGAATGCTTAAAATGCAGGACATATGGGTCTACTCATCCATTACATTTTAAATCCTCAGAATGTATTAGAACTAGTTATCTAACAGAAATACTATGACATTTATGTCTCTTTTCCTTCTACCCAAAATTTAAAATAACTTTTGAATAGCCAATAAAAAAGTTCCATCAAGTGCCAGATCAATCAGTCAGCAACATTTATTTAGCTAACACTGTACAAAGAACATTATATTATGCAATGAAAGAGGATTAGAAACAGCTCCTTTGAGTTGCTTACAATCTGTTTGGGAATAAATAAATGGTAACATATGAAAACGATTTTAGGACATTTACTTTACAAAGCAACATTTTACTGAGTGCCTCTATAAACACTACTTTATACTCTGGGGCATTTTAAAATAATACAGTTTCCCTTTGTTGGTGTAGAAATAGCTGAATATCTTAGAAATCTACTAAAATTTACTGTCCCCAAATCAGCCAGCTAAACCAATTACAAACAATTGAATGCAGACTTATTTGGAGCACTTAAGAGTAGTTAGTTAAATAGTTTACTCTTCTAAAATAATTCCTCTTGTGTTATCTTTTCAGAAAAGGGAAAGTTCATGGCTGGATTTCATAAAAATATCTGCACCACCACAAAAATGTCACAAAATAGAAAATCAACATTCTTTCTCCCCTCTAGTCTCAGATTATAAACAGATTCATATATGCACAGGGCAGTGGGACCTTTGAGAGGCAGTGGGTGGAAACAAACACCTTCATGAGGGTTGGGGGACCCAAACCACAGGCTAAAGTCTATGTCTCCTTTTGTGCTGAGTCTAATGCCAAATATATCCTGGAAATGGAAAAACACCGTCATTTGTATATATTTATCCAGTATTTTTGAAGGCAAGAAAAGAGTCTGAGGATAGTTCTTAGAACTTTTGACTGAGTTCAAAAATAGTTATGAATGTAGACAAAACAGAAATATGCATTTATTCATTGTGTGGAAAAATTATCTCAAGCACCTGACTGGGCAAAGAAAGCTAGAAATATTAGATACATGCCAAATGTACCTGAAATGAGTTCTACTTACAGTTCATATTCTCTTTTCTAAAGGAATAAAATTGTTGGCTGCCAATCATGGAGATAAGAATTCTGTAAATGGTCAGAATTTCACCCCTCTCTTTAAGGTGTGAGTCTTCTTCACAACTCAATGACAATTAAAAAAACAAAGCCTATTTTAAAAATTGGTTGTAAGCTGCCATTTCTACTTAATGTCACACAGGCATCTCAAACCCAAGTGTGTGTTAGTCGCTCAGTCATGTACTCTTTGCAACCTCATGGACCATAGCCTGCCAGGCTCCTCTGTCCATGAGATTCTCCAGGAAAGAATACCAGAGTGGGTAGCCATCCCCTTCTCAGGGACTGAACCCAACTCTCCTGCATTGCAGGCAGATTCTTTACCATTTGAGCCACAAGAGAAGCACCCAAGCCCAAAGTATGCACAACTGAACTGTTTCTTTGCTGTATCTGTTCTTCCATTCTCAAGAAATCATAATAGTCCTCTCCTTACCCAGTCAGAAATGCTGGGACTGTCTTGACTCTCCTCTACTCAACACAGCATCTACTTCATGAAAAACTGATTCTACCTCCTCACGCTCACAGATCTACCCCCTTCTTCATATTTTCTAATATTACTTTAGTCCCCAAATAGTGCCTTTTGTCCTTTTGGTCTACCTTTAGCCACCTTTCACCATGTCATCAGAGTGACTTTTCTAAAATGCAAATATATATATATGACTTTCAAGTTTGAAAAACTAAAATAAGGATTATTTCTGCTGCCACTGTGGCAATTCCTCTTTTGGGAAATAAGAATATAGATGTCCAGGATATACAATAGCAACTGAACCACTTACTATACCCGTTAACCACAGTTATTTAACTCTGCTAACAACCATATATAACCCTGATGAAGTATTCATAAATTGAATCACCACTGTCATGGTAGAGTTCCTCCATATTTTTACACTCCATTTTTTCTCACTTTTATTACCATTCTTATTTCAAGAATTTAAAAAATTTTTCCAATTACATTTCCTACACATTTTTAAAAAGTAAGCTGGTGACAGCCTCTTGAACATGTCTTGGAAAAAGACAGAAAGTTGAATTTCCCATGGGACGTGAGTAGGCACAATACTTCCGGTTTCTACTTCCTGCTGAATTGTAGGTCTGCTGATGTCCTGGGAAGCTGGACTGTAGATTTTTGAAACGCAAGTGGATATGATTAGTCAAGTGTTTTATGTTACAATAATTGAAAAAAAAATCTAGATTTTGTGAAATACACAACCACATAGGAGGTTTGAAAAGAAGGAATTAAAGTATCATTATCCATATATTATACAGAGAATCAGTTCAGTTCAGTCGCTCAGTCGTGTCCGACTCTTTGCGACCCCATGAATCACAGTATACCAGGCCTCCCTGTCCATCACCATCTCCCAGAGTTCACTCAGACTCATGTCCATCGAGTCCGTGATGCCATCCAGCCATCTCATCCTCTGTCGTCCCCTTCTCCTCCAGCCCCCAATCCCTCCCAGCATCAGAGTCTTTTCCAATGAGTCAACTCTTCGCACGAGGTGGCCAAAGTACTGGAGCTTCAGCTTTAGCATCAGTCCTTGCAAAGAAATCCCAGGGTTGATCTCCTTCAGAATGGACTGGTTGGATCTCCTTGGAGTCCAAGGGACTCTCAAGAGTCTTCTCCAACACCACAGTTCAAAAGCATCAATTCTTCGGCGCTCAGCCTTCTTCACAGTCCAACTCTCACATCCAGACATGACTACTGGAAAAACCATAGCCTTGACTAGATGGACCTTAGTCGGCAAAGTAATGTCTCTGCTTTTGAATATACTATCTAAGTTGGTCATAACTTTTCTTCCAAGGAGTAAGCATCTTTTAATTTCATGGCTGCAGTCACCATCTGCAGTGATTTTGAAGCCCAAAATAATAAAGTCTGACACTGTTTCTACTGTTTCCCCATACATATTACATAAAATTATACATAAAGTATCATTATCCACTATTCACAAATGACACTTGATTTAGAAAACACTAATATTATCACCTGAAAACTATTAGCGTCAGCACCATAACTTTCTTGGAAATTCACAAAAATCATGTATTAATATAAAGTATGGAAAAAGTCCTAACTTAAGGGCAACAAGCACCTTGAGGGCTTCTCTGGTGGCTCAAATGATAAAGAATCCGCCTGCAACGTGGGAGACTTGGGCTCAATCCATGGGTTGGGAAGATCTCCTGGAGAAGGGAACACCACTAACTCCAGTATTCTGGTTGGAGATTTCCATGGACAGAGGAGCCTGGAAGGCTACAGTCTATGGGGTCGCAAAGAGTCGGACACGACTGAGCAATTTTCACTTTCCTTTTTCAAGAGCAACAAAAACTAAATATCTAAAAATCACCTTTTAAAAACATATGGGAATTAAATGAGAGCTATATCACAGTTCAAGATAATATTAATTTATAAAGTTAATGGTTTAATGCAATTATAATCAAATAAAAATTCAGATAGAATTTTCTTAGTAATTTGGTGAAATGCTTCTAAAATTAATGAAATAAATTGAATACATTTGTAACAACTCAAAAAATTTCTTACTCTCCTCAGTTTATTTTTTAAAAAATCCTAGGCTGGATTTTAAGTCCCTTGCCTCATGGATCTTCCTGGCATCTTCACACTTTTAACAGCTCATCATTTCTGTACCTCTCTCCCAATGAGGTGGTTGAAGTCAAGGACAGTATCATTCATAATTTCTACCACCCAGCATGAGCAACCACACCCACAGAGTGATAATTAACAGACCCATGTCACCCTGCAAGGTGGGCAGCAGTGCCATGCTATAGAATTCTCTTTGTTCCTGCCCTCATTTCCATATTGATCAATAATCAAATGAATTTGTACATGATACACTGGGTATTTTGTGAATGGAAAGTTTGCTAGGAATAAATAAATTGGTATAAACACGAATGCTTGTTTCTGGAAACACAGATGCACATGTGCTTAGTCACTCAGTCATGTCCAGCTCTTTCTAATCCCCTGGACTATAGTTCACCAGGCTCCTCTGTCCATGTGGATTCTCCAGGCAAGAATACTGGAGTTGGTTGCCATGCCCTCTTTCAGGGCATCTTCTCAACCTATGGGTCAAACCCAGGTCTCCCGCATTGCAGGCATATTCTTTACCATCTGAGCCTCACAGATGCACAGTCCTCTACCAATAAAGATTAGAGAACAGAGATAGGAACAGATTTTTGAGAACAAACTTGGAAGCTACACAGTGAAGTAGTCTCCAAACTCTCAAACAAGGTGACTTTATGTAGTCTAAATGATCATAGATTCATTTTGAAAAGCAATGGAAGATTCTGTTTCCAATTATAGAAACGATCTTCAGATTTCTATGGGTTATATTTTGTTTGGATTAAAATCACCTTAAAGCTTGGCTTTCATTTCAGATTTCTGTAAAATCAGTTTGACTATGTCATCTTTTTAAAGCAAAAATATAACTTTGTATCACTACACAGTAGACTCCCTGAGTCTTGGGAAAATTAAACTTTGCCCTGAAACTTCATAGCATGTCAGGACTGGACTAGATTCAAAGCCAGACAAGAACTTGGCCCTCAGACTTTCCCATAACTGTGAGAATAGCAAAACTGTGGCTAAATGTAGACAGCTAGTCAAGGCACTTGTTCTGTTAGAACACTTCACTGTTTTCTGGAAGGTTCTCAAATGTTAAGATATGCCATCCATCCAGAAGTTACTCTATCAGATAAATTTTCCTTGAAGATCCTATCAGAACATCAAGATGTGGCAGTGTAAGACATCAGTTAAAAACAGAATACGAAAGACTTTCCAAATGAAGAAATTAGACAAGCTGTATCTTAAAACATTTCTTCTTTTGTCTTTCTTTCTTTCTTTCTTTCTTTCTCATCCATTTATAAATATGCATTGTGTGCATGCTCAATCGCTCAGAGTTGGTGTCCAACTCTTTGTAGCCCCATGGACTTTGTAGCCTGCCAGGCTCCTCTGCCCACAAAATTTTCCAGGCAACAATACTGAATGTGTTGTCATTTCCTACTCCAGGGGATCTTCCCATCCAACAGACTGAACATTCATCTCTTGCATCTCCTGCACCAGTTGGTGGATTTTTTTTTTTACCACTGCGTCATCTGGAAGCCCATAAATGTGCATATCTTGGCAGTAATAATGCAGCAAAATGCAATGGAGGTATATAGATTAAAGGACTTTCCTGGTATCTCAGCTGGTAAAGAATCTGCCTGTAATTCAGGAGACCCTGGTTTGATTCCTGGTCTGGAAGATCCCCTGGAGAAGGGATAGGCTACCCATTCCAGTACTCTTGGGCTTCCCTGGTGGCTCATATGGTAAAGAATCCACTTGCAGTGAGTTTGATCCCTAGGTTGGGAAGATCCCCTGGATGAGGGCATGGCAACCCACTCCAGTATTCTTGCCTGAAGAATCCCCATAGACAGAGGAACCTGATGGGCTACAGCCAATGGGGTTGCAAAGAGTTGGACATAACTGAGCGACTAAGCACGTGCATGCACACACATGTAGATTAAAACTCTAACATAAAAAAATAGATCATCTTCATTTTAGACATATATGAAATTTGCCCTTTTAAAAGAAAAGTTCAAGCGATGGGTCATTGATATTTTTTCACTATAGCCCAGGGCCATTATTCATAAGTGATGATAAACCATAAGAATGTGGGCATCTTCAAACATGCAGGTACCAGTCTGCAAGCCTCACACAACAATGCTACTTCCTATAAAGATTTCTACACACAAACAAATTGCCCTACGTGCCATGGGGAATGCTACAGAGAACGACAACCTATAATTACACTTTCAATAAACGCAAATGCACAAAATAGTTTCAAAACTGTCACCATGGATTTCAGCAATATCTTTTGGTTTACCAAATACATAGTTGACTAGTTTAGACTTGGTTTTAAAAATCAAAATAAATGCTAAATCCCTGATATGTTTGTAGAAGAAAATGCCAGCAGCATCATGGGCTGCTGATAATGAACACTATGATAGAAAGTGGAGCCCTAGAGACTAAAATTTTCCATCCCTACTTCCACCCTTAATAAATCATTTTGTCTTCAGACTGCATGGATAACCCAAGTATCAACTGGAATCTACTCTCTCCCTGATTCAAATATCCATCCCATGGGTTGTGGGAAACCGAAGGCCACTTCAAAAGTTCTAGACATTTGGGGAATTGGGGGATGGGGAAGGGCTTTCTGGGCTCTGAATGTCTGTTTCGACTTAATGTGTCCACTTATGGCTCTTCCTATTCATGTTGACCTTGTTCTCCCAAACTTTGTCTTGGCACCTCAAATGTGACAATCAGCAAAGCCCTGTCTGGGCCCCCATCTGGGACTGAGGAAGCAAACCTGGAGGCCATCAATTAGGAATTTAATTCATCAGCCTAAAAAATTGGAATGAACTCTTTCCCATAATTTTCCATCCAAAAACAAAAGGAGGTCCATAATGCATGAATGTTTATAACAGACATCACTAAAATTTGATGAATTGAAATAATTTATAATTTCAGAAACAGTAACAACTTCATTCAGTAAGAAGCATTCTTATTGTAAAGAAACTGCAGGCACCTCGACGCTCCATCTTTCTCTCACTGCTTTTACCCTTGGAGGTTTCCCAGGACCACATCCTTTCCCCAGATGCTCTCCTCTCTCTCCTGCCATTTCTCATCTCCTACCCATCCTTTCTTTTTGCCTTTTCATACTGTTCATGGGGTTCCCAAGGGAAGAATACTGAAGTGGCTTGCCATTTCCTTCTCCAGGTGACCACGTTTTGTCAGAACTCTACACCATGACCCGGTTGTCTTGAGTGGCCCTACACGGCGTGGCTGATAGTTTCACTGAGTTAGACAAGCCTGTGGTCCATGTGATCAGTTTCGTTAGTTTTCTGATTGTGATTTTCATTCTGTCTACTCTCTGATGAATAAGGATAAGAGGATTATGGAAGCTTCCTGATGAGAGGGACTTGACTGTGGAGGAAACTGGGTCTTGTTCTGATGGGCAGGGCCATGCTCAGTAAATCTTTAATCCAATTTTCTGTTGATGGGCAGGGCTGTGTTTCCTCCTTATTGTTTGACCTAAGGCCAAACTGTTGACCCACACCTCCACTGGAGACTGCTGGACACTCACAGGCAAATCTGGGTCAGTCTCTTGTGTGGTCATTGCTCCTTTCTCCTGGCTCCTGGTGTGCACAAGGTTTTGTCTGTGCCCACCAAGAGTCTGTTTTCCCGTTCTGTGGAAGTTCTGTAAGCTAAACCCATGGGTCCCCAAAGTCAAATTCACTGGGGGTTCTCAGTCCCTTTGCCAGATCCCCAGGTTGGGAAATCTGTTGTGGGTCCTAGGACTTTCTTAACAGTGTGAGAACTTCTTTGGTATAATTGTTTTGCAGTTTGTGGGCCATCTGCTTGGTGGCTCTGTGGTGGGGCTAATGGCAACTTCCTCCAAGAGGGTTTATGCCACATGCTTCATGACCCAGGTCTGCTGCAGCCAGAGCCCCCGTCCCCATGGCAGGTTACTGCTGACCTGTGCCTCTGGAGGAGATACTCAAACACTAAAAGGCAGGTCTGGCTCAGTCTCTGTCATGCCTGTGTCCTGGTGCACACAAGGTTTTGTTTGAGCCCTCCAAGCACCTCTGGCTGGGAAGGGGTTTGATTCTAAACATGATTTGGCCCCTCCTACTGTCTTGTTTGCCCTTGGACATGGGGTATCTTTTTTTGGTAGGATCCAACATTCTCCCGTTAATGGTTTTTCAGCAGCGAGTTGAAAAGGCAAAAAAGATATGTTACTGAAAGATGAACTCACCGGGTCGGTAGGTGTCCAATATGCTACTGGAAAAGAGTGGAGAAATAACTCAAAAAAAGCTGAAGAGATGGAGCCATAGCAAAAACAATGCCCACTTGTGGATGTGACTGGTGATGGAAGTAAAGTCTGATGCTGTAAAGAACAATACTGCATAAGAACCTGATATGTTAGGTCCAAGAATCAAGGTAAATTGAAAGTGGTCAAACAGAAAATGGCAAGAGTGATCCTCAAAATTTTAGGATCAGTGAACTAAAATGGACTGGAATGGGCAAATTTAATTCAGATGACCATTATATCTACACTGTAGGCAAAAATCCCTTAGAAGAAATGGAGTAGCCATCATAGTCAACAAGAGTCCAAAATGCAGTACTTGGGTGCACTGTCAAAAACAACAGAATGATCTCTTCGTTTCCAGGGGAAACCATTCAGTATCACAGTAACCCAAGTCTATGCCCCAACCACTAATGCCAAAGAAGCTGAAGTTGAATGGTTCCATGAGGACCTATAAGACCTTCTAGAACTAACACCCAAAAAAGATGTCCTTTTCATCATAGGGGACTGTAATGCAAAAGTAGAAAGTCAAGAGATACCTGGAGTAACAGGCAAGTTTGGCCTTGGAGTATAGGGCAAAGGCTAACAGAATTTTGTCAAGAGAATGCACTGGTCATAGAAAACACCCTCTTCCAACAACACAAAAGATGACTCTACACATGGACATCACCAGATGGTCAATACCAAAATCAGATTGATTCTATTCTTCACAACCAAAGATGGAGAAGCTCTATATAGTCAGCAAAAACAAGACCGGGAGCTAACTGTGGCTCAGATCATGAACTCCTTATTGCAAAATTCAGATTTAAATAGAAGAAAGTAGGAAAAACCACTAGACCATTCAAGTATGACCTAAATCAAATCCCTTACAATTATATAGTGGAAGTGACAGTTTCCAGGGATTAGATTTGATGGATAGAATGCCTGAAGAACTATGGACAGAGATTTGTGACAATGTACAGGAGGCAGGGATCAAGACCATTCCCAAGAAAAGCAAGGCAAACATTTTGCAAAAAGGCAAAATGGTTATCTGAGGAGGTCTTACAAATAGCTGGAAAAAGAAGAGAAATGAAAGACAAAGGAGAAAAGGAAGGATAAACCCATCTGAATGCAGAGTTCCAAAGACTAGCACAGGGAGATAAGAAAGCCTTCCTCAGTAATCAATGCAAAGAAATAGAGGAAAACAATAGAATGGGAAAGACTAAAGATCTCTTCAAGAAAATTAGAGATACCAAGGGAACATTTCATGCAAAGATGGGCACAATAAAGGTCACAAATTGTATGGACCTAACAGAAGCAGAAGATATTAAGAAGAGGTGGCAAGAATAAACAGAAGAATTATACAAAAAAGATCTTCAACACCCAGATAACCATGATGGTGTGATCACTCACCTAGAGCCAGACATCCTAGAGTCCAAAGTCAAGTGGGCCTTAGAAAGCATCACTACCTACAAAGCTAGTGGAGGTGATGGAATTCCAGCTGACCTATTTCAAGCCCTAAAAGATGATGCTGTGAAAGTGCTGCACTCAATACGCCAACAAATTTGGAAAACTCAGCAGCACTGCTAAAGGTCAGCTTTCATTTCAATCCAAAAGAAAGGCAATGCCAAAGAATGTTCAAACCACTAAAAAATTGTACTCATCTCACACGGTAACAAAGTAATGCTCAAAATTCTCCAAGCGAGGCTTCGACATTATGTGAACTGAGAACTCCCAGATGTTCATGCTGGATTTCGAAGAGGCAGAGGAACCAGAGATGAAATTGCCAACATCCATTGGATCATTGAAAAAGAAATTGAGTTCCAGAAAAACATTTACTTCTGCTTTACTGACTACGCCAAAGTCTTTGACTGTGTAGATCACAACAAACTGTGGAACATTCTTAAAGAGATGGAAATACCAGACCACCTTACCTGCCTCCTGAGAAATCTAAATGCAGGTCAAGAAGCAACAGTTAGAACCCAACATGGAATAATGGACTGGTTCCAAATTGGGAAAGGAGTACATCAAGGTTGTATATTGTCACCCTGTTTATTTAACTTATATGCAAAGTACGTCATGCAAACTGTCGGGCTGCACCAAGCAGAAGCTGAGATCAAGATTGCCGGGAGAAATATCAGTAACCTCAGCTATGCAGATAACACCACCCTTATGGCAGAAAGTGAAGAGGAACTAAAGAGCCTCTTGATGAAAGTGAAAGAGGAGAGTGAAAAAGCTGGCTTAAAACTCAACATTCAAAAAACGAACATCATGTCATCTGGTCTCATTACTTCATGGCAAATAGATGGGGAAACAATGGAAACAGTGAGAGATTTTATTTTCTTGGGCTCCAAAATCAGTGCAGATAGTGACTGCAGCCATGAAATGAAAAAAAAAAAAAAAGCTATGACCAACCTAGACAGCATATTAAAACCAGTAGTCATGTATGGATGTGAGAGTTGGACTATAAAGAAAGTGAGTGCCAAAGAATTGTTGCTTTTGAACTATGGTGTTGGAGAAAACTCTTGAGAGTTCCTTGGACTGCAAGGAGGTCAAACCAGTCAATCCTGAAGGAAATCAGTCCTGAATATTCATTGGAAGGACTGATGCTGAAGCTGAAACTCCAATACTTTGGCCACCTGATGTGAGGAACTGACTCATTAGAAAAGACTCTGATTCTGGGAAAGATTGAAGAGAGGAGAAGGGGACGACAAAGGATGAGATTGTTTAATGGCATTACCAACTTGATGGACATGAGTTTGAGCTAGCTTCAGTAGTTGTTGAGGGACAGGAAAGCCTGGCATGCTGTAGTCCATGGGGTCACAAAGTGTCAGACACGACTGAGAGAACTGAACTGAACTGAACTGAACCCTTCCTTTCTTACCTCTCTCCAATTCCAGTTCAGAGCTCTGCATGTTCAACCTTCAAATTAGTTCTAAGATCACCTTAGAATATTCAGACATAATATGGTGCCCAGCAGAATGAGACGTATCTTTGAGTAATAGAATCCACCTTCCTCTAAAGTCAATTAGGATTAGGGTTTGTTTTTGGTCTTCGCCATTTTCCCCATTTACATTATAGCCATATTTGTTTGTCTAGATAATTTGTGCAGGATTTGAAACTCTCGAGAAACAAGTTGTTTGTGTTTTGCATATTATAACTTCCTTAGAATATGATATTCAAAATTAATCCAAATATTCAAAGTAATTTTAGGGAGCCAGGTCTCTCTTTTTGTGTCCATATTTGTTCAATCCTGAAAGGACCATCTTATAAACAGCCAAGCGTTTAAGTTTGCTTGAAATTTTGCCCTGACTTCTCCACACAGTGAGCCAGACCATCACAGTGATTGGAAGCATATTTTCAAATGCAGCTATCTCCAAGTTGTATCGATACATAACCTATAAGCAAAATGGGAATGGTCGTAACCTGAGTGAATTGTAACAATTCAGAAAATAAGATTCTAGTCTAACTTCCAATTGACTTTTATTAGTACATAAATGTAGGAGAAGTCAATGGCACCCCACTCCAGTACTCTTGCCTGGAAAATCCCATGGACAGAGGAGCCTGGTAGGCTGCAGTCCATGGGGTCGCGAAGAGTCTGACACGACTGAGCAACTTCACTTTCACTTTTCAGTTTCATACATTGGAGAAGGAAATGACAACCTACTCCAGTGTTCTTGCCTGGAGAATCCCAGGGACGGAGGAGCCTGGTAGGCTGCCATCTATGAGGTCGCACAGAGTCGGACTTAACTGAACCGACTTAGCAGCAGCAGCAGCAGTACATAAATGTTACCCTAAGGCCTTTCTCTTCCAAACTGTTTGTTTGTTTGGCTTTCTATAGGTGAGGAAGCATTAATTTGCTGACAAATCTTGTACTTACATACTGTATTTATATTTTGTAGTCAGGTAATGAATGATGCTTGAGTAGATGAGGCAGAATCTTTCCTTCTCAAACGTTATTTATCTGGAGTCTTACGGATACTAGAAACCAGTTCTCAAACATGAAGTGAGTCTAACTCGTTCACACTTTTACACACAACAATTTTAAGTTGGGGTTATTATTCTAATAATATCAGTTTGGGGTAAGTTTAACTCTTTTAAAAAAAAAAATAAGGAAGATGTATTTTTGCTAAAGAGGAAAAGAGTTCCCAGGTTTACTTTTTTTCGTTATCCAGTCAAAGCCATGTTTCTGGCTAAAGGTGTCTCTTACTCACTTTGTTTTTCAATTCATCATTTAGAGGTGCCTAGAGCCAGAGATGATTGCTAAAGGCTTATTTCATCCAGCCCTATGATTCATCAGTCCTAAGAATCCACACTTTGTCATTATAACATAATGGAAGATATTATTTTATGAAAGGAGAAGCTATGACTTGTCCAAAAAAAGAAATATAGTTTATAGTAAATAGAAGATGAATTAGAATATGTTAACAAACATTTTCATTTTTGTATGAACAGGATTGAATGAGTCCTTTTAGATGACAAAAAGACAGACTAAAAGTTTATTATTTAAAACATTTGGTTTAATCTTCATGAATAAATTATCCTAAATTATGTGGGGTTTGTTTTTAGAAAATTAAGCTTTGAATAGGAAGGTTTTGGAGAAGGCAATGGCACCCCACTCCAGTACTCCTGCCTGGAAAATCCCATGGACGGAGAAGCCTGGAAGGCTGCAGTCCATGGGGGTGCTGAGGGTCGGACACGACTGAGCAACTTCACTTTCACTTTTCACTTTCATGCATTGGAGAAGGAAATGACAATCCACTCCAGTGTTCTTGCCTGGAGAATCCCAGGGATGGGGGAGTTTGGTGGGCTGCTGTCTATGGGGTCACACAGAGTTGGACACAACTGAAGTGACTTAGGAGCAGCAAGAAGGTTTAGCTATTTCAATATGAACTAACTCATTCTTTCAATATGAACTAACTCATTTTAGTTACTGAAGAAGAATGTATGTTTTCATTTTCCTTTTAAAATGGATATACTTTCACCTCACTAACAGAGGTAGAAGCATATTGTTATTGGTATATGACATATATTATTATTATATAATATATTATATAGTACATATTATTCAGTTCAGTTCAGTTCAGTCACTCAGTCGTGTCCGACTCTTTGCGACCCCATGAATCTCAGCACGCCAGGCATCCCTGTCCATCATCAACTCCCAGAGTTCACTCAGACTCACGTCCATCGAGTCAGTGATGCCATCCAGCCATCTCATCCTCTGCCCCCAATCCCTCCCAGCATCAGAGTCTTTTCCAATGATTAGGGTGATATAAACACAAGCATTTGAAAAAATGCAAGTGCTTTGCCAATATGATGAGTAGTTAAATTTGAAACTTAGATTCTTTGTGAACCAGCAGACTTACAGTAATTGTGCTGTATTTTTCCATCACAGACAAGAGCATTTTGGACTGTGTTATGAATTCAGAGCCCAGGGAATTCCAATGAGATAATGTCATTGACCTTGAGTACAAATAACCGGCAATGAATATTGTAATACGACAATGTGAAAGTTACAAGGAGTTTATTCTCAGACTCCATCAGAAAACCTGCTAAATCAACAATAGAAAGAGATATAGTGTGAACTAAGAGAGCAGAACTTTAAGGCATGTTTCCCAAAATAGAAAGTTTCCTAAATAACTCTAAGAGATCAAGTGTGAGCTCTCATGCTTAACTGGTACTAAATTAGCTCAGCGTGTGAGCATTTATCATGTACCCATCAGCTCTGCATCACTTAAGTGACCAAAGATAAATGTCAGCTTTCAGCGCAGTAGTACTCATTTAGTTTCCTTTTGCCTATCATTTGCCTATCATTTAAGTCCACAGATTTTCCCATTGCAGAAGTGTGCAGCTTCATCAGAAATGGCCCTGTTTCTGCCAGCTACCTGCTCCACAGTGAATAAGATAACTGTGCCTGCTCTTTAAAAGGGGCAAGGCCTTAGGAGAAAAGAATCATCAGAGTCACATTATAGATATTTACACCCTGCCAAAAATAAACCCTCGATACTTGTCAAAAATTCAATTGCAATTAAAGAAAGCAGAAGAAAATCAATCTCTGTCTGCTAACTGACCTGAGGCAACTAATTTCTGCACATGTTCATTTTGTTAAAACATGCAAGCAAAGAGCTATTGGAGGCCATATGCCATTTGTTATGAAAAGCACATTCCTTTAGTCTTGGTAACAAAAGCCATATGGCTTTCTGAAAGTTAATTATATCATAAATATGCTGTAATAGTGGGGAGTGTGGTCTAGCAATTGCTGGAAGAAACTTTGAGACCTGGCTTTCGGTCAATTTCTCAATAGATTCCTTTCAGAACCTTGGGGAAGTCACAGGCCTTAGTGATGTTAGTTTCCCAATATCCAAATTGAGGCCAAAATAACGGGGCACCTAAAGGAGAGAAGAAAACTAAAATGTTCTCCTGCTTAAAGGTAAAATAATATTGCAAACCATAATTCAGGTCAATAAGACAGTGAAAGATTTTCTTAACTATTAACAAGTTAATGAAATAGTCTCTTCCTCCTCCCCATGCTTCTTGCCTGCCATTGTTGCATGATCTTTCTGGAAAATAAATTGGAATTTTAAACTCCATTCCTAAATGTTACATATAAACTAGCACATGAACTCTGTATAAACGGCCCTTTACAGCCTACCGTAGCCTGCTGTCCGGACTCATCCGCTGACAGTGTCTCTGGCACAGAGACAGACACATCAGGTCCCCAGACAGGTAACCCTCATTTACATCTCTGCGTATTTCAAAGTCTGCTCCCCTTGCAGCGGAAGTCCTTCCTTCTCATCTGTACTTAACTTCCGTGCATATGCAAAGACCCAGACCATTGCCCTCCCCCAGGTGCCGTCTTTGACTTTCTCAGGCCATTGGTAGTTCCTTGCTCTGAGTTGCAATGACCATAAGGAATCTGCCTGCAATGCAGGAGACCCAGATTTGATCCCTGCGTTGGGAAGATCCCCTGGAGAAGGGAATGCCTTGCTACCTGTTTCAATGTTCTCACCTGGAGAATCCCATGGACAGAGGAGCCTGGCAAGATACAGTCAATGGGATTGCAAAGAGTGACTGAGTGGGTAACACTTTCACTACTACAATAACATTTACCATTTATTACATTGTATAGTAATTATCTGTAAACACATCTCTCCATCAGCATGCTGGGCTCCTGAAGGCAAGAGTCTGAGTCCTGGCAAGTAGTAGCTACTCAATAATTATTGCTTATTGTCCGCTTTGAAACGATAGAGGTAACTGACTGTTCTACCTCAAGGGTCTAGTGTTTCCAGGTTCATTTCACCCTTTCAACCCTCCATCTGCAACATTTTATAACAGTCAGAAAATTATCCCCAGGAACTTGTAGTGTTCCTAAGTCCCGATGACAGACTTTTCCACTGTGCTATCCTTTTGATGCAAGGAAATGAAATAATTTTAGAAAGTTCTTCAACAAGGATTAAAGCCAAGAGTGTTTCTGGTTCAACTTCAGCTAACAGCTAACCAGAAAATTAAAATTAAACAAGTTCTCATTCTTCAAGCATTTGAATTAATCATGGTTTTATGGAATTTTAATCTAGCATGGAGGCTGATATTAAACAAGAGAGCCAACAAGTCCAAAAGACAATTACCTCTCCATCTGATGTAACCAAATTGGATAGAGATGTGTGTGGCATAATAGTAATAACTGTAAATTACCTAACATTAAGTTCTCATGCCCTTGATACAGAACATTATTCTAATGGCATAGTTTGATTTTGCTTCTGGTTTACACTTTAAGGAGACAGAAAAACCTCTGTCTGATTCCACAGGATTTGGATTTTATAAAAAAGTAGGTGTCCAAAACAGCCTCTTTAAGGAACTAAATTATCTCCACATGTGCTGAATATCAAAAAATGAGAACATTTAAGTCTGTGATGTGTGCATGTAACTTAGAGCCAAACCAGAGGAATGGATGAAAGTCAAAGAGGACAGAGGGCAAAGAGTCTGGCTTACAAATTTGTTGGGAGCTATTTTGTAGGAAACAAGCTTTAAGATCTGATTTGAGGGCAAAGCAACAGGGAAATAATGATAACAAAGATAAGAGGGAATCATTGAGTTGAGCTCCAAAAGTTTAATTTTCTCAAAATTGCTTCCAAATGGTTAAGAATGCCTTTCTATGTACAGTATTTTCAGAAGCTAAATACAAAATCATCCATTGGCTTATGGGGTGATTTTTCAAAAGGGTGCCATCTTCATTTTAAATCGTCACTGCTGATACTAACCCTCTGATGTTCATGGTACCTGCCTGGGAGCCAGCACACGCCAATTGTATCAGAATGTCAGAAACCATCACTAGAACCTGGCCCCTCAGGGCAGGACTTGAATCATGGGTATACAGCCAGTCTGTGCTTTGACATCCACTTTCTTCTGGAAGAAGCGCACTAACCAAGTGTCTGAAGGTTCTCTCTTTTCTTCTTTCTGAGTCTAGAGACTGAAGTTGGGGAACTGCTTCAGCGAAGAAGAATGGCAGATAGTGAAGGGGCAAAGAAGACAGAATTCTTGATTTTATAAATCCTTTTCATCTTACTAGAAACAGACCGAGACCAGGACTCAGAAGACTAGAGGCAGATCCTTAAGCCTGCCTCTTTGCTAAGTTAATGAATCTCTCTGTCCCTCAGTTTCTGTCAGACTTCTACTTTCTTAATAGAATATTGGGTATGAATAACTGTATTAGCTACATATGAACTTATTAAGAGGCTAATATGCAAACAAAATGATTCCAAATAATCAATAATATTACTGAATCATGCACTCACTCATTCATTTGACAGCTTCTTTGGAATGCCCACTATGTGTCAAGCATTGGGTGCTGAAATTTAAAGGTGAGCAAAACATAGTCCCTAATGGAATTTAAGGTCGAATTAGGAAAACAAGGATTTCCTAAATAATCACACAGAGAATTCCAAGCTGATACATATAGAATTGCAACACATACTTACCATGATCCAGAAAATACTGTATTTTTACTATCAAATGTTCCTGTTTGTTCTTTAATCTGTTTATCAGTCCAGCTTTAATCCTCAGGTGATTCTTGAAAAAAACTTTTCAAACATAGTGTGTTGTTTGTCACTTAAGGCTTTCAGATAATACTTAGAATTGAGGTTTCAGGGTAGAACCAATTCTCCACTTAGTGAAACAGAAGAAATGTTGGTATAAATTTAATATAGGAAGTCAAGACCTAAAGGAACTTCCTTGGAAGGCCCTTAGATATTCATGTTTACAGAATATCTCTTTCAGTCTTTATCATATAAAGATCCTACATCTGTGATGATAACAACAGTGTATGCCTCACGCTTACTATGTGCTTAGGTACTATTCTAAGCACTTTATAAATATTAACTCATTTAATCATCACTATAATCCCCTGAGGTCAGTATTAGCACTGGTAGTGGTTTTACCCCCGTTTTACAGATGAGGAAACCTCATCTGTAAAGGATTAAGTATCTTTAGGAGGATTAAATACCTCACTTGCTGTCACATAGCCAGTAGATAGAGCCAGGATTCAAACCCAGTCTATGCTATCATCCTCCATGGTGCACTGCCTCCCCTGAAACATGTTGAAAACTGCTTTTTGGGTTCAATAATTTAGACAGCATGTTTGAAAATCTGTCTCTACTTCCTCACATGTTCTTCTAGTGACTTTACCACTCCATATAAAGAATAAAGTGCATTTGGTAACTCGTGATAAGAATCATATTTTCAAAAAAAAAGCAAAAGAAAGTTTTCAGTCCTTTTCAATCAAAAATGTATCTACTGGAATACTAAAAGAGGTGATTTCATAATTACTTTTCAAGTACAAAAGGCTGATTGCTCATGCGTTAGCAAAATGTCTTCTCCCATTATTATTGCAGAGTGAGCCATACAGAGATTCGACAGAAGTTCTACTCTGAAGGAAAGGACTCTCCCCAAAACTAATATAATACAAAGGGAAATGGTGCCAGTTAGTCTAAACTTTACGCTCTAACATAAGGTGGAAAAACAGAATCTCAACATAGTTTTGAGACTAGAAATGCATTTTCAGGAGGTGTGTTGATGCCTTCAAACTTTTCATCTCAAATCATGCTGCCTCCCAGGCTTCAGTTATGCCAGCAGATTTCAAGAGCAGGAGAAAAGGAAACAAAGCAAAGAAGACGTGTGCAGGCAAGTTGGTGCAGAGTATGCCTTTTGACTTTTTTTTATGGTTGAAAGATTCTTTTGGGGATAAAAATTAAGCAATCATCAGAAATGAGCCTCCTCATTTGACGTGAGAATTAGCACAAAGACTATTTTTTTCAACTTAAAATATCAGAAGACCATATTAAAATAAAGAATTACTACAAACAGAACTAACTGTTGATAAACTTGTTATGCTTACAAGACAAAACAGAAGCCTTTTGGGCAACTGCCATCAAGATGTGTTGAACAAAGTTTTATTACTAGACAGAAAATTGAGAACATGGAAAATTGCATATAGTTGTTAGGATATGCAAACAGTTGAAACCAAAGTAGCATGAAAGTTTTTAAAAGCACCTTTCTTATCAGTAAACATTATCTTCTAGGTCCATGAAATACATAGAGTGTAGTGATTATTTCTCATTTTGTAAATAGGAGGAAAGAACTTACTTTAAAATGACAATTTAATACTTTAGGAAAAAGAATATACCAGAATATGTGGGTATGTGGCCATTTCTTAGCAAAAAACTCCAATCTGAATCTCCTAAACTGATCAGGAAAATATTAATGTTAGTCACTCAGTTGTGTCTGACTCTTTGCAACCCCATCTAGCCCATCAGGCTCCTCTGTCCATGGAATTCTCCAGGCAAGAATACTGAATCTCCTGCAGGCAGGTGGATTCTTTACCGTCTGAGCCACCAGGCCAGCCCAGGAAAATGCTAGCTGTAAATTTTAAAGGGAGCCCTTCTCAAGAAAGGGGAAGGGTCAAGCTAAACAATTGGTGACTGGCTGTCAGGAAACCCTATGTAAATAAGTTGGGGACCAGGGCTCTGCCCTCGACTCCATTATCACAGAAGTGCCTTCATGCAAATCAGAGCTACAGACCACCTTCCATTCTCTTCACCCCTCTTTTAGTCCCTTAAATAGAATGTTCTGAACAAGATACAGTAAGTCCCCTACTTCAAGCTGTGAACTTTGAAAGATGTGAACATGCATTCCATTGGACAAGCATGAGTGAAACTGCAGCTTGCCCTCTGATTCCTATTGCTGATGACCCTTCAGCTCTCTCATCTCCCACTTCCTCTCCCTCCTCCAGTCAGTGACTATTCTTGCCTGTTCCCTCAATGCCAGTCCCTATATGGCAGCTACTGTACAGTATTTTGTACTTCTCAAGGTACTATACCCTAAGATTAGATACGCTTTATTTTTTGTGTTTGTTTTTAATATTTTATTTGTGTGAAAAGTGTTTTAAACCTATTACAGTAGGTACTATATAACCCAGTGTGTTAGCTGGGTAGCCAGCTAACCTAATCTTGTTGGACCCACAAGCAAATTGGACTTAAGAATGTGCTCTCAGAATGAACCAGTTTTTATGTGAGGATAACTTACTGTATACCTAGGAGTGAACACACCCCTTTTAGATGAAGGCTAAGCTGCTTGCTCAAGATGACCTAGATTTATTTTTACAGTGAGATTATTTTATTTTTATTTAAGTATAAAAAATAATGTAATGTAAAGTGAAGTCACTCAGTCGTGTCCGACCCTTTGCAACCCCTTGGGCTGCAGCATGCCAGGCTTCCCTCTCCATCACCAACTCCTGGAGCTTACTCAGACTCATGTCCATTGAGTTGGTGATGCCATCCAATCTCCTCATCCTCTGTCATCCCCTTCTCCTCCCACCTTCAATCTTTCCCAGCATCAGGGTCTTTTCCAGTGAGTCAGTTCTTCACATCAGGTGGCCAAGTTTCAGCTTCAGCATCAGTCCTTGCAATGAATATTCACGACTGATTTTCTTTAGGATAGACTGGCTGGATCTCCTTGCAGTCCAAGGGACTCTCAAGAGTCTTCTCCAACACCACAGTTCAAAAGTATCTATTCTTCGGCACTCAGCTTGCTTTATAGTCCAACTCTCGCATCCATACATGACTATTGGAAAAACCACAGCTTTGACTAGATGGACCTTTGTCAGCAAAGTAATGTCTCTGTTTTTTAATATGCTGTCTAGGTTGATCATGGAGAAGGCAATGGCGCCCCACTCCATACTCTTGCCTGGAAGAGTCCCATGGATGGAGGAGCCTGGTGGGCTGTAGTCCATGGGGTCAAGAAGAGTCAGATACAACTGGGTGACTTCACTTTCACTTTTCACTTTCATGCATTGGAGAAGGAAATGGCAACCAATTCTAGTGTTCTTGCCTGGAGAATCCCAGGGACGGGGGAGCCTGGTGGGCTGCTGTCTATGGGGTCGCACAGAGTCAGACACGACTGAAGCAGCAGGTGGATCATAGACCAACCTTTTCTTCCTTTTCCTTTTCTTCCAAGGACCAAGTGTCTTTTAATTTTATGGCTGCAGTTACCATTTGCAGTGATTTTGGAGCCCCCTAAAATAAAGTCTCTCACTGTTTTCATTGTTTCCCCATCTATTTGCCATGAAGTGATGGTACCAGATGCCATGACTTTAGTTTTCTTAATGTTGAGTTTTAAGCCAGCTTTTTCACTCTCCTCTTTCACTTTCATCAAGAGGCTCTTTAGTTCTTCTTCACTTTCTGCCATAAGGGTGGTGTCATCTGCACATCTGAGGTTACTGATATTTCTCCTGAGTTAAGGAAATTAGATGGGAAGAACAAAGGACTGGCTGAACTCAACTTTCTAATTTGGAGAGGGCTGGGAATGATGTAGAAAATGAAGGAATCTGACTAAAGCCACTTCTATTTTGGCAACTCATAACTAAGCTCAGAGGAGTCTCAGAGCATAGAAATCTAGTGGCTAGGTTTCAATCCACTGAGCAAAATTATTTAGAATGAAATGTATTCAGGCACTGCACTGTGTGATTGAGAGTCCATTGAAGTAGACTTTTGTCTTTTAATGGAAGATCTATGAAGTGATACAAAACAAATAAAAGCCCCATCGTTACCGTAGAGAAGCTAAACAATTGTCTAAGAACTGCTCATGAAACAGCAACAAAACAACAAACAGCAAGAGCTTTAAAAACATTTCCAAAACAACCTAACATAAAAACAATGTCACATCACTCAAACCAGGGAAAAAGTCACAGCTAAGGTTTGTTCAGTGTCAGTCACCATACAATGTGCTACACATACATTTTATCTTCATTTCACAGATAAACTGTTCAAAGAGACTTGCTCAAGGGTACACACCGTTTGGCCACACACCTTACTCTCTCTACCATCACTCATAATGCATAGAGTACAGTACTATCATGATTAAAAATGAAGGTAGTACAATGACACGGAAAAATAGCAACAAAATGATGTTGAATGAAAAAGTAATACAAGTTGTGTGTATTACAACTATGTGAATGTTTACATGAAGGAAGCATGAAGTAGGATGGTAAGGTTATGAAGGAGTCAAAATTTTTTTCATTATATCATTGCAAAATTAGATAAACACTTCTTTGTGTACATAATTATATGTGGTGAAGGGTGTTTAGAACCAGGTGAAGTCAATCGCTGAGAAGATTGCCCAGATAAAGGGAATTTTCATGACTATTTCAGCAGACAGGATAGGCTTGTGTTGGCTAAGAGGATAAAGAAATTGCCAGAGCAGTGACAAGACTAATTCAGTAAATCCAAGGGTATGGATCAGAGGGACAAATATAAAACAGGGCTGCAGTGACTCATGTCACAGGGACAGTTGTTGGGAAGGGTAAGCTGAAATGTCTGAATCTTATGAGCTAGAAAATAAGGACAAACATGATAAAGGGTCCAGGGAACTTTATTCTGACTGCAGTGTGGTAGACCATAGACAGGAAAGAGACCAGGGCAGGGAGCCCTCCAAAGACAGAGGAAAGAGAAAGACATTTGGTGCGGTGAGTCTCTCCTGAGAGTCGGAAGATACCATATTCACTACGCCACAAAAGAGCAATGCACCTACCACATGTAAATACACCTACCACACATTACCTCTTCTTTAAAATGAGAGTCAGGGTACCCACAGTCTCAGTGATCCCATGACGTTTTTATGCTACATTGCACCCAGGTGAACCTATGCATTAAACTCTCCAATTATAATATGCCTAGGGACTCCTCAAGGCATTTAAGTGTTTGAGGAACCCAAGAGGGTTCCTCATGAGCAGAAAAATCATGTATTTAAAGCAAAATGCTCCAACTGGCATTCATTAGTTATCAGCAGGTAAGTCAAACATGGAGCAGAGCTGTCAATGTCTAGATCTGGAGTGGCGGAAGAACTGTTTGAGGTTATTTGAGTAAATAAACAGAGAGATACATAAATAAATAATTTTTTAATTGCTGCTATTTCAGGGCCACACAACATGAGGGCTTTGTGCATTTGCTTTTGTGTGACTTCAGACCATGGTATAAGAACATACTTCAGGGAGATTTGCTCTTGTTCTAATTATGGAGAGGACTGGACTGATCAAATTACTACTGCATATCTTGCATGACACCAAAGAGACAATTCCAACAAAGGACTTTGATTTGATGATTGAAAATTACCAGTCATCTGTACAGGCCTTTGAAGAAATGAGAAGCTCAACTGATGATAAAGATGTAAACAAGAGCAGTGGAAGGTTACTCAGTCTTTAATACTGCTGTTTGTGGTCATGGTTGTTTTATTCTTAATGACTGCTGCCTACTTTAAAGAAATATTAATGGAACTCTTAAGAAAAGGAGCTGTATTAATTCTCTAAACTTTGAACAGAAATACTGATTTTTTTTGATGACTCTTTTTATAGATATTGTTGTTGGATGTCTAATTTGTATCATATTTACTAGATTTTTAAATGAATACTTACTACAATTAAAAAGGATTAAAGGAGAGGGAGAAGAGACAACTTTTGACCTGATGTTGATAATCTGATTGGCTCTTTCCCTATGTCCCAACTCCTGGAAATACCAACAAAAACTGCAGAGTTTGCCTATCTCCTCATATTGTAGAGAGAGGGTGACTGGGTGTGTGGGTGAAGGAAGATAATTTAGTAAAGCCCCAGGTAGGAGAACCTGCACCCCAGTCATTCTTGAAGCAGAAATCCTTGGTACTTTGGTAAGGGAAGAGAATGCGACTTTTCCTGGGGGTCCCTGGGGGCCAAGAATAGGGACATCAGTAGCCAAATGGACATTGGCACATTCTTATCATTTCATGTCCCAGACAATAATTACAATATGCATAATAATAATATTTCCTGCCCTAGAGTTATTTTTACTTCCATACAGTTTGTGGTTATTAAACAGTCAACTGATTCATCTTTTTGGGCAATGCCCATTAATTCTTGACACTCTTCCACTCCACATCCTACCCAACACCTCTCAGTATACACAAACACATGCCAAAAGGTGAGAGAGCAAGAAGACTAACAAGTCCATTTCCCTGCAGTTTACCTTCAAAGATGGTGGAGTCTCATTGTTAGATTTACCAATAGCCCTCCCAAAGCAGGAACTGTGAGCTTAGAACAACAATGAGAAGGCATCGTTCCAGACAGTGTTTTCCTCTCTTTCTCTCGCTGGCCTGAATTGTGGCAAAGAATGATGACCAACTTCATGAAAGAAATTTCTATTTGCCCCTAATTTTCCTGAGTGACCTGTGCTGCACTGCATGAAAATAGCATAATGGTTAACCGTAATCAGTTGGTTTGTATTTTGCTGCATTTCTGAGCCAACGTTGCCAACAGGCACTGCTTTCTCCCCTGCCCTCCCCCCAAAATGTGTTCCCAAGTCAGACGCAAGAGACTGATTCTTCGTTAGGGAGAATAACTAATGAGGCCTTAAGTGGGCCCTTTAGAATAAAGAGCTGCATTTTGAAAGGCCATGGACAGGAGACAGGTCCTCCTGGAGCCTCTGAACTCACGCCTGCCTTACCCAAAGGTACACACATTCTGGAGTTGGCTTATGCTGACTGCCAGAGAACTAACAGCTCATCATTTGTGTATGATTTGCATCCCTTCCACCAATATTTATTTATTGGTTGCTATGAGAGCCTGTTTACCAGCTGTGAGTTCAGTATTGGAAGGAAGCCTGTGGGGGTAATGTCCTTAACTATGAGATATAAGCTGTGTCTACCTTGCTGGATCCATGAGTTTCCTAGCCTGTAGCTTCAGATGCTGGGACTTCAAATCAGAGTGTGTCTTTTGGTTTGGAACACCATACTTTGACACTGCATCTAAAAAAGCATGTTTCATGCTTTAGGCCAAGATTTTGCTAAAAAGTCGTAGGCTTTTATTTGGTACATTTGAAAGAGTTTTTTGGGTTTTTTTGTATGTTTGTTTGTTTTTAAAAAAAACAGCAACATAAAGTCATAGTCGAAAGATTTACATTTAATTTTCAATTGAATTTAACAAAATTTCACCTTCTTGTTAGTTCTTGTCTTGGTGGACTATTCAAATGGGCTAAAAACAACCTGAAAATGTTTGTTATAAATACAAAAACAAGAAATGCTGCTGCTAAGTCGCTTCAGTCGTGTCCGACTCTGTGCGACCCCATAGATGGCAGCCCACCAGGCTCCCCCGTCCCTGGGATTCTCCAGGCAAGAACACTGGAATGGGTTGCCATTTCCTTCTCCAGTGCATGAAAGTGAAAAGTGAAAGGGAAGTAGCTAGTCATGTCCGGCTCTTCTCGACCCCATGGACTGCAGCCCACCAGGCTCCTCTGTCCATGGGATTTTCCAGGCAAGAGTACTGGAGTGGGGTGCCTTCTTGTGGATAAACCTATATATCTCATCCAAGATTTAAATAACTGAATTCTCTATGCTAGTAGGTCTTCCTGTCTTGGTGAGGCTTTGAGTTATGTACCTTCAAAAACACTTGAAACTCAGGCATGAGCATTCACTTGAGGCTTGCATATATTTGCGGGCTATAGAGACAGAGCTTTAATGCAATTTTGTTCTCATTTTCAGAGTAACCTTTAGCTGCAGGATGTGCCAGAAGCACCATATGGCCAACACTGTGCACTGCTCTCTTGCTTCAGTCTCTCTGCATCCCTGGCCACCAATCCATCTGCTTCAAGGTGAAAGTGAAAGTTAGTCACTTGGACACAAATTGTGTCCGATTCTTTGCAGTCCCGTAGGCTGTAGCCAGCTAGGCTCCTCTGTCCATGGGATTCTCCAAGCCAGAATACTGGAGTGGGTTGCCATTCCCTTCTCCAGGAATCTTCCCAACCCAGGGATCGAACCCCGGTCTCCTGTGGTTCTTGCACTGACAGGCAGATTCTTTACGATCTCAGCACCAGGGAAGCCCAAGTTGACCAGAGCCATATCCCAATGATGCAGATTTGGCCAGGCCCTCTACTCCATCAGAACCTCCTCACCACCTACAGAATCTAGTTCAAATTCCATAAGGAAGATGAAGGCCCGGGACCTCACCGTCCTCTGTGTCCACCCATCTTACGTCACTTTATACACTCTGTTGTCACTACATGTCGACATAGCTGCCTACCCCCACCGCCCACATCTAGACTACCAGAGTGTCTGATTTTTTTCTTCCCCTGCCCTTAACACAGTACTTCTACCAACAAAGTAGATTCCCGATAAATATCTGCTGAGCAAAGTCAATGAAGGAAACAGATGAAGTCTATCTTTCGCTGACTCCCACCCTTCCCCCATCACCAGCGGCCCCTTCTCAGTCTTCCCTTTCCCCAACCCCACTTTCTTGACACTATCAGTCCTCTCTCTGCCCCAAGCTGTCCAGTTTGGTCCTAGCCATAAATATCCAAACTTACTCTCAGGAAAGGTTTTGAAATATTCATAAGGCTGACCATGTCAATCCTCACAAGGATTGTTTTTTTGTTTTAATAATTTCACAGGTGATAAAATCTTGAGCCAAAATAATAAATCTCTAATTGTGTGATTTTAGCCTAGTCAGAGGCTCTTTCACAGCCCACCACCCCACACACCCCGGACTCACACACACAGTGGCATATTGTATACAAATTGCCTTTTCATAATTGTTATAGGCACCAGAACATCTGTGTGATCACACTGTGTGTGACCTGGGCCCTAGGAAATCAGTCTGCCTGAAACTAAATGGCCAGCCATTCTTCTAGAACTACCAAATTACTTAGACTGCTTGAAAAAAAAAATGAATGTTTCAGTTTTTTAATATGGCTCAACATTTAAAAGTTAAGGAAGGCTTTGTCTATGAAGACATTGCAATTCAGCAGATTTGATTTAAACACTTATCTTTCTTATTTGGTGAACTATTTAACATATAGTTACTTCCTTATGGGGAAGGGGGAAGAGAATCATTAAAACTCTAACAAGAACTGAGCAGAGAAAGACTATTTCCCAATTGTCTCTCTGCAGATAACAAGTTAAAGGGTAAACAGTAAGAAAGATGAGCTCAGAAGAGTAACAGAGTTCAGTAAATTTCCAGTTCAGTTTCCTAGGAGTTTTGAAAGCTTCCTGAGTATTTCACAAGACAACTTTTTAGAAAGATAAAGGATGGATGGTGAATTTTACCAAGCGTGCACATCAAAAAGACAGCATAATTTATATGAAAGTGACACACATCACAACTTCTGTACATTGGAATACCTGTGCTAAAAACAAATAAATAAGGCTCTGCCTGCCACACCATCCTCATGCCAGAATGGCCCCTTGGACAGGGCCATACTACTAAAGCACAGAAGCCAATTAGAAATCCTCTGGGCAGTGGGCAGTGCAAACTTTCAGTCTGCTGAGTCAGAAGTGAGAACAAGTTTCTCGATTTTACCCTTCCTCTCTGAGTCCACTGGATGCTGGCTCAGCTCTGTACTCAGGCAGTAAAAGTAATATTCTAGAAGTTCTTTGTCATCCAGACATGTAGCAATATAATATTGAGGGTCAGGAATCAAATGAGATCATAGGAGAGGAGATGTATTTAAAACCCCAAAACACTTTATAAATATCAGATTGTGGAGTTACAGTGATGGGGATACACTATGGCACTTAGCTGGTACAGCTGATGGTGAAATTATTAAACATAGGACCCCAAATTGTAAGTCTAGTCAACACGAGCCACCTCGCTCCTGCTCAACTTAAATAGACTGTGACCCAAGCAAACAATGTTACATTTGGTTATCAGATGCTTGGGTCATCAGAAAAATCCATTGAAGACATCTGATGATAATATATGTTATATTAGATTATATATTGGTTTAGAATAGAAAACAGTTCTGAATTCCAAAAATTTGTCTATTCATCTCTTTTAGTGAAGGTAAGATTTGCTTCCTAACTCCTCGCCTCTCCCCAACACACACCCCACTCCAGTAGAAGTAAGGTTTTGCAGCAGGGACATATTTTCTGGGATCATTTAAGCTTGGAATAGGGACAGGAGTTATTTAGTCCAACTATCTGATGGGATGTAGTAAAAGTTAAAAGCTCATGTATATAGAGCCTGTAGCACAATAATTGGCATAAATTAAGCCCTCAATAAAGGTTGCTATTCATGGTACTAGTAGCAATATCTTGGAGCTGTTTAGTGGCAGGGCTGGGACTAGAACCTACATCTCTACTCTCACTCTTTTGTATAAGACCAGAGACCATCTATTATGTAAAGACTAGAGTGGAAGACTGAAAAATTGCTTTAAAAGAGCTTATTATTTCCAAGCAATTTATCTTATTGTATATGCTCAGTCTGGTTTAACAATATCAACAGATACAGCCTAATTTATTTAAGATTTCCAAATTATTTTTCCTATTTCCTTTCATAAAGAGTCCAGACATAAAAAGTAAATGTGGTAAAGAAAATCCCTGAATGATTACTTTCATTAAAATTGTGCTTGCTTGAAAAATTAGACAATAAACCTTCATATCACAGGCTTCCAACTGTACAATTTCACCAGCAACTACACATGTACATTTGCAAATATAATCCCCCTCCCACAAGATGCTCCAGGCATTTCAAAATGCCATGGATACTAGAAAAAATACCTGGAAACTACCACCTCCTGTGTGTGCTCACTCAGTTGTGTCCAACTCTTCGCAACCCTGTGAGCTGTAACCCACCAGGCTCCTCTGACCATGGGATCTTTCCAGGCAAGAATGCTGGAGGAACTAAGGCCCTCACCCAGGTGGAAGATGGAATAATGATGCTAACCCTCATGACTTCAATCAACTAAAGCTTGAACTCCGTTATTGACCTCTGGCACAATGCTAAGCTCAATTTTCTTCAGCTCAAGCCCCTTCACGGATATGCACACCCATGTGTGTGTGCTCAGTCATGTCCAGCTCTTTGCGACCCTGTGGACTGTAGCCCGCGAGGCTACTCTGTCCATGGGATTCTCCAGGCAAGAATATTGGAGTGGGTTGCCATTTCCTCCTCCAGGGGATCTTCCTGACACAGGGATCAAACCAGTGTCTCCTGCATTGGCAGGTGGATTCCTTACCACTGAACCACCTGAGAAGCCCCTGCTAAGCCACTTCAGTCGTGTCCAACTCTGTGTGACCCCATGGACTGCAGCCTACCAGGCTCCTCTGTCCATGGGATTTTCCAGGCAAGAGTACTGGAGTGGGTCGCTATTGCCTTCTCCTGAGAAGGCCCTGAGCCTTATCCAAAAACCTGACCTCCTGAGCCTTCTCCAAAAACAAACAAATGAAACAGGAATTATTCTACCCTCAGTCCCCTAACAAAATAGTAAAATATTTTCCTCCTAAAGCCACCCAAGGCATATTCAGGGTAGTTCATTTTATTGTACTCTGTTTTCAAATAAATTGACTGATTTGGCTCTGTGGTGGTGGTTTATTCGCTAAGTCGTGCCTGACTCTTACAAATCCATAGGCTGTAGCCTGCCAGACTCCTCTGTCCTTGGGATTTTCTAGGCAAGAATACTGGAGGGGGCTGCCATTTCCTACCCCCGGAGATCTTCCCGACCCAGGGATCAAACCTGGGTCTCTTGCATCTCCTGTGCTGGCAGGCGGATTCTTTACCACTGCTCTACCTGGGAAGCCCTTTGAAACGGTTACATGATTAGTATAGAAAATTTGGCAAGCCAGAAATGAGTTTTAAAGAAAATAATAAATCATTAGCAATAGCTTCACAAAGGAATAAACTTTCATGTATTTCCTTTCACAATTTTGTCTCCTAATTTTTTCTCATGCTGAGCATTTTCCCTTGACCTTAACAAAAATTATTCGAAAGCATCTTACCCATAGTTAGACATAGTGAATTAAAATCATGTGTTCATCCTCTTTGTCTCTCAATATAAAGGGAAAAATTATAAAGAACTGAAAAGTAAGCAAAATCATTTTTTTTTCAAGATGGAAATTACATGAAGGCATAGTTACTATCTGAGTAGAACAGAAAAAAAGCTGAAACTAAGTGCCTACAGCTGGGAATTTTATCAAGCTACAAAGAAAACTCACTCTAGGATTTTCCCCATAGGGATAAACAGATAGAGGTAAATCATGGAACTGAGCATGGAATTGTATTAGGAGTAGACCCCCAGGGCCCACTGGGCATAGCCAAAGTAAAACAGACTGGGGCCTGGGACTTGGGGCCCTTTGGTGCAGTGCTTGCAACTAGACAAACTTCCCCTCAGGCAACAGAGTACAAAGAAACTGTAAGGGACTAAAAATAACTGCATGCATGCACAGTTGGAGCAAATTATGGACAAGATAGAAAAAGACCAAATAGCTTAACTGGCACATCTGAAGAGCCAGGAGCAAAAACAGGGTATTGGAATCAAAAGCTGTGCATGCCTCCTGCACTTAACACCATCAGATGCGTGAGCAAACCACGTAACACACCCCTCCAGCCCAACCCCTGGACATACCCCTCCCCTCCACAAAGAACCGACTCACCCCACCTTGAGGAGCCAGCAAGGGAAACTGTTCCTTATTTTTGCTCCCCGCTACGGCTGTGGGGACCCCAGTAAAGCCTTGCCTGAATTTTCCGTCTGGCCTCATTAATCTCTCTTGACTAAGGAGGGCCAAGAACTCAGGTCAGTAACGAAGGGACTATGCCTTTCTATCACATAGAAACAGAAGATTCATTCTTGGAGAAAATGAACAAGAGAATCTCCTAGACATGTTATTGCCCAGTCTGGCAGAGGTTAGGAGAGAAGCCAAGGGTGATACAAGATATTGAAAATGGGGGTTTGAAAGTCTAAATGAAAAAGATAAGATTCCCACCCCCAATCCCCACCCCCAGAACAATGGCAGCTAAGCTGATATAAGCAAGGCAACAAATTGGAAAATTTTTCCAGGGAGAAATGAAAACTAAACAAACCTAGATGTTTAAGAAGCCACAGATACTAATATCTGTGGGCCAAAAAATAGAAAAACTAACTCTTACCTGTATCACCCCGCAATGATGTCCTGCACGACAAGTTCCCACCAACTTTGCAGTGCCTCATTCTTAAATATAGATGAAGAAACAAAATCTCCAGACAGAAGAAAGGTTTCCCTCAGGTAAAACAAACAGGCCTTAAAAATTAGAACTTAATGGAACCAACACCTTTCAGGAAAGAGGATAAAAAACTGAAAATAAAACTGTATACATAAGACAAAGTTAAAAGAAGATACTACACACATGAAATATGAAATAGAACCCGAGGCTGTGTGGTAGAGGAGTGGAGGAAGGAAAGCTCAGAACAAGAAAAACAGCAGAGGAAAGTTTAAATACTGTAACATAAAAAGATCAATAGCAGGTTTGGAGTTTGGGGAAGGAATTTCTCAGAAAGTAGAATAAAAGAGAAAAAAAAAAGGGCAGTTGAGACAAAAGGGAACAAAATTAAAAGAATAAGAAGTCCAATATCTAATAAGAAGGAGTGCCAGGGGGAAAAAAGAGAAAACAAAACAAGAAATGTGTGTGAGAGAAGAATAATTATATTTTTAGGTATATAGCTTTCATATTTCTAGAGTAGGTATCAGTTACGGCCAAACTGAGAAGAAAGTACAGAGTTCCCACATACCGGCTGCTCCCATATATGCAGACTCTTCTACTGTTAACATATTAACATCACAGTGGTACATTTGTTACAATCAATTAACCTATGTTGATACATCATTATCACCTAAACTCTGCTTTACATCAGGATTCACTCTTGTGTTGTATGTTCTAAATTATGATGAGCGTATAACACGTACCCACCATTATAGTATCAGACTGATGTTCTGCCTTAAAAAATCCTCTATGCTCTGCCTATTTATCCTCCGTAGTCCATGACAACCATTGATCCTTTTACTGTCCTCATAGTTTTCTTATTGCTTCTTTTACTTAGTCATATGTATCTAAATTTCCTCCATGCTTTTCATTACTTTTCATTTAAATTAGTTCTTTTTAGAGCTGAAATATTCCGTTGTCTGGATGTAGCAGTTTATTTATCCATCCATCTACTGAAGGGCATCTTGGTTGCTTCCAAGTTTGAAAGTGAAAGTGAAGTCACTCAGTCATGTCCAACACTTTGCTTTCAAGTTTAAGTTTTGACACTTATGAATAAAATTGCTAAAAGAATCTGCGTGCAGTTTTTTGTATAGATATAAGTTTTTAGCTCTTTTGTTAAATACCAAGGAGAGTGATTGTTGGATTGTATGGTAGGAGTGTGAACTATCTTCCAAAGCAAACACACCATTTTGCATTCCCACCAGCCGTGAAGGAGTTTCTGCTGCTCTACATCCTTGTCAGTGTTTAGTGTTGTCAATACTTTGAATTTAGACATTCTAACAGATGCAGAGAAGACAATGGCAAACCACTCCAGTACTCTTGCCTGGAAAATCCCATGGGCACAGGAGCCTGGTAGGCTGCAGTCCAGGGGGTCACGAAGAGTCAGATACGACTGAGCGACTTCACTTTCACTTTTCAGTTTCATGCATTGGAGAAGGAAATGGCAACCCACTCCAGTGTTCTTGCCTGGAGAATCCCAGGGACGGGGGAGCCTGGTGGGCTGCTGTCTATGGGGTCGGACACAACTGAAGCGACTTAGCAGCAGCAGCAACAGATGTGTACTGATAGTCATTACTGTTTTAATTTGCAATTCCCTAATGGCATGTAGTGTTGAACATCTCATATGCTTGTTTGTACCTATATCTCTTCTTTGGTGAGGTGCTATTCAGGTTTTCTACCCATTTTAAAATTAGGCTGTTTGTTTTCTTATTGTTAAGCTTAAGAGTTCTTTCTATATTTTGGATAACAGTCCTTTATCAGTTATATGTTTGGCAAATATTTCCTCCCCACTTGACATTTGTCTTTTTACTGAAATTTGTCTTACTCTTGACAGTTTTTTTCAGAGCAGAAGTTTTTAATTTTAATGGAGTCCAGTTAATCATTATTTTTTCATGGATTTTGCCTTAGGTGTTGTACCTAAAAAGCCATCACTGAACCCAAGATTTTTTTCCTGGTATCTTCTAGAAGTTTTATGCTTTTGTGTCTATTTGAGTTCATTGTGGTAAAGAAGGTAAGATCTAGGTCTGAATTCATTTTTTGCATGGGACTGTCCAGTTGTTCCAGCATCATTTCTTGAAAAGATGACTTTTTGCTCCATTGTATTGCTTTTGTTCCTTTGCCGAACATCATTTATATTTATTTATTTGTACTCCATTTATATGGATCTGTTTCTGGGTTCCCTATTTTGTTCCATCAGTCTGTTTATTCTTTTGTCAATGGCACACTGATTACTGCAGCTTAATAGTAAGTATTTAAGTCAGATACTGTTAGTTCTCCAGCACTGTGCTTCTCCTGCAATATTGTTTTGGCTATTCTGAGCCTTTTGCCTCTCCATATAAATTTTAGAATCAGTTTGTCAATATCCATAAAATAACTCTCCTGGAGTTTGACTGAGATTGTTGAATCTACAGATCAAGTTGGGAAGAATTGACATCTGAGCAATACTGTCTTCCTATCAGCAACATGAAATATCTCTCCATTTATCTAGTTCCTTGATATCAGTCTTTCATCAGAGTTATCTTCCACTTTTTTTTTGTGGAAGCATTTCTTTTTTTTTTTTTTTTTTTGGTGCTAATGTAGATTGGTATTGTATTTCAATTCTCAAGTTCCTCTTGTTCATTGCTGGTATACAAGAAAGAGATTGATTTTTGTATATTAACCCTGTATCCTTGTAACTTGCTCTAGTTATTTATTCCAGGAATATTTCTGTTGATTCTTTCAGATTTTCTACATAGAAAATTACATCATCTGAAAACAAATCCAGTTTTATTTCTTCATTCTCAAACAGCATACCTTTTATTTCCTTTTCTTGTCTTTTTGCACCAGTTAGGACATTCAGTGCAGTATTAAAAAGTAGTTGTGAGGGGACACATCCTTGCCTTGTTTCTGAACTTAGTTGAAAAGCTTCTAGGGGATCGCTATTAAGTATGATATTCATTTAAAAATTTTGTAGATGTTATAAACTTGGGAAAATGCCTTTTTTCAAAGGTTACTGAGAGTTATATGATGAATGTGTGTTGGATTTTGTCAAATGCTTTTTCTGCATCTATTGATCATGTGATTTTTTCTTCTTTAGTTTGTTGCACTACATTAATTGGTTTCAAATGTTGAAACAAATTGGACAAATCCCACATGGTCTGATACTGTATATTTTCTTAAAATATTGCTGAATTTGATTTGCTAATATTTATTAAGAATTTTTGTATCTATATTCATGAGTGATATTGGTCTGCAGTTTTCTTGTGATGTTTTTGTCAGAGTTTGTTACTAGGGTAATTCTGTCCTCATAGGATAAGTTGGGAAGTATCTGTCTGCCTCTTTCTCCTGGAAGAGATTGTAGAGAATTTCTGTAATTTCTCCCTTGAATGATTGGTAGAGGACACCAGTGAACCCTTCTGGGCAGGAGGTATTCTATTTTGGAAAGTTATTAATTACTGATTCAATTTCTTTAGTAGATATCGTTCTAATTGCATCATTTTTTTCTTCTGTGAGTTTTGATGGGCTGAGTCTTTCAATGCATTAGTCTGTTTTCTCTAGGTTATCAAATTTGTGGGCATAGAGTTGCTCGCAATATTCATTTATTATTCTATTAATGTCCATGGATGTGTAGTGATGTCCTTTCTTTTATTTCTGATATTAGTAATTTGTGTCTTCTTTTTATCCCCCGTCAGTGTCTGGTGGCTTATCAATTTTATCAATCTTCTAAAGAATTAGTTTTTCAATTTTCATTGACTTTCTTTTCATTTCCTATTTTCAATTTCACTCACTTCTGTTCTAAATTTCATTGTTTTTTTTTTTCTTTTGGATTTAATTTGCTCCTCTCTTTCTAGTATTCTAGAAATGTAGATTATTGATTTTAGAACTTCTTTACTTTGTAATGTGTGTGTTCAATACTATAAACTTCCCTCCTACTTTCACTGCATCCCAGAAATCTTGATAAGCTGTATTTACACTTATATTTACTTTTCTTGAAATGTCCCCTTTGATCCACCTGTTATTTGGAAATGTATTGTTAATCTCCAAGTACTGGAGGATTTTCCAGATATCTTCCCATTATTTGTTTCTAGTTTAATTCCACTGTGATCTGAAAGCATACACTGTATTATGTCACTTTTTTACATTTGTTAAGTCATGTGTTATGGCCCAGAAGGTGGTCTATCTTTGTGAATGTTCCACATGGACTTGAGAAGAATGTGTGTTTTACCGTTGTTGAATGGAATAGTCTATAAATGTCAACTATATCCAGTTAATTAATGGGGTTATTGAGTTCCTTATTGGTGTTCTGCCTGCTGGATCAGTCAATTTCTGACAGAGGAGTGTAACAGTCTCTAATTATAATGGGTTCATCTATTTCTCCTTGCAATTCTATCATTTTTGCCCACATAGTTTAACTCTTGTTAGGCAAATATATATTTAGGATTTTTACATCTTCTAAGAGAACCTACCTTTTATCTTTTTAAACAGTAGAAGGGACAGATAGATTCAAGGGATTAGACCTGATGGACAGAATCTCTGAAGAACTATGGGCAAAGGTTCATGACATTGTACAAGAGGCAAAGATCAAGACCATCCCCAAGAAAAAGAAATGCAAAAAGGCAAAACGGTTGTCTGAGAGCCCTTACAAATAGCTGTGAAAAGAAGAGAAGTGAAAGGCAAAGGAGAAAAGGAAAGATATACCCATCTGAATGCAGAGTTCCAAAGAATCACAAGGAGAGATAAAAAAGCCTTCCTCAGTTATCAATGCAAAGAAATAGAGGGAAACAATAGAATGCCAAAGTCTAGAGATCTCATCAAGAAAATTAGAGATACCAAGGGGACATTTCATGCAAAGATGGGCACAATCAAGGAAAGAAATGATATGGACCAAACAGAAGCAAGAAGATATTAAAGAGGTGACAAGAATACACAGAAGAACTATACGAAAAAGGTCTTCATGACCTACATAATTACGATGGGGTGATCACCCACCTAGAGCCAGACATTCTGGAATGAAAAGTCAAGTGGGCCTTGTGAAGTGAAGTGAAGTGAAGTCGCTCAGTCCTGTCCAACTCTTTGCGACCCCATGGACTGTAGCCTACCAGGCTCCTCTGTCCATGGGATTTTCCAGGCAATAGTCCTGGAATGGATTGCCATTTCCTTCTCCAGGGGATCTTCCCAACCCAGGGATCGAACCCAGGTCTCCTGCGTTGTAGACAGATGCTTAACCGTCTGAGCCACTTAGGAAATATCATTACCTACAAAGCTGGTGGAGGTGATGGAATTCCAGGTGAGCTATTTCAAATCCTAAAAGATGATGCTGTGAAAGTGCTGCACTCAATATACCAGCAAATTTGGAAAACTCAGCAGTGGCCGCAGAACTGGAAAGGTCAGTTTTATTCCAATCCCTGGAAATGCAATGCCAAAGAATGCTCAAACTACCGCACCATTGCACTCATCTCTCATGCTAGCAAAGTAATGTTCAAAATTCTCCAAGCTAGGCTTCATTTTAGTTCAGTTAAATCTCTTAGTCATGTCCAACTCTTTGCGACCCATGAACTGAAGCATGCCAGGCCTCCCTGTCCATCACCAACTCCTGGAGTTTACCCAAACTCATTTACATTGAGTCGGTGATGCCATCTAACCATCTCATCCTCTGTCATCCCCTCCTCCTCCTGCATTCAATCTTTCACATCAGGGTCTTTTCAAAAGAGTCAGCACTTCACATCAGGTGGAAAAAATATTGGACTTTCAGCTTCAACATCAGTCCTTCCAATGAACATCCAGGACTGATTTCCTTTAGGATGGACAGCTTGGATCTCCTTGCAATCCATGGGACTCTCAAGAGTCTTCTACAACACCACAGTTCAAAAGCATCAATTCTTCAGTGCTCAGCTTTCTTTATGATCCAACTCTCACATCCATACATGACCACTGGAAAAACCTTAGCCTTGACTAGACAGACCTTTTTTGACAAAGTATTTGACAAAAGTCTCTGCTTTTTAATATACTGTACGTTGCTCATAACTTTTCTTCCAAGGAGTAAGAGCCTTTAAATTTCATGGCTGCAATCACCATCTGCAGTGATTTTGGAGCCCCCAAAATTGAAGTCAGCCAGTTTCCACCATTTCCCCATCTATTTCCCATGAAGTGATGGGACCAGATGCCATGATCTTTGTTTTCTGAATGCTGAGTTTAGAGCCAACTTTGAATTTCACTCTCCTCTTTCACTTTCATCAAGAGGCTCTTTAGGTCTTCTTCTCTTTCTGCCATAAGGGTGGTGTCATCTGCGTATCTGAGGTTATTATTATTTCTCCGGCAACCTTGATTCCAGCTTGTGCTTCTTCCAGTCCAGCATTTCTCATGATATACTCTGCATATAAGTTAAATAAGCAGGGTGACAATATACAGCCTTGACATACTCCTTTTCCTATTTGGAACCAGTCTGCTGTTCCATGTCCAGGTGTAACTGTTGCTTCCTGACCTGCATACAGATTTCTCAAGAGGCAGGTCAGGTGGTCTGGTATTCCCATCTCTTTCAGAATTTTCCAGTTTATTGTGATCCACACAGTCAAAGGCTTTGGAACAGTCAATAAAGCAGAAATAGATGTTTTTCTGGAACTCTCTTGCTTTTTCCATAATCCAGCAGATGTTGACAATTTGATCTCTGGTTCCTCTGCCTTTTCTAAAACCAGCTTGAACATCTCGAAGTTCACGGTTCACATATTGCTGAAGCCAGGCTTGGAGAACTTTGGAAATTACTTTACTAGCATGTCAGATGAATGAAATTGTGAAGTAGTTTGAGCATTCTTTGGCATTGCCTTTCTTTGGGATTGGAATGAAAACGGACCTTTTCCAGTCCTGTGGCCACTGCTGAGTTTTCCAAATTTGATGGCATATTGAGTGCAGCACTTTCACAGCATCATCTTTCAGGATTTGAAATAGCTCAACTGAATTCCATCACTTCCACTAGCTTTGTTTGTAGTCATGCTTTCTAAGGCCCACTTGACTTCACATTCCAGGATATCTGGCTCTAGGTGAGTGATCACACCATTGTGACGTCTGCGTCATGAAGATCTTTTTTGTACAGTTCTTCTGTGTATTCTTGCCACCTCTTCCTAATATCTTCTGCTTCTGTTAGGTCCATACCATTTCTGTCTGCTATCAAACCCATCTTTGCATGAAATGTTCCCTTGGTATCTCTAATTTTCTTGAAGAGATCTCTAGTCTTTCCCATTCTGTTGTCTTCCTCTATTTCTTTCCTTTGATTGCTGAGGGAAGGCTTTCTTATCTCTTCTTGCTATTCTTTGGAACTCTGCATTCAAATGGGTATATCTTTCCTTTTCTCCTTTGCCTTTCACTTCTCTTCTTTTCACAGCTATTTGTAAGGCCTCCTCAGACAGTTGTTTTGCTTTTTTGGCATTTCTTTTCCATGGAGATGGTCTTGATCCCTGTCTCCTGTACAATGTCATGAACCTCCATCCATAGTTCGCCAGGTACTCTGTTTATCAGATCTAGTCCCTTAAATCTATTTCTCACTTCCATTGTATAATCATAAGGGATTTGATTTAGATCCTACCTGAATCTAGTCGTTTTCCCCACTTTCTTCAATTTAAGTCTGAATTTTGCAATAAGGAGTTCATGATCTGAGCTACAGTCAGCCCCTGGTCTTGTTTTTGTTGACTGTTTAGAGCTTCTCCATCTTTGCTGCAAAGAATATAATCAATCTGATTTTGGTGATGGCCATCTGGTGATGTCCATGTATAGAGTCTTCTCTTGTGTTGTTGGAAGAGGGTGTTTGCTATGACCATTGCCTTCTCTTGGCAAAACTCTGTTAGCCTTTGCCCTGCTTCATTCTGTACTCCAAGGCCAAATTTGCCTGTTACTTCAGGTGTTTCTTGACTTCCTGCGTTTGCATTCCAGTCCTCTATAATGAAAAGGACATCTTTTTTGGGTGTTAGTTCTAAAAGGTCTTGTAGGTCTTCATAGAACTGTTCAACTTCAGCTTCTTCATCATTACTGGTCGGAGCATAGATTTGGTAACCATGATATTGAATGGTTTGCCTTGGAAATGAACAGAGATCATTCTGTTGTTTTTGAGATTGCATCCAAGTAATGCATTTTGGACTCTTTTGTTGACCATGATGGCTACTCCATTTCTTCTAAGGGATTCCTGTCCATAGTAGTAGATATAATGGTCATCTGAGTTAAATTCACCCATTCCAGTCCATTTTAGTTCAACGATTCCTAGAATGTTGACATTCACTCTTGCCATCTCCTGTTTGACCACTTCCAATTTGCCTTGATTCATGGACCTAACATTCCAGGTTCCTATGCAATATTGCTCTTTACAGCATTGGACCTTGCTTCTGTCACCAGTCACATCCACAACTGGGTGTTGTTTTTGCTTTGGCTCCATCCCTTCCTTCTCTCTGGAGTTATTTCTCCACTGATCTTCAGTAGCACATTGGGCCCCTACCGACCTGGGGAGTTCCTCTTTCAGTGTCCCACCTTTTTGTGATGGTGCAGGTGCAGCTGAGAAGACCTACCACACGCTCAAGCTCAGGGGCACAGCTAAGAGAAGCTACCTCATGTCCAAGGTCAGGGGCGGTGGCTGAGAGGAGTTTCCTCACATCCAAGGTAAGGAGCAGCGGTTGCGCTTTGCTGGAGCAGCCATGAAGAGATACCCTATGTCCAAGTTAAGAGAAACCCAAGTAAGACAGTAGGCACTGAGAGAAGGCATCAGAGGGCAGACAGACTGAAACCACAATCACAGACAACTAGCCAATCTGATCACATGGACCACAGCTTGTCTAATTCATTGAAACTAAGCCATGCTGTGTGGGGCCACCCAAGACAGATGGGTCATGGTGGAGAGGTCTGACAGAATGTGGCCCACTGAAGAAGGGAATAGCAAACCACTTTAGTATTCTTGCCTTGAGAACCCTATGAACAGTATGAAAAGCTAGACTTCAACAGGACATGAACCATGAACTTCTAGATGTTCAAGCTGGATTTAGAAAAGGCAGAGGAACCAGAGATCAAATTACCAACATCCACTGGATCATCAAAAAAGCAAGAGAGTTCCAGAAAAATATCTACTTCTGCTTTATTGACTATGCCAAAGCCTTTGACTGTGGGGACCACAACAAACTGTGGAAAATTCTGAAAGAGATGGGAATACCAGACCACCCGACCTGCCTCTTGAGAAACCTGTATGCAGGTCAGGAAGCAACAGTTAGAACTGGACATGGAACAACAGACTGGTTCCAAATAGGAAAAGGAGTACGTCAAGGCTGTGTATTGTCACCCTGCTAGTTCAACTTATATGCAGAGTACATCATGAGAAATGCTGGGCTGGATGAAGCACAAGCTGGAATCAAGATTGCCAGGAGAAATATCAATAACCTCAGATATGCAGATGACACCACCCTTATGGCAGAAAGAGAAGAAGAACTAAAGAGCCTCTTGATGAAAGTGAAAGAGGAGAGTGAAAAAGTTGGCTCTAAACTCAACATTCAGAAAACTAAGATCATGGCATCTGGTCCCATCACTTCATAGCAAATAGATGGAGAAACAGTGGAAACAGTGACAGATTTTATTTTCTTGGGCTCCAAAATCACTGCAGATGGTGATTGCAGCCATGAAATTAAAAGATACTTGTTTCTTGGAAGAAAAGTTATGAGCAACGTAGACAGTATATCAAAAAGCAGTGACATTACTTTGCCAACAAAGATCAGTCTAGTCAAAGCTATGGTTTTTCCAGTGGTCATGTATGGATGTGAGAGTTGGACTATAAAGAAAGCTTAGCACCAAAGAATTGATGCTTCTGAATTGTGGTGTTGGAGAAAATTCTTGAGAGTCCCATGGACTGCAAGGAGATCCAACCAGTCCATCCTAAAGGAGATCAGTCCTGGGTATTCATTGAAAGGACTGATGTTGAAGCTGAAACTCCAATACTTTGGCCACCTGATGCAAAAAACTGATTCATTTGAAAAGACCCTAATGCTGGGAAAGATTGAAGGCAAGAGGAGAAGAGGACAACAGAGGATGAGATGGTTAGATGGCATCACCAACTTGATGGGGAAGAATTTGAATAAACTCCTGGAGTTGGCGGTGGACTGGGAACCCTGGCCTGCAGTCCATGGAGGCAAAAAGAGTTGCACACGACTGAGTGACTGAACTGAACTGAACTGAACTTCTCTATCACTGATACTTCTCTTGCTCTGAAAACTACTCTGCTTGAGAAAGAATGTATAATATATAAAATTAACAAATTAAGAAGTGGTATTATAATCAAAGATTATTTTAAGGAGGAGAAGATAAATAACTAAAGAGTTAGATATTATTGCTTCTGCCAAGCCAAATCAGGAATTAGGAGGGTTGAATCATGGAGCTGCTGTTTTTGTGATAGATAAGCTTTTTAGCACCATTTAACTTTGAACCATACAAATGTGTTACTTTCATAAAAATAAAAGGCAATTTTTGAAGCACAATCCATACAGTGGATATCATTATTTAAATATTTGTCTACTTTTGAATGTTTGAATTGTTTCCAGTTTCTTCATAACCAAATGAGATGAACATTTGCATCCATATCTCTGATTTTCTATTTGGATGGATGTAAAGGTTTCTGTGAGACTATTGCAGGAATGAAGTCTTAAGTCCCTATTAGCACAATATGCACAAATACTAGCTTTGTCCAGCAATCAGTTAAAACTCTTCTTTATAAACTAAGTCAATCTTTTCTGTACCTTTACTAAGGCATCTAGCAACAGTTTCTGTTCAAAATATACATGAAATATTCCCACTTCATATACCTTTTTAACCACATAGAACTTATAGAAATCCTTAAACTAAACTCTATTAGATAAGTAATTATTTTGAAAACAGAGCGAGTATCTAAAACTAAAATGTGGATTCTATAACTTCAGGAATATTTAGGCAAAAGGGCTTTTTAAGACTGTAAATGTTTCATATCTTAGGTGATTTTAAGAATCCATGATTCTAAGATGGTGACATTGAATGTCAAGGATTTTTTGATAAACTCAATGGGAAGTTGTAACTTACAGCCCAAATTTTATTGTTAAAAATTCATATATATAATTTGTGGGTAGAAGATGGCCCTATCACCCAAAATCAGGTCACACTTACATTGATTCAAGCCCCAAATAGCAAGAAAATTCATTCTTCTAATCCTTCCCACGCCCTCTCACTTTTAAGCCCACTGACAATGAAAGAGTGAAACAAAGGGAGAAAGTTTTAATGCTAATTCAGGATTGAGTACTTCCTATGCCAAGCTAAGCACATGAATCCATTGGCTCAATCCTCAAGCAACCCTTTTAGAAGAATTCTCTTATTACTCCTATTTACAGAGGGGAAAGCCAACATTTAGAGAGGTTATATACACTGTCCCAGCTCACATATCTCAAAAGTGGCAGAGCAAAAATTTGAACCCAGTTCTGACTCCAGCAGAGCTTAGCTGTGTTCAAGCATCACTTTGCTCAGCAGCCACCCTATATCCATAGGAATGCAATAGGCAGCCTGGATCAATAACAGCAAGTGAACAGTATAATTCTTATACTTCTGGTGTCAAATATGACTTTTCTGACATGTTTTACCTGAAATTAATGACACTTGTCCTACATCCCAACCCACAAGGGCTGCAGTGTCCCTAACTAGTCCTGAAGAAAAACTGTATTCAGACATTGCATTCTGTACCAGTATCATCTGCTGGGTTGTCTGTCCATCTTCCGGTGAACTGCTCTTGCTAGGAAGCTCAGTTCTTTCTGCTCCCTCTGGGTACCTACAGGTCCTTTGTTCTCTAAATCATCATCAAAACCAAACCTCTGCTGTGATAAATTCAGATGGCTCCTCTACTCAAGATTTCCTGTCTTTAGATAAAGGTGCCAACCTTCTCTTTCAGAGGTCCCCCAGTGTCCTAAGCCACAGAGCAGCCTGTATTTTTGGACCTATCATGGGGTCGCAAAGAGTAGGACATGACTGAGCGACTGAACTGAACTGAACTGAACTGATCCCAGTTTTAAGTGCTTTTAAACTTACTAGATGTAAATACAAAAAGAGTGATAATTTTCTTTCTTTACTCAAACTGATTTATTAGTAGAGTTTACCGGAGCACCGAGTTAAGAGGATTCTGAGAATCCTTGTAGGCTCTCTGGGAAAGAGGGTGATGTTTGACTAGCCAGGTCTGTCACTGACCTATGACAGGAGCGAAGCGGCACCATAACAGGAACTTGCAGTCCCTCAAGGGATTGTTCAAGCTTTCCAATGACTGCCCACATGAACTCTCAGGTTCATAAGGAACACATTAGAAAAGTGAAATAAAAGGAATCTGGGTTCTCTGAATCACCAGCTTCTTTTCCATTTTCATTCTTATTCTCAAGGTAATTAATTCTAAACTAATTCAAATACCCTCCTCCCAGGATGACTGAAAAGTCTTTTCCACGGATGAAGGTCATTGCCACACTCAGAGAAAACAGGCTTAACTGCACTTGACCACAGGATGACAACAGCTCCGTGAGTCAGCTGCAGAGCATGTTACATACAAGTGAAGGAGGCTAATCAGCTGGCGCCCGAGGATGTGATTCTGACACTAAGCAGAGCGACTGCCACAGTTCTGCCACATGTACGACAGTTCCACAAAGTTCGGCAGAAGGAGACTGATCTGGGGTCAAAGGCTGATCAATCTGGTTTCTCATCCAGGTTCTCTGACTGACCGAACTACTCATTACTTGTCCACAGATGAGAAGCTGTGATATTATGAAGATATGGATTCATCCCCAAATTAATCTATCAGTTAATTCCAAATCAAAATCCGAATAGGGTTTTGATAAACTGACTCTCCAACACATGGAGCAGTGAAAGACCAATAATAGACAAGATGTTTTGAAAAAAGTCAAGATACAGAGTTGGGGTAAAAGCTTCAGGGAACGTTCCCAGTCAGATATGAAGAGTTCTTTATTTCAAAGCTGTAATAATCAAGATAGTGCCATATTTGTGTGGGACAAACAATTAGAATGAGGGAACAAAAGAGAGAGCCCAGGACCAAGTCCACTTATTCGTGGAAGGCTGATATATTTATGCTTAGAACACCTATCACATATCAGGTGCTCTAGGAGGAGGTAAGCAATGAAAGAGGAGGCCAAAACAGATGAAAATCTGTTGCTCTGAGTGTAATAAGCTTTAGAGCGTATTGAGCAGAGGAATGACATGATCTGATTTATGATTTTGAAAGATCACCCAAAGCCAGTGCTCTGTGGCAACCTGTGTGCCGTGGAGTTTTCCAGAGGCTACGTGATGTGCAACATCACAGTCATGTAAATGCAGAAGCAGATATGAGAACTCAGCTACCATCTGTGAAAGAAACTTACAAAGACCTAAAGCAATGCCACTCTTCTCACTAATTTTTTCTTTTTTTAAGATAGTTATTTAATAGCATGCTTTACACTATTTGTTATTAAAAATAATGGTTATTTATAGTAACCTATAAAGAGTTTATTACGTTATTTTAAGCAATTTAATAAGTGTTTTGGCAGAACACTCGTTGACATAAATGGCAGCACTATTTTTAGGGAGTCTGTTTCCTAGAGAAATGGAAATAAAAACAAAAATAAACAAATGAGACCTAATAAATTTAAAATTTTTTGCAGAGCAAAGGGGGCCATAACAAGTGAAAAGAAAATCCATAGAATGGGAGAAAATACTTGCAAAACAATGCTACTGACAAGAGATTAATTTCCAAAATATATAAAGAGCTCACAAAGCTTAACATCAAAAACCAATCCAATGGAAACAAACCACCCAATCAAACTCAATCAAAAAGAAGACCTAAATAGACATTTCTCCAAAGAAGATATATAGATGACCAACAAGCACATGAAAAGATACTCAACCTTGCTAAGTATTAGTGAAATGTAAATTAAAACTACAATGAGATACTACCTCACAGCAGTCAGAAGAGCCATCATTAAAAAGTCTACAAAGAATAACTGCTGGAGAGGGTGTGGAGAAAAGGAAACCCTCATACACTGTTGATGGAAATGTAAATTGGTACAACCACTACAGAGAAGAATATGGAATTTCCTTAAAAAAAAAAAAACTAAAAATAAAGTTACCATATGATCCTGCAAGCCTACCCAGGGACATATATCTGGAGAAAACTTTACTTTGAAAAATACATGCAACCCAATGTTCATAGCATAACTATTTACAACAGCCAAGACATGGAAACAACCCAAATGTCCACTGACAGACAGATGAATGGATAAAGAAGATGTAATATGTACATATATGGGCTTCCCGCATAGCTCAGTTGGTAAAGAATCGCCTGCAATGCAAGAGACCCTGGTTCGATTCCTGGGTTGGGAAGATCCCCTGGAGAAGGGATAGGCTACCCACTCCAGTATATATTTATATAATGGAACACTACTCAGCCATGCATCGACATGGATGGACCTGTAATTTAATATATTAAGTGAAGTAAGTCAAGCAAAGAAAGACAAAGATGTGATACCACTTATATGTGGAATCTTAAAAAATGATACAAATAAACTTATTTACAAAACAGAAATAGACTTACAGAAGTAGAAAACAAACCTATGGTTACTAAAAAGGATAGCAGGGGCAGGAGAAGAGAGATAAATATGAAGTTTGGGATTAACAAGCACTATATATAAAGCAGGTAAACAATGAGGAATAGCACAGGGAACTATATTCAATATCTTATACAAATCTAAAAGAAAAAATATATATACACATATATGTATATACAGATAACTGAATCACTTTGCTGTACACTTGAAGCTAGTACATTGTAAATTAATCATATTTAAATAAAATAAATATTAATAAATATTTTAAAGCAGATAAGCTCTCATTTCCATTATATTAAATACTAATAGACATAATTCACATAAAGGAAGATCTTTGGGATCCTCAGCAACCTTTAGAAGTGTAAATCAAAAAATTTAAGAAATGAAAGCTCAGAGACAGAATTCCACATGTTCCCAAGGCAACATTTGTGAGAATGTTCACTGGTACATTGTAATAGCAAAAGGAAGGGGAGGAGGAAGGGAAGGGAGGAAGAAAAAGAGGAAGGAAGGAGGGAGGAGAGAAAGAAGGAAAGAAAGAAAAAAATAGAAACAACAAAAATATCCATCAACAGGAAAATGGATAAATTAATTTGGGCATATTCATGTTATTGAAGACTATCAAACTTGAACTAGAGCTATCTATAAGTCTCACAAATGTAATATTAAGAGAAGAAAGCAAGTTTAAGAAAGATACATACCAGGATGATGCCATTTATATAAACTTTTAAAACATTCAAAATAGTAATATGTGATTTTCATACGTATATACAAATAAGAACAAAAGTATTAAGGCACGCACAATATTCAAGAAGATGGTGCACTGGGGTGCTGGTTATATACAGGGAGAGAAATGAGATTGGGAAGAGGTTAAATGAGGGGCTTCGATCATGTTTGTAAAGCTTTGTTTGCAAAATGAATGATATGTACATAGATATCATGCTCTATACAGTTGTATTTCTTAACTACTTTAAGACAGGATCGAATTTGTTTTGACTTTGTGTTATATATTTGCTGAGACTTCTGTGGTGGCTCAGACAATGAAGAATCTGCCTGTGGTGCAGGAGACTGGAGTTTGATCCCTGGGCCGGGAAGATCCCCTGGAGAAAGGAATGGCTACCCACTCCAGTATTCTTGCCTGGAGAATTCTATGGACGGAGGTGCCTGGCGGCCTACAGCCCACGGGGTTACAAAGAGTCGGACACGACTAAGCAACTATCACACTCACTTTTCACTATATATCTGCACCCCAACTCCCATTGGGTTATAATAACTTTAGCTTTAAACTATACCACCTATTAAAACAGAAGACCTGTTAAGGAGAAAGGCAAAAGGAAAAGGGAGCTAGCATTTGTGTACCTATGTACATATGGTACCTATGTACCATCACTGAACTGAACTTTTTTTTCTTATTTAATCTTCACAACAAAATCATAAAGGACTGAGTTAAAGAAAGGCAGAGGTGTTAAAACTGAGTGATCCCCTTAAAGACAATCCACAATCATAAGCAATATGACCAAAACATTTGAGTTGCACAGTATCTGTGGGATAGGCCTCCATGAAATTGGTTATTTTGACCTTGTCCCAGAATACAGAGACCTGTGTCTTATTTTTCACAATTTATGAGATTAACTTCATGTATTTGACATGTCAGAAAGTGAAAATGTTCTTCGTGGCAAATAGATGGGAGAAAACTGAAAACAGATTTTATTTTGGGGGGCTCCAAAATCACTTTGGGTGGTGACTGCAGCCACAAAATTAAAGGACGCTTTCTCCTTGGAAGAAAAGCTATGACAAACCTGGACTGTGTATGAAATAACAGAGACATCACTTTGCCAGCAAAGGTCCATCTAGTCAAAGCTATGGTTTTTCCAGTTGTCATGTACGGATGTGAGAGTTGGACCATAAAGAAGGCTGAATGCCAAAGAATTGATGCTTTTGAACTGTGGTGTTGGAGAAGACTCTTGAGAGTCCCTTGGACTGCAAGGAGATCAAACCAGTCAATTCTAAAGGAAATCAACTCTGAATATTCATTGGAAGGGCTGATACTGAAGCTCCAATACTTTGGCCCCTGATGCAAAGTTCTGACTCACTGGAAAAGACCCTGATGTTGGGAAAGATTGAGGGCAGGAGGAGTAGGGGGCGACAGAGGATGAGATGGTTGGATGGCATCACTGGGACAACGGACATAAGTTTGAGCAAACTTCGGGAAACAGTGAAGGACAGGGAAGCCTGGAGGGCTGCAGTCCATGGGGTCTCAAAGAACTGGACATGACTTAACGACTGAACAATAACAACAACTCCATCTCTATGATATAATTATAGGAGCAATGCTGAAGCATATTTTACACCAGCAGTAGATAAAAGGGCACAGCTAGAATGAGGGATTGAGATTTAAGCTCCAAAACTGCTGTCAAAATTAGATAGAAATGTGAAGTCTTCCTCCAATCTAACGTCTCTCAAAATAAGGAGAAGAATTAGAAAAATGAGCAAATGATAGTTGTATACACTGCCATACATATATTTATTATATTTATTTTCACACATATAAAATATATCTATATCTATATACAACACACACAGAGATATCCTCTAAAAAAAGAAATACCTACTAAAATCATGATACTATTATTCTATTAAATTAGCAAAGCTTTTTATAGGTAATGTGTCTTGCAACAAAAATTAGATGACACATATAAAGTAAATTAAGAGATTTCTGGAAGGGAACAGAATATAAAATACATAACATATACTGTATATATCCTATCAGTTCAGTTCAGTTCAGTCACTCAGTTATATCCGACTCTTTGCGAACCCCTGGACTGCAGCATGCCAGGCTTCCCTGCTCATCACCAACACCCAGAGCTTAGTCAAACTCATGTCCATCGAGTTGGTGATGCCATCCAATTGTCTAATCCTCTGTTGTCCTCTTTTCTTCCTGCCTTCAATCTTTCCCAGCATTAGGGTCTTTTCAAATGAGGCATTTCTTCACATCAGGTGGCCAAAGTATTAGAGCTTCAGCTTCAGCATCATTCCTTCCAATGAATATTCAGGACTGATTTCCTTCAGGATTGACTGATTTGACATCCTTGCAATCCAAGGGACTCTCAAGAGTCTTCTCCAACACCACAGTTCGAAAACATCAATTCTTTGGTGCTCAGCTTTCTTTATAGTCCAACTCTCACATCCATACATGACTACTGGAAAAACCATAGCTTTGACTAGATGGACCTTTGTTGGCAAAGTAATGTCTCTGCTTTTTAATACCCTGTCTAGATTTGTCATAGTTTTTCTTCCAAGGAGCAAGTGTCTTTTAATTTCATGGCTGCAGTCACCATCTGCAGTGATATTGAGCCCAGGAAAATAAAGTCTGTCACTGTTTCCACTTTTTCCCTATCTATTTGCCATGAAGTGATGGTACCAGATGCCATGATCTTCATTTTCTGAATGTTGAGTTTTAAGTCAGATTTTACACTCTCCTCTTTCACTTTCATCAAGAGGCTCTTCAGTTCCTCTTCACTTTCTGCCATAAGGGTGATATATATCATATATATGTATATAATATATACAGTATGTAGTTGAAAAATACATTGTATTAATAGATATATTATATTACATGTATATACAACATATATGTATATTTATGTGTGTGTATGTACTGGGTTAAATAACCTTAAATAGATTTTCTATGATAAGTTAATGTGTATCATGAACCTCCAAGAGATGATGTTTTTATATGCAACAGTTGCCAAATTTATTTAACTATAGTGCTCTCTTTTCAAGGAAATTCCCTTGGGAATACAGTCTAAAAAATGATGTCCTTCACCATCCTACACTCCCCCATGTCTCAGAAATCTTGCCCCTAGAATCACCAAGGGAAATGGCATATTGTGTAACAATTCATAAGGCTGGCGAGGTAGCAGCAGTGATACATAGTGTTGTCTTGCTATTAAAAATAATCAAGTGCAATTAGAAATAAACAAATTTTAAAAATTAAAAAAAAAGAGCAACAAAAAATATAATTGAGTGTTTAGGATTCTGATGTTATTTTTTGAAATAAGACATCACTCTTTATGATGAAAATTTAAAGTCCCCAAAGTCTACTCACTTATTGTATTCCTAATGGGGAGATTTCTTCTCTGTGGAAACTCTCACAGAGAAGATAGACAAAGAGGAAAGTTGGGGCTTTCCCCCCTTAATCAGCAGAACACAGATATGTTTCTGGAAAATGTTCTTAATACAATATAATTTTCTCACAAAAGTGTGAACTACCCAGTAGAGAAAGTTCATTTTTCCCAAGTCCACATCTGATTAGTTCCTGTCCTGTAACACCTGACCTGCCTGGGTCAGCCGCTGCAAGGATGGAGCTGCAGCTGGGGGGTGTGTGTGTGGAGTGGGGGGCAGGGGCCTGTCAGCTGCTGAATGTGATGTTGCCCCACGTGCCTACCCAGAGCTCTATGAAGGAACGTAGTCCCATCCAGAATACTTTTAGTCACTTGAACGTTGATGAAGACAAGTACATCTGTCCTTAGCTTTGGCAAAGATGTCCAAGGCACACCAATTTGCTTTTATGTGGGACTCCACAGAATGTTTATGTCAAGTCTTCTGGAATTCAGGTAATCCTGGAAAGAGTAGATGGAGTTTTTTCTTCCTTTTCTAGGAACCTTTCAACCATCTTTCATCCGCACCCTCCCGAGGGGTCCTAAATCCTCTCCATCTTTGACTTCCTCTATCCAGACAACCCAGAGGACCCGAACTTGCCGTTCAGTGAATCTGTTCTGTGCACATCCTTTACCATGGCCAATCACCCTTTGCCTCCTCTTCTGATCTAGCTGATTTGGTTTCTTGTCTTCCTTCTTTCCCTCCATTGAGATCTCAAAGTAAAACCAGTTTCCTTTACTATTGTTTGCATCCTCTTTATTATTTTTAGCATGAAATTCCCACCTAGCCTCCTTAATCTCCCGCTTGCCACCCGTTTCAATGTGGAGAAGCAGGAAATGGTGATAGAATTTCCAACGACCTTGGCATCAGATAGACCTGTGCTCTGACTCCAACTGAGCCACTAAATGAATTGGAAAAGCTATTTAATCTCTCTGACATTTGGTCCCTCATCTATACAACAGATACTCCAATAGATACTTTGTAACATTAGGGAAGAAATAAGTGAATGGAAAGTGCCTGATACTTAATTGGTACTAAATAAATAGATCCTATTATTATTGTTGTTACATCAATTATTATCATTGCAGTCTATCAGTGATGACTTTCCCTGGACTTTCTCTCGCCACATTACCCCATCCTCTTCCTTCTCTGTCAGAGGTACCAGGGCACTAATCCACAACCCAAATGGCTGTTTCTCTCAGCCAAGGCCATTTGATTGCTGATGAGAGTATCTCTCCTTCCGACACATTTGACTCATGGGTCAGTTATCTGCCAAAAGGCAATTATAACTAGACGAGCTTGGGAGACTCACATAATCAAACCACTACCCCTCCTGATCACAGTGAAAATGCGCACAGCTGGGAATGAGGATTTCAGGTCATGTGTCAGTTCTTTCAGGGGCCAGACTCTACCCCAGGTATCTCCCCAGCAACAGACTTCCTGCCTTCATGTTTTTTTGCCTTTTTTTTTTTTGAAGGATAATTGCTTTACAGAATTTTGTTGTTTTCTGTCAAATCTCAACATCAATCAGCCATAGGTATACATATATCCCCTCCCTTTTGAACCTTCCCCCCACCCCCCTCCCTGTCCCATCCCTCTACATTGATACAGAGCCCCTGTTTGAGTTTCCTGCGCCATACAGCAAATTCCCGTTGGCTATCTATTTTACACATAGTAATGTAAGTTTCTGTGTTACTCCTTCCATACATCTCCCCCACTCCTTCCCTCTCCCCATGTCCATAAGTGTACTCTCTATGTCTGTTTCTCCACTGCTGCCCTATAAATAAATTCTTCAAAACCATTTTTCTAGATTCCATATATGTGCATTAGAATATGATATTTATCTTTCTCTTTCTGACTCACTTCACCCTGTATAATAGATTCTAGGTTCATCCACCTCACCAGAACTGACTCAAATGCATTCCTTTTTATGGCTGAGTAATATTCCAGTCTGTCCATGTACCACAACATCTTTATCCATTCATCTGTTGATGGACATCTAGGTTGCTTCCATATTCTAGCTATTCTAAATAGTGTCGCAGTGAACAATGGGATGCACGAGTCTTTTTCAATTTTGGTTTCCTCAGGGTATATGCCTAGGAGTGGGATTGCTGGGTCATATGGTGATTTTATTCCTAGTTTTTTAAGGAATCTCCATACCTTCTTCCGTAGTGGCTGTATCAATTTACATTCCTACCAATAGTGCAAGAGTGTACCCTTTTATCCAAGTGTTCCAAAAGTGTTCCCTTTTATTCCCATATCCTCTCCAGCATTTATTGTTTGTAGACTTTTTGATGATGGCCATTCTGACTGGTGTGAGGTGGTATCTCATTGTGGTTTTGATTTGCATTCCTCTAATAATGAGCAAGGTTGAGCATCTTTTCCTGTGTTTGTTAACCATCTGTATGTCTTCTTTGGAGAAATGTCTGTTTAGGTCTTTTCCCCACTTTTTGATTGGGTTGTTTGTTTTCCTGGTATTGAGTTGTATGAGCTGCTGGCACATTTTGAAATTTAATCCTTTGTCAGTTGTTTCATTTGCTATTATCTTCTCCCATTCCAAGGGTTGTCCTTTCACCTTGCCTATAGTTTCCTTTGCTGTGCAAAAGCTTTTAAGTTTAATCAGGGCCCACTTGTTTACTTTTGTTTTTATTTCCGTTACTCTAGGAGGTGGGTCATAGAGGGTCTTGCTTTGATTTATGTCATCGAGTGTTCTGCCTATGTTATTCTCTAAGAGTTTTATAGTTTTTGGTCTTACGTTTAGGTTAATCCATTTTGAGTTTCTCTTTGTGTATGGTGTTAGAAAGTTTTCTAATTTCATGTTGTCTTTGATTTCTTTCATCAGCGTCTTGTAATTTTCTCTGTACAGTTCTTTTGTCTCCTTAGGTAAGTTTATTCCTAGATACTCAATTTTTTTTGTTGCAATGGTGAATGGGGTTGATTCCTTAATTTCTCTTTCTGATATTTCACTGTTAGTATATAGAAATGCAAGTGATTTCTGTGTATTGATTTTGTATCCTGCAACTTTGCTAAGTTCACTGATTAGCTCTAGTAATTTTCTGATACTATCTTTAGGGTTTCCTATGTACAATATCATGTCCTCTGCAAACAGTGAGAGCTTTACTTCTTCTTTTCCAGTCTGAATTCCTTTTATTTCTTTTTCTTCTCTGATTGCTGTAGCTAGGACTTCCAGAACTATGTTGAATAATAGTGGTGAAAGTGGACACCCTCGTCTTCTTCCTGATCTTAGGGGGAATGCTCTCAGTTTCTTACCACTGAGGATAATGTTTGCTGTAGGCTTATCATATATGGCCTTTACTATATTGCTAAGGAGAAGAAAATGGCAACCCACTCCAGTATTCTTGCCTGGAGAATCCCAGGGATGGGGGAGCCTGGTGGGCTGCCGTCTATGGGGTCGCACAGAGGCAGACACGACTGAAGCGACTTAGCAGCAGCATCAGCAAGGTAGGTTGAGGTAGGTTCCTTCTATGCCCATTTTTTGGAGAGTTTTAATCATAAATGGGAGCTGAATTTTGTCGAAGGCTTTTTATGCACCTATGAAGATTATCATATGGTTTTTATCTTTCAATTTGTTAATATGGTGTATCACATTGATTTGTGTATATTGAAGAATCTTTGCATCCCTGGAATAAACCCAACTTGATCATGGTATATGAGCTTTTTGATGTGTTGCTGAATTTTGTTTGCTATAAATTTTTGAGGATTTTTGCATCTATGTTATTCAGTGGCACTGGCCAGTAGTTTTCTTTTTGTGTGTTGTCTTTGTTTGGGTTTGTTATCTACAATGGTGGCCTCGTAGAATGAATTTGGAAGTGTTCCTTCCTCTGCAATGTTTTGAAAGAGTTTCAGAAGGATAGGCATTAGCTCTTCTCTAAATGTTTGATAAAATTCTCCTGTGAAGTCATCTGGTCCTGGGCTTTTGGTTTTTGGGGGATTTTTTATCACAGCTTCAATTTCAGTGCTTGTAATTGGGTTGTTCATAATTTCTATTTCTTTCTGGTTCAATCTTGGGAGATTGAACTTTTCTAAGAATCTGTCCATTTCTTCCAGGTTATCCATTTTATTGCCATATAGTTGTTCATAATAGTCTCTTATAATCCTTTGTATTTCTGCATTGTTGGTTGTAATCACTGCTTTTTCATTTCTAATTTTGTTGATTTGATTCTTCTCTCTTTTTTTCTTGATGAGTCTGGCTAAAGGTTTGTCAACTTTGTTTATCTTCTCAAAGAACCAGCTTTTAGTTTTATTAATCTTTACTATTGTTTCTTTCTTTTTCATTTATTTCTGCTTCGATCTTTATGATTTCTTTCCTTCTACTAATTTTGTTTTTTTGTTTGTTTGTTTTCTTTTTCCAGTTGTTTTAGGTTTAAACTTAAGCTGTCTATTCGATGTTTTTCTTGTTTCTTGAGGTAGGATTGTAGTGTGCAGTGAGCAATTTTTGTGTCAGAAATCCGTTGTCATAACAAATAGATTTAACAAACTCAACTTACGTAAAGCTACCTGTGTTCTCTTCATATATCTGTAAAAAGATGTCCCTAATTGATTATGTAGTGTAAGAATAGTTGAAGATAGACCAGAAAGACCATCCGTGAATTAATGATCCTGCCTATGAGAAGAACAGTGATCACTGAAGAAAACTAATTAGTTGTTACTAGCCAGTTTAACTTATTCAAAGCCTCTGTTATTTTATTGCATACTAAACTAGTGAATTAGTTGGAGAAGGCAATGGCACCTCACTCCAGTACTCTCGCCTGGAAAATCCCATGGACGGAGGAGCCTGGTAGGCTGCAGTCCATGGGGTCGTGAAAAGTCGGACACGACTGAGCGACTTCACTCACTTTCCCTCTTAGAACTGCTTTTGCTGCACCCCATAAGTTTTGAGTTGTCGTGTTTTCATTGTCATTTGTTTCTAGAAATTTTTCGATTTCCCTTTTGATTTCTTCAGTAACCTGAAGAAAGTTGGTTGAAAGAAAGTTGGAAGAAAGTAAGTTGGTTATTTAGAAATGTGTTGTTTAATCTCCATGTGTTTGTGTTTATTACAGGTTTTTTTCTTATAATTGATATCTAGTCTCATAGTGTTGTGGCTGGAGAAGATGCCTGATACAATTGCAACTTTCTTAAATTCACTGAGGTTTGATTTGTGACCCAAGATGTGGTCTATCCTGGAGAACGTTCCATGTGCACTTGAGAAGAAGGTGTATTCTTCTGCATTTGGATGGAATGTCCTGAAGATACCAATGAGATCCATCTCATCTAATGTATCATTTAAGACTTGTGTTTCCTTATTAATTTTCTGTTTTGATGATCTGTCCATTGGTGTGAGGGGTGTTAAAATCTCCGACTATTATTGTGTTATCGTCAGTATCTCCTTTTACGTCTGTTAGTGTTTGTCTTATGTATTGAGGTGCTCCTATGTTGGGTGCAGAGATATTTACAATTGTCATATCTTCCTCTTGGATTGATCCCTTGATCACTATGTAGTGTCCTTCCTTATCTCTTGTGGTATTCTTTATTTTAAGGTCTATTTTGTCTGATATGAGGATTGCTACTCCAGCTTTCTTTTGCTTCCCATTAGCATGGAATATATTTTCCCATCCTCTCACTTTCAGTCTATATGTGTCTTTAGGTCTAAAGTGGGTTTCTAATAGACAAGATACATATGGATCTTGGTTTTTTTATCCATTCAGCCAGTCTGTGTCTTTTGGTTGGAGCATTTAATCCATTTACATTTAAAGTAATTATTGATATATATGTTCTTATTGCCATTTTCTTAATTGTTTGGGATTGATTTTGTAGATCTCTTTTCTTCTTTTGTATTTCTTGACCAAATAAGTCCCTTTCACATTTGTTGTAAAGCTGGTTTGGTGGTACTAAATTCTCTCAACTTTTGCTTGCCTGTAAAGCTTTTTATTTCTCCATCAGTTTTGAATGAGATCCTTGCCAGATACAGTAAACTTGGTTGTAGGTTTTTCCCTTTCAGTACTTTAAATATATCCTGCCATTCCCTTATGGTCTGCAAAGTTTCTGCTGAAAGATCAGCTGTTAAGCATATGGGGTGTCCCTCGTATGTTACTTGTTGCTTCTCCTTTGCTGCTTTTAATGTTCTTTCTTTGTGTTTAGTCTTTATTAGTTCAATTAGTGTGTGTCTTGGTGTGTTTGTCTTTGGGTTTATCCTGTATGGGACTCTTTGTGCCTCTTGGACTTGACTGACTATTTACTTTCCCATGTTGGGAAAATTTTCAACTATAATCTGTTCAAAATTTTTCTCATATCCTTTCTTTTTTTCTTCTTCTTCTGGGACCCCTATAATTTGAATGATGGTGCGTTTGATATTGTCCTAGAAGTCTCTGAGACTATCCTCAGTTCTTTTCATTCTTCTTACTTTATGCTGCTCTTCAGAAGTTATTTCCACCATTTTATCTTCCAACTCACTGATTCATTCTTCTGCTTCAGATATTCTGCTATTGACTGTATCTAGAGTATTTTTAATTTTAATAATTGTGCTGCCTTCATGTCTTAACTGTAGACACTGGCTCCAGACCATCCCTCCATAAGGAGAGGGTGAAGAACGCCTGTCTGACCCAGGATTTGCTAAGTTGAGGAAGCTCATGGTTGCTCACTGGCTGCCCTGATCCCGATCTCCAGAGGACTCAGTGCCCTAAAGGAAGGTCACACAGCTGCGGCCTTCAGTAAGTGCTCCGTGGACCAACGCCACCTCCTTTGCCAGGAAAGAGATGAAAACCAGGTCCCTGGGGCTCTGGGCCAGAGGAATTAGAAAGTCTTCTCTTTGTGGAGTTAGCCATTTCCCTGAGCCCAAAGTATGTCCCCGTCCTGCTTCCCTCTACCTCCCTGAGAAGTTGCAGCCTCTCAACAAGCTGAGCCCCTCTGTACCAGCCAACCTCGCCCCTTCCCACTCCACCCCAAGTCCCACATGCTCTTCCCTCCGTGCATAAAAACCCAGTCCTATCCTTCCCATTCGACCTACTGCCCCTCAAAGCACAACAGAGAGCTTTCTTCCCTCAGCAATTACCTTGACACCAGCCACATTTGGGGAGAGAGGAGACAGGACCCCCAGTTCTCAAATCTGTGTTATTAGGACTTCACGGGCAAAACTGCTAGCAGGACGGCTGTCAACTCTCAGACTGTATTAGCTATTGCTACCCTTTTCTGGAAACCCTGCTCTGCCCACTGGCCTGAAAGAGGCAACTCAACTCTCCCAAATGACCCCCACTGCACTGGCTGCAGCTGATTGGATCATGGATAAACTGTTGACTGAATGGAACGGATCCATTGGCTGGGGGCTGACCTGTGACTCACATGATCTGGCTCAACCAATCATATTTCTCACTCAAACTGTGTGTCAAGAGACACACAAACATGTTCCTATCCATGGTGGCCTGGAAGGCCTGTAGAGTCACATGGGAGACGAGTAGGTTACAGACAGAGCAGAGCTGGAAAGGCCATGGGGAAACTGAGGGATATGGAGATTTACCCCACAGGAGGCTTCCAACTCCCAGCAATGCCTGTAAACCTGACTCATTCCTTCATCTTTGTTCTGTGGGACTCTCTTCTAACCTTTCATTCAAGCCCCCCTGACTGCAGCTAGCTGGAACAAGGTTTTGTTCCAAAAGAGTCTTAACAGAAAGAGCTTTCCCCCAAACAGATGCCTAAACACGTCTTCCAGACACGCTGCACTGGAGTTTGAGTCTCCTGTGAGTTTGCTTGTGATCATAAATGTTGTTGTTCAGTCATTCAGTCGTGTCTGACTCTTTGAGATCTCCTGGACTGCAGCATGCCAGGCTTCTCTGTCCATAACCATCTCCCTAAGTTTGCTCAAACTCATGTCCATAGAGTAGGTGATACCATCCAACCATCTCATACCCTCTCATCCCCTTCTCCTCTTGCCCTCAATCTTTCCCAGCATCAGGGTCTTTTCCAGCGAGCATGGCTATCAGTTATTGAACACTTTGTTTTATGCCAGGCAGGATGCAAAGAAGAGACAGATGGCAGAGTACTATCTCTACTAATGAGATAGTAGCATACACGTTATCTCATTTCATCTCATATATATTGAGATGGGATGTATTAATACTATCAATACCCCTATTTTACATGTGAGAAAACAGACTTAGGTTGAATGAAATTGCCCAAGGCCATTCATTTACAAGTGGCAGACCCAGCATCTAAGTCTAGTTTGTGTGATTCCAAGTCTACTCCTATCCATCCCCAGGATGATGTCTCCTACATCATCAGCAAGGCAGGATGAAGCCACGTCACTGCTCCCTGCAGGCATGTGGTTATGGGCTTCCAGAGGCTCTCCTGGGAGTGGCCACATTCCAGTGCTGCAAACCAACAGCAATGCCCTGGTGGAACTGAGAATTATGGAAACAGATACTGCTGGCATTCCTGGTGTCCTATGGGTAGGGCTCAAAGGGCACCCAACACATACAAGCCCCAGTACTGCTCACTGCAGGCTTTTGAAAGGAATTGTGGAAGTAGAAGCATGTTAGGAAAGGCAGTGAAGCCTGCAGAATTATGTATAAACTAAAGACCTTTTAAGGGACAGTTTCCAAATATATTGATAAACTGATTTTTTTTAATCAGTTTTTTTAAAAATCCTCCTCCAATCTACCCCTTGTTAACCCTAAACATCATTTCAACAACCTCTATTCTCTTTCATTGTAAATCAACTACAATAAAAAAATAAAATAAAAATTAACAGTCTCTAACATAAATTCCTGGGGATGACTTTGTGAGGCTTCTGTTTCATTGACATACAGTCCATGAAACTGTCCATTTATATGGGAAGAGATAAAAATAAATGCAGGATAACACTTTAATGAAGTATAGATAATAGCATAATATTTAGTAAGATGTTCAAGCTCCAGTTCTAATCAACCACTCTTTATTGTTCCTCCAGAGTCTCTTCTATAGTATGGTGTTAAGTTAGAATGTTTTATTCAAAGACACATTTATTTTTCAGAGCAGATAAATGACTGATATTGGGGGTCAGTGCATATAAGAACACTCCAAAGGCAAGAATGCAATGATAAAGGCAGATAGTAATTAAATGTGCCCTAGAAGTTGTTGGGTTTTTTTAACTAGAACTGTAATTACAGGGCTACTAACGATGCTAAGGATATAGTTAATGTTTCGTCAGCACTTTTATTGTAATACTTAGTAAGATTAGTCATTTGAGTTGTTCCCTTTCTATGCCAAAAATGGAAGACAGCTGTTTGTGCTCTAAAAACTGTTTTTTAAAGGATAGTTCTCTCTGTTTATCAAGTATATTTTGCCACCAGGGAAACATCTCTTAAAGCTTTTGCACTGTCAAAATGAAGTGAGTAGGAATGATTGCTTTAGCTGTTACTCCTGCATAATGACAGGAAGCTTAAACATGTAGGAAAGCCTCACAGGGAGAATGCAGAATATCTAGGTGCACAAATATTCCAACTTCCATTTCTTCCTGTAAAGAGGGATTCCTGATGGCACTGATCATTCCTCAAGTTTATTCTCCGAGCAGGAGAGTTACTGCAGAAGTTTTTAGAGGCAGTTCTGTGAAAGTAGATAAACTAAATCACAATCAGCCTGTCACCCATGAATAGAAAGCCAGCTTCTTTTCTTGAGGCAGTGCCTCTCAGTGAATCAAATCTAAATCCAGGAGTTGTGACTGGCCCAGATGAACCCATCTCCCAGAGTATAATAAACCTTAAGAATTCATTTCCACCAGTACATTAAGTGGGGGCTTCCCCAATGGCTCAGTGGTAAAGAATCCACCTGCAATGTAGGAGACGCGGGAGACACGGATTTGATCCCTGGGTGGGGAAGATCCCCTGAAGGAAGGAATGGAAACCCACCCCAGTATTCTTCCCTGGAAAATCCCATGGACAGAGGATCCTGGTGAGCCACAGTCCATAGGACACTCTTTGCGTGTCACAAAGAGTCAGACACAACTGAGCATGCATATTAAATTAGATTAGTACATTAAATATCTGTAGCCTACAACACACCAAAAAAATGGAAGTTCACAGCTGCTGCTGCTGCTAAGTTGCTTCAGTCGTGTCTGACTCTGTGTGACCTCATAGACAGCAGCCCACCAGGCTCCCTTGTCCCTGGTATTCTTCAGGCAAGAACACTGGAGTGGGTTGCCATTTCCTTCTCCAATGCTTGAAAGTGAAAAGTGAAAGTGAAGTCGCTCAGTCATGTCCGTATCTTCGAGACCCCATGGACTGCAGCCCACCAGGCTCCTCCATCCATGGGACTTTCCAGGCAAGAGTACTGGAGTGAGGTGCCATCTCCTTCTCCATATGGAAGTTCACAGAAGAGGTTAAAAAATCCATTAAATGACACTGACTTTTTTTTTTACATGTTTGTTTTCACCCTATATTACTTTGGGAGGGTTGGTTGTTGTCCTAAGGCCCTAACTCTTAATAAGGTTATAATCTAGTTAGTAACAAAGAATGAGATGGTAAAGAATGAAATGGTTGGATGGCATCATCAACTCAATGGACATGAGTATGAGCAAACTCCAGGAGATGGCAAAAAACAGGGAACCCTGGCATGCTGCAGTCCATGGGGTCACAAAGAGTCAGACACAACTGAGCGACCGAACAACAAAAACGGCTAGTTAATGAGAAGACCTCAAGACAGAACACAATTAAATGACCAACATGAATCAGCATACTGAAAGATGCAGCTCAGATCCCCCTCTTTGAGACAGAACTCCCTACCCAGCTGTGAGGACCGTGGCGAGCTGACAGCCTCCAGCTGGGAGCTCCTTCAGCTTCTAGCCAAGGTCACGCTCTTCTCAGGAGGTCCCCAGACAATAACCGAGCAAGGCAGGAGTACAGGGCCTGACCATTTCCACACAGTGAACATTCCTCTCACAGCCGTCTCTGCTCTAGAACTCTCCATGGAGCTGGCAGGGACTCTGTGAGGTCTGCATGAGATTTGAGAGCCCCCTTGCCCAGGTTTGTGCCCCCTTTTTTCCTCTCACAGTGGCTGCTCCTCAATAAACCTTTTGCAATCCTCACTATGCCTCAGAGTCTGCTTTCTGGAGATCCTAACCCTCAGGAGTGTCAAATATTAAGAGAAATCAAGAAGCAGGTAGGACCAAAGCCCTGTGTGTGCCTTCAGGGGGGTGGGAAATGACAGGTAATGGAAGGGGTGCTTAAGTCCCCAAGGGAATTGTGATGGCTAATGAGCTTTGGGTTCCACTGCTTGAAGTGGTACCTGCTCTTGGAAAGCTGGAGAGATCAGGGACCAGTAAAAGGAGAGATTTGGGCAGACCAATCAAGCGCAGGTCAAGGAGAAGGGCGCCAGGAAGAGACCATCATCCGTCCATTGTCCCTCCATCATCCCTCCTCAGGAAAACTTTGCAGGAATGCAGTGGAGGAAAGTGCGTGTCTTGCATTCAGTAAAGCTCAACTTGAATCCTTGATCCCTCTCTGATGGCCTGTGTGACCCTGGACAAGTCACTTCATCTGGAATCTCCTTGGACCTTTCTTGTTCACCAGAGATGATGCTTGATTCTCCCAGAGCTTATATAGAATCAAATGAAATAGTCCACGGGGAAGTGTTTAACTGGCTGAATGATATTACCTTGCCACGTCTCAGAGGCTAGGAGGCAGCCACGGAGCACCACCTCTGCCTCCAGACATGCTGTGTGAAGCTCTTTCACCCTGGTGGGCTCAGCTCCCCACTCCCAGCATCATCACCCCCAGGCTGAGTACTTATGCTGAAGATATAGTTAGCACATCCCTACCTTTTCAAATGTGTATCTGTTAATCATTTTATTATCTTCTTCCTGGTATATAGTTTAATTTGGCAATCCTGGCACAAAAATACACACTCAATATCTGTTGAGTTGAACTGATTTGATCCTTTATTTAGTCTATTGGTCTCTAAGTGTTTGTGATAGCTTTTATTATACAAACTGAATTTTTACACTACTGTAACATCCTGTTCTTTATGTCATGGTGAATGATTTAGTCACTGTTGTTAAATAACATGCTGTTATTCCTTTCATTAGGAGATAATGACTTGAATTCAATGTCAATTTATCAAGGCTGCATGAAAATAAATATTCAGGGACATCTGCTTATCTTCAGTGAATTTTACCCTAAAAAAAATTTACTAAATTCCCTAAGGTATTTTTTTATGACGTGTAGTCTTAAAAATAAGTGTCTTCTAGACATGAGGGAGGGAGTAGGTGTTGCCTTTTGTTTTGTCTTCGATTTGTCTTGCTTTTTTTCTGTTCAGGGTCCCTTCCTTCAATTTCTTCTAATAATAACACCCGTACTTTGTGGGAGAAACATTCCCCCTACCTCCACTTAGCTTTGGTGGACCTGCCAACCACAGTCGCAGTGGTCCTGGGCTCAGGGTGAGCTCATCATGGTACTCATCCCCCTAGCTGGGTGACTGACCCAGGCCTGTAGATCCAACCCAAACTGAAATGATTTATGGATGGATACAAGGATAGTGGAGGGTCAAGACTGGGCAGGGGTAAATTTAGAGTGTTCTAAGGTCAAGGTCCTTTTTCTCACCACATGGAGGTCTGTGTGATGCAGGAGAAATGACCTCAAACTCCTCTAGAGTAAGGCTGGGGGAGGAAGAAGGGAGAAGGGAGGCAAAGAGAGGGACAAGGAGAGGGAGAGAGAAAGAGGGGGAGAAGGAGGTGGAGGGAAAAGGAGAGAAGGAGGGGAAGGAGGAAGGGAGAGGGGAGGAGGAGGGGGAAGAAGGAAGGGAGAGGGGAGGAGGGGAGAAGGAGGAAGGGAG